>NC_058378.1:5495000-6128000 GCF_018350175.1 Felis catus | reverse complement strand
TTGACTACATACACGTCTCATTTTTCCTAAGTAAACCCAGACTGAGAATCAAGCAAACACAGACCCATTGTTACCACTTGGCTTGTAGGAATGGATTTCGTAGAAAAATGTACAGACTCCTTTCTGCAACATATTAAGGATGAAGAAAAGGTTATAGGAGTTTGGAAATGAGACACGGGTCACTCGTTCCCTTGAATAATGAGAAGGGGACTTCAGAAAGCAGAGGAAGGAAGGGAATAGATCAGAGTCAGAATTCGGAGGAGGGAGGGCGTGAGAATCAGGGCAGGGCCCGGGCCCGGGACAGTGGAATTTTTGTTACCACAACGTTGGGCAGGCTCACCAGTGATGTTTTTGACATGTGTTGGTATGTTGACATTTTGAGAAACACTCCTAGAATCTTAAATGCTTCTCACTGCTTGCCTCAAAGGGAATAGGACAACCACGAAGGAAATTCGGAAGAGATTGTGTGTTACCATAGGACATTAAAATACACACTTTCCCTCCGGGGCCTCATCAATTTACTTTTCTCCTGAAAACATTTTGTGACTTACGCTCACTGCGGAGTTCACTAGGTATGGGTGCACTGAGGCAGGAGGGCTTAGAAAATAGGGTTGGAAGATCAACTAAAAACCCCTCCAAGCAATGGAGACATTGGGTTTTTCTGGAGATACCCGTGATGTATTCACTTGCAGGTTTCTATGTTCGTGTGGAAGAGACAAACAGAAAGATAGTGTTTAGATTAGTTGTGGGCAAACCGAGGAAAGTGATTTTCTTTCTGAAATGCTTGTCTTTTCTCCCGTAAAATGTGGAGAATGTCTTCCTTTACTGGTTTAAAAGTGCGCAGGGATGCATTGACCTTGTACTCAGAGCTGAACTGCTAGGCAGGCTATCTGCCTACAGTGTAATGCGTGCCTCAGGCATCTATGTGACTGCCCCGGCTGAATCCAGGGAACAGAGAAGGGTTTGGAGTAAAAAAAAAAACATCGTAACTTCAGCGAAAGCATTATGGTTCTGCCTGGAGAAAATAAAGGCCTATATAAGGGCCTGAGCAGTTTGCCTGCGAAAGTGGTTTCTTCTTCTATCCACAAAGACTGTATTTATTGCCCAATTGATGATCTTGCTGTAACAGTTATCAACACAATTGATTACTAATTAGTAGTATCGTTGGTAGTTGAAAAAGGAGAGTGGGTTTAATTTTTTTTTATTTATATCTTATTTTCTTGGGATATTATTCTTGCTGAATGTCGCCTTTTTCTTAGGACCAGTTAATTATCAAAAAGAGCAGGTCAGCATTAACAAAACACCGAAGCAGTAACAACACAAGTGTCCTAAATTTCGGACCTGTATAATTTCACTGCATCTCTGTGTTTTTTCAAAGGACTGAAGTGCTTTCTGACAACAGTTCTCACTTCTCTCAGGTTCTCTCTGGACGTCTGCAGTTTTCACTGAACCTGAGGGCAGTTGAAGTGATGGGTCACACCCATTACTGGTCCTGAACTTAATCACTTGAGAGCAATAGAGGCGAGCCCTGGCTTTTGCAAATCCTATTTTCATTGTGGTAGAGTGTGCGAAACTTCTTCCCCAGACCTTTCTAGTCCATCGTGCAAACCTTCCTTCCAGCAATAAACATATAGTTGTACCTGTCTCTCTACTAGTGAGATTTTGCAGAAGACGCCCCAAAATATCTCATATGGAGCCAACCCCTGCTTTGGAACCACTCAGTGCCTGAGCAGGTGTGGGAGGAATTTGCAATATATTAACCAGCCATGCCGGCTGAAGTCATTGTTGTAATTAGGTTGCAACTAATGCGGGGTTCTTTAAAAATATTATTTCCGCTAAGACAACAGAGCTTACTTTTGGAAGGATTTAAATGTGGTATTAGTAGTGGGTTTGATGATTGCATGGTGTGTGTGTGTGTGTGTGTGTGTGTGTGTGTGTGTGTGTGTGTGTTTGTGTGAAGGAGAGAGAGAGGGACAGGAAGATGGGGGTGAGGGGGGCAAGGCAACACTTTAAGAAAGAGCAAGAGGGGCACCTGGGTGGCGTAGTCGATTAAGCGTCCGACTTCAGCCAGGTCACGATCTCGCGGTCCGGGAGTTCGAGCCCCGCGTCGGGCTCTGGGCTGATGGCTCAGAGCCTGGATCCTGTTTCGGATTCTGTGTCTCCCTCTCTCTCTGCCCCTCCCCCGTTCGTGCTCTGTCTCTCTCTGTCCCAAAAATAAAATAAACGTTGAAAAAAAGAATTAAAAAAAAAAAAAAAGAGCAAGAATAAGTCACAGAATTGGGAGTTGTTTCATCCATCCATTACTGGGGGGATGTTTCCAGTATTGGGAAGATACATTGCTAATACGTAGTGACACAAGAGTGGCCTGAAGGCCTTTGGTTCTCATTCAGGATGCAATTCTTTATTATTGTACAAACAAAAAAGAATTTTCTTTGATATTTATGATATTTATAATATTTATAAATATTGCATAATGTGACATTGCAGCTTAAAATTTTATAACTAGGTGGGTGCCTGGGTGACTCAGTCGGTTGAGCTTCCAACTCTTGATCTCGGCTCAGGTCATGATCTCGCGGTTCCCGAGATCAAACCCCGCATCGGGCTCTGTGCTGACAGCACGGAGCCTGCTTTTCTCTCTCTCTCCCTCTCTCTCTCTGCGCCTCCCCCACTTGCTGTCCCCCTGTCTCAAAATAAATAAATAAACATTAAAAAAATAATACGATTTTATAACTAAATTCAGAGAATTTTTAGAGGAGCCAGAATGCCCAGAATTATTTCTCATGTTGAGAGAAGGGTGTGTTGGTCTTAGGACCCCCAGAAGTTCTTATAAGGATACAAAATAGGTGACATACATTAATTAATAGCCTCACAAAAAATGTCTTTTACCCCTTAAGGAGCACATGAAAAATAAAATGTTCTACCGTGGCTTATAATCTGCACATTTGTTCCTTCCTTGCTGTTTGCCCCTTGGCACTCCAGTATCATGACTGAAATGACTAGCGCATGATCTGGATGGAAAAAGTCAGCAGTAGGATTGAGCGTCCACCTGGCCTGGACAGAACCCCTACCTTCCTACACTGTCCATCACGCTGCACCTGCTTTGCTGCAGGATAAATAAAAAACCGTCTCCAATGTCAGTGAATTGAGCAAAGGTGTGATTGATTGATTGATTTAGCAAGTGAGAGGGGGAGTGCAAGTGGGTTAGGGGCAGAGACAGAGGGGGAGAGAGAGAGAGAGAGAGGGAGAGCGAGCAAGAGCACGAGTATGAGCAGGGGAGGGGCAGAGAGAGAGATAGACGCAGAATCCGAAGCAGGCTCCAGGCTCCGAGCTGTTAGCAAGAGCTCAATGCGGGGCTCGAACCCACGAACTGTGAGATCCTGACCCGAGCCAAAGCCGGACACTTAACTGCCCCCAAAGTTGTATTTCTTAATCCCTTTCTGTGTCCAGTGTGGAATGGCAGGGGGCCTCTGCCCAGTGTCACCACCTGAAGACCACACTGATGGGGACTCTACCTTGACATGTATCTGCAAGCCACCACTACAGGGAGCAGGAAAGACTGCCACTCGCCCTTTGAAGTCTTCTGCCTTCAAGTGACAAAGGTCACTTTACTCATTTATGGGCCAGAGCAAGTCGCAGGGCTTGCTCACGTCCATCCTCAGAAAGGGCAGGGAGGGTCACCAGGGAACACGGTCATGTTCTAAGAAGGAGGAAAAGTAGAGTAACTGTAAGTGGCCTCATGCCAACCAGAGCTCCTGTGGATGGGGGAGTGGGGCCAGGAGGGAATGGGGGAGTGTACATTCCTTACTCTTAGTAAAAAAGAGGTTCAGGGGCACCTGGGCGACTCAGTCAATTAAGTGGCTGACTCTTGATGTCAGCTCAGTTCATGACCCCAGGGGCGTGAGATAGAGCCCCACGTTGGGCTCCACGGAGCTGGGTGTGGAGCCTGCTTCAGATTCCCTGTGTCTCCCTTTCTCACTGCCCCTCCCCTGCTCACGTGCACACTATCTCTTAAATAAGTAAACACTAAAAAAAAAAAAAAAGTTCAGAGCTCTCTCGTCCTGCTAATCAGTGATGTCATGTTTGAAGAAGGAATCCACAGATTTTGTATTTTCCATAATTGAAAAACAAGGAGAAATCCTTCTGTAATCAGGAATTAGTCTGCGGTAGTCGGATGAAAGGACTACAGCCAACACTTACGGTGCTGGTAGGTTACAGCTTTTCGGCATTGTTGGCAAGAGGAAGGGAAGCTGGAGGTCACGTGTGTCTTCTCCTTAGGAAGAGCAAGAACCGGTGTTGGAAAGCGAGAGGCAGGTTTGTAGCTGTCAGGGATTTTTGCAACGGAGGTGACAGAGTGAGGGAGAGAAAGGATGGTGACATTCTTTGGTTCACAGTAAGAGGTAGCTTGGTCAAGAAAAGATAGAAAACACACTCTTCTGGGGCGCCCGGGTGGCTCAGTCGGTTAAGCGTCCGACTTCGGCTCAGGCCATGATCTTGCAGTCTGCGGGTTCAAGCCCCGCGTCGGGCTTTGTGCTGACAGCTCGGAGCCCGGAGCCTGTTTCAGATGCTGTGTCTCCCTCTTTCTCTGACCCTCCACTATTCATGCTCTCTCTCCCTCTGTCTCAAAAATAAATAAACGTTAAAAAAAATTTTTTTTAAAAAAAGAAAACACACTCTTGTTTATAAAGCCTGCATGGATCACAACTGTCCTCCTAGCCCTCTTCTCCTTCCCTCCTTTTTTGCTTCTTTTCCCAGCTATAAAACAAAGAGTCGCCAATGTACTCTTCTAGATTCTGGACGCAGAATCGGCAACCCTCGTCTACATGGAGCTTGTATTCTGCTGTGTGTGATACTGATCATCGTATGCACGGAACAAAAGCAGAAGGGGAGTTGGAAAGTGCAGGGTCCTGTTTAAAAGCACTCCCTCATATAAAGCATTTAGGGAAGGTTTCTCTGAAGGCCTGAAGTTTGAAGAGAGAGTATGGCGATGAAGCAGGCCTTGAAATTATATGTGAAAGGCCTCTCCAGACAGAACCATGAGTGCAAAGGCCCTGAGGCGGAACCATGTTGGTCTACGGGGCGGTGTTGGGTCTTCAGAGATGGGTGCTTACGGGGCTTGGTACGGTACCTGGCCTACAGCACTTGTGCGATAATTATCCGTGGGATGAATGGATGAGCCGGGGAATCAATGCAGACCCCACCCTCAGAGAATTCACAGTGCAGTAGGGGACAGAGGCTTGGCCACACGTCACGGGAGTTGGTGTCAGTAACAACACTCAGCACTACACATACTGTTGTTTATCAACAGGGAGCCAGGAGAGGTACCTTGGTGCGGTGGTGACGCATTTGGACTCTGGAGCCAGGCCGCCGGGTGTCAGCAATAGCTCTTCACTTGCCAGCTTTTTTTTTTTTTACTTTGAGCACGTTGCTCGATGCGTCTGTGCTTTGTGGACCTGAGATGGATGTTGCCTTCTCGGGAGGTTGGTGTGTGGGCTGCCTGTAGCAACACGTGTGCCGTGCTTAGAGCGGTGCCTGGTGCCGGACAGCCCTTCTTGTGACAGCCATTGTCACGGTCAAAGCTCTGCAGGAACCAACTTGAGAATGTTGCCCCGGGCTTCGCAGAGGAGATATTTGGGCTGGAGTAGAAGAGTAGGGATTCCGAGCGGAGAAAATGTGTGTGTGTTGGGGGGGGGGGCAGGGGGGGGCATTCAGCATTATTTTTCAGGAGTTTTTAAAAAGCATACATTTGGTAGTAAAATGTCTTCTTGCTGAATATCAGATTACTGTGCTCTAAGTTCCCTCTTGTTTCCCCAAACACTCCCAGGCTCACAACTTGTGGACCTGAGAACTCAGTTGTTGTCATTTTCTATCTTATAAAAACAAAAATGGGGGCACCTGGGTGGCGCAGTCCGTTAAGCGTCTGGCTTCAGCTGGGGTCGTGATCTCGCGGTCTGTGCGTTTGAGCCCCGCATGGGGCTCTGTGCTGACGGCTCGGAGCCTGGAGCCTGCTTCAGCTTCTGTGTCTCCCTCTCTCTCTGCCCCTTCCCCTACTCGTGCTCTGTCTCTCTCTCAAAAATAAAAAAAAATATTAAAAAAATTAAAAAAATAAATAGATCGATGGAGGCCACGTTAGCTTTTAATTTTATTACTAGAAAGAAAGACCGTGAAACCCTGTACGGGTAGGCAAACGGACTGGGACGTGGTAGCAGCTGAAATGTAATGCTCACCGAGGGTATCGGATGCGACCGCCTGGAGCCGTGTGCGGATGCGTCTGTACAATCGTGTTGTGGGTCTCTCACACGGTCCGTGGCTATCACAGATGCGGTACCTTCTTTTATTGGCCCAAGAAAATGAGGCCTAGAGATAATTTCTGGGTTTATCTGCTAGGAGAGAATGGCCCATTTTGGTGCCCATTATCTTCGCTGCGTCTCCTTCGTTTTTTTCTCTTTGGCGGCCGTTGAAATACATTAAGAGTTCGTCACCTAATGGAGTGGTGACCTGCTTGCCAGGTTGACTCCCGAGGTGGTACAGGCTCGCTCTGTGTCGTTGGGATGGCCGACACGGCCGGGAGTTGGGTCTGAGAGGTGATCCAGTGATAGAAATTAAAGCGACAGGTGATGGCACTGGAGAGCTCCCATCCGGTGTGGCAGCCAGGTGACTGTTTATCTGCATGATAACCAAGCGCCTGAAACTTAAAATTGCGTGCTTACTCTCTTGAAGGTCAGTGGAGGAAAAAAAAAAATGCCCGCAAAGGAAGGAGAGCGAAATCTATCTGCTTTCCTGTCTTCATAGCGAATGTGCAAGTGGGTGATGACACGTCCTGGGAAAGACCATTGTGAGGATGTGGACAACAGGAAAGTCCTGTACGCAAGTCAGTATCTATTTTGAGGACGCAACACATTGTTCCTGTGTATATTGACATGAATAAACCTGCCTCTCGTCACAAACAGTCGTGAGTTAGGAGTTTTCTTCTAAATTGGTGCTTCTGATTCTGGCCTCACACATGGCCCTTCTAAAGAGGATTTAATATTTACTTAAATTGGTTCTCTCTTCAGTCCCCGCCAAACTTTCCTTTGCCATCATCACAATTCAGACCTGATTATGAATGGCCAAGGTATCCCAAGAAAAATGGGAAATCTGATTCTTTGAACATTCATATTTCTTTTTGTAAAATATTTCCCAAGGATTGCTCTGGCGTTTCTTTTCTTTTCTTTTTTTAAAATTTTTTAATGTTTTATTTTTGAGAGTGGGGGGAAAGGGGCAGAGAGAGAGAGAGGGAGACACAGATGTGAAGCAGGCTCCCGGCTTTGAGCTGTCAGCACAGAGCCCAACGTGGGGCTCGAACTCACAAACCTTGAGATCATGACCCGAGCCAAAGTCGGGACGCTTAACCGACGGAGCCACCCAGGGGCCCCTGAAGTTTCTTTCCAAGCATGATAAAATCCTCATTTCTTTCAGGTTCCTCCTTCTTCAAAACTACCGGTCTTGAGAGTGATTAACATGTCACAATTCACTGTCTTTCCAATCCTTGTGGTTTCTCAAGGGCCATTTTAGGCATGGCCGTAACTCGTGTTTATATATTTTGTGTTGTAAATGAACTAGGGTACGATTCATATGGTTGAATGTGTGGATTCTGGAAGGCATATGTTTCCTAGCCAGGCCACTACAGTATCTGCTGTGCCCATGACGGGCTGGTTTTGAATGTTGCACTGGAAGCCCCGAGCAGTGAGGGTGTCACCTCTGAGAGTATGACATTGTTTTGTAACAACGTAGTTGCTCTGAAGCACAGATCCTTGCTTTGGTGAAGTCCACGTCTTCAAGGGACATGTGCACGCCCCCCTTCTCACCATCTGTGGCTCATCCAGTGTCCTCAGCTATGATGAGATCACAGTTGGGCCAAGATGGAATTTCCTTGTTTAAATTTTCTCATCGGTTTTTCCCACACAGAGTTGCTAATGACTAGCATGTTTGGAAGTGTATTTCCATTATAGTTCCCATGCCTTTGCGAATATACCGCAGTCACATAAAAGCGGTATTAGTGATGGGTGGTTTTAAATGCTTATTAGGTATAAGCACCAGTGTATGATACCGTCATCTTATTTCATGAAGTAATGGCTTCATGTGTGGCAAAGGCTATGAATGTGTATGATAAGGATGTTATTTCTTTTCTTTTTTCTTTTTGAAAGTTTACATCCAAGTTAGTTAGCATCTAGTGCAACAATGATTTCAGAAGTAGATTCCTTAATGCCCATCCCCCGTCCCACAACCCCTCCAGCAACCCTCCGTTCTTCATATTTATGAGTCTCTTCTGTTTTGTCCCCCTCCCTGTTTTTATAGTATTTTTGTTTCCCTCCCCTTATGTTCATCTGTTTTTGTCTCTTAAAGTCCTCATAGGAGTGAAGTCATATGATATTTGTCTTTCTCTGACTAATTTCACTTAGCATAATACCCTCCAGTTCCATCCATGTAGTTGCAAATGGCAAGATTTCATTCTTTTTGATTGCTGAGTAATACTCCATTGTATGTATACATATACCACATCTTCTTTATCCATTCATCCATCAGTGGACATTCGGGCTCTTTCCATACTTTGGCTATTATTGATAGTGCTGCTTTAAACATGGGGGTGCATGTGTCCCTTCAAAACAGCACACCTGTATCCCGTGGAGAAATGCCTAGTTGTGCAATTGCTGGGTCATAGGGTAGTTCTATTTTTAGTTTTTTGAGGACCCTCCATACTGGTTTCCAGAGTGGCCGCACCAGCTTGCATTCCCACCAGCAATGCAAAAGAGATCCTCTCTCTCCACATCCTCGCCACATCCGTTGTTGCCTGAGTTGTTAATGTGAGCCATTCTGACAGGTGGGAGGTGGTATCTCAGTGTGGTTTTGATTTGTGTTTCCCTGCTGATGAGTGACGTTGAGCATTTTTTCATGTCAGTTGGCCATCTGGATGTCTTCTTTGGAGAAGCGTCTCTTCATGTCTTTGGCCCATTTCTTCACTGGGTTATTTGTTTTTTGGGTGTTGAGTTTGATACATTCTTTATAGATTGTGGATACTAACCCTTTATCTGATCTGTCATTTGCAAATATCTTCTCCCATTCTGTCGGTTGCCTTTTAGTTTTGCTGATTGTTTCCTTCGCTGTGCAGAAGCTTTTTATTTTGATGAGGTCTCAGTAGTTCATAAGGATATTATTTCTAACAGTATGTTGGGACCGAAGTCTACTTAACGAAAATGTTAGCACAATTTCTAGCACAGAGGTTTTCAGTGAGTAGCAAAGAAAGGGTGAAAAATAACACAGGAACTCAGCAACCAGAATGTTCAGATACTGTGGTGGCTTCACTACTTAGCTGCTTGAATTTGGGCACCTTTTAAGTCTGTAAGTTTCAGTTTCCTTGTCTGTAAAGTGGAATTGTTTTTAACCACATGAGAAAAGCAGTTATCCACGGCAGCAATGTATGATTAATCTTATAAGTATTTGAAAAATGAGTTTTAATGATGTAGAACTCTGATTAAGTAAGTAGTATGTTGAGCTGAGAATTTTATCTAGCAGGGCAGTTTGCTCATTTTTAAAGACTAGTAATGACACACAAGCAAAGAGCACACTAAGGCGTGATGGGTACTTTGATTCCACAGTGGGATGCTCTGGAGGTAGAGAAGGGACATCCATGCAAATGCAGGGAGAGAGAAGGATTGGAGGAAGAACTGAATGGGCAGGCCCCTGAGGTTTCCTGGAGGTGATGACACTTGAGTCGGGTGTTTGTGGTAGGCAGAATTTTTAGGAACGACCCTTAAGTTTCCATGTCCGATCTAATCAAATGAGTCCTTAAGAGCAGAGACAACTTTCAGAAGCTCCCAGCACAAGAAGAGGGCAAAGAGAATTAAAATACAAGAAAGAGGTCAAATGTGTCATGGTTGGTTTGAACGTGGAGAGGGCACCATAAAGAGGAGCGAGGACACCCGAGGGCGCTGAATGAGGCCCCATGCTGACTTGGGGACCTCACTGCCACAAACACAAGGAAGGGAGTTCTGCTAACAGCTTGAGTGAGCATGGAAGTACCTTCTTCAGCAGAAGCCCTCCAGGTGAGACCCCAGCCTGGCCATCACCTTGACTTTGGTCTTGTGGAGCCTTCCCATGTGGACGCTGACCTACATCAACTGTGAGATAATAAATAGTGTGGTGTTAGGGCACTAAATTACTGTCTGTTTGTTACAGAGCTGGAGAAAGCTAATGTAATTTTGAAGGATGTACTTAAAGAGTTAGCTAGGAGAAGAAACAGAGACAGGGAGGCCAGTTAAAAGGCTGGGGAAAAAAACCTAACAAGTCAAAAAGGCTTAACAAATGCAGAAAATCATGGTACATCACAGCAGCACTAGGGGCAGCAATTTCCATTATACCCAGAGCTGTGGAGCTGTAGATAAACATGGAATTTCTTGATGAACAGCAGTGTATTCTTGGTCTGGCATGGTTGAATACTAAAATGGCTAACATTCATCAGAAGGTAAAACTTCCTAAGGTGCCTGGGTGGCTCAGTCAGCTGCGCATCCAGCTCTTGATTTCGGCTCAGGTCATGATCCCAGGTCGAGCCCCACATCAGGCTCCGTGTTGAGCCTGGAGCCTGCTTTGGATTCTCTCTCTCTCTCGCTCTCTCTCTCTCTCTCCTTCCCTCCCTCCCTCCCTCCCTCCCTCCCTCCCTCTCTGCCTCCCTCCCCCCCTCTCGCCTGCTCACACTCACTCTATCTCTCTCTCTAAAATTAAAAAAAAAAAAGACGGTAAAACCTCTTATTCAGTCCTAAGGATCCACGTTTGTGTAGGAAAGTTTAATTTTGGAGAGGTGGGAATAAAGTACAATGAATCAAAGGTTATTAGAAGTTGGTCCAAATTTAAATATTTGAGAGTAATTCCAAATTCAGGAAGAGGGAATGATGTGCACTAAGATTCATAATAAAATAGAGGAAAGAACATAAAGGCAGGTTGGAAAGAGTGAAAGGGATGAAGTATTTTCCTGGGGTGAGACTTCGCGTAGTCTTATAGCAGATTTGTAAATAACGTGTCTAGTTTCATCGCGTTTCACTCTGTACTTGGTTATTCATCACCTTTTCCCAATGATGAGAGAAAATGTATTTTAATGAAAATAATAAACTTCATAATTCACTTATACACTGACATTAGCAGGGTAAACTAAAATCAGTATATTTTTGCCAAATATAATTTGCTTTTAGTTTTTTATATCTTTCGGAAGATGTAGGACACATTTAGTATAACTTACCACCTAGGTCTGTAATAAATGATGTTTTAAAAAGACAAGAACTGATCTTCCCCTGATATATTTCCTATAAAATACATAAGTGGTAAATGCTTTAAAATTTTCAAGTGACAAAGTGGGATTTAACTTACTTCTACATTATTCTTTATTTTAACTTTTTTTTTTTGAGGGAGAGAGAGACAGAGTGCAAATGGGGGAGGGGCAGAGACAGTGGGAGACACAGAATCTGAAGCAGGCTCCAGGCTCTGAGCTGTCAGCACAGAGCCCGACGTGGGGCTTGAACCCACGAACTGTGAGATCATGAGCTGAGCGGAGTCAGATGCTTAACTGACTGAGCCACCCAGGCACCCCAACTTATTTCTACATTATTATGTCAGCCATGTATGTATAGACATCAAAATATATTTATTTAAAATTTTTTAATGTTTAATTTTGAGAGAGAGAGAGAGAGAGTGAGCATGAGTAAGGGAAGAACAGAGAGAGAGAGAGAGGGAGACACAGAATAAGAAGCAGGCTCCAGGCTCCAAGCTGTCAGCACAGAGCCCGATGCGGGACTCAAACTCACAAACTGTGAGATCATGACCTGAGTCAAAGTCGGATGTTTAACCAATTGAGCCACCCAGGTACCCCAAAATATGTTTATTTAAAATGCGAAATTTAACTAAAATGATGACTCACTCCTTCTCACTGTGTATAAATTCACAGAATTACAAAATAGCACCATCAACCATTCCTTGGGTTAACAGCCACATTTACATACATTGGAAAATTGACAATTTTCTACGCGGTCCTTCGGTCAGTGTTTCTACGCGGTCCTTCGGTGTAGAGTTGCAGCTGCCGTGATGATTTCAGCAAGCCAAGTATATTCTAAAAGGAAAAGATGGATGAAAATGAACCATTTTTTCCTACCCCTGTTCTGAGTTATTTCACTGGAAAGTTAAGCACATCTTTCTACGCAGGCAAACTGTAAGCAGTAAAATCCCTCTGATAAACTAACAACCGTGAAAAGAAGATGGTTATCTAGTCCAACCAGGGATGTCTAAACCAAGGCTCGACAGCAGAGGCACAATGTCATGGAAGAGAAGTCGGTGCAAACACATTTTTCTCCTCCTTTACATTCTAATCCCTATTACCCTATGGAAAACTTGGACCCCGTGAGAGAAAGAAAGGAACAGGCCAGTCCTCCCTTCACTCAGTCCGCTCCAAGACCAAAATTACTCCAAAATAAAGGTGGTTTTGAGCAAAGTCGTTTCGTCTGCTTTTCTTTTTCAACAGAACTAAAATCAAGCGTGATTTCCAGTGGAACCTTAATCAATATTGCCTCCCTTTATCTTGGTGGTTTCATTGGTTCAAACACTCTAGCGTTAATTCTCGCTAGAGAATGTACATGTCTATACATGTATATGCATATGTCTATATGTCTATACATACATGACTGACATAAGGATTTTCTACTTATACCAATGGTCGGAAATGTTTAGTTGATTTCTGCTCCGACCTTTTCATAACTGTTCTGACCCTTTCTTTGGTTAAAACTTCCTTGGTTCATTTCTTTAATAGGGTTGGGAAACCTTATTTATTTCGTAAATAACTTTTTTCCCGAAGTTTAATGAATGGGTTTAAAACTGATACTGAGAAACTCACAGGAAGAAGAGTGGTTTGGAGACAAGAATTACAATCCAGGCCTGGTTTATGCTTCCAGTTTGGTGATGGCCTCTCTAAGTATGAGAGTTTTATGAGGAGAGACCAGCATAGTAAGATTTATGGTATTCCTGCCCAACGATGTCACTGCTAAGTTCTCTAAACTCTGCCATTTAGCTGACTGTGTTCAAAATATAGACCATTTTGTAAAATCATTATCTTTACGTCCCAAGTAATATGTGCCGATCATAAAGATAGAACTAAGAAGAAAATTTAAGTTCCAAGTGGATGGAAATTTTTGTCTGTTGTCACTGGTTCGTGTCCTTATTTGATGTCTCACTGTCTGCTCCATGGGCCTAGGGGCCATATGCTTTCTTGTTTATCAAGCACTTATCACTACGCCTGGCTCATGTTTACGCACCTGTACAAGTGAACGTCTATACTATAAATTACACATTTTTATATGGGATCTTACCATTTGTGATGAAATGTCTTTTTACTCAGTACATCATCAGTACATAACGTGCGAAGAGATACATTTCTATAATTTTAATAGCCACATAGGATCTTCTCAGTTTACTAATTCTTTTTTACAGTTCTTGTGAGCTGTTTCCATTCTTTAATTAAAAGCAGTGTTTCAAGGGGCGCCTGGGTGGCTCAGTCGGTTAAATGGCCAAATTTGGCTCCGGTCATGATCTGGCAGTTCATGAGTTTGAGCCCCCACGTCGGGCTGTGTGCTGACAGCTCGGAGCCCGGAGCCTGCTTCGGATTCTGTGTCTCCCTCTGTCTCTACCCCTCCCCCATTCTCTCTCTCTCTCTCTCTCTCTCTCTCTCTCTCTCTCTCTCTCAAAAATAGCAAACATGAAAAGAAAAACAGCATTTCAAGAAAAACATCATCGTTTTGTATTCTACCTATGATTGTTTTCTAATGATAAATCCTTAGAAGTAAAACGGATGGATAAAAGCGTGTTAGTTCACACACACAGGGCAGACACTCTACTGAAGAATACATCGAAGCAGCCGCTCACTCATGCCTAGCTGTGAATTAAATATAGTTACTCTAGGGGCGCCTGGGTGGCGCAGTCGGTTAAGTGTCCGACTTCAGCCAGGTCACGATCTCGCGGTCCGGGAGTTCGAGCCCCGCGTCAGGCTCTGGGCTGATGGCTCGGAGCCTGGAGCCTGCTTCCGATTCTGTGTCTCCCTCTCTCTCTGCCCCTCCCCCGTTCAAGCTCTGTCTCTCTCTGTCCCAAAAATAAATAAACGTTGAAAAAAAAATTAAAAAAAAATATATAGTTACTCTAATTCTTTTCCTTTCATATCTCACTGATAGGAGTGGCCGTGAGGGGGAAATAAAAGGGTGTTTTGATTAGGAGTAGGTTTTGACAATCCTCCTCTCCCTGCCACTCCCACAGAGCGTTTGTATCTCTGGATGAAAGGGGGGAAGCACAGAGACACGTAGCCTAGAGGGGCGAGGAGTCAGGGCATGAGCAACCGCGGAGACCCTGGCAGAAGACAGATGATGGCCGCGTCTGGCGGTTTGCAGAGGCCTGGCTTTGCCTTGATCCGGGCCTCCATCCAAGTGTATCAGGTTCAGGAGCATGTGGGAAGACTTTCCATTTTCAGTGGGACGTTGTGACTTCAGGTCCTGTGTTTCTCGTTTCGCGTGTCATTAGCACCATCGTTAGAATCACCGGGAAGTCAGGGAGAGGCGTGGCCGAGTCATTCCAGAGACTGAGTGCCGGGCAGTCACCTACATGGCAGGACTTTCTACCCCCCGGGAGCTCTTCAGCCTCGTCCACATCCGCTTCTCCTCGAGAAGTCGTCGTTGTGTAGCAACGGACGTTCGTTGCTCAGAGATTTAGCAGATGGTATTTCCAGATATCAAAGTGATTGATTGATTTTGAGAGAGAGAGAGAGAAAGGAGAGCAGGGGAGAGGCAGAGAGAGAGGGAGAGAGAGTATCCCAAGCAGGCTCCACGCCGTCAGCACAGAGGCTGACAGGGGACTCAAACTCAGGAACCCTGCGATCATAACCTGAGCCGAAATCAAGAGTCGGACGCTCAGACGACCGGGCCACCCACGTGCCCCAATATCCAACTATTTTGTATCTGTACTTGGGGAAATTTCCCCAGGTGGCACAGTGTTTTGTATCGTACTGTATGTTGGTGTGCCTGCGCAACTTATTAGATACGTAAGAACATTTGCTTTCATTTGACTTCCCGCCTACAGGGCTTTCTACACATTCGTCGACTGTATTACAGGGTATGTAGAAAGGTATGAGCTCTAAGCCCTATCTCACTGTCAAGTTTATTCCAAGAATAGGACTGAGGAGGCCCACCTACTGCTCAAATTAGAGAGAGCAGAGGGTGGGCAGAATCTGGCCCAGTGGGATCATCCAGCTTGGAAATAATTTATGAAAACTCTTTGGCGGTTTTCACCATGCCTGTGCTCCCCCAAAACCATAAAATCCGTGCTGGTGATTAGAAGTGGAAGAGAGAACTTTGATTTGCAATGCATGTGGTAGGGGATGCCCATGAAATTTTTAATTATTTTTATGAGGTATAGTTTTATCATAAGAAAGATCTACTAGGCACCCACATTTGTTTATTGATTTGCTTTTTTAATTTCCTCAAAGCAAAGCTAATCAGATTTTAGCATATTTTCCCTTTAAAACCTTTTGTTGAGGGTCTTTGCCGTTGTTAAGTAGAAAACTGTGTTGACTTCATGTTTTGGTCACTTACTGTACACATATGTTATTGATATTATAAATACAATGAGTATGCCTTTCTGTAGGTTACAGGTGGCTTTATAGGTCAGCTACGGGCTGATACTTCCTCAAATCTCATCATGAAAAAATAGGGGCTTAGGAAGTTTCTAGAGTCTTTGTATAGAATTTATGGAATAAAGGAGAGTGACTAGAAGATTGGTAATGTTTCAGCTTCCAAGTAAAAGAGTCAGGGACAAATTTAGATTCCCTCATGTCTAGATCAGTAACTGAAATTGATTCTGGCATATGAGGAGGATTATATCAGGACTGATTTTTAGAAAAGGAGAAGTCAAGATTCAGAGTTAGTTCACTATGATGGCCTAATACGGTCAAACATCACTTTGAAAAAAAAATAATAACGTACTCAACTGGTAGATTACTGGACTTTTGTGGACACTGTGCCTCTGGATTTTAGCAAGATATGTATCAGAGTTGCTGATGACATCCTTATCAGGTGGGGGGAGGGTTGGGCTGGGTGATAATCTTGTTAGGTAGATCTCGGGCTGTTTGAATCATTAACATTCATTAACTGTACCACTGCCATTAATTAATGCCAGCTTGATGGAAACTTTAGTCTGGTTCAGTATATTTATTAATAAATTCACAGAGAGGCTTAATGACATACTAATAAAATTTGAGGATATTAGGGCTGGGAGGGCTAGTTCATATCTTTCCAAAAAGAACTTAACAGGAATAGATGATAGATAAAAGAGAAAGCTTAAGAGGAATGTCACTGATTTCACATTTTCAAAAAAAAAAAAAAAAAAAAAACACATGGAAGGGGGAAATGAAATAACTCTGAAAGTTACCAGACGAAGACCTAAGATTAATGGATACAAGTTTCAGGAAAATATAATTTTGGTTCAGTGAAAGAAAGAAATCACATTTAGAGCTGTCTACAATGGAGATGGACTGTTCAGGAAGCAAGAAGGTGTTCCAGTGAAAACTGGATGAGCCCAGGAACCACAGATGAACCACTTGATTAATATTTTCCACGAGGCATTCCGCATCTGATTCCACAATGGTGATAGGCAGATGATGTCTCCATTATTTAGGGGTGTTATCGGGTCCTTTGAATTCTCACAGGAGTTTATTTTTAATTCTTTTGACATTTATTCCTCTGCAGCGTATTTATTTGTATCTGTGTCTTATCTCATTTACTGGACTTCAAGTTCTTTGAGATCAAGACTTGTCAATTATCACTATGACTTTTAGTACCTAGCATAGCATCTTGCACATCACACATTGAAATTGTCAATAAACAAATGAAGGAATAAATTCTCTACCAGTATATATCTTTTTTTCTCCATAGGAGTCAGGACACCCGAAGGCCTTGAGGATAATTTGTGTTTATAACAGCGTAGAACATGCTGGGACTTCAAATGTTTTGCTCTCCTTTTGGGTGGTAGCATGCTGAATTTATCATTTTCGCCTGGATATATCCAGGCTCCTGTGTTTAACATTACTTATGAGGGGCACTCTGGAGGTTGCTGGAAATGTAAAAGACACGTGATCATGTGGCCTTCATGGGGACGAGAATTCTGGTTTATTCACCTTTTATCTCAGATGCCTGGTTTATAACAAGCTCTCAAAAAATGTCAAATTGCTTCCTGACTATCCATTTGAGTTTAGTTTTAAAAGATGAGTCAGGGCTCTGCAATGAGGAAGGGCATTTCATTTGGAGAAAGCAACGGAAACCAAGAGGTGTCGCGTAGGATCACTGGGCTCAGGTAAAGCACCCATGTCCCTGGGGGATAAGGTGTGCCAGGGTTGAGGGAATAGGAAACAAATGGTATAAATCACAGCGGGGACCCTGTGGAGGGGCCTTGAGTGCCGTGCCAAGGAATGCAGTGTGGGTCTGAGGATCCTGGAAATGGAACTTAGCAATAGACATCTCCAGATGCTGGGCCAGTCTATTTTAGAGCAGCCCTAAGCCCTTAGAGCATTTTCCGTCCCCCAGTGATGTGCTTGAGGGAGTGCCAGGGGAATTGTAGGGGAGCATTCCCGGGGTGCCCAAGGCGACCTGGACTTTGAGCATTTGGGTTGCAGGCCCCACAGGACCAAATGTTGCAATCACACCTGCATTCTTGGGCACACTGGCCAACATTCTAGAGGTGTCTCCATGCATTTCATGTCTGGACGATCCTTTTCAGAGTTTAAAGGTGGATGTGGTTAGCCAAGAACTTCTTTAATTGTGTCTGCCCTTTGGAAACGTGACTTTGCAGTGGTGTTTTGGGCTCAGAAGGCTGGCTTACCGAGGCCGGGGTTTGGGACTTGTGGTAGGGCCTCTTCTCTGAGGCGGCTGCCGGGGTCTCCTGGCCTAAGTGGACTCTTCCTAAAAGGTGCTTCCCCAGGCCGCTCGCTACTTGTCGTGCTGCTGCAGTTGGTTAAGTTTAGATTGATGTCAGCATTTGCTGCTACGTTGATTTGGAAAGCTCTCTAATTTAACTCTTCATGTATATTGCCGTCCCTTGATGATGATGGTGATAATTTTCACTGCGGCTTCAGATTTAATAAATGTCATCTAAGTAAATTGCTTTTTAAGGGATTGAGAGAAAGAGAGAGAAAAAGAGGGAGAGTGCAGGAGAGCCCCTCGGGTGTGGTTCTTAGGTGTGGGGGGTTTCTTCTTAGACAAGTTGCCTTCAGTTGCATGTACATTTCACGTCTGATGAGCTTCTTGCAGGGAGCTAAGGAATCCTTTTCCAGTCTGCTGCCACTGTGATTTACATCTTCTTGAGACCTTTGCATGACCCCCAAGTTGCTAAAGATAACGTTCCTTCCCTAGGCTAACAAAGCCCTACAGGGTCTGGGTGCTGCCTACATGTTCTCCGTTGCTTTCTTAGAAGCACATGGGCCTTTGTTCGTTCCCTGGAGCTACACGGTTTCCTCCCCTCACGGCCTTTACACATCCCTTCCTTCTGCCCGCCACAGACTGTGTTCCTTCCCCTCTTCGTCCACTTATTCCCACCCATCCTACGGTTTCGACACAATCAGGGCTGACTCCAAGAATTTCATTCTGAGCCCTGGCCTATGTCAGATTCTGTTATTAGCTCGTAGATCACGGATATCATTTTACTGGTCCATTATAGTTTTTCATTAGTTTCTGTGATAATTGGCTTAATATCCCCGTGTTTCACTAAAGTGTAGAAAACCCGTGGATCTTGTTCACTCTGGGTCTGATAGCATAGCACTGTGATCAGCAGGCAAGAGGTGCTCGATTATTATTTGATAAGTGAATGAATAAATAATATTATATTTAAACATTCCTGGAATCTCATTTCCCTGGTAAGGTGGAATTGATCAATAGTTTGTCTCATCCTGAATAAATTTGTCATTGTTCATGCCAGTAGCAAACCACCTCTGTTCCCTTCTTGTTAGACTTCTTGTTAGACCACATATTGGACCTTGCAAATTTTAGGACATCAGGTGACAGAGTGGAAGGGATGGATGGATGATGCTTGAAACTGGACAAACCCGATTTCAAATCCCTGCTCCACAACCTGGCTTGCCAGCTTTTATGACCTCTGCCATGTATCTTAACGACTCTGAGCCGCAGTTTCCCCACCAAGTAAAATGGGACTAAGAACCTCGATTTGTAAATTTAGTGAGGTCTGTCATCATTTTATTTTATTTTATTTTTAATTTTTTTAACATTTATTTTTGAGAGACAGAGCACGAGCAGGGGAGGGGCAAAGAGAGAGGGAGACACAGAATCTGAAGCAGGCTCCAGGCTGTGTGAGCTGTTAGCACAGAGCCCGAAGTGGGGCTTGAACTCAAGAATGCCGAGATCATGACCTCAGCTGAAGTCAGAAGCCCAACCGACTGAGCCACCCCGGTGCCCCACAACAAACATATTTTGCATGAGAAATTACAGAAGTTAATTTTTAGAGGGCAATTCCTAGTTGCTTTCTTCCTAAAGTATCGTTTCCTAATTAAAAATTTAAAAATTCAGAAACGTTAATGGCAAAATGGGAATATCATGAGTGCTTGAATCAAGTAGTTAGGGTATTGAAACAGACCAAGTCCAAGAAATGTCCATCTTTGGGGCTCACGACACGTTCGGTGTTTATTGCCGTGTCAGAGTGAGAGGTCGAGATGATGTGTTTGTGTTTCGTATCCCTCCCTGTATAGGCCTGACTTCTGGTCTCTTCAAGAATACTCTTCCCCAGCCCAGTGGCCACTGGGTTTGTTGCTTGAACCTGGGTTTCCTTTTCTCGTGTATGAAAATTGCCTTTTATTAGAACTATCCTTTTTTGTTGGCTCTGTTCTTGAACATGAGCTGACCACACATACACACACACACACGCACACACACACACACACACACACACACACACACACACAGAAGCCCCATTTTGAACTAGAGATTCTGATGAGCTCAGACCATTCTGGAGTTATTTAGCAAGGTCTGACATGTATTTTTTTTCCCCTACAGTTTTTTTCTTTTCCTTTCTTTTTTTCTTTTTTTTTGGATTTGAAGTTTTCTGGGGAATTGGTATCTCATCTGGTAGCTCTCAGCTGTTGTCAAGCTAAGTTTTCTATCACAATCTATTGTTCCTTGACATGTGATGGCATTTATTAGAGAACCTGGTGGAGCCTCAGATATAAACACAGCATCTCATCCCAGTTAATAGTCTGAGATTTTATGTGCTTTTGGCAAGGTATGCCAGCCTTATTTTTACCGCCTCCACTTTTGAAAGCAGCAAACATACATGCCTTCGTAGACCTCCACGATTCCACACGCTGACACACTGCCAAGTGTTTTTGATGGGTTGCTTTTCACTTCGGAGCTCGAAGGGAGGCTCACGCTGGAGACTTACAGAGGTAGAGGGGGGACATGCGTACAGACGAACCTGCGTGTCCCTGCAGAGCTGGTATCTGGGACTCTGGAAGTGGAACACATTGGTTTATTTGTGACAGTGCTGGCCAAACCCCTGTGCCGGCTTGTTGTCAAAACCCCATGGCTGGCCTTGCAATAAGAGACACGTTAATAATTGCAAATGCGAGTAAGGCAGCAGAAAGATTGGTTGTGCTGTTTTTTATTCTAATATGGGATTGGAGTTCTTTACTTAAGAGGCAGCCGTTTGTGTGGTATGCTACTGTTCGAAGTGCACACACTTTAAACCTTAAGGGGATGCTAAACGGTGTGCACTTGGAAAAGTGTGTGTGTGTGTTTGTGCACGCGCTACGTTTACAGTTTTTAGGCTGTGCAACATCACAATAAGCATTTCACACCCAGCTGATTGTTATACTAAACCAACTGTCATTTAAAAGCCTCCAGAACTAAGGTGACAGTATTCATTATCTTATTGCCCTTTTAGAGAAACACTTGTGAGGTCACCTCGGTGTGACGAAAACAAAATAATAATTCTTTTTTTTAAAGTTTTTTTTGAGAGACAGAGAGACAGAGCATGAGTGGGGGAGGGGCAGAGGGGGGGGGAGTCACAGAATCCAAAGCAGGCTCCAGGCTCTGAGCTGTCAGGACAGAGCCCGACGCGGGGCTCGAACTCACGAGCTGTGAGATCATGACCTGAGCCAAAAGTTGGACACTTAACTGCCTGAGCCCCCCAGGTGCCCCCAAAATTATAATTCTTGGCAAAAGGATCAATCAGAAATGGTGCCACAGTTTCCGGAATATAGGGCAACTTCCAAAAAAATGATGAAAATTCAGCACAAATTCTTTCTCTGCCCTGTACTAGATAGACCTTTTCCTGCTCTATCCACAGCCCCTTCCAGAGAATCTGCCTCCCTCTTGGCTCCCAGAAGTGGCAGCCCCACTGGTCAGGGGGCCATCTCCAGTCCTCCCTGTGATTAATGGATTAGGGACGGAACTCTAGTGAAAAGCGAGCTGATCTAATCACAGGATGGATGTCAACCTGAGTGTCTCTCTCAAGACCTTGAACAACGTGACATTAAGATTTGATCCAGTCGGTGATGAACCCGCAATTGGAGTGTGATGTGCACGCTGGGCTATATGGATTACCATGTGGACACGAATGATCTGGAAGGTGGAGGGAGAGGGTGGGAGAGGCAGGCAGATTCAGGGAGAAGAGAGAAGTCGACTCAGAGAGAGTTGGAAGGAGCCACCTCAAGACCTACCATCGTCTTCCAATTTCTCTAAGAACATGCTTGACATCCTTGTTGGCACATAATGAACCTAAGCAACCTTGAGTTTCTGTTTTCTGCAGCCAAAACAGTCTTGAGGAGAACATCCCATTTTACAACAGGATCCTGTATTCATGACTATGAAATGGAATTTGTTTCTACACTCTGGGATGCAATATAAGATTCTTCTAAGAAAAGCCTCTAAGATCCTCAAAAACTAGAAGGGATTCAGTATGAGGGTGCAATGAAAATAGTGCTTCAGTTTGGGAAATGTATTCCAGATGGAATGTTATTGAAACTTATAAGTCTGGAGTAAACATGGATGTGTTCACCAAATTCTTGAATATCAGGACCAGATGGCTTTCTTTAAGACTGGAAAAGGATTATTTTCATTCAAATAAGCAATACAACTTTACCAAACAGGAAAGGGGTGAATGGAATTCATTGCCTCAATGTATATGGCTTGGGCTTAGAATATAAATGAGGAATTCGGACACATTTTTGTGACAAACAGCCGTAATAGGCGGTTTGGATCAGTTAGAAAAGTTTGAAAATATTACTGCCCTTTTGTAGGGACGCTAGGGAGGATGGTTTTGCCTCCTCGGAGAACATCTCCTTGATGTCAGTAACAGATTCTACAGCACGCTGCACCGTTTCCCAGAGTTTCACGGATGGCAGGTCTGAATTTGCCCCCCAACCCTCAGACATCTTGTTTCTTCTTCTGAGTCATACATCTGATTCATTCTCTTCCTGAGAGTCTGGAAAACCTAAGCCATTTTGAAAATTTGGAGAAGACCTCTTTTCTTCAGTTCAAGAAAGACAGAACTGAGGTACATATTTCCCAAATCCACACGGGTCATTTCGAGTTGGGGGGGGGGGTCTCTGTGGCGCCACATCTGGCCACGGAGCGCTTTCCGCCCAGTAATGTGACTTCGGTCAGGCTACTTAACTCCTGAAGGCCATGGGCTTAGGCCGGCCTGTGTGAGTTCATCAACTGTCATCGAAGACAGTCAACAGTTATCACAGAGGTCCCCGCCTCCCAGGATCCTGCATGAAGAAACCACTTCTGTTCTAAGATACCCACCAGCCTTCCTCAGAGAAATACCTTCCATTTGTTTCTCTTTATTGAACCCCCTTTCCGATTTGAGATCATTATTCTTCACAACCCCAACTGCACTAAAGACTGAAGCTGTTGCTGCTTTTTTGTAGGGAAAATTCAACCCTTTCAAAAACCTAATTGTAGAAGCTCCTTCTCAGAGTGACAATGGAAGGAAATACCAGCAAAGCGTCCTTCCCTTTTCTTCTCCCCTCGCCGCTCCTGTAGAATGTTTTAGGACACCTGTCACTACTCGTACATTTTACAACAAAGATAAAAAGCCATTTTAGCTTTGTTTTCTGGTCTGAATGTAAACTTTTCATTTTTCCTACCAAACAAGATTCATCTCTGCTTCATGAATATATAGTTTTAATTTGGCAGTTTATTGTCCACGTTAAATATGAGGCTAACACAGGAAGAAAAAAATCTTATTCTTCTAGCATCAGGAAGATGAAACTGTAGCAGGCAAAGGAACGAAAATGTCCTAAGTAGGAGTTAATTAATAAAAGTCTACAACCCTTTTTTGTCATCCCCCCTGCTCGGTGACTCTTAGCCAGAAAACCCTCAAGTCAGCCAAAAGTTTCCTTTCTCAATGGAAAAGGAAAAAATTAGATGCCTTTCTCCAAAACAAAAAACAACACAGAAAATTGACTTATGATCTTTGCCAAAATTGATGACCAAATACTTTGGACAAACTATTTTTTTCATGCTTTATGGGCTACGAATAGACACTCTTTACATAACTATGAATATGTATCATTCTTAAGTAGCTTAAAATAAAGTCACTAGTGTTAATTTTGTTTCTCTGTCTCCAAAAGACCAGAATATGACCTGGATATAGAAACTCACACCAGTACTTTCTGTCCTGTCTGATGATGGCAAGAGTGTTGGGAGAGGAACATAGCCTTCCTGAGGCAGTATTCCGTGCAGAAAACCAGGGGTGCCTTCTACAGAAATACAGAGTTCTCAGTCAGAGAAACAAAGCCTTTAAACCACCAGCTAAGTTCTCTTTGAAACGCTCTGCCTTTTTTTTTTTATGTATTGGGTAGCTGAAAAGGCAGATATATTCTAGTTTGTTTCTCAGTGTTAAGATTAGGTATTAGTGTTGTATTCCTCTTTGGCCAGAATGGCAAATTCCATTTTACCAAATATTTATAGAGTCCGGTTAAATTTCACTCACTGCCGGGCAGTATGTCCTAAGTGAGTTTGCATCTTGCAGAATAAAACCAAGTGACAATTTTTGAAAATACTGATAATTGCCACCCTAAATATTATCTTAGAAGTTACCGTGTGCCTTTGCTAGAAGTTCCTTCCGTTTTGCTTACTCAGTGCCCTGGGGATGGGTCTTGTGAAGCCCTACTGCTGAGGCGATTCCTCCACAAACCTTCTCCCGAAGCCTCATGATGACTTTAAAATTCCAGGAGTTGGAGCACTGGGTGCTCTGTTGGTTGAACATCCAACTCTTGACTTCGGCTCAGGTCATAATCCCAGGGTTGTGGGATCGTGCCCTGCACTGGGCTCCACATTCTGCATGGAGTCTGCCTAAGATTCTCTCTCTCTCTCTCTCTGTCTCTCTCAAAAAAAACAAAAAAAAAAAAACACAAAAAACAAAAACCAGAGGCATAATTTTCTATTCACAGAATATGAGAATATTTTTTATTTATTTTTTATTAAAAAAATTTTTTTAATGTGTGTTTATTTTTGAGACAATGCGAGAGAGAGAGTGCAATCAGTGGAGGGGTACACAGAGGGAGACACAGAATCCGAAGTGGGCTCCAGGCTCTGAGCTGTCAGCCCAAAGCCCGATGCGGGGCTCAAACTCACAAACTGTGAGGTCATGACCTGAGCCGAAGTCGGATGCTTAACTGAGCCACTCAGGCGCGCCGAGAATTTTTTTTTCCCGATAGAAAAAGTGACAAGCAAACATGAAAACGAAGATATATTTTAAAGATTGATACCTGTCAGGGTGCCTGGGTGGCTCAGTCAGTTAAGCATCCAACTCTTGATTTTGGCTCATGTCATGATCTCACTAAGTAAAGGAAAATGTCCTGATAAAAATAAAATGCTCACCACAGTACCTGTCTGTCTACAAAGAGAGAAAATTCTGATTAAGAAATCACAAGCACTTGTGACACAAGTGATAATTATTTTTCTCATTACAAGTTTACAATAAAGGAAATAATATCCTGTTGACTTCAGTGTTTCCGAACTTGAACCCAAGCAAGTTCAAGGCCCTGAGACTTTTGGTTGTTGGTTAGAGGGTTGCGTGGTAGAATGGCTACAAGTGAATTCCAGATTTATCTCACTTACTCGTATGTATAGTATTTATCTTGACATATCCTTTCGTGTTTTCCATGTGGAGAAAATAAGATCTCATTGGAGTTGCTTGTTGTTAAACCATAAGATACATATTTTGATTTTTTTTTCATTTTTAAAAACTTACCCGTAGACTGCTAACAGTCAAGGGTAAGAATTATTGTAACTCATTGTGTCACTCATGGTGCTTTAGTAGGAAGCATGATTTTTTTTTTTCACAATAGTGTAGAAAGCGCGCATTCACCTGCAAGTCAGAATAGAATAACAGACTCCCCAAATGTTAGAGAACAGCCAGTTTTCATTGCTGTAGTTGTCGGATCACTGTGGACAATTTTGTTGCTATTTAAAAATGTTTTTTTACACATGGTTTCAACATAAGGCTTTCACATTTAAAATATAAAGGGCTGCTGTAAAAATTCTGGAACATGGTCCTCAAGTTTAAATACATTTATAACTAGACAAATTATTGGCTTCATTTTAAAATAATTTTTAGGGGCACCTGGGTGGCTCAGTCAGTTAAGCGTCCAACTTTGGCTCAGGTCATGATCTCACAGTTTGTGATTTCAAGTCCTGCGTCGGGCTCTGTGCTGACAGCTCGGAGCCTGGAGCCGGCTTCAGATTCTCTGTCTCCCTCTCTCTCTGCCCCTCCCTGCTCATGTTCTGTCTCTCTCTGTCTCAAAAATAAATAAACATTAAAAAAATCAAAATAATTTCTAAATGTTTTCCTCACACGGCATGTATGCACCCCAGACCCGGTGGTAAAATCAACATTGAAGATAGCAAGCTTCAGATAATCAACGGGGGGCTGGGGGGGAAAGCTTAACAAAAAAAGGATTTGGGGTTAAAAAAACTGGAAAAGGTCTCTCTGGAAAATAACTATGGTTTTGGAAAACATGATCAACAAATTAGAAAGTTGGAGTTTGGCCAGCTGCTCGGTAGAAAGAAATTAAAATAGAATTTCTGTTCTTCGCTAAAATATCAGCTCACACCCTCTCTAACCTTGCAAAAAGAAACCGGTTCTTAAATAGCATCTGTAACCCAGAAACCAGAAGTAAATGATGGAAATATTGGAACGTAGAAAAACAATACAGCAACATGCCAGATTTCTTGAGTTTTTAAAAAAAGAAAACACAAAAATAAGTCGCTGGGAACCGGTTTTAACACCTTCTGACCCTAAATAGCGCACTCACAAGTATATATACAAGTTCAAACTGGGGCTTCCCAGATTTTCATTCTACCGCCTGTGTAAGGAGGTTATGAAAAACACACTTAGCCAAACAGCTAAATCAAAGGCATTAGGCATTTCGGGTTTTTGCACATTTGGATAATGTGTGAAAATATTTCCAACTTTAAAAATATCTTTACACCTTCCTCTGTGCCGAGAAAGGGAGTGAGGACAGCGCGTTCGATGCCAGCATGAGCGCGGGGCGGGTCCCCGCAGAGACCCCGGGGACCACAAACGGTGCTCTCCCGTCTCCTTTCTGCCGCTTTCCGCCGAGGGCCGTGGCATTGCCGTGCAGTCTAGAAGAGGTGAAAAGCGGGGCTGTACCAGTCGTGGAAAGTCGAGTTCCAGAATGCGACCGTCCTGGGTTTTGAATTCCGCTCCTGGGACTTTTGAGCATCGTAACCTCAAGCAGGCCGGTGGCCGCCCGGGAGCCTCAGCTCTCCGGCCATCAGCTGGCGGGGGGGGGGGGGGGGAGGAGGAGGTGTGTGGGTAACAGTGCCAACCTCACAAGGCTTGTATGCTAGTCCACTTATTCTTGAAATGTGTGTCACACAGAGCCCGGCACGTGGAAACTTGCAGAACATATTGGCTATCGGTAACTGAAGGCCTAAGGCAGGTACTGAAGCATTGCCCATGTGGTTTCCAGTTTTCCACATCGCGGTGGGTCCAGCCCCCCCCACCCCCTCCCCGTACCTGCGCTTAGCTTTCTACCACTTTGCTTTGCCGAAGACCTGTGTCAGCACCCGTTTTCACGAGCAGAAGAAACTAGAAGGGGGTTTTCGCTTTTCCAAAACCGCGATTGCTTCTTTGCACCATTTTGGCTTAGCACAAGTTTCCTAGGAACATTCTGCTGTCAGGAGCCGGGAAGCCTGTGCTGTCTGGGAGGCCATCACGAACGAGCATTGCCGTTCACACATTAAAGACTCTCCCCTGCCTGGTGCAGCACAGGGGCTCCATGTGTCCTGCGGAATGAACGGGGCTGCGGTTGAATTGTCACATAGCAGCTAGATGCCGCATTGCCCGTCTCGGGTCCCACCTCGCAATGCTTGGGAACGATTCCAGGCTTCTCTCTCCTTTACTCGGCTAAGTGCAGCACACCCAAATTGAATTACTGCTGTCTCATAGGCATGACGGGGCTTTCTTATAGCTGCATCTTTGTTTTTAAGATTGTTTCTTTCTCCTGCAGCCCTCAGCATCAGCCTTGCTAGATAAAATGTTATTAAGTCTTGTGGATTTGTAACAAATGCCCCTTCCCACGCTGTAGCATCTGTAGCCTTATAGCTCTCATACTTTAAATGTGTCTTATCTAACTCTCCTCTAACAAGACCGCAGAGCTCCTGAGGCTGGGAACTCGATCTTTCAAATCTTTGTGGCCTTTTTAGTGCCCAAGAAAATGTTTCCACCAGAGTATTCAGTATATATTTATTTCGTTGAAGGAATGCCCTCTACCCAAGACAGAATGATGTAGGAACTTGAAAGATATCAAACGAAATACCACCACGAATACCAGGAGAGACCTCCTTTGTGTAGCGTAGATGGAAAATGCCAGAACGGCCCTGGTAGTTAGTTGAAGAAAGCTGTCTACTTACAGGGCTAATTGGTTGGGAAAATGAAAGTACTGACCTCTTCAGGATCCAAGGCGAAGATTCTCGACCAGAACTAGGCTAGCTTGGGGATGAATCTCTTTCAATACAATTATAAAACAAAAGTCTACATCTTTTCTATAGACACAGAAAGCCCCATCAGGGGTTCTTAGTATTTCTTTTTTTTTTAAAATAGTAATTCCATCCGTAATAGTTCCTCCTTCTACAGTTATATTAATTTTGCTATATCTTTTGAGAATACCCGAGCTAGGAAAGACGTTAGCGAACATTGACTACAGCTCACATAATTTTAAGAGGAGGATACTCAACCCGGGGGAGATAAAGTTTCCTGCTTCAGATCAGTGAGTTAGTGGCAAAATTGGGGCCAGAACTCTGTCCTCTCTAGGTAGCCCAGTGTAGCTTCTCAGGAGGCAGGGATAAACAGCTGGACAGATGACCTGGCAAACCCAAACCTATAAAGTGACAGCAAATGTCACACTTCACATGACAGATGTTGTTTTAGCTTGTGATTCTTGTCACCTCCTCTTCCTGCCGGATCCTGTCCTTTCAGACGATCAGAGCCCAAATCTGACAACCTGTAGAAGTTCAGAGGCAGAGGTGATAATTCTCCCCGCCAGTCCCCCACCCCCGCCTTCCTCAAACTGGAGGAGGGCTTGACTGAGCAAATGAAAATGCCCTTAAATGCATCAGCGATTCAGTAGTCCAAAGTCGATATTCTCAACTGCTCTATCTGCACGACCTGTATTTAAAGCCTTGGACCCCGATGCTCCACATCATCTCCAGTGGAAAATAATGTTTGCCATCTGGGCCAAAGAAAAGGAAAGAGTGGAGCATGGCCCTTTGGCCTGAAACGAAAAGACTGCTGGGTAAGTTGGCGGACTCTCATACCTGAAATTCAAATAGAATAACAGCGAATGATCGTGAGGAAGGACAGGGAAGCTACCGTGAATCGATGACTGGCTGAGAAGGTCCCTAATGATCACACAGAGGAAAAAGGACACGATGTCGGGAGAAGAGCCGGGTAACCAAGCACAGGTGTCGATGCTGTAGGAAATGTGTCAAAGGCTGAAACGCTCACGATAAGAAAGGCCTTATAACTCTGTTCGGGACAAGAAGAGAGAAGGTGATGGGATGTTTCTACCACAGGGTCCTCTCAGGAAGGAGTCATACTTGTCTTCCCCCAACACATGACAGTTTCTTGATCAGAGGACGTAAATACTGGGTTGGATAAAACATAATATTTACAAGAGGAAAAAAGCCCAAGGATGTGAGAAAATTTAAAAAACACCGCATTTAATTCAATTTAATTCGGTGAACTGCGATTATGAATGTATAATGCCCTGACGTTTTGCTGGGTGCCCACGATGTCAAGACGCATAAGATACAGTCCTTGCCCTCAAGGGCTCCCAGTCTAGGGCATAAAGCTGTCATGAGACAGGTTAATTACAGAACAGTGGTACACACAATACTCTATTGATTTCTGTTACTTTGTAGAGTTGTAAGGAACAGGGGAGGAACACGAAGATTGTACTTGGCCAAGGGTGGATGTCATTTTTAAAACGAAACTCAATTCGCTGATTTGTAGACAGATTAGATTGGTAGCTTGATGCCGTTGTGAGCAAGAATCTGGAACCGATTAATGAAAAGAGATGGCGAGCATTAATGCAAGTCGGAGATGAGACCGAGACCACCGTGGATTTGCTGAGAAAGATCAGACTAACAATTTCATTTCCCTTTTTGAAAGAAGAAATCCACCTGGGAGGCTAGAAACACAGTAGAGACACACGTGCCTTGGACTTTATCTCGTATATTGGTTTTCTGTGACTGTTTGGCGGGATCGTCAATGACGGATTTGTTGAACAAGAAATATGGGCATGACGCTAATACATTGAGACTTGGAAATGCTAATTAGCTGGTAGACATCAATCAAAAGGGAGGCTTCTTCCTTTTGGTGGGTTGTGGGGCCCTTGGCCTTGGTGTGGCTGCGCTAATCCTTTCATTCGTGATTTAGACGATGGGTCAGTAAGGGGACTCCGTAAGGAACTGCACATTCAAGCAGGGAAGTTTGAGAAGCGTTGAAGAAAGGGACTATTTACATGTGGCCATGTTTGAGGGAACTGATAAGGGACAGTGCAGAGTCTGACCACTGGCCTGATGGGCTGGCGGGGGGGCGTGGGTAAAGATCTGCCCTTGGAACCGATATGAAGCCAGAATAGCCAATAGAAGGTTCCTGCCCTGGTCAGGGCTTAGGATGACTGTTCCCTGCACCGCTCTGTTGACCTGATTGCTGGTCCCTGCTCTGGCGTTCCTGCAAGCACTCAGCCACTCCCCCATGAACTTCCTCCCTTGGACTCATCCTTTGTGCAGGGACCTGTGCAAGCCATCTGCTTCTCTGTAGATGAGCTATTTTCCGGTCATTGATTTATTGCTTGTGAAGACTGTAATTAACTCTCTCCTGATGGCCTTTAGTTGTGGAACGGGCGGTTTTGTTCCCCGTCATACCTGTGAGCATCTGGCAGGGTGTTTTCTGATACCCCTGTGAACAAGGAGAAGAGTACCTGATAGTAATGGACTTGGAAATGCTAACTCGTTGGTAAATATCAATAAATACCCTTCTAGGGGCGCCTGGGGGGGCTCAGTCGGTTAAGCATCTGACTCTTGATTTCGGCTCAGGTCATAATCTCATAGTTCCTGGGTTCAAGACCTGTACGGGGCTCTGCGCTGACAGCTCGGAGCCTGCTTGGGATCCTCTGTCTCTCTGTCTGCCCCTTCCCCGCTTTCTCTTTCTTTATCAAAATAAATAAACATGAAAAAAAAATAGATACCCTTCTAGGGGAGTAGGGATGGGAAAAGGTAACTGCACTTCGAGGAGGCTATGATTTGACTGCTAATATTTCCCTCTCCCACCTTCCTGGTAAATTTCTAGTTCTTTCCATTGCTTTAGTAAATACATATCCTTAGAATAAAGACAGTCGGGTATGGTATGGTTGTTTCGAAACAGATGTAATTTTTGTTTACATTATTGATTTACTTTTTACCAAAGTATAGTAGACACATAAACAAATGTGATTTTTGACGGTTTTTTTCCTAGGACGGGGGCACAGTAACTTCTTTCTTGGGCCACTGTTCAGATGGCTTTTTTTCTTTTTCTTGTTTCTTCTTTTTTTCTTGAGGACCTATTAATGCATAGTTGATAAAAATTTCTCAGGAAAGAGCAACATGAATATTTTAAAAATGCATCACAGAAGTTTTCCCTAACAGGTAATATCTATGGCACTAATCAAGACTTGTTATTAACTTCATGATAATTTCTTTGCTTTGTGTGTCAAACCAAAAGGCAGAAAACCCAGCATGTGAATGTGATGTAGGATTATTCCCTTTCTTTCTTTTTCGCCATTTATGTTGCCAAGGTGAGTTCAAGATAACAGTTGACTGCAGGTAGCCTGAAATTTCCATATTATTCCTGAGTCTACCTACCTTCCTGTCCAGGGGGATATGCAAAATAGATCATATTTATTTATAGATTGCTCAAAGAGGCCCGAGCGCGCGCTCTCTCTCTCTCTTTCTCTCTCTGTTTTTCTTTCTCTCTGCCTCCCCACCCCCTTGCCTGGGGGCAGGGGGTGTGTCTGTTTCAAAGAACCCAAAGGTCCTCTTTAATTTCTCTTTACCTGAAATGTCCTAAAAAGGACCCTTGTGGGCATGAATCACCGTAAGGCTCCTGTATTCTTTCATAAGTTTTAAACTTCTATATCTTCCAATTACTAGGAAAAAAAAAAGACTTTGTGTTAGCACATTTGCAATGAAAACCTTCTTAAGATAAAAGATGACGTTACTGCCCTTGCAGAAGAAACTGATGCTCGACTTGTCTTAATTCTTCTATTATGCAGCTGGTTTATAACCACTTACTGGGAAAAAAAATGACCCTAGACAGCTCATCGAGGCCGCTGGAGGTTACCTTATCATTTCTTTCCTACAACTGAGATCCTATCTTTCTAACTGTAAAACTTCACCGTGGAAGCCGTCTCCTTGGTGAATACCGTGACTACGTTCCTGAGCCTGTGGACGAAACCGATTTAGATGCCGCCCTTCCCTCCCTCAGCCTGTCAGCCAAGCGTAACACCGAGAGGTGATTAGAATTTTACTGCCCCTGATTCACAGCCCTCAGCTTCCCCTGGATCCCTTGCTTCCCTTTGCTTAGCAACAGGAATGTGGCAAAAGCCTTGTAGTGCAGACAGATTTCTTTTTCGCTTTCATATCGAACAGGAGAACTTAAGCCAGTAAGACAGCACACATCTGACGGGAGCTTCCCACTAGAATTTTATACTCTGAATGCCAGGGGCTTCCTCAGGTGGCAGGATTTTCACAGCATTTCTGGTTGAGATTGAGTTGATCACACAACGACATCCGGCCCCTGTTGCATGTCGCAGAGGTGCCAATGGCCACGCAAGTGCCTGTGTAACCTTCAGCCACAAGCCTACCCCCTTTGTCCCCCCGCCGGGCTGCTCTTTTTAGAAATGTGAGTCGTCTAGGTCAGGCATTAAGGCCGCCCCGTCGTGGCAGTTAAAAGGAATTTCGAGTTGTGCGCATTGTCTGTGCTCCTTGGTTTGTGACGAGTTTAGCTTTTTTTGGTGAATCCAGCGTGCCAGTTCACCAGTGCTGGGGGACCGGCCGGGCAAGGATGTTCAACGGGAGGGTAGACGTGTGTGTGAGAGTTAACCACCCGCCCCCCTCCCCGCCCCAGAGTGGAGCAGACACGTTTATTGGTAGCATCAGGCAGGATCTGTCAGGTTTCCAATATCCGACCATTCGTGACCCAAACAAATGACAGTTCGTGGATGTAGTCTGATGGAAGTGCTCTAGCCCCTGCAGAAGGAACACCGGGGCTGGTGGACCTGAAGTGTAACTGGAAGAACTAGGGAGGGTTTTACGGGGAATATATGATGGCAGGAAGGCCTTGCAGTGCAAGAACTAGACTCCCCTAAGCGGGTCTCCTTCTGTCCTAGACAGCACGCAGCCTGATCTAGCGATGGCGAAGAAGGTAAGAGTTACACATAGAAAGTATCAAGCAGTCCAGACCGACCGGAGCAAATAACTCATGTGTGGACGGTGGAGGAAAAATACAGCGAAGGCTATAAAATCGGTGTCCGAGTGCATCATTTTACTAGACCGTCGGGAAGCATTGGCGGTGTTGAGGAAGGAGTCGGCAGATTCACAGCCGTGTGGCTCCTATTCCAGCAGCCTTGAGAGCCGCAATCGCCTGCTTCCCAAGGTGGGCTGACTTCAACATTCGGGGGCGCCCGGGTGGCTCAGTCGTGTAAGCGCCTGACTCTTGATTGTGGCTCAGGTCATGGTCTCGCGGTTCGTGAGTTCGAGCCCCGCGTTGGGCTCTGCGCTGGCGGTGTGGAGCCTGCTTGGGATTCTGTCTCCCTCTCTCTCTCCGCCTCCCCTGCCTGCTCGCTGTCTCTCTCTCAAAATAAGTAAAAATGGTAAACTTAAAAAAAATAAAATAAATGCCAGCATTCACAAAGGGGATCCAAAGTGAGAGGGAAACTGAAATGGTTTGTTCGAATGACAATAAAGCTGAAAAGGGATAGCACAGAGGTCACATGCCTAGAGCATCCATACAGGCTACAGGCGGGATCAGACAAGGGCTGGTGAACCATAGCCCCAATTCTGCCCGCTGCCTGTTTTTGTAAATAAAGTTTTATTGGAACGCAGGCCCGTTCATTCTCATAGTGTCTGTGAGTGCTTTCATGCTGCAGGACCCTCACAGAGTTCTTGTAACACAGTTAGGACCAACAGAGCTTAACATTTTTTCCTATATGGCCCTTTGTGGGGGAAAAAAAAATTGGCTAACCGCTGACATTAAAACAGAAACACACGCACACGAGCCACGGGTGGACTTGGTTCCTCTTTTATTTTTCAACTTTTCTGTCAGAGGTCGGTGAGGGAAATATTTTAAACAACAGGAAAACCAGCAGTGCAAGCATGATAATAAATGATAAGTGGCAGGCACTTGGCCTCGGGGTCAGTCGTCAGTAGGAGGGTAGAAGGCTGTCAGTTGCGGGGGAGGGGGGGCACTTACTCTGCTACATTCACTAAGATTCAGCCCCTGCTGCTTCCCTGTAGCCAAAATCTCCCCAGGATTCAAGAGAACCTAGACACGGGCACATGTATGTCGTATCTCTCGGTTTTTAAATACTGGCAGCTACTGCATGCATGCCTTTGGGTTTCCACCCTGGCGGTCAAACGGGACATTTCTGTCGTCTGGATATGGCTTATGACCACGCGTTTGTAGCCCTGGTTTTGAGGCTAAGAGCGAGACGTCGTTATGTGAAGGGAAGAGCCAAAAAGGCTTAGCAAGAAGCGAGAAGGCATATAGAGCAGTAAATGGTACGGTCCCACATGGCCTGGGTGCCTGTGGATGCCAGGGGCGGTCAGGCTACGAAAGGACCCCGGTCATTCCTGTCGGTCAAGGTTGCTTTGGAGCACAGTTGGTTTGCAGGGCGTTGGTGAAATGGCTCGGATATGCTGACAGTTTCCATCACTGCGTTTGTTGGACTCATTTCCCCTCGTCCACCCCTCGCATGGGACTCTAAAATGCAAGAAGAGAAAGGAATTAATTGTGCCTCTGGAAATTAGACATCGATTTCAAATCAGAAGAGAAAGGAAATGTAGGAGTTACATGGGCAAGACATCTTTCTCGGTCTTCTGCAGGCACATGTGAGGAGAAGGAAATATTCCAGGGGAAACCCAGGGGACACATTATGTTCACTGAGGTCTTTGGTTGAGATACGTCGCCACTGGGCGATACCTAGCCAGTTGAAGGTACAGAGTGAAAAGTGGTTTACCTGTTTGATGGAACGTAATGACCCTGAGCACAGGATGTTGTTGAACTTGTCTCGCATCCTCAGGGCCCAGCACAGGAAGGTGGCTCCATTTGTTGGATGAATGAAGACACGAACCCATGAGCCAGTGGAGCGGCATGCATACTATCCTCTGTTGCATTGTCTTGTGTCTCACATTTATTGCCCCCGTTTTTGCTCTGATGACCTGGTCTCTCCTATGTCTCTTGTCTTCTGTTTCCAAGGCAGTGCTTTTCAAAACAAAAATGAGTTGTCTTTCTTTCTTTATTCTTCCTTCCTGTGTTCCTCTTTTTCCTTCTTTCTTTCTTTCTTTCTTTCCTTCTTTTCTTCCTCCTTTCCTTTCCTTTCCTTTCCTTTCCTTTCCTTTCCTTTCCTTTCCTTTTTCCTTTCCTTTCCTTTTTCCTTTCCTTTCCTTTCCTTTCCTTTCCTTTCCTTTCCTTTCCTTTCCTTTCCTTTCCTTTCCTTTTTTTCCTTCCCTTCCCTTCCCTTCCCTTCCCTTCCCTTCCCTTCCCTTCCCTTCCCTTCCCTTCCCTTCCCTTCCCTTCCCTTCCTTTCCTTTCCTTTCCTTTCCTTTCCTTTCCTTTCCTTTCCTTTCCTTTCCTTTCCTTTTTCCTTCCCTCCCCTCCCCTCCCCTCCCCTCCCCTCCCCTCCCCTCCCCTCCCAGGTGGAAACTCTCAGGTGGAAAGTTAGAAGGATGGAGTGTATCTGTGCCTGGTGAAAAATTGAATTCAGTTGGGGAAGCTTTAAGGGTTGCTTCTGAAAACATTCTGAGTTTTCCCATGATAGTTATTGATCCGTGGCACACACCCAATTGATACAAATTCCCTTTACTGTGCAGGGCAGTGTAAGTCAGGGTTAAAGAAATACTCATACATGCATAAGATATATGTTGATTTCTGTGTTGCTCCTGGGTCTTATTTCAAGTACAAATAAAAATATTGGTAATACTTGGTTTTGAAGAGAGTGGTTTGCATTATATCATTGTTTTCTTGGAAAATTACTCTTGGGCACCTACAACTTAAAATGTTCTGTGAAATCTTTTTAAAAAATTTTTTTTAACATTTATTCATCTTTGAGAGACAGAGAGTGAGCAGGGGAGGGGCAGAGAGAGGGAGACACAGAATCAGAAACAGGCTCCAGGCTCCTAGCTGTCAGCACAGAGCCCAACACAGGGCTTGAACTCACGAACTGCGAGATCATGACCTGAGCCGAAGTCGAACACTCAACCGACTGAGCCACCCAGGCGCCCCCAAATGGTCTGTGAAATCTTGATGATGGCATTAGTATATTCAACTTCAGATTTCTTTCAGCAAGTACAACTGTACTCGTAGAAGATGGGTTAGCAGTAAAATTGGGTTTGTACCATCATAGTATTTTAGAACTGAAAGTAAGCAGTAGAATCTAATTCATTGTCTTCATTTTGCTGAGGAGGAAACTGTCCGCATCAGGGAACTGAACTCTGTAGCGAACTTTGTTGAAACGTATTCATTTATTTGGAGAAGTCTATCTAAACAGACTATCCAAAGCTGCATGTAAAAGTGCTACCTAAAGTTCTAAGGTTCATTCACTATTACAACTATAGTTGTATACTGTAATTTTACGGTATGACAAATTTTACATGATATGGATGGCTGTATAGAAATTACAGAAGAAAAGAATTAATTATTACAAGTGAAGGGAAATGCTGTCATTAAATTGTTTCAAATTTCGTTCTACTTATATAAGCAACCCTGATGTTCTGAAGATGATTAACTATTCATTTATCTGAAGGATTGGTAATTGACTAATGAAGACACAAGTCAGATCAAGGACAAAAAATAATATACCCAAAGGTGAAATTTTATCTGTGTCAAGAGGGATGAAAAGCAACGGAAGAGCTCATGTAAATTGGTCATATATTAAACAACAACAAAAGCACGATGATGGTTTCAGCACGTGTTGGGTTGGGCACTGGGTGTTGTTTGGAAACCAATTTGACAATAAATTTCATATTAAAAAAAAGAAGAGGTAGGCAATTAATGCCATATTTGAAACAGCAGCTATGCTTACATTTGAAAATCACCCACCGCAATAAGTAGACACAAGCAAATTTTAGTAAATTGAGCTGTACTAAAGACTTTGGAAGAATAGCTTATAAGGAAAAGCTAATAAGGAAACACATCCCTGTCAGCAAAATGAAAAGGCAACCTACAGAATGGGAGACAGTATCAGCAAACCACACCTGATAAGGAATTGATATCCAAGCCATATAAAGAACTCAGTAACCACCACCCACACCAATCTGATTTAAAAATGGGCAGAAGACTCGCATAGACTATTCTCCAAAGTAGACATCCAGATGGCCAACAAGTACATGAAAAAGTGCCCAAGAACGCTTACCATCAGGGAAGTGCAAATCAAATCCGCACGGAGCTGTCCGTCACACCTGTCAGAATGGCTGGGGTCCAAAGGACAAGAAATGCCAGGTGTTGGTGAGGATGTGGAGGGAAGGGAACCCTCATGCCCTGTTGGTGGGAATGCAAACTGGTGCGGCCGCTATAGAAAACAGTATGGAGGTTCCCCCAGAAATTGAAGAACTACCATGTGATCCAGCATTTCCACTTCTGGGTATTTATCCAGAGGAAACAAAAACACTAATTCAAAAAGATATCCGCATTCACGTGTTCCCATGTTCTTCCATAGTGAAGATGTGGAAGATGTGTCACCTAAGTGTCCATCAGTAGATGAATGGATAAAGATTGTGTTTGTGTGTGCGCGCGCGCACGCGTGCAATAGAGTATTACTCAGCCATAGAAAAGAAGGAAATCCTGCCATTTGCCACAACTGCACGGATCTTGAGGGCATGACACTAAATGAAATAAGTCAGACCAAATACTGTAGGATTTCATTCCCATGTGGAATCTTAAAAAAAAAAAAAAAGGTTCATAGATACAGAGAACAGATTGACGGTTGCCAGAGGCAGGGGTTGGGGAGAGGTGTGTGAAATGGGTGAAAGTCAAAAGGTACAAACCGCCAGTTATAAATAAATCTCGGGGATGTCATGTACAGCATGGTGACTGTAGTTGACTCATACTGTATTGTACATTTGAACATTGCTAAGAGAGTAGATCTTAAAGGTTCTCACAGACACACACAAAACTGTTACTACGTATGCTGATGGATGTAACTAGACCCACTGTGGTCATCATATTGTAATGTGTATGTATATCAAATTACTGTGTTGTGCCTGAAATTAATATAGGGTTATGTGCTAGTTACATCTCAGAAAGACAGGAAAGGAAGGAAGGAAGGAAGGAAGGAAGGAAGGAAGGAAGGAAGGAAGGAAGGAAGAAAGAAAGAAAGAAAAAGAAAGAAAGAAAGAAAGAAAGAAAGAAAGAAAGAAAGAGAGAGAGAGAAAGAAAGGGAGAGAGAAAGAAAGAAAGCAAGAGAGGGAGAGAGAGAGAGAAAGAAAGAAAAGAAAGAAAGAAAAAGAAAGAGAGGGAGAGAGAGAGAAAGAAAGAGAAAGGAAGAAAGAAAGAAAGAAAGAAAGAAAGAAAGAAAGAAAGAAAGAAAGAAAGAAAGAAAGAGAAAAGGAAGGAAGGAGGAAAGAAAGAAAGGGAAGGGAAGAGAAGGGAAAAGAAACATTCTCATGGAACCAAATCAGTGGTTATCAGGGCTTACATATACTGTAGTGTCACCAATGTTAGATTAGCAAAGGTACCTGAATATTCATTTGAAATGTATCTTGATCTAGAGGATATGTCAGAAAATGTGGAAGTAATACTCGTCTTCAAAAGTGTGTAGAAAAATACAACTGGGAAACTGGCATTTTTTTATTTGCTGTTTATAAACGGTGGTGCATTGTTCCTTCTGTCTTGGCTATTTAAGGTATCCTGTAATTTAACTGCTGATTTTTATTCAGACCTATTTCTAGGTGGTGCTTTGGATTTTAAGAAAGCATTAGGCTCAGTTTTTTTTTTCCATTTTTGTTTGCAAACCAATTCCCTTTTTGTTAGTAAAAAAGAACAAAGGAGGGCAGGTGAATGTGTATTACAGGAGTCACAAGTAGCAACGTATGTATTATAAACGTGATCTTTAACAAAGGATGGTATTCATTCATTCACTCATTCAGCAGTAACTATTGAGGATCTACCCTGTGTGAGGGATGGTGGCAAGGCTTCTGTGGACCAGTGAACGTGACCGATACCGCTCCGATCACGAAGCTTACGTTCCGGCCGCCAGATAATTGATCACGTCTATGTGCTTGGTGAGAAATATATCGTTACGGACTCTAAATGTCATCCTGTGCTCAGGTGGATTCGAGAGAGTGATACTTTATGTCGGAGAATGCTTCCTAGCTTAGAACATATTCTTAGACTGTTCCGTTCTCAAACATCTGGGGTGTTGTGTTCCACGGAGAAGCACACGGCGACCCCGAGAGGTTTCCTGGCATCCCTGCGTCTCACAGGTAGGAAGTGGCAGAGACGAGGCTTGTCCCCTCCACCCTCTTTACTTCAGGGCTGCGCTGGCTTCCCTTCCGTGCTCTGCCCTGCGCCACACTTGGGTGGAAGGCCACGTGCAGCCTGGGAAAGGTGCAGATCTTTCAACCTGTCTCGATCACAGCAAGAGAGAAAAAGCGAGTGCATGAGGCGCAGCGGTGGGAAACCTGTATGCGAGTCTGCTCCTTGGGGTGGTGCCCTGTGAGCGAGGATCTGTCAGTCACGTTTGAATGAACTCAGAGTGAATGCGTGCCTGCCAGTGGAGTTGGATCGTTGACCTGGGAATCAGTTTAACCAGTGGACGAGGGAGGGGGGGCCCCTGCGTGATGGAGTGACCTGTCACGGACAGGCAGAGGCCCTTCATGGAGACTGGGGAATGCCCCAAGTAGTCTCGGACTTTGATGAACAACTTGGTGGTGGTTTTCTCTGAATGTGGAGTGTCTCCCTGCCTGGGATGGGAAGCAGGGGGGGTTGTGGGAATCCCCCTTTAGCAGGGGGGCCGGACACGCCTTCCCTTCTTCCTGGAAGTATGGGCATTTCCCAGCTTCGCAGAGCACTTTGCCTTTCCATCCTGTCTCTTTCAATTTATTCAAATTCGAATTACTTAACATACAGGGTAGTATTGGTCTCAGGAATAGAACCCAGCAATCCATCATTTACGTTACGACACCCAGTGCTCATCCCAGGTGCCCTCCTTAATGCCCATCAGCCATGTGGCCCACGCCCCCACCGACTTCCCCTCTCCAGCAACCCTCAGTTTGTTCTCTGTATTTAAGAGTCTCTTATGGTTTGCCTCCCTCTCTGTTTTCATCTTCTTTTTCCTTCCGTTCCCCTCTGTTCATCTGTTGTGCTTCTTAAATCCCACACATGAATGAAATCATAGCGTATCTGTTTCTCTCTGACTTATTTCCCTAGTTCCATCCACGTTGTTGCAACTGGCAAGATTTCATTCATTTTGATCGTCGGGTAATATTCCATTATATATATAGACCACATCTTTAAAAAAAAATTTTTTATGTTTATTCATTTTTGAAAGACAGAGACAGCACAACAGGGGTGGGGCGGAGGGGGGAGGGACACAGAATCTGAAGCAGGCTCCAGGCTCCGAGCTGTCAGCACAGAGCCCGACGCGGGGCTCGAACTCATGGACCGTGAGATCATGACCTGAGCCGAAGTCAGTGCTCAACCGACTAAGCCCCCCGGGCGCCCCGTATATATACCACATCTTCTTTACGCATTTGTCAGCCAATGGACATTTGGGCTCTCTCCATACTTTGGCTGTCGTAGATAGAGCCGCTATAAACATTGGGGTGCGTGTGCCCCTTTGCATTCTTGACAAGTGATGGTGCAAACCTCCGTCTCTGAGGATCGTGGAATTGTGAGGAAAAACTGTGCAAGTGTATGCGGGAAGTGTCCCTGCTAGGCTGTTCACCCACCTCATCCTGGGGAAGAGCAGGGGAGGAGTGAATGGAAGAACTGGCGTTGAGCACTGAGTGTTGAGCTCTGTGTCCCTCTCCCTTCCAGCCCTCTCAACGGCCTTGTGGGGAGGTCCTGTCATCGTGCCCTTGTCCTAGAGGAGAAAGCGGGGGGTGCCAGAGTCTATGTACGTAGGGCTCTTAGCGGTGCTCCCTTCTTACATACTGCCTCCCTCCATCTCTGTAGACGGATTTTCCTTTTCCTGAATGCTCCTTGTAGCAGTGTTGTCTTCTTTTATCCCGCTATAATTTTTTAACGGCTTTAGTGAGGTGTACTTGATATCCAAAAGCCCACACGTGTCACACATCTACATTGTGAGCATTTGGGGCATCCGCATGCAGTCCTGGCACCATGAGCGCGGTCAAGATGGTAGACGTCTCTGTCACTCTCACAAGTTTCTTCGCGTATCTTTGCTTGTTGCTGATAAAAACACCTTTTGGGAGATGAGAACATGAGAGCTGCACCCTTGCCACGCTCCCGAGCGCAGTGTTGTCCTGAGTGCCGTGGGCGCCATGTTGGATGGCAGATCTCTAGAGCTCACGGCATCCCCGAGGCTTTAGACCAATTGAACGGCAACTCCAGAATGTCTTAAGTGAGGGGCAGCTCTTTTGACCGCTTGACAGGTACACGTGAACCTACGCGTTGATCTCTCACAACGGATTTCCCACAGGGTCAAACACAAGGCAGACGACAAGTCAGCATTTGCTGTGGAGACTTGGTTATGGCAGCTGAGGGGTGGGGACCACTTTGCGTTACCTGCTTTCCGTGCTTCAGTACAGAGTGATGTTTTGTTTGTCTCTGAGGCAGAGCAGACACCTATTTCCTAACTTGGCAGAGATGCCTGATCCTCTGAAAAGCGTTTTGTCAGCTATGAACTTTTTATGGGGATGGGTTGACCTACAAGAGGGAATACCACTTGGAAGGATATGTGTGATTCACATCCATGTGGAAGGATCAGCTAATCGCACCTGTTAATCATGCAGCTGAAGGGCATAGCATTTCTTGAGATGTGTGTGTGTTATATCTAAAAATCTTAATCTAGGTGATTAAGGATCCTCACATTAGGGTGATTTCGTAGTAATAAAGTATGGTCCAAGTTATATGAGGAAATCTTTTTAAATTTTTTAAAATGTTTTTATTTATTTTTGAAGGAGAGAGAGAGAGAGAGAGAGAGGGAGGGAGGGAGCGCATATGAGTGGGGGAGGAGCAGAGAGAGAGGGAGACACAGAATTCGAAGCAGGCTCCAGGCTCTGAGCCATCAGCCCAGAGCCCAACACCGGGCTCGAACTCATGAACCGTGAGATCGTGACCTGAGCCGAAGTCGGACGCTCAACCGACGGAGCCACCCAGGCACCCCGGATATGAGGAAACCTTTAGGAACACAAAAGGAATAAAAATATAGCAAAACCTTGGATTGCAAGTAACTTGTTCTGCGAGTGTTCCACAAGACAAGCAAACTTGTCTACTAAATTTTAAGTTGATAAACAAGCCATGTCTTACAATATGAGCAGTATGTGATGCCCAATGTCACATGATACCATCTGAGCCAATGGTTCTTGAAATTCACTTTGATAGACGAGTGCTTTGGATGACGAACATGTTTCCGGAACCAATTATCCTTGCAAACCAAGGTTTTACTGTATTACTCCTTTCTTATATATAAGCTAAAAGTTTTTTTTCTTTTCTTTTCTTCATACATTTCTTAGGAATTCACTTTCCGGGAATAGATAACATAGTACCTAATTAACATTCTTCAGAAAATGTGCACATATAATTCTGTTAGGAATCCACCACTGATTCTTAAATAACAAATGAGTCTATTTGGAATGTGTTTCTTTGGCTCGCAGAGGGAAATGCTTCTCCCAGATCTTGAGCTAATCAATTAGCAGATGCTGGAAATTGTCTCTAGTCCTTCTAGGTATTGGTTATAACCATGGTAAATTGATATAATCGTAGTTTTCTGCTACTATTAATAAATGAAGACTCAGGAAAATTACATATAATTGGAATATTACATATACATGTTGACAGCTTAATTTAATTCGTGTGTATGCACACACATGTGGATGTGTTTTTTTCCCTTTTGAGGAAAATGCCAGTATGTCAAATGAGGCCATACTGTTGGCACATTGAGCCCCATAGACAACAGAAGCAGGAAAGAGGAAATTTGTCATCTTGTAGACTAAGAATTGCAAGTCTTCAGACACTAATACTTCTGGTGTATTGAATAAACTTGATTGGTTTTAGAAGTGTTTTTACTCTAAATACACTGACACTCAGGTAAATGTCTAGCAAATACACAATGCTGTCTTTTAAACACACGTATAAAAATTACGTTTCTTCAAATGGTGTGTAAAAAGTCCTATTACAGTGCGAGAAAAAAGCATTTTGTAACACATGTTAAATTCTCTAGAACCAAATCAACTTCATATCTATTTGCACACTGGCGCTTCTGCGTGATTGCAGCGATGATAAAGCAAAAGAATAATCAAGACAAAATTCATAAAGTTCTTTCTTTTCCATGAAGTAACGGGGGGAGTTTAGGTGACTCTTGTTTCAACTCTTGACGTGGCAGTTTGTCCAACTGGATTCAACATTGCTCGACAGCATAGCGTCGCGAGAGAGACTGGGGAGTTTGAATCAAGCAGCCCTGAGTGCAAATCTCTTCTGACCACCTATTAGCCACTTTGCGGTGAGCATTTAGGAATTGCAGGCTCTTTCTCCTTTAAATGCGAATAAAAAAGGCACTGTCATGTTATCTTGAGGGCTACAGAGAAAGCATATTGAAGCCTCTGGTGCAATACCTAGAATAACGTAGAAGCTCAAAGTTGGCATCCATCATTGGGTGGCTGGGAAGCAGCAGAAAGCAGAGGAGGGGGATGGTTTTGAGTAAGTCAAAGAGCATCTGGCAACAGGTGAGCTGTGCGTGATGATCCAGCCCCCAACCAGTGAGTCCTGCTCATGGTTAAATCGCTGGCAAGGAATTTGGCTGTCCCTCTGTACCAGTCTGGTGGATTTCACTTTCAAGACTCTGCTGCCTGTAGGTTTCTCCCCCTTCAGAGAATTACAGGTGTCAACGTTAATGCGCAGAAGCAGGAACATAATAGATGTCATGGACCTGTTCTTCCTCTTTTAGCTTTGCGTCAGGAACGGCACCGTGTTGCTGATGGAGGAAAAACCAAGCAGGCCAGTCACTTCTGAAAGTGACCTTTGTCTGACGACCTTTGTCTTTCCTTTCCTTTCCAGACCACCATTGTCTGGAAAGAAAGAATTCTTTTGCTCAATGTTCCGAGTGGTTTAGAGACTCTAGATCGTGAGCAGTTTTATTCCTTGCAAATCTTGCATGCTCATGAGGTTCAAGCGGAGTGGTTTTACAAGGTTTGTTTTAATAGATTATCAAATTTCCCTTCCCTGGGCTTAATTTGTGATGGGAAATAGAACTTGTCTTTTTTTGCCCCCAGTAGACCTCCTTTTTCACCACGGGGTGTCCGCTGTGATTTTGAGATCAAAGCGTTTTATTTAACCTCTGCTTCAGATCTTACGTATTTCATTTATCTTCAAGCCAATTATGTGCAAATTCTACTTCCTGAACCGATCAGCGAGTCCCTGAGAAGTCCCGGTTGGTCAGAGGAGAGGACTTTTGTCAGCTATAATGTACCTCCTGTTCGCTTTGGAGCCTCCAAAACCATCGCTTCTACTCATTATTCTCAGAGAGGTGTGGAGGTGGCCCAGGACAGGGACCCCCCCCCCCCCCACAGTGCCCATGGAGGGGGCAAACATTAAAGCTTTGCATCCCTTTAATCTTTGCAAATGCGCCATGCGTTTTGTCAAGGGGACCATGGATTTCATTGTTATTCCTAGAAGAGTCTGGAGTTCCTTTGCTTCTCCAAAGGACGCTATATGGTATCAACAGCTGCAAATTATTTCCGTGTTGCAAATCCAATAGCTTGGAAGAAAAGTTTTGCCATGTTTGTGAAAGGGCAGCATAAACTCTGATTAATATGGATCAGTCTAACAGTTCATCCTCCTGAACCTGTCATGTTTCAGCCCACAGGCAGTTGTAAAGGAAAGCAAGGTCAGATCAAACCTGCATTGTATGTACCACATTCAGGAATTTACTATTCGAGTTTGAATAGATCAAAGAAATTCCGTGGTGGAAGCAGTGACTAATTTCTCCAAGTGCTTTTGTTCACTTACAGTAACTTCCTTTTCTAGTTTATTAGTGTTCTACCATCATTTTCCTAGGAAAGGTTACCTGTTTTGTTGTGTAATTTTTTTTAATGTTTATTTATTTTTGAGCGAGCGAGAGAGAGAGACAGAGTGCAAGCAAGGGAGAGGCAGAGAGAGAGAGGGAGACACAGAATTCGAAGCAGCTCCAGGCTCTGAGCTGTCAGCACAGAGCCCAACCCGGGGCTCAAACCCACGAGCTGTGAAGTCATGATCTGAACGAAAGTCGGACTCTTAACGGACTGAACCACCCAGAGGCCCCTACCTCTTTTTGTTTTTATACACTTGTATTTTTGTGTATGTCTTAGTCATAATGACATGTAATATATATGTTTTTGCAAGGTATGGGCAAAAAATTAGGGTTTGCATTAATGACGAGCGGTAAGGGAGAATCCCTGAACTGCAGACAAAGTACTCTCGGTCTGATCCCCACCTTGGTAGGGATCACAAATCTATTCAACTTCTCCATCAGGCAATTCAGTTAGAGGAAATGAGCCAAGGTAAGGAATTGATTCGGTAATCATAGATTCACAAAACAATAACCCTTAGTACCATACCTAGCAGTGGAGAGCTATGTAATGCAAAATTAGTCAATGTGGTGCTTTTCCTTGGGGGCTTCAGATTTATAGTTAATTGAGCTCAAAGCACCTGGCTTCTCCAGGATAAATTAATTTGTATTCACAATGATTTCAGGTGTTTTATGAAGATAGCAAACAATCAGGTCATTATTTCTTTCTTTTAGACCGAAGGTATTGTTAAAGAAGTGATACTGAAAAAGAGCTGGAGTTCTCACTGAAACCTGGATTTTATTACCTGAGGGACAGGTGGCACTCACACTGTATACTGGTGGCATGTTATTGGCTCAGATTAATAAAATGGAAGATATATGAATTCTGTTCCTTTGACAGACTGAGAGAAAAGTCATTCAGGATAGAATTCCCCAAATAACATTCTTGTGGTTAGTAGAACTTGGAGCAACTTCTGTTTTTGCAACCACAGATGTAAGTGACGATTTTAAAATGAGAACAGGATAGGGGCGTCTGGGTGGCTCATTCAGTGGAGCATCCACTCTTGATCTTGAATCAGGTCATGATTTCACGGTTGGTGGGTTGGAGCCCCACGTCAGGCTCTGTGCTGACAACACGGAGCCTGCTTGGGATTCTCTCTCTCCTCCTCTCTCTCTGCCCCTCCCCTGCTCATTCTCTCTCTCTCAAACTAAATTAATAAACTTTAAAAATAAATAAATAAAGTAAAATAAGAACACGATAATTTTTTCAGGGAGGTAGTTACGTTCTAGCATCTCGGTGGTCTGTGTTCAATTAAATCAATGTTGAGCGCCAAGCACAAGTACAGCGATAATTGATATAACCATGTAGAATTTTAAAGTAGAAATAGTGGAATTCAATCTTTACATGTATTTTGGCTGGGAAAATGTTAGAAGTTACTTAATTCACGTACCTCCCTTGGAAAGTAAATATTTTAATTTCTAGGTTTAAGCGATTGATTTCATGGCTCGTCCCTTTATACCAAGGGAGAAATTGTAATTATTTAAAAACACAAAATTGTTGGGGCATCTGGGTGGCTCAGTTGGGTTGAACGTCCGACTTCGGCTCAGGTCATATCACGGTTCATGAGTTCGAGCCCCACATCAGGCTCTGTGATGACAGCTCAGAGCCTGGAGTCTGCTTTGGATTCTGTGTCTCCCTCTATCCCTCCCCAACTTGCACTCTGTCTCTCTTTCAAAAATAAATAAACATAAAAAATTTTTAAAAATTGAGAAACTAAGAACACAAAATTGTACAACTGCCGGGGCATGGATAGTCTCAGGATCTCCGAGATGCTTTCCGCTGTGGGTAGGAGACCTCTTCTCAAATGGCATCAAGTTGTCTTACACAAGGGTATTTATTATCTCACGTAGGGACTTCTCAAGTAGGCTGTACCCCGGGGGTGGCAGGGCAGTGTCCCTGAAGTTCTCCGATTTAGATTTGGTCTCTGCAAAGCGTTGGTTTCCTGTTCAGCTTGGCAGCAAGATGGCTGCCGTGGCCCAAGTCCCCGCCGATGTACAGAGGAGGCTGTGATACGATTTCTTTCTTACACTTCTTTTTGAGGAGGAAGTGACTCTTTCCCAGGTGCTTTTCATCAAAGACACTCTCATTTCTCAGTTGGGCTACATACATGCCAGGCATGTGGAATTGCCATGATTGGTCCCGACCATCTTTGGAGGTGGGAGTTAGGATCCACTTCCCCAGAGTCCTGCGACGTAAGACAGTCAACTGAATAAAACCGGGTTTTTTTCTGAAAGGGAGAAAGGGATAAATGGATGTGGTGTAGGCAGACGTCAGTCATCTCGTGGGTAAGGAAGTAATGGCCCAGAGAAGACTTATGCTGTGGCAGTTACAAGCTTAGGGCCATTTTGTCCGATACTGTTGTCCACACTGTTTATAACTTTTTTCCAGGACTACCCCCTCCCCGCAAAAAAAAAAAAAAGAAAAAAAAGGACAGTCATTTTGGTCATATCTGGACTTGCAAATGAAGAGAAACTTTACCCGAGTTTCTGAAGGTGAATGAAAGTGGCAACACCAAGCCATTTAATTTTATACTTCCTCAAGCGAAATAGGTCTGATGTCCCGTGAACCCGCCACGGCCTGCGCCTTCTTACAACTTTCCACAGAAGAGTTTTTAGTCATTTGGATGGTTATTTGATTATAAGTTGTTCTTTTTACTCAACACCAGGAGGGACGATGCCTACTTTTTGCTTAGCGCTTGTCCTTGGTGGGTCATCGGACGTTCAGCGAAAGAACGAATGAATAAATCCTGAGATCTTCCAATCCCGTAACCATGCAATACGTTGAAGCACTGTTGTGTGGTCCCATATGTGTGAACCGTTACACTTCCAGGTAACGTGTCAACGTAGTCCTGAAAGCAGGACTTATAAAAGACATGTAAAAATAACAGCATGAGACCCTCTGTGTCATAGGCCACTGGTGAGTGCCATCAAGCTTCTGGAAAGTCTATGTTGTTTTGAGACTTCCACATGAAGAGGCAGATTTGGGGCTGGGGATTGAAGGGAAGGAGGGACTCTGACAAGTGGAGAGGGGGAAATCCAATCCAGGAAGATGAACCAAGAGGGAAATCTTAGATTTATTTTAGGAACAAAAGGTAAATCTGTTTGATGAAGGTGTGTTGTCCCTGGGAATTAGAAAGAGATGCACTCAAGGAACTGGGAAGTGAGGGGGACCGTGGAGATCCTTCAGCTCAGGCTAAGCCGTCAAACTATTTGGGAAACTCTTGAAGCTTTCAGAGCAGGAGTCGGACGTAAAGGAACCAGCATTTACAAAGATTAAGTTGTAGGAGGGCTACATGTGTAGAATGGAACATGAGGGAGAAAAAGTAGTTATGGGGCAAAGTTGCCCAAGTGTAAATAAAGGTACAGAAAATAAAATGCAAGAAATTGGTATGAAGGGGAAGACGAGAAATTTTGAAGAAGGAGGACAGGACAAGACAGCCGGATACAGGGCCAAGCTGGCCCCAAGCCAAACTCCTCGGTGCTGAACCTTGAAGGCTAATGGGCTCATCGTGTGAAATAGGAAGGTTCTCTTTTTCAAAGAAGACGAGGATCTGAGTTTACAGCCTGTGAAGCACTTACAGATGCCCAGCAGGCAGGCAGGGATGTGCAAATCAACTTCCAAATGAATGGTGCTCGTGCCATAGACTAGAGAGGAGGTGACTTCCAGGTGTAAGTCAAAGTCACATGAGAGTCGGAGATAGGCCGCATTTATCAAAACGCCTGGCGCAGACGTATCCCAATGTGTGTTTGTTGAATTGAGACAAAACTATTTCCCAGAATGCTTTGGGTTGGCAGTGATGGAAACCCAGCAGAAACTGACTGAGAGACTGAATTTATGGGCTCGTGTGACAGAATAATCCAGAGACAGGCCTGGCTTTAGGCATGACTGGATCGATACGTTTGCATGGTTAGGGATTTCTCTCTCTCTTTCAACTCAGCTTTGGTGTGTGTTAGCTTTTTCTCTCAGGTGGCTCTCGGATTCGATGGCACATCCTGCCAACTTAGCCCCTCCTGCAGAAAGACAGCTCCTCTTTCCCATCAACTCCTGAGCTAAGCACTAGAATTCACTCTTCCTGGAAAGACAGAGAATATTCCATCATCCCTGAATCAACCGCTGTGATTCCGATGAACCCGGCCCATCCTTAGAATCATGGGTAGTGTGACGTCCGCCAAAATACACTTAAACGAAACCTAAAAGGTGGGAAGGGAAGGATGTAGATAAATTTAAAGAAAAAACCTCATGCGTTTTGCCACAGGAGAGGAGTAAGGATGCCAGGCAGGTGAATATGGCAGGAGTCCGCTACAGGACTTAGGCTGGAATTCTAGACTGAAGGCTACAGCCGGGCCTGGAGGACACACGTTCCCAGGACAGAAGGAGGGCGGCCAGTGAAGGAGAAATGGAAGAATCAGCGGGGTAGGCTGAGCAGTGACCTTGAAGCACAGGTGGGAGCTAATCAGGCCCATTTCCTGATACACGACAAGGTGGAGGGCTTCACGGGACGCGGCTCCAAAATGTAATATTCCGCAGGATAAAACAGCAGGTGCCCGCTGTTTTCGGTAATTTAGAAATAGCAGCGAGACGTTCCGAAGTCCAGACACCGGAGTGAAAATGGCCCTTCTGACATCCTTACATCCTTTTGTTACCAGATTGAAGGCATGTGACTCAGACATTGTAAGAAGAAAGAACAGCCTACATAACTGGTTTACCATACGGTTTCTGTGGTTCGGCGTTTTTACTGAGGTTTTCAAAGGAAAGCAGGGAGAGGACCGAGGTTGGCACCTAACCACCTGAAGCTTCAGTTTCTCTGTTGCCTTTCGATATTTCAAGGCCCCTCCCACTGTTTAGCTTCAGTCCAGCAGCAAACTGCCCTTGTCTGGTTGTCACCCTGGCCTCCACCTTCGGAAGTGCATTTTGCCTCCTCCCTCAGGCAGGCGTAAGGCCTGCCGCTGCTGAGTCAGCAAGGGACAGGGTCAGCACTCCTGCTTGGTGACCCACGTGGCCGCAGTTGGAGACGCTCTGTCGGCTCATCAGAGCTCTCCGACCTTTCCTGCCGTGTAGTAAGTGCTCAGCAGATGCATGTTAGTGTTAGTACTGCGACTGTTACAATGATTTATTTTTGTATTTATTTATTTATTAGCTCTTGATTCCAGTTTTTGTTTTTTGATTTTTTCTTTTTTCTTTATTTTTTAAAATATAATTTATTGTCAAGTTGGCCAACATTCAGAATAGGAGAGATCAAGGTTTTCCCAGACAAACAAAAACGGAAGGAGTTCATTACCAACCACAAGAGATCCTAAGGGGACTCTGAGTGGAATGTTCAAAGACAACAAAGGACCAGAGACATTACGATTGTTATTTAAAAAAAATAAAAATAAAACTCGGGGCGCCTGGGTGGCTCAGTCGGTTGAGCGTCCAACTTCGGCTCAGGTCATGATCTCGCGATCCGTGAGTTCGAGCCCCGCGTCAGGCTCTGTGCTGACAGCTCGGAGCCTGGACCTGCTTCAGATTCTGTGTCTGCCTCTCTCTCTCTCTCTCTCTGCCCCTCCTTTCCTCGCTCTCTTTCTCTCAAAAATAAATAAACAGTAAAGAAAATTAAAAAACCCAAAACTCTACAGGTGGCAAAGGCAGCGATTGGCTCCTTACCCTGTGTAGGAACCCCCCTCTTTTGTGAGTTCATCTCATACCCCAAGAGAGGGCTCGTGTCTTCGTTGTAAGCCGGGCCACTATTTCTTGAACTAAACACCTCACACTTCACAGCCGTTTCCTTTTCGAATATTCTTTCTCACTTCTGCTTTCAGCGATTTCGGTGGTCTTCGCATGGATCCCACTCTTGGTGGTTTTAGGGCCATAGTTCCTGCCACCCCCCTCGTTTGTATGTTTGGCTCAGTTTTTACACACACCCGCGGACGGACAGAGAGGATGAAAGCTGCAAGGCTGCACAATATAGTATGTGTCTGGTTGTTAATGTGTTTCTGTGGACCCGTACACGTACGTACATTCACACACACACACACCTGAGGCCGTCACACTTACCTAAGGCTGCGATGAGGTTGACGTTGTGTCCTTAGCTCTTATTATCAAGAATGGTCATTTAGCAGATAGATCTCGGAGAGGCATTTTTTTTTTTTTTTTGAAGCACACACTCACGACAGCTGTGATTTCCATGTCCGTACCATGCACTGAGGACCGAGCTAAGTGGCTTAGACGCATTATCTGATTCCGTGTCACCCCGAAGGTAACCCTACGGGGGTGGGGTTTTCACTCCTTCATATGCGCGTTGCTGAGGAGTGGAGGTGTCATTAGCGAGTGGCAGAGTCAGGACCCGCACGTAGGCGATTCTGCCTCCGGTGACTGAGCTCCTACCCACCGCCCGGGCTCCACCTGTCAGTTCCGGGGCTCCTCAGCTCCGTGGGCAACAGCTTTACACTTGTCTACACTTGAAACACTGTATGAGCCAAACCAAAGCAAAGTCACTGTTAATCAAAGGCACCCCATAGCATGGTGACTACAGTTAATAGCACTGTCTTGCGTGTTTGCAAGTTGCCAAGGGAGTAAATCTTGAAATTTCTCATTATGAGAAAAGAAATTACGTAACCGTGTGTGGTGATGGCGGTTAACCAGGCGAATCTGTGGCGATCATTTCTCAATACGCACAGTTGTCAGACCGTTAGGTTTTACACCTTAAACTAATAAAATGCCTATCAATTATACCTCAGTAAAGCAAAATAAAACGTTCTCCCTAGAATAAAAAGCATTTATTTTCATTGTTATTCTGAGTTAGTATCCTGGTGCTTGGCTATTGGAGGAGGAAATTGGTAAACATTTATAAGAAGGACTCTGCTGTACCAAATTACAGTTTTCTCCTTGTTGGAAATGTATCTGTATGATGTGTATTTTACTGTCCTGGACAGTGTTTTCATTCTGTGCCACAATTTTTTGAAAGTGTTTTTGTTCTTTTGAGTTATACTGACATTTTCTGATAGTTTCTCTCTGGAATATTTGTTATTCTGGGTCTATATGTGTGTCTGGTCTGTTTCCACAGTAGAGTTAATGACTGGGAAATGCAGTATCTTTCAAAGCCTGCCTTGCGGAAATGCATGTGTGCAAATGCAGATTGCCCCAATTTTCTACTGAAATGTCCTTCTCTGCGGGGAATGTTACTTTCCAGGCTTTGTCTAGAAGAGATCCATTTTGTTCCTGGAGATGATTGAGATTAAGAGCAAATACCACGTCCAAAATCCATGTGTTGTGATTATACTTACCTGTAGAAGTTCAGTGACCAAAGAAATTGTACGAATTTTTAAAAAAATGTTTAGGTAAGTCTTAGCCGTCAGAAAAACTAATTAGCTTGCTTTAAAAAAAAATGAATGTTTATTTTATTTTTGAGAGAGAGAAAGAATTATATGTGAGCAGGGAAGGGGCAGAGAGAGAGGGAGACACAGAATCCAAAGCAGGCTCCCTCCAGGCTTTGAGCTGTTAGCACAGAGCCCGACACGGGGCTCAAACCCACAAACCATGAGATCGTGACCTGAGCCGAAGTTGGATGCTTAACCCACCGAGCCACCCAGGCACCCCAAATTAGCTTTCTTTTCCAAGGGAGAATATTTAGAAAGTAAATTCCAACAACTATCATAGTGTCTAAGACAAGAACACTTTGCGTCTGCTTCCTATTTGATAAGAACCGTGCTGTTCTTTCTCGAAACTCTGCAGTTTACAAAATATGTATAACTCAAACTGGCATATATAAGCAAGATGTGGCAAATGTTCCTCCGCAAATTTTCAAGGGATTGGAATATTTCCCAACTCTTTTCGACGGGAAGAAATAAAGTATTTTTCTTTTGGACTCCCAAAGGAGGATATTATTAAATACAAATGCAGAGTATTTTGAAATTGCTGAGCAGGCCACAATTTTGAAATGCTGCTTCTCAATCCAAAACTTTGGTATTGCTGGTTTGTTTTTTTTTTCTCCCATGGGTCATCAGATATCACAGAGAAAGATTAAGGTGTTTTTTTTTTTCCTTTTCTCTTTCTTTTAACTTTCAGTAAATCAAATCTTGAAAAATTTGGCTTGCAACACTAAAGGATTCTGAAATATTCCTGGAACCTGAAATCAGATAACGTGCACTTCTCCAGATTAATTCTTTTTGGGGTATTGTGAAATGATTACAAGGAAAAAACACGCATCCTAGCCTTTTATCCTATTTTCTTTTCCAAAAATGAACCCAATCGTTGAAATTCGCGATAAAGAATAGGCTGGCAACAGTTTCCACTATAAACAATGTAACAACTGTTGAAACAAAGCCAGCCTTTACATAACCAAGAAGAACTCAGCACATGTCTGTTACCATGCGTGCCTCCGCTTATCTCTCTCATGCTGGGTGAAGTCCAACTTTTGTTTCCTTTGTTTGGGGTCCAATGCGAAGAACGTTTCAGGAACACTTCCTTGAGAGCATGCACGGAATACAATAGCACCCAGTTTCCTTTATTTCCAGCGCTCCTCCTTTAAAGCCAGGGTTGAAAAGTTATATGGTAACGCACTTGGCAGAGGGAGTCCATGAATGAAGACAAGGCTTCATTGGCAAAACCCTTCATCAATTTAATGGGCTCAGCAGCTACCCAGATCCATCCAACGAAGGGTTGGCGGATGGACAGTCAAAGCCATTGTCGACAGAACATTCTATTTTTTTTGGAAAGAAAACAGAAATTCCTTTGTTATTGCTATTTATGAGGAATATCCTGACTTCTATATGCTAAGGGCGAATTCGATCCAAAAAATCATGTGACGGGGGAAAACATCTGTGAGCCACATGTGACCTGAAGGCCACCAGTTGGTTACCTCTTGACTAAAGCGTGACACTATTTGACATCTTTATTGAATAATATTTATTGAGATGTTGGGTGTCTTCTCTGGCACGTGTCCTGATGTTTGTTAGTATTCTGATGCTCTGCTGGTCCTCTGCTCCTGAATCTTAGCATTTCCCTTCACTGTGTTCATTTTATCCCCAATTTGCAGATGGAAGTCAGATTGGATTAGAAAGAGAGAGTTTGACATAGTGTAAGGCCCACATTTGGGTCCACAGTCTGGTTACTAACCCAGTGCTCGTGTCAGAGGGTCTGTCTTCTTCCAGAAACAAAGTATTTTTCTTATTTTCCACTTTCATATGTTGTTTTCTGCCTAGTTTACTGTCCCTAAAACCCTTCCCAGAAACCAGATCTTTATAGGATTGGGCACCTCTTGTCTCCAGGCCTATAGTTTGGGCTCTACTATCTAAGGGCCTTCACCGAGGCCAGACTTAATCTTCACTGCTTCCTTCTAAAATTTTAATTGCTTTTCAAGACCTCCCTGTTTCCTTGTGATATCCCTGATACCAGTAACTTGCCTGCGTAAGTCTCTTCTGGATTCTGGTGGCATGTGCCCTGCTGGGTCTGCTCTCTTTAATTACAACTCTTTCCACCTCCCTGGCATATGTGCTTCTTGGCTGTTGTAGTTGGCCAAACTTTGCTCCTTTTAGCCCTTCATGTCTGGCTATTACATCAGGTAAAAACCTTTGGAGAGCAGTACTTTTGAAGCTGGTTTATCATGGAAAAAAAAAAAAAAAGGAGGAATAAAATTTTGCTATCTGTATGTATTCATACAATTCAAACGCATTTAGTCTTTCTTTTCCAAAAGGTACTGTGTATTTGTCTTATATATATGACAAATATATATATGTCAATATATATTAAATATATATATGAAATGCATATGAAATATATATATATATGAAATATATATATTGGGAATAAGAGCTTCTCTACCTTCTCAAATAGGCTTATAATTACATATATATGTCTCTTTCTATATATATAAAACATTTAGATAACATATGTAACATATATAGATAGCATGCATGTAACATATATAGATAACATATAAAGATTGGTAGTTATTTCATTAGTGTAGCCAACTGATACAAGAATTGATTTTGGGGGGCACCAAGGTGGCTCAGTTGGTGAAACGTCCGACTTCAGCTCAGGTCACCATCTCACAGTTTGTGGGTTCAAGCCCTGTATCGGGCTCTGTGCTGACAGCTCAGAGCCTGGAGCCTGCTTTGGATTCTGTGTCTTCCTCTCTCTGTGCCCCTCCTCCTGGTCATGCTCTGTCTCTTTCTTTCTCTCAAAAATAAATAAAACCTTTAAAAAAAATTTAAAAAATCAGAATTGATTTTTTAATTCCTGTTGATTCATGAAAATATAAATGCCAGTGCTGGTAGAGTGAGTAAAGTACCAACCTATTAAAATCCTCTTGTGTATGTGAAAGAAGAGATGTCAGGGTTACTGAAATGATTAAGGTATTACCTGTTAAAATCCCCTTCTAGAGCGTCACCTGTCTTTGGAATTATTCTCAAAGAATACAGTAACCCTTCCTGTATTATTATTTGGATCAGTGAGCTTGAACAACAGCCTTAAAGAGCTGAACTCTGATATGGAAATTTCCTTTGAGAATCAGTTTCTAAATTCCAAATTCCAGAAAGCACAAACTTATTTTCACGTAACCTCTCTCATACTTGCATGCTGATTCGTTTTGGTTTTGAGGAAAGAACGTTATCAATTGCTTATGCTATCCTTCTCCTGTCCCCTCTCTACCTGTCTGTGTGAGTTTGGGAAGGTGGGCAGCAAAGCACCCGGTGGCCTTGGACCCGGCCTATCTTCAGAACGTAAGTAAGTCCTCCATGAAAGATACTTAAAGGTTGGATCCAATGTGTTGACTGAGTATGCTCCAGGCATTTTAGTGCAGCAAGGTAGAAAACAAATTGCGAGAAATGCTGATTATAGATTGAGTCTTTTATTAAGTATTGTGTCCTGTATGAGCCTATTTGAGAAGGTGGAGAAGCTCCTATTCCCAATGTATCCCAGTCTCAAAGAGGAGATGTAAATAAATGTCTAATAATATGTGCATACATGGAAATGAAATGTGATGTATTGCTCTGGAACATGCATGGATGGCGTTCTGTGGCAAACAGGTGCATGTTGGTAATTGGTTTGACTGTGTGTCCTTTATTTTCCTTATGTATAGAAATCGTTGAGAAGCCATGGCTTTTGGGTTTTGCGTCATAGGAAGCTGATGTTTAATGATATTCATAGGGAGCTGATGCTTCATAGGGAATGTGGCGTGCCGGAAGGGTGGGATTTTGAGGGAGAATTGGTTACGTGGAAATGTGATTCTTTGAAAAATCAAGAGAGCACCAGACCCGACACATTTTGAGTAGTATCTTCACTTTAACACCTTGGAAGCTTCTCTTCTTAACCCAGTGGACTTTCAAGAACAGTTTTGCATTTGTTAGGAAATTGCCCTTTTAAGACCTATGTATGTTTAAACTTATTTTCAGTTGTAGCAAGTATTAAGCCTTCCCAGATAAATCTGATCTTCAAGCAGCGTAACAGGTACCGGATGGTGGGGTGGTTCAGTCGGTTGAGTGTCTGACCTCAGCTTAGCTTGGGATCTCACAGCTCCTGAGTTTGAGCCCTGCGTTGGGCTTGGGGCTGTCAGCACAGAGCCCACTTTGGATCCTCTGTCCCCCGCTCTCTCTTCCCCTCCCCCTCCAAAAAAAAAAAAAGAAGAAGAAACATTTATTAAAAAAAAAAGAGGTGTTGGATATCAGTGCTGAAAGATAAATAGTAATACATGTGGCATATTTAAAAAAAAAACAAACATGCAGTTTTCAGGTAATGAGGCTGATTTTCTTGCATAACCAGTAATAGAATTTGGCATGCAATTAAAGAGTTTCAAACATATTTTGGGAAACATCAATATCAATGAATAAGTACAAGTGTTTCCAAGGCAATTTTTTTTAGGAAATATTTATTCGGGTATATAAGGTTGTTGGTTTTCTTTCAATTTCTTAGTTGTACTTACTAGAGAGTAAAGTAGCAAGAAGGTATATCTAAGTCAAAACAAAGTAACATGAAAAATAGTGATAGGGTTGCCAGAGAAAATACTGGATGCCAGGTTAAATTTGAATTTCAGATAACAAATACCTTTTTTAGTATAAATTTGTTCTATGCAATAGTTGGACCTACTTCTACTAAAAATTATTTGCTGTTTACCTGAAATTCAAATGTAACTGGGAGACCCATATTGTGTTTTAAGTGTTTATTTATTTATTTTGAGAGAGACAGAGTATGAGTGGGGGAGGGGCAGAGGGAGAGGGAGAGAGAGAGAATCCCAAGCAGCCTCCACTCTCAGCACAGAGCCCAACGTGGGGCTCCATCCCACGACCAGGATATCATGGCCTCAGCTGAAATCAAGAGTCGGACTCTTAACCAGCTGAACCACCCAGGTGCCCCAAGACCTATATTTTTATTTGCTGAGTCTGATGATCTTAAAAGCTGGTCAGTTTTTTTTTCTTTCAATGGGCAGACACATTTGAAGTACCTTCTTTGTGACAAATTAGCCCCATATCTTGTGGAAGTTATAGACTACTTGTTGTCCTCAGAGAGTCTGCCCTCTAGCAGAGGAGCTAAGAGATACGAAGATAATCCTATTTCAAGGGAAACAAATTCTCTAAGAAAGATACAGTGACAGTTCAAAGAATAAAGGGGTCACTTCCTGTGGAAAGCAGGGAAGGGACACTTGAGTCAATATTGAGTTTGGCCAGAAAGGATTGATGTCGTTTTGCTCACTTGGAGATGGGGAAGGGATGGTACCTTCTGGACCAGAGAACAAGCGCTACGGAAAGCATTAACTTGGTGAAGTTTTGGGTGTATGGGAGGGATTATGGTCTGGTTAGAGCAGTGGTTCTCAACCTTTAGCCTGCAGAATCATTGGGAGGGCTTGTCAAAACACGGCTCCCTGGTCCTGCCCGTGGAGTTGCTGGGTCCTGCCCATGGAGTTGCTGGCTCCGTAGGTCATTGTAGACAGAGTATTTGCACATGTAACAGGTTCCCAGGTGATTGGGACGCTGCTGGCAACCACACTCGGGGATCACACACTAGTGTCCACCTATGGGTGGCTGGTGGAGAATGAGGTTGGAAATGTAGTCAGGGCCCTGACGGCCTTTGCTGGCACGCTCTGGAGCTTGAATGTTGTTTGATAGACAGTAGGGAGCCATTGAAGACTGGTGAGCCCGGTGACATATCCGATTGTTCTTTAGGAAGATTTACCTGGTGGCCGCGTGTGGCTTTGACTGAAAGGCACATCAGATGACAGAGACGCAAAGATAGTGAAGTTGTTGCTAGTTATGTTGTTTACAAGAGACTAGAAATGACCTAAATGTCCATCAAGAGATGAATGGAGTCACTGGCACGTGTGTATGTGTATGTATAATGGAATATTATTTGGCCACAAAAAAGAAGGACGTCTTGCCACTCGCGACAATATGGATGCCCCTGGAGGGCATTATGCTAAGCGAAGTGAGTCAGAGAAAGACAAATATTGTGTGATATTACTTATATGTGAAATCTACAAAACAAACAAAAAATTGGAACTTGCAAAAATAGTACATTGGTGGATGCCAAGGACTGGGGGTGAGGTGTTCTTAAGTTTCTTTATTTAGAGAGAGCCAGAGTGCTAGAGGGGAGGGGCAGAGACAGACAGACAGACAGAGAATCCCAAGCGGGCTTTGAGCGGAGCTCCATCCCACAAGCAGAGATCATGACTGAGCCAAAATCGAGTTGGACTCTTAACCGAGTGAACCACTCAGGTGCCCCTGGAGGGGTGGGAGAAATGGGTGATGATGGTCAAATGGTCAAGGGTACAGACTTCCCGTTATAAGGTGAATAGGTTCTGGGGGACCTGAGGGACAGCACTTTTGACCATGGACAGCAGCCCTGAACTGTGTAGTTGAAGGTTGCTATGAGAGTCGATCTTAAATGTTCTCACCATACAGAAAAAAAAAAAACAAAAAACAAAAAAACCCAGTAATTGTGTAAGGTGGTAGATGGGTTAACTAGCCTTATTATGGGAATCATTTGGCAATATATGTGTCTATCATGTTACCATACACACTTCCACAATGTTGTATCCCAAATATATGTCAAAAAAAACATGGAAAACAGAAAAAAATAGGTATTGTGTGAAATTTTGGAAAAAATCAAATTTAATGTGATTGAGGTTTCCACATTGAATAAGCAGCTTTTGCCTGTTGAGTTAAAACAGCTTTCCCATGAAAAAGTAAGCCGTTAAAGTAGGGGCTGGTGTTTATTGCGAGAGTGGATTACTTACGGGCACCCCGAGAGGTCAGGGCGTAAAGCTGCACGGGACATTTGACAGGCGTGCACCGTAGCACCACACGTCGTATCATTGGCGTCCCGTTTCAATTCATGAGGAATGCTTCCTGGACCGTTAAGACCTTTTCTCCGCGGGCAGTTTTATTTTCTCTACCGAATGACTTCTTTCACTCCTGGTTAGCCGTCACATTTCCTGTGGGCCTGTGTTTTCCAGACGCTGTGACAGGATCTGGTTTAGAGATATAAGCAAAGTTAAAAGAAGGCCTTTTCTCGGGATAACGTTGAAATTAGCCAGCAACTATATGGAAGGTGGCTGTTGACGAATGCCTAATAATTCTGCTGAGAATCAGCACTGTCGCTGTTAGCATGGCACTTACTGCCTGACCTTCACCCTGGATCTAAGTAAATTTTAATCAGGTTTTTTTTTTTTTTAATTTTTTTTTTCAACGTTTATTTATTTTTGGGACAGAGAGAGACAGAGCATGAATGGGGGATGGGCAGAGAGAGAGGGAGACACAGAATCGGAAACAGGCTCCAGGCTCTGAGCCATCAGCCCAGAGCCCGACGCGGGGCTCGAACTCACGGATCGCGAGACCGTGACCTGGCTGAAGTCGGACGCTTAACCGACTGCGCCACCCAGGCGCCCCAGGTTTTTTTAAAAGTATAAAAATGGCATGTTTGATGCTGAAAATTTTGGGAAAGTCCTGAAAAATATAAAGAAAAGCGTGACAATCACATACAATTACATAATCTCACCAACCAGAGGAACACATAGCATTTAGGTGTATATTCCTTCATACAGTATATCCTGTTTTGTAACCTGACTTTTCTGTTAGTAATATATGTATTTTCTCGTGCCAGTAGCTGTTGTAAAATAGAATTTTTATTAGCTAATAGCCATCACGTAAAAATACCACAATTTGGGGCGCCTGGGTGGCTCAGTTGGTTAAGCATCCAACTTCAGCTCAGATCATGATCTCGCAGTTTGCGAGTTTGAGCCCGCATCGGGCTCTTTGCTGGCAGCTCAGAGCCTGGAGTCTGCTTCGGATTCTGTGTCTCCCTTTTTCTCTGCCCCTCCCCAACTTGCACTCTATCTCTCTCTCTCTCTCTCAAAAAGAAAAAAAACATTAAAAAAATACAAAAACATCACAATTTTACTCCATATTTAAAAATATTAAGTCACTTCCAATTTTCACTCTTAAAGTATTTCTACAGTGCACATCTTTATATCTGAATTTTTGTGCTTATCCTTAGCAATTTATTTCCTTTGGATTGCTATATATATACACTAAGCTATCTTACTATGAAGGGAATCCAGTGCTACCTTTATTAAGACAATGCATAATTCAAAGTTAGATACAGCATTTAAATGCATAGTTTCAATGAGGGCTCCACAATAAATGTTCCTTTGCAGGTAGAAAACCATAGAGGGGGCACCTGGTTGGCTCAGTCAGTTAAGTACCGATTCTTGATTTCGGCTCCGGTCATATCTCACGATTTGTGAGCTCGAACCCCACGTTGGGCTCTGGGCTGACAAGAGTGGAGCCTGCTTGACGTTCTCTCGCTCCTTCTCTCTCTGCCCCTCCCCTGCTCTGTGTCTTTCAAAATAAATAAATTAACTTCTTAAAAAAATTCTTAAAAATATAGAGGCTGCTCCTAGCTGGAGGTGAAGGAGCACAGTATTTAGAGTGTCAGTTGTGTTAAGAACATACCCTTAGAACACATCCTTAGATACGTCAGGGCAGGTATCCAGGTTTTTCAGTTATTCCATGGGAATTCACTGTTATTGATAATGAATGATACAGAGTGGGAGACTAATTTTATAGTATCGATATACCATTGTAACTAGATTTATTAAGTGTATTCATACTTTACAGTGTATTAAATGGACAGAGGTTGTGATTGAAGTGTTTGGGGATGGCTAAAATACTGATCAGAAACATAATCATCGGCAAAATTAGTATACTAACGCATACAGCGCAAATTGTCATGACCACAAGGCTCTGCTCAGTCATTTTGGAAGCCTGGAGGGGAATTTGGGGGAAGATCATATAAATTTCTAACATTTTTTGATATTTTAGGTCTTCAGATACCTTACTACAGTGAAGACGTATACAGTTTTTATAACCAGGTTTATAGAACTTCCAAACCATTTACTGAAGTCAAGTTCGTGACTTGAATCAGAAGTTACTCCTGGGATCCCCCAACAGTTTGGAAGCCGTGAGCAGATCGGAAGGATTCATGCAGTCAGTCCTTAAATCTTTCTTCTGGCGTTGGCCATGACCCATGAGCTCACAGTGCCCTGCAGGGATCCCATCCCAGGCTTAAGCTGCCGGGAGCACTCCACTCCCTGGGGGTGCTGGAGCCTTGGGAAAATCCAAATCTGCCTCTTTTGAGGGAAAAGGTCAAGGCATCTGGACTAGAAAGCCTCAAGTAGCAGCAAAATGTGGCATTTCTGTAATTCTACTGAATGTCACAAAATACTCGGGCAAAAAAAGGAGCGTTCTAGTCACTACTTAGAAATGAGAATTTTGGCTTTTAAAAGATTTCAGAGGTCCTCCTCCTTCACCTTGTCATTTTGTCGGTGAGAAATTGAAGTCTAGAGGCAAGGGACTCATTCACAGCCACCACGGTAGTTCCTGATGGGACTGAGCTGAGGAGCTCAGTGTCCTATGTGCCTCTTCATATGCCATCGAGGGGATCACTGCACTTTTAAGAAATGTCTGCAGTAGGGAGTAAAGCTATATATGACTGTGGATGGTGGGAGGAGTAGAAATGTTAGCCTAGTACTTACTTTTTTAGTCAAGCAACAATGCGATTTTTTTCTTGAATCCTTTTGACCTCAGCCATCTTTTAAATTCTTTCCTTGCCACAGGTGTTGGGTTCCATGTCTTTGATTCCCCCCGCCGCCCCCAACCATGGATAAAGAGCTCTAATTGGATAATGAAGTCCAAGGAGAGATTGGATGTGCTGGCAGAAAATCTCTTTGTAACCAACTTTGGGGAGCATTTTCATCCTTGAAGTGAGATGTGCTCGTACTCGTGATATCACGGATGCGGGGTATCTTGCCTGCATACTGAGCCTTGCCAGTAGCGATGAACTTTAACTGGGATTTTCAGATCTAGATGGCTTTCCCTTTCATAGAATTTTTTCTAAGATTTTAAACCTGCGGTCTAATTAGGAAAGTTCACATACTAATTTCCATTGTTCTGTTGCATAGGTACTCTCAGCGGTCTGGGTTAGCCAGAGGTTCCTTTTTGTTGTAGGGGCTATAAATAAATGCACTCGGTCAAAAGTAAAAGAAAGCAAAGTTAAGAAGCGAACAGGACCAGTGGCCAAAGCTTCGTGTGGCAGGACCCCCACTCTCTTGCCCCGCCCAGCGCGCAGTGGGGCAGCGTGGGTCCGGACACCTGCCCCAGTCCTGGCGGCTTCTGTGGGACCTCTCTGTACCTTGACTAGATGGACTTGTCATGAATGCCTCCCCGGGGATTCCAATGAGGACTGCTGAGGTCAGGCAGGGTCCTTGTGTAGGCACACCGGAATTAATAGTGATAATAATTAATAATAGTATCCATAATAATGTTAATAATAATTAGTAGTGATGCCCTCGTGTTTTGCTTTGGAACCCTAAGTTCGCCTTAGCTTAAACTACAAGCACTCGTATCAGAATTAGCCTGGACTGTAGGGATAGCCGGGCAGGAAGCACACAGCTGCCTCTCACCTTACTCTTGACAGACATAAAGCTGAACTTACATATTTTTTGACTTTTCACCAAGTGTCTTTGCCTCTGTGTCCCTAGGCTTGGAGCCTTACCAAGCATTGAGGATGTGCATGTGGAGTTTGAAAAGGAATTGCAGGGAATCCCACTGCGTTTCTTGCTGTTGCTGGTCCAAACTGATACGCACGACCATTAAAATCAGAAGCTGCAAGCCAGCAGCTCGTAGACCAAAATGTGCTTGATGTCCAGCGCAGTAACAATGAACTAGTTGTCCATGTTTGAACATTTGGGCATCTCACATAAAAGTGTAGATTTCTGGGGCGCCTGGGTGGCTCATTCGGTTAAGCATCCAACTCTTGGTTTCGGCTCAGGTCATGATCTCGTGGTCATGAGGTCGAGCCCCACATAAGGCTCCGGGCTAGACGTGGCGCCTTCTTGGGATTCTCCCTCTCCCTCTCTCTCTGACCCTCCCACTGCTCATGCTCTCGCTCGCTCTCTCTCGCACTCTCTCTCTCACTCTTAAAAAAGTGTAGATTTCTGACTTCTAAAATGTAGAAGGCATAGCAACCCCAAGCCTACGCGTATGCACTTTTATACGCCACATTTCTCTCTCCGCTTTGCTTCACATATTTATACTTCTTACCTTATCCCCCAGGCACTTGAACTCCAGATTGAAATAACAGTTTCCCATGTGGACAGCCTGAGGCATGTGGGCATGTCAGAGCCGCGTTCAGTCCCAGCTACCTTCTTTGAGCTGTGGCGGTCCCATCTATTAACAGGGAAGGTCTCTTCCTGAATTTGTCGTGAATTCTAAGTAAAAGAGCATACGTGCCAAGCCCAAATCTATGTCCTCCTCGTATTTGTTGCTCGGGAAAGAACTGGTTATCCTTCCACCTTCCTTGTCTTATAAATCATGTTTTCTCACCATTTACGGTGAAAGGAGAGTATGTGCTAGTTTTATCTTTACAAATTTGCAACCTCAAAGCAATCACCACTTTCAATGGTAACGTGCCATCCTTGGGAGCTGTTTGCTGCCCTCACCTTTCCTAGATGTCCCGTGGGCTTCTGAGACTTGTTAACAGGGATGATACCACTTAATCATCGCTTTCGTGTCATTGTGACTTTGATTTGGATGTCCACTGAAGTTTGGTTAACACACACACTAACAATATTGCCCTGCAGTGGGAATTAAGAGAATAAAGTAATAATCATTCTAACTGTATTTGAAACACCGTGTCTCCTAGTCTTTCTCTTTGAACCTCGGTTTCCCCAGCCTTTCAGCCTTTCAATTGGGCTAACGACCTTTTGCCACATAGTAGTTAGAGCCATAGTTAGAGCAACAAGAAATAAATGCCAAAAGCATGCGTGATTAACTCTGTAGAAGATGATTTCTCGTTCACGGGAGAGTATTAAGTGTTTGAACAGATGACAGACAGGACGACCCTCTTCCTCGCAGGGGCTGATGTCAACCTGAACTCACACCTTAAGAGGTAAAAAAAATCTACCTCCCGTGCCTGATGGGAAACACGATGGAGACAATGATGTGAAAGGTTATTATAGGACAAGTGTGGAAGGGCTGCACTTCACCCCACTCACATCTGGCTGCACCTGATGGCAAAGGGGTCTGGGCAGGACAGTCCATCTCCATGGTTGAGGGAGCAAAACCTTCTGGTGGACAGCTGACTGTCTGTGCCACAACCAGCAAGGCTGTGGGTTAAGAGACCCCCCCACCCCCCACCCCCGCCCCCAGACAGTGTTCGTCATGACACTTGTATCTCAGAGGCTCTCAGCAAGTGGTTGCTGCTCTTGTTTTGCTGCTGTGGCATCATCATTTGTCATTGTTAGGGCCCAGAATGCAATTGACAAGTCATGGCATGCCTTAGACTCTCTGAAAGTAGGATTGAAATTGAATTCTGGAGTCAGCATCCCGGAAGCTGAGGTTACCTCAGAGTAGAAAAGGGGAAATACTGGCCCTTACTCATCACAGGGCCACATTCGTCAAGGGGGTCTGTGTTTTATTTCTACGTTATTAAGTTGCCTTTATTGTCTATCGTCCTCTTACTCAGCTCTCAGTCCTTACATTTTGTTATTTGAATTTCATAGGTAGTTTAGGATTCAAGATAAAAGCCATGCTATGAAAACTATCTCCATGACGCCAGTATATTGGCAAACCACCTTTCTTTCACTAATAATCTCTTTCCATTAAACACATTTCAGTGGAGAACAATGGATTTTCTAGCTTTGCTTTTGGAAAATACCTGCAAATATAGTTTAGTGATGTGTCTCCTTGCAGTATGATGAGTGGAACGTGAAGGGAGTGAATTGAAGCCTTTAAATTAAGATTTAATTTAAGCCTTGCAATTCACCCAATTTGAAGGCTCATGAGCTTGAGTTTGAAAATCGGTGAAAATGTTATAATGGATTTGAAATATTGAAGTGATTCAAATACCTTTATTTTCAAATGAAATTCCATTTAAGTATATAATTCCAGTTTTCACGTTCTTGTCTGTATCCATATTGCACTTGATGAGCACATAAAAATAAGCTGCTGTGCCAGGAACGGGGGCGCCAGGTGAGACACAGAGAAAGGTACATTCTCCCTCCACTGAGTCAGAGAAAGAAATTTCCAAACACAACCCACAGTGACAAATGCCCTGAAATAGACTTATCCCCTAACGTTCTAGGAGAGGGGGTTAGCTGACCTACCTTAGGTTGGTTGGGATGTGTTAGGAAAGGCTCCTTGGAGCTAAGGAAAAGGCAAGTAAAGATGATTTGGGTAAGGAAATAAAGGAATATTGTAGGCAGAGGAAATAGCATGTGCAAAGGTACTGAGGTAAGAGAAAATACTGGAAGCATGGAAGATAGTTTAAATTGACGCCATGTCATGTAAGGCGCCCCTCGGGGAGGCGAAGGGGAACAGGGACAAGAGATGACTGTACAGAAATAGGTATGGGCCAGATTATCCTGATGAGGTCGTATGAATTAGACAGCAGAATTTGAGCTTTATCTTGAGGGAAGCAGGAAGCTTCTGAAGGAGTGGTGCTCAACCCCGGCGATTCATTAGACTCCTGTGAAACTTGCTAAGTGCTCTCCCTGTCTGAACCCAACCTCAGACTAATTAAATCAGAAAACCTCAGAACGGTGCCCGGGGATTAGTATTTTTAAAACTCTCCCCAGATGATCCTAACGTACAGCCAGCTGAGAACCACTCTTCTCGATGTTTTTAAGCAGCGCGTACGGCAACAGAATGCCACCGCTTTGAACCAGAAGTTCACAAAGCTGAAGTGACACGAGCCTGCAGACCCGTCATGCTTTGGCGTCGGAAGAGAAAGAAAGGAAAACAGTGATGAGCATGGTGCTTGGGTTTCTAGCTCCCAACTAAGGCGTAGATGGTGGTTAAAGTCAGCAACATGGAAACACAGCAACCTGTGATTTAATGAGGAAGGCAAGTCTGACACATGTCCAGGAGGCTATTAGATCGACATGTCTGAAACTCAAGAGAGATTTGGGGCTGCATATATAGATACGGGAATTACAAGCACATCATGGGAACTGAATGCATGGGAATAAAAAAAAAAAGCTAGGGAGCTTGTGGTATGAGCGTTGGCCAGGTTGTTGAGCCCTAAAGCTCACCAACGTTTCAGAACCAAGGAGACCAGAAAGAACCCATGCAGGAGACCAACCAAGGGTCAAACTGAAGACCGATGGCATGAACTATCTCCTTGAATGCTGCTGATGGGAGTTTATAGTTTGTTTTTGTTCAACTGGAGACCTTTGGAATAATTACAGAATTGTTCAAAAGCAAAATGCATTTGAAACTGCACATCTTTCACGCTAGTTTCTATTGTTCCAGCAAACATTTCCCAACGGAGACGGCTTTCACGTGTCGTAAGTTTCATTTGCTTCCACTCAGGTTTTGCGCATGTGAAGCACTTTTGTTTTACAAACAATGCAAAAAGGTAAATCCCCTGGTACCCATCTGGGTGACTAAACCATTAAATCCAAGAATTTCTAGCTTTATTTTTTTCTTAGGCTGGATTTTAAGGATAGATGCACCAGCCCTCTCAGCGAGAAGAAAACACAAAGTCCTTTTAGTTGAAAACGGCCGGGATTACGTAGTGTCTCCTGCGCTGTTCCCCATTGTCCATCTCCCTGCCCCCTGAGAAAATGCAAACAAAAATCTCGACCTTCTTGAACCGTCATCGCTGCCGCTTTTAGGAGCTATTATTAACAAACAAGCCACCAGACAAAAACAGAGAACTTCAAAAGGTGAGGAAACATAGGCACTATTCGAAGCAAAACTCCCTTTGGGGAGATAGATTCCTGGGCCAGGCTTTCCTGCCATGAGATGAAAATAGCCTCCTAGATCTGTGGAAATCTCTTCCCCGGAAGGTAAAAACCAATCCTTCCCTTTGGTTAACATGGCCTGCAATTTTACCAACTACGTAATTGCTTTCAGGGAGCAGGCACGCTGTTTGAGAACAGCAAAGCCTTCGTAAGGGCCCTAGAACCGATGGCCCTGTGTGTTTGCTGATGCACTTATGAGTCAGTTTGCTGTTCTCCTAAGCTCTGGCCAAGATCAGTGGCAGTGAGGCAGAGAGCATGTAAGAAAGTAAGTAAGAGAGTGGTAGTTTGAGGCCGTCGAACATCAGGGTGTTGGGGCTAGATGGTGGGTACCTCAGCAGGACGATGGCGGAACACCTTAGACCTCAATGTACAGAGAGCCTTGGGAAGTCTGGACACTGTCCATAAGCAGGGATGAACTTACGCCAAGAATAATCCAGGTTCTTCACATTGTGCCTGTGAGAAACCAGTTCAATAAGACCACACTGTAAGACAAGTTCACCCTGGACCATCCGCTCAAGACCCCAACCCAAAGGTTGGGTTAGGCCCAAACCCAATGTCATTATTAATATTAACAGACGTACAGCTTCAGTAAGTATGCTGAGCCTGCATCTAACTTATTCTGTGCACGCGTCTCAGTAAGAAAATGAAATCTTGATTCCAACTACAGCAGGGAGCAAGATACCAGCAGAAATTTTCGAATTGCTCACATTAAATCAAGAGCTATGAAATAAAAACTAGTAAGACGTATATTAATTCACACATTTTTTTTTGTAAAGAAATACCTGAAAACATCAACAACAACAACAACAGCAAAAACGCATTATGGCCTGCAAAGGGAATCGGCGTTTATTTTATTCCAGGCCCTAGACGCGTTAGTCCCCCAACAACCACATCATGAAGACATTATTATTAGACCCGGTTTTACCTACTAGGAAGCTGGACTGCAGGTTAAATATTTAGTCCAAGGACACAGAGCGGGTACCTGGTGCATCCAGGGCTAAAACTCAGTTTTGACTCTCCTCGAACATTGATGTATGAATTAATGAAATAGGTTTGGTGTCTTTTGCAAATGTATTTCAGAATCATTCTAATATGTTATCAGTGCCTTGTATTTGTTAATTATTGAGACGTGTTTGAAGACCCTTCCTACCAAAACAAAATTATAATATCATGCTTATGGGTTTTCTAAAGGCTGTATCCTCACTGCCAAATTGGAAGCAAAAGTGCGAATCAGTGCCTTATTTCTGTCCCAAGGATTTCATAAGTAAATGCTGGTTTATTATGTTTCTATCTGCAGACTTCTTGCCACAGAACCACGTTTATAGAAGATGAGATTTTAACAAGATCTTTTTGGTATTTTTTTTTTGTAGCCTTGCAGTTGGATATCTGATATGGACAAAACGATGTGTTAAATTTTGTTTCGTGTGGGCTTAAGAAATCTTGTCTTATTAAACCTTTACTAAGTTACCATTACACTGAACAATGAGCTTCTAGTTGAATGATGTGTTCTTTGAATAAATGCTTTCCCTGCATTCTAGAAAATCATTAGTCTTTTAGCACAAAAAGCAGCAAGTAGAATTTGTGTAGTAGGTCTTCTTAGGTTTGACTCTGTCTTCTGTTCCTGTTCTTTTGTAGTGAAGTCAGACATTCCCTCAGCCTTCACGAATGCTGATTTGATGACTTCTGTTTGCATATTCTGTTCAGGACCTTGGGGGAGGCGCCTTTTCCCTAAGAAGGCATCTTATCACCAATAGGTAGGGGCAACAGGACCTATCAGCATGGTATATTTTGGTTCCAACAAGAGAGGTTAAGGTGTGGCTGTCATGGGATGGCTCGATACTGCCCTGCATCGAATGAGACCCAGAGGCACCAAAGACGGAAAGACCCAGAAGGGAGGAGAGAGGTGAGGCTGCAGGTGGCTGTGTGCGTGACCAAGCGAGAAGGGGCAGGGCACTAATTTGCACGGTGGGGTAACCGGCACTGACAGCTCCAACCGAGGGACACCCAAGGGCCGAGGCATGGGATGCACAGAAGTGGGGAGCTCGGAAACCCCTCAGCTGGAATTTGAAACTGGCAGGAACCATTCAGGGACCGACACAGCAGTCAAAGCGGGTTCTGGGGTATTGTAGCAGAGAGGAGGGGGACCCCCAGCCCCTGAGATGTCAGAGGGCCTGAGCAAAAGGGCTGAATGCGAAAGGAGCTTTCATCTGAGGGGCTTGTGGGGCTGGGGACCGCGATCAGTCTTTCGAAGGGATCCTTCGACATTCACAAAAACATGCATTTGCTGGCAAAGGCAAGGAACACAGAATGGACAGTTATGTATGATTTCCCCCTTGGAATGTCTGCGACTATGCATCGTCCTCCTTGCTTCTTTTCTATTTTTCGTAACTTTTCACCACTTCTCCTTTTGTTTGCGCTCCTTTGGAAAATGTTAAGTGTGTGGATCTGAATCTCCTCCGATTGCGTCTCTTTCTTGCTTTTTCCCCATTTGGCTCTGTTTCCACTCTTTGGCTTATTTGTAGGTTCGTTTCTGAGAGCTAAGACGGTGGGACTCAGTTTGGTAAGACGCACGCAGAGGCTCAAAGCGTCAACACTTCTAATCTGGGCAGATGACAAGGGCTCTCCCATTGCCCTGGATGCAGTGTAGGAAGTATCACGGGCAGGGAAGGGATGGGGGTCGAAAACAGGTGGCTGTGGGACCAGTCCTCCCAGATGCAGTTCTTTTATTTCACAAGCATGCGCTGAGCACCTTCTGTGAGCCTGGTACCTGGGGCCGGTGATGCAGTGGTGCTTGGGACAAAGTTGTCCCAATGGAGCTTGTATCGTTAGGGAGGAAGAGTCAGTAAAGGTTATAAACAATATAATACTCCAAGTAAGTCATAATGCAATTTCAGGAAATAATGCTTGTGAATAAAAATGAAGGCGGGGCTCAGGCGTGGCAGGTGCAGAGTGTGGGTGGTGGTTTTAGATCCTGTGGTCAGACAAGGGCTCTCAGAAGGTGACACCAAGATGGGGGTCTCTGATGTGTTTTCAAAAACCGAAAGGGAATAGACTCTTCAGGTGACCACTGTCCCCCCATAATTTGCTTTCCCCCAGCAAGGATTGGTGTTCTTGACCCACAGCAGATGATCTGGCGTGAGTGGAGAATTGATCATTTGTTCCCTTATAAACTTGGCCTGTTGGAAACTACAGGAGCACATTAATCTGTCCACAGTCATAGGAATAACTACATTTTTTCAGAATATCGTAGCAAAGGCTCAAGCTTGAACAAAGGGGCGATGGTCGTTTTCCATGCAAAGACCCGGATAGACCTTTGCAACCTATTAAGAAAAATTATTGTTTTGACATTATATTCATGCTGGGAGACCCTATTACACATATTTATGTAGTTTTATACAGTCTTGCTTCTTTTCTCTCTTTCCCTCCTCTCTCTCTCTCTCCCTCCTTCCCCTTTCTTTCTCCCTCCCTCCCTCCCTCCCCCCTCCCTCCCTCCCCTTCCTTCCTTCTTTCCTTCTTCCCTCCCTCCCTCCCTCCTTTCTCTCTCTCTCTCTTCTTGTTCCACACTCTTGATAAGATCTGGATTCCATCATTCATTCACACACTGAGTATCCCCTAAAGGCCGCTATTGTGGCCTCAATCTGAGGTCCTTGATTGGCTCCTGAGAATCTTGTGAATTTTGCTGAAATAATTTGAGAGGATGCCTCTGTATGCACATACATCCGGTGGTAGAATCCATAGCTTTCAACAACTTCTTCCCAAAGCTTACCAATGCTGTTGGTTATGCGTCCACCTCCCGGGCTCATACTGGGGCAGATGCTGGGAAGGGAGCTATGGACAGTTCAGAGGAGGGTTTTGCTCATGTGGGACATAAATCCTAGGAGGGCAAAGAGAGGGAAGGAGTTGATTCAGGTTAAGAAACAAACAGAAAATGAACAATTCATTTCAGATAACGATTAAGTCTCTAAAGAGAATATCCTAGGTGGCACCACCGTATGGAAGATGGTCAGGGAGAACTTTCCTGCAGTCACTTGAACCGAGATTTGAAGGAGAACAGGGTCATTTAAAAAGCCTGAGCCAGGCTGAGATACAGATATAGCTAAATGCTCCTCCTCAGTTGTTGAACTAAGAGGTTTTATCACGCATTTTCTCATCTCTGGGCCTCCTATTTTTGTAATTATTGTTAAGTACTTTAAAAAATCATACTGTCGCTTTTCAAGATGTGTTCTTAACCCTTAGAGCATGAAGGAGTTGGGCTAGCTGATATCTGTAACGTTAAGCTTAAAAAGTAAAGAATTCTAGGGAGCCTGGGTGGCTCAGCTGGTTAAGCATCAGACTCTTGATTTCGGCTCAGGTCACGATCTCACAGTTCGTGAGATCAAGCCCCACGTCAGGCTCTGCACCAAGAGCTGAGAGCCCGCTTGAGATTCTCTCTCTCCCTCTCTTTCTTCCTCCTGCCTCAAAATAAATAAATAAACATTTAAAAAATAGTTAGAATTCTAACTTACAAAAGAAATGCAGTATACCATAAGATAGGCTTCAGGATCCCATGTGGCTTGTACCCAGAGCTAATTAAAATGAAACGTGTTCATTTGTTATCCTTCAACCGTTCTCTTCATGTCAATCGTTATATCACCCCAATTACATAGCCAGAGAGTATAGTCACTCTTTTTTCGGCTTGTGTATATTTAGATGGGTACGCTCTCTGGAAGCGGTACTAAGAAGCTAAAATACTTTTTTTCGGTGTGGATTTAAATTTTCCGCTGTTACACATTGAAAGAGGACATAAATGGATTGCTAAACAACGTGTTCTCCAAGACTAGATGTGGCAGTCACAGGTCTGATTTTATACTTTTTTGGGTTAATTATTGGTATTTCTTCTAACGCTCTACTTGAAAGTGGGTATGAAGATCAGATTAGTTTTCAACGCGATCTTAAAGGGACGGAATCTTTGGTAGCTCCCCGGGCCCACAGTCACCAAATTTCTCAGCATTCAAGGTTTCTGATCATGATAATAGTGCAACAAAATTTCTAATGGGCCAGAAATTAAATTCTGTTATCATCTTGTCTTTGATAGTGAAGACATTTGTCCACAAAGTATTTTTTTTTTAGATTTTAGTTATTCACTTATTTTTAAAATATAGTTTATTGTCAAGCTGGCTAATATACAGTGTGTACCATGCGCTCTTGGTTTTGGGGGTAGATTCCCACGATTCATCGCTTACATACAATACCCAGTGCTCATCCCAACAAGTGCCCTCCTCAGTGCCCATCACCCTTTCCCTCCCACCTCCCCCAGCAACACTTAGTTTGTTCTCTGTATTTAAGACTCTTTTATGGTTTGGCCCCTCTCTGTTTGAAACTTTTTCCCCCCATCCCTTCCCCCATGGTCCTTCATTAAGTTTTTCAAGTTCCACATAGGAGTGAAAACATATGATATCTGTCTTTCTCTGACTGACTTATTTTGCTTAGCATTATATCCTCCAGTTCCATCCACATTGTTGCGAATGGCAGGATTTCATTCTTTCTCATTGCCAAGTAGTATTCCATTGCCTATATAAACCACATCTTTATCCGTTCATCAGTTGATGGATGCTTGGGCTCTTTCCATGATTTGGCTATTGTTGAAACACTGGGGTACTGTGCCCCTATGCATCAGCACTCTTGTGTCCTTGTGATAAATTCCCAGCAGTGCTATTGCTGGGTCGTAGGGTAGTTCTATTTTTAATTTTTTGTGTAATCTCCACACTGTTTTCCAGAGAAGCTACACAAGTTTGCAGTCCACAAAGTATTAATTGCTTTTGTGTCTCAACATACTTCCATAGTCTAGCATAATGATGAGTTTCCTCAGCTGAAAAGATGTTTAAAAATAATAGTACTATGTAGTGGTGAATAGTCGTTTCTGCTAGAAAGATTAAAAAAAAAGGACAACAGTGTCTGTGTAGTTATTCCATCAGTCTCGTATGCTTGCATGGTTGAAAAGCTGCTAGTTTGGGGGGCTCTTGGGAGGCTCAGTCAGTTAACCATACAACTCTTGGTTTCGGCTCAGGTCATGATCTCACAGTTCGTGAGTTCAAGTCCCACACTGGGCTCTGTGCTGACAGTGTGGAGCCTGCTTGGGATTCTCTCTCTCTCAAAATAAATTAATTAAACACTTAAAAAATTAAAAAGAGATAAATTAAAACTTCTCTTTAAAAGTAGGTCTTTTAATTAAACACTAAAAGGTGTTTCTGTGTTCTTGAGATGCGTGCATGACTATGTATAACGCGTCAAATTATATATTATTCATAAAACATTTTGTGCATAAAGTGAATTCCCATGTCTAACAATACTAAACATTTCCCATGATCTGAAATGGAAAGGCTAGAAAAGCAATATCAAAAATATCATGAGCGTGAATGAGGAGAGAAATTTCCACTGGATAACTAACTTTACAAAAGGGGTGGGGAGATGTACACTCACCTCGTTCCAAGCTACCCATGGAATATCTCTTGACACGCGTATGGCCAAATTTGGGCAGCCACTCATACCTCCATGCTTCTCCTGCTTGGTGTCCGCCATCATATCTGGGCACAACTGATTTTCTGTTTGGCATCGTCTTTCTCACTGGGCGCCGCTGGCTGTGACCGTGAACGCTAGGGGCCATCAGCCCTTCGTAGCACTGCTGTGGTTTCTGCTGTCACTACCACGCCTGTTAGTGCCGTCACTCGCTGCCAGGTCAGCCACCCACTGCCGATGCTTCCCAGTGAATCTTCAGTGATGGTTTCCCAGTGAGCTGGTGCTCATGCACCCACGAACTGGGTCCTTCAAATCCCAGATTTTCCAGTGATCTGTGGCAGAACACAGAGGACCACTTTTCTTTTCCTGCCCCCTTAATCCCTTTACATGCTCTCAGGGAGAGGCTTCTTGTCCAAATTAAGAGGTTGCACTAAGACTGCTGTATTTGACCTTGACGACATCAAAATCATCTAGGATGCTTGGAAACACATAGTTCTTGGCTCTACCTTTGATTTTCTAAGTCCTAAAATCCTAATCTCTGATGGTAGATTTCATGAATATATATACGTGTGTGTGTGTGTGTGTGTGTGTGTGTGTGTGTGTGTGTGTGTGTAAAGTGTAATGAACATATAGTGATGGTAATTTCAGGTATACAAAATAATGATTCAACAATCCTATACATTTCTCAGTGCTCATCAGGGTTAAGTGGACTCTTAGTCCCCTTTATCTATTTTACCGATCCCCCCTTCCCCCCCCCCCCCGGCAACCACCAGTTTGTTCTGCGTATTGAAGAGTCTGGTTTTTTTGTGTCTCTTTCCGTTGGCTTGGTCGTTTGTTTTGTTTCTTAAATCTCCACTCTGAGTGAAATCAAATGGTGTTTCCTTCAGAACATGTTGGGAACCCACATCTAGATGATTGTGGGGGCCCTTTAGCTCTGAGGGGGTGTCAGTCACCCTGCAGCTACAAAGTGAAGTTTTGAGCATCTCATTCACCTTAGGGTTCATGTTTTTCTTTGTGGATGACATTCTCTTTCGTGTCGAGTCTTTGAGTTAGACGTGTCTTAAAACCACCGTCGTCCTGGGTTATCGTTCTAATAGGTTGCTGTTATCAAGTTAGTTGGAGTGAATGTGTAGTCAGAGCTTGGTTGTCTACTCTGGGGACACGTAGATACTGGTGCGTTTGTGTCTCACCCAGGTGATGTGATGCTCTCACCGCCACTGCCCAGCCTTAAAAGGCACCTGGTGAAAAAGAAAAACAGTGATGGGCATGGGTGGTCACTGTCGTCTCCAAAAGTCACATGAGGAGGAGACCTAAGTATGATCGAGGATTGATAAATAGCTCTCATGGTCGTCCGGCTGTGGTTACTCTGTGGGCCTTGGCATCCTTGCTGGCCAGAGGGATGCAGATTTATATGGAGGATGTGAGAAATTCAGGTTTCTAAAACCGTCTTGGGAGTAAGTTACCAGAGAGAGCCACTGTCGTAGTAAAAAAAAAAAAAAGATTATCTTTCACCTTTTCCCCATTTCTGAATTCTGTTTTATCCAGGTTGTCCTGTTCTCTCTCTTCCAAAGAATTGGTTGTGCTTTCTGTGGGGTTTAAAACCTTTTGAAGAAACAACCTTATATTTTCCAGGTTTTCTTGGCTACTGATTCCTGTTGTGAAGCGTCCTTGACCAGTTTCTCTTTCTTTGCGAGATAGGAGAAAGAACGTGGACTGTGGCACAGTAATTCAGCTTTGAATCTCCAGTGTCTCCTGTGGCCATTCCGGCTCATCAACAGCTCATAAATGGCCTTTCTCTGGGTCTCATCTCCACCATAACTGTGCAGTTGTTCTGTCCCCTTCTGAGTCTGCCTGGCTTCTTTCTAGAAGGCACAGGTCATGTTCTGAATGTGCTCCTGAACAAGTCTTGAGGTTCTCTGGACCAGTGCTAGATGACGAGCCGCATCCCCCTGTGAAAGCCCACGATGGGTGCCCCCACCCCCTTCTCTGCCTGTGGCACAGCCGTTGTCCTGAATCCGCTCCCGGTGCTGAAGCCACTGCTCCGTGCCAAGCAGTCAGCGTCACCGGCTCTGCAGGTGCTACTGTGGCAGGTGCTGGCTCACAGGTGTGGACGCGGATGCTTCCCAGAGGACAACCCCCTTGTCCCCAGCCTCTGCCCTGCCTCCCGGTGCTGCTCAGGCTGCAGGCAGGAAGCCCTCGTTCCCCCCACCCCACTCAGCCCTGCTGTCCTGGAGCAGGACCCTGTAGCAAAGTCCCCCAAGTGCCAAATCTGTGCTGTATTTTCTGGAGCCTTCTGTCATGCCAAACCCTGGTTATTGTACAGCTGAAGTCTTTGGGACATTGTCAAATTGCCTCTCAGTGTTTTGAAATCAGCAATTTAACATCTTTGTGTGTTTCTCCGACTTCTGAAACCCTAAAACCGTTATTTTGTGTAGTCTTTGGTTGATATTGTTAAGCTCCTTTTTCTGGGGGATGGGGGATACGGGGGGAACCTGGAGAAGACAAAGCTACATAGCTTGGCAGGGTCATAAATTCTGTTTCAAATTATTTTCTGTGTTGTGAAGCAGAGCAAGAAATGAACACTCTAAAACCCTAGCTAGCATTGTTCCTAGAATTTCTCAGTTACTCTGACCCTTAAACCGTTCATATGAAGCTTGGGGTACCAGTCCCACCTTCTAGCTGGCTTGGCCCTGGACAATGCAACACTTTCATGTATTAAGAAACTGTCCCCAGTCCCACTGTGCATGGCAGCAAGCCACCATCCACGCAAACCTCAGCCACTTTCTCTGTGCCTCCTTGCAGCTCACCGATGGTGTGAGACCCACTCTTTTGTTTTTTCTTTTTTTTAGGACAAATGAGACAGGCTTGCTATTTAAGTAAACAAAGCGAGGTCATAGTTTTTTTGCATGGTAATTGGTTTCACAGAACTGTTCACCTCCGTGCTGTTTTGAGGGATTAAGAATGCCGTGTACCTTTGAATCCTGTTCAGTAGGAAGTCATGTTTACTTTTTTAAAGTGAGGCTCGATATTCTACATGGGACAGAATTTGGTTTCTCTGCATTAGCCACCAACTCAAAAATGCTATTTTTAAAACCTAGTGGTTCTTTCCCAGTGATCTTATCTGCAGATATGCAAACACATATGGAAAATGTTTCCTTTCTAGGCATGCTTGCATGTTTGTTTATGCATCTTGTATGTACCAACGTTTGTATATACACACACGCTGTACCTTTTATCGCCTGTACTATTCTGTCCTCTTCAGTTTTTCTGCTATGAATTAGAAGCCCTCTGAGACTTTATCGTAGTTTTCACTCAGCCTCATTTTATCCAGTCGGTATCGGCATCACCTTGCCTGTTCTCATTTATTTCTCCAAGGAGCATGTGAGCCTTGCCGTGTGCTCAACACTGTACTAAAAAATACCAGGATGCTACTGTGATCAACGCCTGCCCCCAGACTATCTCGGCAGGTTACACATTTGCAATTAGTTCTTGACTAGACATCTAGTCACATGGTCACCTCTGGTTTTTCTTTTTCTTTCTTTCTTTTTTAATGTTTATTTATTTTGAGAGCAAGGGAGGGGCAGAGAGAGGGAGAGAGAGAATCCCAAGTAGGCTCCACACCGTCAGCGCAGAGCCCGATGCGGGGTTTGAACTCCCAACTGTCAGATCACGACCTGAGCTGAAGCCAAGAATCGGACGCTCAACCCACTGAGCCGCCCAGGTGCCCCAGCACCTCTGGTTGTTCATATTGCCCCTGGTCTCTTTCCTTTTTTAACCTCACCCTCACATCTGCCTTCCTTTTTCACTTTGGATCTCTTAGCGTGGATAAATATGAAAGCGTGCACAGGGAGAAGGTTAGTCCAGTCCTTTCAAGGAAGGTATTCCTCTGAGCTACCGAGTATTCGTAACATCGGATTCTACCGGCCCCGACGAAGAAGGGAGAATGAATACACCCCATCTAGGCCAAAAGCGGAGAAAAGCAACAGTTTGCCTCCCCTGGAAACAGCATTATTTTAGGAACCAGCGAATCCTTTTCTTCTGCCTGGCAGGCTGTGAAATTAGCAGATTTTTTAATAGGGAGAACAAACACATGTTGGGAGAACAGACATTTGGGGAAATTAAGGGCTTGGAAGGATACTAACCTCTAGGAATCAACCTGTCTTCTGAAGTTCCAGAACACCCCACTTCTGGAGAGCGAGCCTGCTGGTGTCCATTTGAACAGTGGCGTCTTCCAGAAGCTTCCATATCTGGGGTATAATAAAAATGCCACTTGTTCTCATTGTTAAAACACCTGGGTAAAAGACCAGTTAAAACACTCTTCGGCTTGTGATTTGTCCCCTTTCACACCCTTGCCCATGTCCCCCACCCCAACTAACACATATAAATTACTAGATTTTTTATGTCACGGATTTCCTGCTCTTTTCAAAGTAGTCTTGGGAGGGAACTTTGATGATGCCTTTACTTACTATTTTCTCTTTATTTAAAGGCATCCTTTTAATGGCTTTCCCTGGGGGAAAAATGCAAGCACTTTTTAACCCTAACAGTTAGGGACAAAATAGGTATCCTTACCTGTGAGTGATATATTTGTTTGAAGAGATTCCTAAACACTTTCATGCATTAATCAGTCTACCTGTCCATTCATTCCTTCATCATTTAAGCTCCTGCCATGTGTCAGGCTCTGTGTAAACATTTTCCATACATTCTCTCCTTTAATCCGTACAATATTGTGCAGGGAAAACACTGTCATCCTACTTGATCAATGATAAATTGAGGCTTAGAGATATTAGCTACCGTGCCCACGGTCACACAGCTGGTAAGTGGTGCCGTTGAAACCTGAACCCTCACGGTCTGATCCCAGAGCTCCAGTGCCGGTACTTGGAAATATGTGCCTTATTTTATAGGCAAAGAAGAGGCACTGAATTAAATATTGTGACTAGGTTTGCAGTCTTGAAAGATTTAGGTTTTGGTTAGACCTAATTTAAAAGTCTAACTCGGGTGCTTTGGTGGCTCAGCCGATTAAGCATCCAACTCTTGATTTCTGCTCAGGTCAGGATCTCACGGTTCGTGACTTTGAGCCCTGTGCCAGGCTCTGGGCTAACAGTGTGGCGCCTGCTTGGGATGCCCTCTCCCTCTCTCTCTTCCCATCCCTCCCCGCCAAAATAAATGAACTTAAAAATTTTTTTTTTTAAAAGTCTAACTCCGCCTTATGACATGGAGCTGGTGGGAGTCACTGGGACCCTTCCATTGTTTTCTTGCTTTTTCAACACTGTTGTTGGGGGCATTCAGTGAGTGACTCAGCCCGGTGAGCGCTCAGCCTGGCACGCCCTGTCCGTATAGAGAGATACTAGGGTCACCCTCCAGGGCCACCGCCCCCCATCCCCTCCTCTGGAGGCACCAGGACGATGGGTTTTATGCGAAGACAGACTCCGAGCCTGGGGTCGGAGGGTGATGGCGAGAATGCAGACATGACACATTATGAGCAAACATCATGAGGTTCTGACCTCAGACAGAAGCGTGGGATACTTGAGGGAATATCAGGGAGACAGAGTTAACCCCTGTTGAAATATTGCATGTGGGACCGAGAGGAAACAAATTGCTGGAAAACTTTGGGATCTGCAGTTTGTGTGACCAGGGGAGAAGGCTCATCAGACAAGATGAGGAATGACAGAGGCGGGTGGCCGTGCTAGGACAAAGCCTGGCACATAGTAGGCAGGCGGTAAACGGCTGTATGTGTGACTGCTGTGATCCGCACACAGACGTTTTCAAGGCTGACGTACATTTGACAGTGTCCTTTGGTGAATGTGTTCCTGGTTTTTCAGTGGGGTGAAATGCAGAGGCTGTCCTCCAAGTGCAGTAATTAAAGCAATTTGACGGGAACTCTTAGGAATTTTACTCCTGCCTTTAAATGAACCCTTTGCTCCAATAAGATGGTCTCTCTCATGACCCCCTCCAGCCCCAGGCACATATATATCTCTGTGCCTTTGCTGAATGTATTGCCTGAGAATTTGACCAGCACCTGTCCTTGCCCATTCTTCAAAGCAGAAACTTTGAGGACGCTTCACAGTTAGACTGTAACGTATGTCTGTGGCCCTAGCTTGGTTCTAAATCCCAGTTTTTCTTTGATGTGTATTGTTCTCTGCACATGGGGGTGTTTCTGGCCTCTCAAAGGACATTGTATGCTGCTTTTGTTCCTCCTGAATGGAGCGGTGTAATGCTTTGCAATAATAGGAACTCAATAAAGGACTCTTACACTGAAGATACAATTAAAGTCAAGAATGAATTTTTGTGGAACACCTCCATGCAAATGTACAAAAAATCTTCAAGAAAATGAGGATGCGTTGAGTCATACATTTCCTGGTACTATTCATTCCTCTTGAGGTACTATCGTTCTGCTCAACCTAGCATTTTCACCACCTACACCTGCCATCTGGAGTCATAGGCAAGGGGGTAGAAAGCGTGTCAAGTCTTCAAAGGAAGTTGCTTTTCTTCAAACGTTGATGGAACTACACCACCATTGACTTCTTAGGTGGGGACCGCCATCTTGTCCCCATGAATTGCATGTCACGATTTTGTTTGTTTGAAGATGACCATGAAGGAGCATGGGTCTGTGGCAAGTGATTTTTTTTGCCAAGATGTAAATCTGAATTTTGTGTTGCTGAGTGGGCTTAGCTGTTCGCCCAATCAGTAGCCTTCCTTTTCTTCAGTTTCTGCATCGTACCCCCTAATTCTTGGGAGTTATTTCTTCGTGGCTGCTTCCTGTGGGGTAATAGGATATCATAATGGCATCAGACATCTGAGATGTGTGAAAGTCTGAGACCTATCTCCTGATGAATGTCATTAGATTCCCGTGGTTAATGATGTGCTCTCTTTCTGTCTTGATAAAGAATGTCTTGCCAAGCTGCCGAGTGTTTTTTGAATACCATACACCCTTCTTGTTTCCCTTAGCAGAAGTCATACCCTTGCTGGTGATTTTCACTCTCTTTTGGCTGTGGTTGTCTCTTGCAACAGATGCAAATTTTAGAAAGCTGGAGTTAAAAACCGCAGTTAAACATAGGTCTCCACGGAGAGCAGTTTGTGCGGACTGCAGCAAAGGTGCCTTGTTTTTCCAAACAAAGTTCTTTTTGTTCCGTGATCAATTAGACACTGAAGCTCTGTGTTATCTGGGAGGCAGGGAGCGGGGCTGCTCTCCCCAAAATTGTATCCAGAAACCATCTCTTCCCTGTTAGCATGCCCAGTCCTGATGTGTTGACTCCTTTCAGAAGGTTCCAGTCCAAATAAGGCTCAATTAGCAGCAGCCTGAAAATAGTGTCTGTGCCTGTCTTTTCCCGTAAAAACCTTGGGGCTGCTAAAGATTCTAATTTTATTCTCCTCTTAATACCGGCTGAAGGTGCCATATCTTTCTGTGGAATGTTGACCTCCCTTGTTATTGTGGCTAGCTCTCATGTTTCAGTGACAGCAAAATGGAGAGAGATTAGGACACCTGACGGGAGACACTCATATTCGATAGAGCCCAGCAACAGACTGGTGAAAGAAACTGGCCATCCCAAATCATCAGCATTCATTTCCTTCCCCGAGTCAAAGAAATCACTGTGCTCTCTGCATAAGCCCCGTGTTGAGTTCATTTCACTGACCCTTCCTTAATTTTTCGGCTCGAGGGTGTTTTTAATAACGTGGTATGTTTATGAGTCAAAGGAGGCCAAGTTTCTGGCTGGGCTCCGGCGAGATGGTGGTAAAAGGAAATGTTTGGGGAATTAGAGGGAAAGTCTGAAAGAAAGGCGCCTTCTTTTGGATCTGTTTAATGTGACTTAGCTAATCATTTCTGAGTGTGGGCTAGGGGGGCAGAAATGCACAAAACCCTCTAAGGAAAATCAGGGTTGAAAACTTACCGTTGGGGTGAGCCACTTGAAAACACACGGTGAATTTGTTTGTGTTTTATCTGGAAAGGAATGATTTAAGTGTAACGGAGCAGCAGAAATTCATGCTGGCCCAACTGGAAAGGACCGGAGGATGGGGGATAGGTCACAGTGCGGGCAGGTGAGCGAGGTAGAGGGCCGAGGCCAGCGTGAGGCAGGTCAGTAGGCAGTCTGCAGACAGACAGCTGGGGGGGGGGGTGGTTAGGGTGGGGGCTATTTTTCCATAAGAAGCCTGTTCTAACCACTCCTGTCCCCAGAGATCTCCCCCTCCCCCCACCACACGGGGCATTGCAGGTTTGACGTCCATGGACGCTTGTCTTGCCAGGGTTCATTTCCGCATAATGAGTGTGTGCAAGGTGCCGAGAGAGGTGAGGCGGTGGGATCTGTGGGGCGCTCGCTGTCTCTTCCCACACGTCATCCGCGCAAACCCCTCCCACCTGCCAGCCGCTTCTGAGCTATCCGCCAGTGAGTCCAGGCCTCTGGGCTCTGACCTCTCACAAGCCACCTCCCCATCATGTTGACCGCACGGTTTGGAACCACAGTGTCACCACCCCATTCCGTCTGTCCATCCCCTGAGCCTATGTCTTAAGCCCCTTTTGAAATACATTCTGCCACTAACATGTGGCTGAGCGTCATTCGTAGGGGCCGAAGTGGCACCTGTTGATTAACCGGTAAACTGATTACATTAGGGCCTCATGGTAGACATGTGCCAGCCTTCCAAAGATATGTAACAACTTTATTTCAATTTTAAGTAACATCTGCTTGATAAGCATTTGCAGTAGATGTGATACTGCAGGAACGGAGCCTCATTTCAGGCAAAATATTAAAGCCGTCTTAGCATTTTGAGACAGAGGTCTGTTTACTCGCTATATTTTATTCACTTGACACATTTATTAAGTGCCCACTCCGTGTGTACCAGGCACTGATGACATATTCGAGGTCTAGGAATTAACTGCGTCGGAAAATATGAAAAGAAAATCATATTTAGGGAGAATCTCTCCCTTTTGGTTAGCTGAGGCAAATATTTATTTGTTGATGATTAATTCCTAGTGAAACCCAGAGAGCATTTCTTTATGCAGACATTTCTATCTGCTACTAACAAAAAAAAAAAGAAAGAAAAGAGAGAGAAAGAAGTAGGTATAGTTGGCTACATATGCAGATTTGGAGACATTGTCTTTATCTGGAAAAAGCTTCCAGGCCAGAAGAGAGGATAAAGACAGCAATGTGTAACATCAGACATGTGCCTCTGCTGTTGGCTTATGAAATGTTTCTATACCACCCACCCTGGGCAGACTCCCTTCCACACTGCAAGCTGATAGGTGAGCATCATTCATAAAGATGACCCCCATTTAATGTCCATAATAAGTCCATTAAGTCCGCGCTTTCACCAGCCACCTCTTAAAAATAGGGGAACAGAAAGCTACAGAGAGTCAGCATTTCACCTGAGGTCACTCAGCCTGTGCTTGGTGGAGCTGCTCACAAAACAAGTATTTTGCACCTTTCCACGATGGAGAAATTAATTCCAACAAGGGAAATTGGTAATCAAGTAAGCCTCCGGAAATGGATGCCATTCAGACTGGGTGCTGACACCTGATTGGGACTGCTGTGTTGGCAGATACAGGGGAGTCAAGCACATACCAGAAAGAGAGCTGTTCCGTAAGGCACAGAAAGGTAAGGCGTTAGCAAAAGGCAGTTTTCTGTCCATTGTTAGCAGTTTGGAAAGATGTCTCTTCTCTGATCCTCCCCTCTCCCGCGCTTCTAAATTTTAGGAATCTCTGCAATGTAGTTTTCAACTTCCTTCAAATATGAATAACCTAAGATAGTCCACGTGGCACTTCCATTTCACGTAAACATCAAGATTGTGCGAGAGTTAGTCTACCACCAGTCTCCGCAGCGATCAACGGCCAACAAGAGTCATAACGTGGTGGGGACTCTTCACTGTAAGGTAGCCCTCCTGGGTGGTGTGTCGGCAGTCTCTGCCAAAAACTGTGCCTTATTTCAGAGAAATGCCCCAGGTCTCTGCTTATTTGAAAAATGATCAGCCTCTCTTATTCCTTTAACTCAATGAGTAAAAATGGTTGCACTTAGCCCATAAGGCTGTGACTGGTATGCTAATTCTCAGCTTCCTGGGCACGACAGACTCTATTTCCTTTTCAGTAGAAATAGTGAGTGCATACATACATTTTTACTTTCTGGATAATACTGTAGTTTCAGATTTAAAAATTCTGTTTCTGTTCTTGCATTTTTCTAATGGAAGCATCCAATGAAACATTATTAGTAATTTAATTTCTAGTCAAGATATCACCAACTATTTGTCAATTTTAAAATAAAAACTAAATCCAAAACATCTGAAACCATCCAAAATGGCAATTGAGTTTCAGTGGGCCATGTCAGAAGTTTCTTGGGGGTCGGGGTGGGGGATGTTAAAAGAAAGACGCCAATAAAAATAAATCAGTGCAATTATGGGGGCGGGGGGAATGTTAGAAAAAATGAATACAGAGTAATAGGAAACCCTTACATAATAAATATTATAGAGTGAAATAATATTCAGCAATCAAGTTGTTGAAAACATGGCAGGGAATAGAAATGTCTACAAGATAAAAAACATGTTCCTGACTGAGGTGATAATTAAACTGGAGAGCAACGTCTGCTTCACAGATACATCAGGGATCAGACTTTATACGATGGAGACACTTGAAACACGGTATGATACGGGGGTCACTGCCTAGGTCACGTTGTTTGTAAGTGATAGAGGGGTGGAGCCAGGGCTCAGGGCTAGCCAATGGCAGCTCTCCGTGTGCTGAGAGAGAATGGAAGGCCTAGTCATGTGCGAGTTCAGCAGCTTTGATCAATTGCTCAGTGGGCAGTTGGGCAGCTCCCATTTTCCAGATCTTCTCTAAGAACAGAAGCCTCCGGAAGACCCATGATGGAGCTTGCATTCATTGGGTGCATTCGTGCCTGAAGACGCAGCCCTTCCAAGGAGGGAGACACCCAGCAGATGACAGCCCTACATCTGCCCACAGTGGACTTTCAAAGCACAAAGTGCCTGGGGCACGTGGGTGGCTCAGTCAGTTAAGCCTCTGACTTTGGCTCAGGTCGTGACCTCCCAGTTAGCGAGTTTGAGCCCCGCATCGGGCTCTGTGCTGATGGCTCGGAGCCTGGAGCCTGCTTCGGACTCTGTGTCTCCCTCTTCCCCTCCCCTGCTTGTGCTCTGTCTCTCTCAAAAATGAAAATAAAAACATTAAAAAATGTTTTAAAAAAAGCAACTTTTACCTCCCAAGGATTTCATTTTAGAAAGAAAACGTTAACTTTGTGGGGTATCCCATGAAGGTATCCCATGAAGGTATCCCTATCCCGCCTCTTACATTTTCAGGATTGCTCTCACGCTGCAGATAGCATTTCATACTCTTGCTTACTGACTTTCCTCATGTTGCTTCCTGAACCAAGGAGCTATTGAGAATGGCCAGCCAATGACCGTGTTAGTTCAGGGGCTAATTTACAGAAGACCCCTTCATAGGTGGGTAAATCTACTAATTTTATTATTTTACTTTATTTTTGCCGGAAAAAAAGCTAAAATTAAAAAAACAAAACAAAACTTTCTAGACCAGTCACTGGTGGAAGCCTTCCACTCAGCCTCGAGAGCACCACGAAAGAATGTTCTGCGTGCGCTCAGAAGGCCACGTTGACTTCAGCGGCTTCCTCACATCTGGGCACACACCAAAACAGGACCTCCTTTTTCTCTGCTCCAGTCCTTGGGGGAGCTAATGGTAACTATTTTGTCTCTGTGTGAGCTGTAGCATTTTGCATTGTTTCATGCTTTTCTGGATAAAAAGTATCATTTCTTTCCGAGAAAATTTTAGCTTTTTTAAAAATGTTTATTTGTTTTTGAGACAATGCGAGACACAGAGTGCAAGCAGCAGAGGGGCAGACAGAGGGAGACCCAGAATCCGAAGCCAGGCTCCAGGTTCTGAGCTGTCAGCCCAGAGCCCGACGTGGGGCTCGAACTCCTAGATCGTGAGATCGTGACCTGAGCCAAAGTCAGACGCTTAACCAACTGAGCCACTCAGGTGCCCCCGTCTGAGAGAATTTTATTTGCTAAGGACAGATACTGGGAATTAACATCACGTCCCTGATATGCAGGGTTTTAGGAGACAGAGTAACCGTCAGATGCTGCAGAAGAACAGGAGGTTGGATGTATTTGGTTTCTGGCTGGTTCTCTGAAGTCTTTCTGCAACTGTGGGTGCTACACAGGCCATCGCTTCTTGGAGCCGTCCCGAGTGGAGGCAGTCAGAACTGCACTAACATTCTGGGTCCCTTATGGCAATCAAATTCTGTCAACAGCCGTGGAAAGTAGACACGGTGATCCTTATTTTGCTGATGACAACATCAGGGCAAGGATGGTTTGCTGGCTGGCACACAGTAACTTAGTGACGGAGCCTGGATAGAAACCAGGTTCCGTCTATGTGGGTGGATACATGGTTCCACTGCCCTACTCTGGAGATGCCCTACTCTGGAGATGGTATTTTGGCATTTTAAAAACTCTCATCAGGGCATGGTGGCAAGTTGCATAGTCTTAGAACACAAGTGAGAAATTTGGGCTGGCAAATCATCTTTGAAACTCCAGTCTTTTTCCTCTCCCTGACTCCCCACATGAAGCCCGGCTTTTGCCCAGTAAGGTCTTGGGTATTGCCCCGTACAGGACTTGCAAGCTTTTGGAGACGTCGTGTGAGTGTTGGAGCTGCGTAAATTGACATACCTGCTCTGAAAGCCTTTTTGGTTTTTATTTATTTTTTTATTTTTTTATTTTTTTATTTAATTTTTTTTTCAACGTTTTTTATTTATTTTTGGGACAGAGAGAGACAGAGCATGAACGGGGGAGGGGCAGAGAGAGAGGGAGACACAGAATCGGAAACAGGCTCCAGGCTATCAGCCCAGAGCCTGACGCGGGGCTCGAACTCACGGACCGCGAGATCGTGACCTGGCTGAAGTCGGACGCTTAACCGACTGCACCACCCAGGCGCCCCAAGGGTTTTTATTTTTTTGAGGGTTGCTGATAGGCTGTCCCCTACCCTTCAGTATTTCCAAAGTCCCCTTTAGTATATTTCCAAAGTCTGTGTTTGTGAATGCAACAGTCTAGGAGAGAAGTTCATGCTTTTCCTCTCCACATATAAAGTCTGGTAAAGAAGGATTAGCCTCATCTTTCTACTCTTGGGAGGTGGGATTCATGACCCACCGATGCCATTAGAGACACTAGCAGCAAAAAGTATGAGAGAAGCTTACAGAGCATTTTGCATAAACATTGCCAAATGCCGTGTGATCTAAAGTCCTCCGAGGAAGTTGACGGTGCTTCCATTTTTCCGGATGAAGAGATTCCAATTTAGAAAGGTCACAGGGACCTGTCGGGGCATGGAGACTTCTGCCCCGCCTTCCCCTTTGCCCCCTTTCCACCCCCCAGTCCAGGGCTCTGCTGCCTTTGCTGCCCTGGGCTGCCTTTTACTTTCCCGAGGTGATAGCGGGAGGCAGCCTGTTTCTCCAGGATTCTGAAACTGGGCAAATAGCAACAAACCTGCGGTCCCAATAAAGATGTGATACTTGCTAATAATAAGGATAACATGGGGATACAGCGAGTTTGACCCGCTAGGTCTACTTTCTGGTTATTTAAATACGTCGAGACCTATGGGCATCAACCGCCAGAGACTGAAGCGTATTCTATACAATCTGTATTTGCCTTTTATAAAGTCGTGCTGTTCTTTGAGGTACTCCACCTAATTTTTAAGAACTTTAATTTTTCTGTGTACGAATAGCATTAACGCAGCCCCGAGGAAAGAAGAGAGTCAGTGAGAAAGAAAGTCTGTTTTGTCTTATGTTGTTACACTAGGTTCCCAGCTGTCAAAATGCGAGCATTCGGTAAATACAAATGTGGATTATATCTGCTATCTGCACCTTTTAGTTAATTTCCCTTTTAAATCAAAGAAAAGTCATTCAAAATACAAATAAGAAAGTGGAAACAATTAACAGCTGGGGATTCAAGCGCCTAGGGTATATTAAATATTTATGTGCTGACTTCTCCATGGAGCTTTTCTGCATTCCCGTCGTCGAAATGAATTTCTTTCTCCCCTATCGTTACCTTTCCCCCCCCCTTTTTAGTTTTGTGGCATCACTTTCTATAGATTGCCTGTGGTTTTGGGGGGTCACTGTGGCGGGAGACTGGGTGGGAGCGACCCACCAAAGTGCTTCACTCGGGGTTGTTGTGTGGGGTTCTTAACGTCTCTGTGCATCGGTGTCCTATGTTCAGTGACATCAGTGCTGCCGCGTACCTCACAGGAGTGCCGTGATGATTGAGTCCGTATTTCATGCAACGCACAGGGGCCGGGTGCTCCGTAACGCTGATGTGAATACTTTCTTGTCTTCCACCTCGCTCTCCTCTGCTCGGGGGCCTATTCGTTCGTACCCGTGCTCCTGCACTAGCTCCTAACAAGTCTCTCTGTGGTCAGTACGGTATCAGTGTCAGAAAACCAGATCGCCGGGGCGCCTGGGGGGCTCAGTCAGTTAAGCGTCGGACTTCGGCTCAGGTCATGATCTCTCAGTTCATGGGTTCGAGCCCTGCGTCTCTGTGCTGACAGCTCAGAGCCTGGAACCTGCTTCGGATTCTGTGTCTCTCTCTCTCTCTCTTTGCCCCTCCCCACTCATGCTTTCTTTCTCTCTCTCTCTCTTTCTCAATAAGAAATAAACATTAAAAACCATTAAAAAAAAACAATGAAAAAAACCCCGATAGTGCAAGTTCTTTCAGCAGAGGTGATTTGATACAGGAATCGTTGGAGCAGGCACGGGGAGGGCTGGGAAGGGAAGAATGGATTCAGGCCGAGCTACTTACTTACTGCAAGGAGCCGAGTACATTGAAGGGGGGGGGGGCATGGAGAGCTCTGGGGGGCGTGGGACTCAGCCTCTGGGGGACGCGGTGTCTCGGGCCCCTTGGCATATCCGAGGTCCCTGGGCTGGGGGCACTGCCAGCTGCTGCTACTGCGGGGGGTGCGATGGGGCTGCTTCTGGAGAGGGGGGAGAAGCTGGCAAAGGAGGCGACCGCTGCGGGTCAGAGCGAGGCGGCGTGATTGGGCCGGTGCCGTCTGAAAGGGCCTGCGGGCTGGAGGGACCCGCTGTTTCTCGTTCCTTCTGCCTCCCTCCTCCCCCCCCCCCCCAGGAGGAGGTGAGGGCAGCGAGGGCAGATGCGGCTTGTGGCGCCAAAGGAGGGCAGAGGGTGGGCCTCGGGCCGAGAGACGATCGCCTGGGAACCGACCCAAGTATCTTCTCCACCCCCACCTTCCGCAAACTCCTCTCGGCTGCGTTTCTCCAGGCGCCGCTTGGAACATGGCTCTTCCTGCTCTGATGCGCAGTGGGTCGGACGGCATCAGGGGGGGACGTTGGCAATTGCTTGACATTTGTGTGTGTAAGAGGCGAGGAGGTATTCGCTGGCCCGCTGTGGGGGAGCGCGTGGGAGTTTGGGGTTCAGGACCTGCCCCGCAGATGTCCACCAGTCACAGCGAGTGGCTGCTTCATCGTGGGTTTTCAGAAATCATTAGCATTGCAACATTTGTGTTCAACCGACCCGTCGGTTTTGTCTGTGTATCACGCCATCTGTACCCACCCCCCCACCCTTGTTCTTCATGAGGACGGAAGCCTCCGCCCGCAGCCCAAACCCTCGGAGCCCACCAGAAACAGGGGTTCCCTGGAAAATTGTGCTCTGGAGCAGTGTGCCTGGTGGCCTTCTCCCCCGGTGGCCTCCAGGGCTCTGCAGTGTGAGGGGGCCCGCCTTTCTGTATGGAGAGCATAACCGTCGCTGTTCCCTTACCTCTCTTGGAAAATGGTCATTTCCCCGGCGTCTGTGGCAAAGCAGGTTGCTGGGAAATGAAGGCCGCAGAACTCTCAGGGAACGTGATTTTACAACAGTGCTGGAGTCCGTGGTTCTGGCAGGACTGTGCCTACGTGGGAAGACCGAGCCACTGATAGCCTGAGTCGACAGGCAGGCGCTCACCGTCGGGATGGCCCGGAAGTCCTGGTGGGCAGAAATGATCACTCGATGGAGATTGCCGATCTGAGTAACGTGCCCTTTGAGGTGAGGTACAAAATTTCATGCCAAAGAGGCAGGGGTGCAGGAGGAAGAACTAGAGAAACAGCTGGTTTGGGGCCCCTCGGAACTGTAACTGCGTAGGGATACGGAAGCATAAACGGGCAAAGGGGTGAAGGCCGTGTGCGTGTGCCTGCTTAAATACGTAGCTTAATCTATTTACAGATTTCCAGCTGATGGGTTAGCCTTCCCCGGTAGACTACTGCCAGACCCCAAATAACGGAGCGCACAATTTTGTTTCCGCTCTAAAAACATATTCTTTGATGGGACATGTTGCCATGTTTTTTCAGTAAGCAACTAATCGGAAAGCCATATGGTGAAGTTTTAATTTATGGGCAATATCTAGCCATATCCCTTCAGCAGTTGGTAATTACCATGTTTCAGCGCAGTTTGTCATAATCTTGCGACACGGGCTGATATTGTTACCCCATACTGATATAGAGACACATTTTGGGCAGGCGTAGTTCCCAATGAGTTGTGGGGTGTGTATGCATGATTAGTGATTGTGAGGGGGGGTGTGCGTAGGATTGCGTTTGAGTCCTAGAACATTCTTCCACATAACTGATGTTATAGATTAAATGCTAGTTGGTGGAGTCTTAGGCAAAGTCTGAACTTCAGTAATGTTTGGGAGAAGGAACCGTGACCTCAGCCTGTGTGTCAGGTTGGCCCTACAAGAGAGGACAGTTTACTGGATTCTGGTTTCTCTCTTCTCTTCTCTTCTCTTCTCTTCTCTTCTCTTCTCTTCTCTTCTCTTCTCTTCTCTTCTCTTCTTTTCTTTTCTTTTCTTTTTTTTTAAAGATTTTATTTTGAAGTAATCTCTACACCCAACGAGGGGCTTGAACTCACAAACCTGAGATCAAGAGTTACACCCTCCACTGGCTGAGCCAGCCGGGTGCCCCTGGATTCTGGTTTCAGTACATCTGGTGCCCTTCCTCATGAGTGACTTTCTGACACCCCTCCGTCTCTCTCTTCCCCCTCTCTCCCTCCTTGTTCAGAGCCTGTTCCAACTCATTTTCCGTTTTTATTCTCCCGGAGAAAGCTCACTTCAGAGGGGGAGGGCCGAGAAAGACAAGAAAGACGTTAGACTTCTCGTTTGTGTCCGATTTGTCGGGGACACGAACCAGCTTTAGCCAGAGCAAGTTCCTTGGACCTTCAGTAGGCGAAGAGAGTGTTCTTTTTCCTGTAGGCTAAGGATTGAGATGGAGAGTAAAGGAAGCAAATGATTCTTGACACTGACTGAGGTAGAATGTGGGCTGATCGCATATATTCAGTTTTGTAACAGTCCGGTAAGGAACACGGCCACACGGATGATGTCCTTGACCTATGGCACCTTGTCTGTCACCCTGTTTTAACAGATAGGAAACGCCCTGACTCAGAAGATTTCAGAATGTTATGCAAGGTCACGGGGCCACGGCACAGGAGAGCCGGGACATTACCCAGGCCTGTGCCCCTCGCAGCCCCTCCTTCAGGGTGTATGAAACCACACCGCTTCCCTTAGACACACTGAGGGTCTCAGACTCCCCCTTTCCTCTGGCCGCATTCTGTCTGCTTTTCCTCCAGCTGTCCCTTGAAATGCTGGAGTTGTCCAGGTCAAAAAAAAAAAGAAAGGCAGAAATTAATGAAATGAGATACGGCATGTGAACACAGTTTGTAAACTGTGAGGCCATACAAGAAATGTCCATACTGGGAAGAATTGCCTTGTGCTCCTTTACGCGAACACTTCTCATTCTCACCTAATTACCAAGCTGTACAGTAACAGTTATGCGGGTGATTAGATAGACATCAGACCAACTCTTTTGTAAGCCTTCTGAATTGCAGCGAAACGTCCTTCCCTTGGTTTCCAGGTTGACAGTACGTTGCTTGAAGAGCTTGGTCGCCTGCTGGCAACCGGGGGTGGGGGGAGGAATACAAACGATCAGCATAAAAAGAGGCAGCATTCCACAGAAGCGAAAGGTAAGATTTTACTTCCGAGCTGCCCACCGGCATTTCTTGTGGGGATTGAATTTGTGGTCTTCATAGGATTTTCATAAACCTTACGCTGGCTCAGGGATGACATTTAAGGTATCAGCGTGAGAGCAGCTGAAGCCGTCGTCACCTCCTACAATTCAGACTATGCATCCCTATCGTTCTCACATCTGTGACCTTGAACTGGTTTCTACTCAGGCTGTTTCTCTACAATAACTGTGATTACTTGAAAAATCGAACAGGCACATATTAACTTGCGTGGAATATGGTTTTCAAACTACATTATAGTCGAGAGCCGTTTGAAATGATACTCTGTGTACCACCCTTCAAATGAAGTAGCAGAAATGAGTGTTCGTCCCTTAACATTCTGACATGTTCTTTCAAAATATCGTGCAAAGAAAAGAACTTTTTTAAATGGAAGAAAATGGGCGAATTATTTCTTTAGAATTCTTAATGAGAGACATTACAATAAATGGCCATTGCCCGTCTGCCAGTGGGTTCATGACCGTAGTGCACTATAAAATTTAATGTCCTTGACTTTGGCACTGCAAATGCATGAGTTTTATTACGGTTCACGCGAGAGGTAATTGATTACACTGGATATATACATAAGGCAAATAAGCAAATGTCGCAAGTGCCATTTTTTGTTCTGATAAAATCAACTGTACTTTGAACAAGTTCATTTCAAAGGAAAGAGACTTTAATAAGAAAGAGAACATGTGACCATAGTGTCTTTGCGGGACGATGGGCTTGATTGCTGACTTGGCACATGATCGGTAGGAGGGCCCGTTTATTGAGTTCTTCCTATATTTTGAACTTGGGCTGGGCACTGTTTGTCTAATTTAATCCTGACAGCAACCTTGTAGTTTGAAAGTACAGCTTGGATGGTTTAAGTAACTTGCCCAAGACCACCCAACCAGTAAATGGCAGAGATGATTTTCAGCTGCAAGTAAATTTCAGTGTTATTTCCAGCGTCCTCAGAGTTTTGCATGAATATATGAAATTTTTTTTCCATCACCCACTCTCCCCTCTCCCCCACTCCCATCAACCCTGTTTGTTCTCAGTATTGAAGTCTCATTAAAAAAAATGAATATGTGATATTAAAGGAATTAAGTGTTAGAATAGTTAAGCATAGAGATTTGAAAGAGAGCTATACAATTTGGTGAACGTGAGCATTTCAGTCAAGAGGCAACAGTGATAAAATTATCTGGAGAGTTGAGTAGGTCCTGTTTGTCGTCATCCAGTCTATATCTTTATGGTTTTGTGGCCGGTTCATATCACACTTAATTTGGTCTTTCCCCCCAAATCTGCTGTAATTGGGTTTGCCTTCCATATCAGGAGTAGATGGCACCAACTAGGAAAAAATCAAGAGCAGTACTAGCCAGGAGCATCCACGGAACAGGTACCATCTGCCTGACAGAGGAGTGGGGAGCTGATATGTAGCTTGTCTGTGTTTTCAATGGGCTTTGAAGTTTGCCTCATTTTAAAATCCAAACCAGAATATCCTTAGGAACCTTATTTAAATGGCTCTTTAGGTTAGGTATATGCAGAGAGTCTGAGAGCTTATGTCTGAGAATAATACTGGAAAAAAAACGGATGAATCAAATGGAAAGTGTGTTTATGTTCTTAAAGCTGACCAAGAGATGTGGTTTTATTACTTTAAGAGTAAAGAATTGTTAGATCATGTATGGGATGTTTTGTCCTCTCCAAAGACAAAGTTGGACAAAAATGAATCGTGATGCTGGGGTCATGATTGATGCCTTAGAATTCCAGACACTCCTGTGTCAAATATGAATACTTCTCAAAATTCCTTCTAGAGGCCTTTTACTGAAAACTTGAAGCAGCAGTCAGCAACTCATGACATGGCTGTTTTTTTTTTTTTTTATTCTTGGGAAATTGTATAAAAATGAGTGGGTAGTCAAACGTCTCCTGAGCTGGGTACATTGAATGTACTGCTGCTTTATCTGACAGCCGAGGAATGTTCCCAGACGCAATCTGCAGCCCCAGGTGGAAGGAACCGGGGCTTTCGGTGGCCAGGGTCAGCTGGTAGGTGTCTGCCTGTGGGATGTAATTTATTGGGTGTGGAAAGGCCTCTTTGCCTGGAGAAGATAATTTCTCCCCACTACTTTCGGCTCTGTCAGTATCAGTGAGGTTGAAATTTGCCAGAAAACCAGACTTCAGATTCACATTCAATTAACTTTTTTTTTTTTTTTTAGCATCAACTCTACGCCCAGCTACTGAGTGTGTGTGTGTGTGTGTGTGTGTGTGTGTGTGTGTGTGTGTGTGCATGTGTGTGTGTGTGATTTTTATAAGAGTTCCTTCTCCTAACATGACTGGCATGCTACAGATGTTTTAGAAGTTAATGGAGAGTCACATGGGCATAAAATAACTTACTATTCAAGAGAGAAAAATGTAGGCGACTCACCAACACCTGACTTGAAAATATAAGAGTGACCCAACAGTATTATCGGAAGGGCAGGGTCCTCGTCCTGTTCCTCTTTGTTCATTTCGCTTCTCCAGCCACACACACAGACAACCTTGGCCCTCGATACGTGTGAATGACATTGGACAAGCATAACAAATCCTAAACAGAATAAGCTGGTGACAAGTGAAAGTAGTTGAAAGAGAGAACAGTAACTCATATTCAGAAGTAGGAGAATAGATGGGGCGCCAGGGTGACGAGGAAGCCGGGGGTTGGGGGGCGGGGGGAGACTTCAAGGATCGGGCGGGGGGGGGGGGACTGATGGCTTGCTCACAGCGAGAGAAGTCCAGGAAAACCTGGCTCTCGTTCTGAACGTTGCCTCTCCACGCGCCCTGCTTCTTGTCAGTGGCTCCCTGTGGCGTAACTTTCCATCAATGTCTCCTTATTTCCTGTAAGAGAAAGTAGGATTCTCTGGCCAGGTTATGCCGGCGTCTTCACGACCTGATCCCTCTGTCCCCCTTGCACGCCTGATCCAGCCCCTCTAATGAATGGGCTCCTTCCTGTCGTGGGCCTTTCTTTGCAGTTGCCGTGTTCCCTTTCTTCTTGCCCAATCATCCCACCGGCCAGCCCAAACATCTTCCGTAAGTCCTTCTGTTTGATAACCGATCCCCTCCCGCTCTGCCGTGGCACCTCATACATGCTCTGGATTGCGGAGTATTTGACACAGCATTTGCAGTTGTGTGTTTGCCTGGCTGTGTTCTCCATTCGACTGGGAACACTCCGGGGACAGGAATTATGCAGTACTTACTTATATATCCTCAGCCTCTCGTTCAGAGACCGGGGCATGGCAGGCGTTCAGTAGATACGTGTTGGATCAGTAAAAATATGGAAATGTATGGTGCTTAGCCCAGAAGTCAATCCTTTTCCAGCCTAGCCTTCTAAAGACAGGACGCCATAAGGATTTACATCAAGTCTTACTTTTTCTAGGTGAGAGGTAAGGTGGGGACGATACACGTGCCCGCCTCGGTAGGTTATCGTAAGGATTCCATGAGATGGTACGTGTAAGACACTCAGCGTAGGATCGGGTTGTTGGTTGATGCTGGCCTGTATCATATCACAAATTTTACAATAAAGATGGGTTTTTAAGATTATGTAAGAATAGCCAGGAGTTAAAATGAATATATGGTAAAGGCCATCAATCCTATGGAGATACCCGAGAGAGAGAAAGGAGGGCGAGAGTCCTGTGGAAGGTTCAAAGTTGAGCACCTGAATGCAAGGGGGGCACCGGGAAAAATTCCAGGGAAGGAGAGTCATGGGCACCCAAAGAGAGGAGTTAGACATCACTTTCATTAAAAGCTTTCCTCCTTTGTAAAATTCTTCAGAGGAGGGGAAAGCTTGAGTATATTATGTTTAAATAAGCCACACTGCTTGAATATTTTGTAAAATGGTCTTCCTCTCTGCTTGAGTTAGCATATTTTAAATTAGGGGCCATCCCAACAAATTGCTTAGAATCGGAGCTTAACTGTCTTCTGCTTGCTTTATTGACAGAAGTCCTACATTGCTGAGTTGCTTTCATTTTGTCAAAGTCAAGATATTTTCCACGGCAGTTAAGTAATTGCTGTAATAGCACTCCAGGTACAACGGCCGGCCAGCTAAAATATGATCTTGGCCATTTCTTTTCTAAGCAGCCGCCATGCAAACTTGTGACAATTTTCTTAAAGTACACCGTCCTAAAACTGGTTTCTACAAATTCTTGTAAATCCTGACTTCTCTTCCTTGATAGCATTCTAGATCGCCCAGCCTCCCCTTGGTTTCCCACTTGCTCCCTGGAAGGAGCTTTTGAGAGTTTGAACAGCTATTGCAAACTAATTAAATGGCTTGGGCCGAGTTAATGTACTTATTTCTGCTTCCACTTTATCCCTTTACTGAATGGAAATCACTACTGGGCTCCATCCCCCTGGGGAGAGAGTATATAGACAAATGAAATGACATTTTTGAACTATTTATACATCCCCAGAAGAAAGGAACCAAGTACATAATTCTTTGACCTAGTTAACAGTTTCTCCTGCTTCGTGCCTTCGTTGGATTTGTAGCGTTGTTGTTATTTTTCCTTCTCTCCGGTTCCGTGGGCTGTGATCGATTTCATGCCACTGTTTTAGGCACAGCAAAGTGTAAACGGAAGGGGGATTCTTCACTTGTCCGTCTTTTACAAGCTTTGAGCTGAGGGCGGAGTTCGAGTAGAAGTGTAGGCTTTATCTCTCGGGCGTGTGCCTACTAAACTGTGGTGACTGTCCCCCTAACCACTACCCACTCATAAAATGGAACCAGTAATCAAATAACTATGGCTTTGCACACTTTCCCCAGCCGAAAAAGGAAAGTTGGTCTTCTAGCAAACAGATGTAAGTAGCTTCAGAAAGAAAAGAAAAGGCAGAATGTATTTTGTAACTCATCTTTCCGTCCTTAAACACTTGGGAGTTAATCTTTCCTTCTAACAGGCTCAGTTACTGGTTTAACAGTAAGTCGAGTATGATGGGATTTTAATTACCCGTAGGGATAATTTGACCTAAGGTTTTTTGTGGGTTTTTTTTGTGTGTTTTTTGTTTCTGTTTTTGTTCTTTTGAGTAACAGAAGAAACCACTCCACGTTGCCTACATTTTCTGCGAAGCAGATAGAAGTCAGATGCTTCAGAACTTTTTATCTGGAAGATGATATCCTTTTACTCCATAGAGGATTAGAGGGATTTTAAAACCATTTCATTTACTTTTTTGTGCATATGGTATAACTCGGTTCTTCTTGACAAAGGATTCATTGGGAGAGCATGGAGATCAGTTGGTTTTAGTGTGGTCTTTGAAGTCAAACGGACCTCTTTACGTAATCCGGCTTCAACTGTCTAATCTTAAACTAGTTAGTTGAATCCTCTAAACTCAGTTAGCTCTCGTGTGAAATGGAATTGATGGTGTGACTCTCGTGTGGGGCGAGATGGCGGGTGAAATGTGCCTTGCACACTGCCTCACACGTCGGAAGTGCACTGTTAACCATCCGTATTGCTGTCCAGAGGGTTGACAAAATGACTTGTGTCTTTGGCCTCTGGGGAAACTAATCACATTATAATTAAAAATGTGCTGCGTAAATGCTAGTTGACCACAGTGTGTGTGTGGGGGTGTTAGGAAAACTCCCATCATATTAAATTCTGTTTTTTTTTTTAACTTTTTAAGATGTTTAATCATTTTTGAGAGAGAGAGAGAGAGAGAGAGAGAGAGAGAGAGAGAGAGAGAGAGAACCAGGGAGGGGCAGAGAGAGGGAGACACAGAATCCAAAGGAAGCTCCAGGTTCCGAGCTGTCAGCACAGAGCCTGATGTGGGGCTGGAACTCGCGAACCGTGAGATGGTGACCTGAGCCAAAGTCGGATGCTTAACCGACTGAGCCACGCAGGCGTCCCTGAATTCTGTTTTCATAGCCCGGCTTTGCAATCAGGTGTGTATTCTGTACTTAGAGCACATCTCCCCTGCCCTGCCTTGTGGTAGGGACCCAGTAGTTCTGGGTGGCCGCCATAATGGACGGTGTCACCACCTTCCTTCCCGTCCCTCCTGCCCGCATCACGCACTTCTTTCTCTGTAGATGAACTGAGCCGGAAAAAGAGAATCTCGGCTTTGCCTGTCAGTCTTGAGGCCACTGACAGCTGTGCTTTTCTGTGTCACTGAAAGAAGCTTTGGAGTCAGTGTTAAAAAAACCCACATCTCTCACCCCGAGAGAGTCAGCTCGACTCAGGGCGGTCACTCACTCTTTTTGTTACCCTTGTGTAAATCTGGAAAGAGCTGCTTTCTGCAGTGTGACATGAGTCAGGTCTCTCGATTGTGAACAATAAAACAGTACTCTCTGCCCTTGAAATTGATTCTACAGTCTTCTCGGGGCCAAGGATTTACTTCCCTAGGCCATCGTGTGGCTCTCATTTTAGCGCCTCAGGACAGCACAGAAAATACAGACAGAACAAGGTGACAGTAAGACCAAAAGAGTCAACTGATGCTGCTCTCAGGGATATGCGTTGTAACATTTTCTGAGGGCTACCCATGGGCCGGGTCGTGTGCTAAGCCATGTGTATACACACACATGTATAGCATCTGCATCAATGGAATAGAACAGTTTTTATAATTTTTTGAGAGAGAGAGAGAGAGAGAGAGAGAGAGAGCGCACACAGGCAAGTGGGGAGGGGCAGAGAGAGAGGGAGAGAGAATCCAAAACAGGGTCCATGCTCTCAGTGCAGAGCCTGACATGGGGCTCGATCTCACAACCCTGGGATCATGACCTGACCAGAAATCAAGAGTCAGATGCTCCACCAACTGAGCCACGCAGGTGCCCCGGCATATGATATTTTACAAACTACATCTTCAGAGGGTTTACAGAAAGAAAAAAAAAACGCTTATTTAAATGAACCACTTGAAAGCTAAGGTCAACTAGTATTTTACTTCTCAAACACACATTACACGCGGTAGTATTAGCTTGAATCCTGGACCACATCGGGCAGCGTGTTCATCCTAGACACCTTTCTTTGTCTTTCCAAACCCTCATGTCTGCTCAAGTTGCCTTTTCCTTATGCAATTCGTAACAGCAGGGTATTATTATGGTTTAGCGTTCTTTAAAAAAATATACGTACAAGCATTTATTGAGCAGTTAGTATGTACTGAGGCACTGACACAAGTACTTCAAATACATTATGTCATCTAACCTTCAAGAAACCCCCAAGCAGAGGACACTATTTTTTTTTAATTGTTTTAATGTTTATTGAGTTTTGAGACAAAGCATGCAAGCAGGGGAGGGGCAGAGAGAGAGAGGAACACACAGAATCTGAAGCAGCTCCGGGCTCCGAGCTGTCAGCACAGAGCTGGACACGGGGCTGGAACCCACAAACCATGAGATCATGACCAGAGCCAAAGTCAGATGCATAACCGACTGAGCCACCCAGGCACCCCTCGTGGACCCTGTTTTTATATTACTTACATATGGAAGGAAACGGATACTCAGTGAACTTAACAAGAAACAAACGCAACACCTGTCTCGTTGTTATACAGATACTAATTGACAGAGGTAGGATTCAAACTCAGGCCTGTCCAGCACCAGATCCTTGGCTTTGAAACATTCAACCAGATGGCACAGAGTTATTTAGGCAATAACGCCTCACGACAGGTATGTTTTAATGTAAGAAAGCACGTGCACATTGTACTTCCCTAAATACGCCCCTGCGGAAGGTCCTTGGTGAGCCTTCTGTTACCAAATAAAATACTATTATGATGTGACGCGTTTATGTCCAAGGTACAGTTACCTTTTTCTCTCTTGTAGAAAACGTCTAGATTATTGTAATTGTAGAAAAACATCTAGATTATAAAAATCAAGGCAAGAAGCTGTTTTTGCTTCGCAATCATCAACACTAAACTTACTTAAGTGACTATCAGTTAATGGTACAGGCTGCAAGAATTGGGTCATCTAGGGTCAAATTCCAATAATCACCAGCTTGGTGAGTAATCTAGAGCAAGCTGTTCTGGTCTTCCCATCTGTAAAATGGGAATAAACAGCCATAGGTTGCGGTGAGGGTTGCACGATTAACTGCATGCAATACATTTCCATAGTGCCAGACGCCTAGTAGAAGGTCCGTGAATACTAGTGGGGTTTTTTTGGTAATTAATTATAAATAAATAATAATGACAATTGCATCAATTTCTGCATTTGACAAGAGGTCGAGTCCTTTAAAAAGAATGATCTCGGGGCGCCTGGGTGGCGCAGTCGGTTAAGCGTCCGACTTCAGCCAGGTCACGATCTCGCTGTCCGTGAGTTCGAGCCCCGCGTCGGGCTCTGGGCTGATGGCTCAGAGCCTGGAGCCTGTTTCCGATTCTGTGTCTCCCTCTCTCTCTGCCCCTCCCCCGTTCATGCTCTGTCTCTCTCTGTCCCAAAAATAAATAAACGTTGAAAAAAAATTAAAAAAAAAAAAAAGAATGATCTCTTCTTTAGGTTTTAGAGGAGAAAGGGAGGTGGTACAGTTTGCAGGGACCTGTGGTTTTGATGAGGTCCCCAGGGACGTGTGGAAGCTGCTGGTCGGTCTCCTCTTGTGTCACATGTCAGGAGTTGGCCACCTTGCACGAGACATTTGCCTCCCGCACCCCAGTTTCTGGGATTACCTAAGAACACGTGACCTGAGATAGTTGTATGGACGTATGATTACTTGGGTCTGTTAAAGGACTCACACTCTTTTCTGAGATGTAATGGTCTGTGAATTCTCAATTTATCTTACTAGTCTTACCTTGAGTTACTTGGGAAGACTGGTGAAAAGTTTAACTGCGTCTGCTGGCCTCATTTCAGCTTTCAAGTCGGCTTGCATATTTTTCGAGTGACGGCACATACTCGCTAACTGAGTTCTCAGGTTATCAACATGGGTCTGGTTATGAGGTCTGGCATTCCCATGACTCCCCAAATTTCTCCAGACACACATTTCTGAAGATTATGAAACATGGCAGTAAATAGGTTTCTGGGACATGACTACATCAGTTCTGAAGTAAATTGTCTTTATTAATACCCTGCAAATTATCAGATTAATGGGAAAGAAATATCCGAGTAATTGCTCCAGAGAGCCTGCAAGATACATTTGAAGTTTGCTAGTTTTGTCTTCAAAAAAAGAAAGCAAGAAAGCAAGCAAGAAGGAAAAAGGTAATTTTATTTCTTGATATATGGGCAAGTAGAGATTAGTTAGCATGAAAATAAAAATTACTTTCAACATAAAGCTTTCTTTATCATAAACACAAGCTTCTACTCACTGACTTCCATGGAAGTTAAAACAATAATCTACCCAGTGTTTTCTCACTTATGCATAAAGGATTTAAGTTACTGAATCACAGTAATAAATAATAAATCTGAAGTTTTCTCTATAAATTCAAAAAAAATTTGCCATCTTTCAAAAAGTTAGAATTAGTGCATGGAAGTTACGAAATGGTAAAAAAAAATATTCATAATTGTATTCCCTTGGAAGGCTTTCTTGTTTTCTGGCAAGCAGGTGTGTTGACTTCTTACTCATCGTGTTGCTCATGAAAATAGTATTCTCTACCCTGAAACACTATATAAGAAACAACAAAATAAGAATGGATATTCCACAAGAGTCTTGTGAAATATTCAGGATCTAAATGAGACCTACAGATATGTAACCTAGCTCCAGAAAAGGAACATCGTGTGATTAAGTTGTCAGGTTAAGGAGGGGTGCCTGGGTGGTTGAGTCAGTTAAGTGTCCAACTTCGGCTCAGGTCGTGATCTCTCACTTCATGGGTTCGAGCCCCACGTCAGGCTCCGTGCTGACAGCTCAGAGCCTGGAGCCTGCTTCGGATTCTGTGTCTCCCTCTCCCTCTGCCCCCCACCCTGCTCATGCTCTCTCTCTCTCTCTCTCTCTCAAAAATAAATCAACAAACAAAAAAATGTTTTTAAGTTGTCAGGTTAAAGAAAAGTAAAACAAGATGTCCAAAAATATGGTTTTATTAAAGTAGGTAATTAAGAACTGTTTCTTGAACTGGCTGGTTTCAGTATGCCTTTAGACCGTCAGTGTGGCTTAATGGGTGCTTTCGAAATATAATGCCAAAGAGGAACTGTGGAAAGGTCACAGTTGTCATAAACTGTGATTATAATCACCAACAAATATTTACCGAACACCTCCTCTGAACAAGATGCTCTAACCAATGCAATCATGCCCTCAAATAAATATTCCTGCGGTAAAACACTTTGTGACATGAAACATGAACAAAAGACTCACCTCATCAAAATGGACGCTACCCATTGGGCCCATTAAAACAGAGTTAACACATATGGATGGAAATATGGCTGGCTTGCTCTTGAAGAATTTTTGAAACGGCTTGGCTCTCTTCTCCAGACCAATTTTGGAATTCTTTGAAAAAATATATATTTTTTTTCCAGAGGGTAAAACAACAACACAACACGGGCAGCATTATGTGAATTCACAGGATGCCCGTGACAGAAAGTTCACGCAGAGGTGTTCACCAGTTCAGGGAGGAAAATGACCCTGTAGTGCCTGGCACAGGACCTTGATCATGACTCGTTCAAGTTTCCAACCCACCCCCCTCCCCCGCCTCCCCAAAAGTGTGTCATATTAAAGAAGGTGAAAAAGATCAGCTTTTCGGAACATTCGTTTCGCTGTGTGAATGTATTTCCAAGGCCAACATTTAGGTCAAGCTAAGAGCTGCGGGATGGGCAGTTTTGATCAGAGGAAGGATCCATCTGGCTGAGGGTACACGAGCCGTAGGGTTAACTAGGGTACAAGGAGAAGAAGACGAACCACAGCCGGTTCTTGCCGGCGAATCCCACGCCTCACATGGAGGGCGAGAGGGACTGGGTCTCTGGCTTCCACCGATCTGTCGTTTCTGCCACTGAATCGGGGGGTCTCGGGCCGTACGTCCTCTCACTGGCCGCCGTCACGGGCACAATCACGATCTGGAAGGAGCCAAGGAGTGTCCTCCTGGTGGCCTTTGCCAACACGCCTGGGCTCCAAGTGACCCAGCAGCCCGCTGGGGGTCAGGCCCAGTTTATGTTTCTTCGGGACTAACTGGTCGCAGGGCTCTCTGAACTTCATCCTGTGTGACCTCCTTTCCTTCTGCTTGGGGAAGGACGGATACCGTCCCATCTCACAGATGAGGATACTGAGGCCCGGACAGGTTACGTATCTTTCCCAGAGCCACACGGTGATGGACCCCCCGGTCTTACCTGCAGATACCACGTTTTCAGCCACTGTTTCCAAGCTCCTTCTTGACGCTGCTGGTACAAGTCCATCCAGGGCTGAAGCCCGCGCTCAGGAGAAGTCGCCTGAGCTTTGGAAAGAAGGTGCGTGGGGTCCGATCCCAGCTCGGTCAGCTCGCTGTCTGACTTGGGACGTCGAACGCAGCCTCCGAGTATCAGTTTTCTTAATTTCCGAGAGGCCAGGCAGGAGCGTTAAGGTCGAGTGGCTGCTACGTGCCAGGCCCTGTTCCAAGCGCGTCATGAACGAGCACGGTACTCTTCATAGTACAGCTCTGCGGGGGACCGGAGTGGTAGTGTTACCTCCAGTTTTGGGTGAAGAGACAGAGGTCCGGAGAGGCTGAGTGCCTGTGATCACCCAGCACGGGAACGGTGGACCTGAGATTCGAACCTGCGTCACGTCTGGAGGGAAAACGGCTGGGCGCCTGCTCGCTGTCCAGACCGCTACTCGCGAGCGCCCCGGCCTTCCGCTGTTCCCCCAAAACGTCTGTTTAAAAGCATTCTGGGCCTTTTGCTGGGTTTCTCAAAGTAGGAGAGTGCTGAAGTGTGGGCGGCTTCTGACTCTTCAAGCGCATCACCGGACGGGCTCCCACCGAGAGGGTTTGGGACCGTGCGGATGGCCCAGGTGGCGGCCGGGAAGCGGGAGCCTTTCCCCCACCCCAGGCCTTTTCGCTCACCTTATTCTCAGCCACCCTGCGTCTGCATCATCCTAACAGCCCGCAGACCAGTCTCTGAGCTTCCGGTCTGGCCTCCGTGTCCAGCATCTCTATTTAACTGCAGCAGTGTTGTATTTTCACAAACGGTTGTGTCGCTGCTCTCCCCACTGGCGACTTAAAAAGTCGTAATGGCGTCAGGGTGTCCTTGAGATCAAGTCGCACTTAAAAAAAATTGTTTATTTTGAGAGAGGGGGAGGGGCAGAGAGAGAGAGAGAGAGAGACAGAGACAGAGACAGACTCCCAAGCAGGCTTTGCACTGTCAGCACAGAGCCCGACGCGGGGCTCAAACTCATGAACTGTGAGAACGTGACCTGAGCCAAGATTGAGAGGCTGAGGCTTAACCGACTGAGCCACCCAGGTGCCCCTAAAGTCACACTTTCATCTGACCCTTCACATCTCCTTTCTCGCCTCTGTTCCTCCTCCCGGGCTGGTCCTTCAGCCTGTAGCACACCCCTCACTGCCCCACCTCACACACACACACACACACACACACACACACACACACACACACACACTCAACCCTCATCATCTTACCTAGGATGGCCCCTTCTCCCACCCTTCAGATCGCAACTAAAACGTCACTTCCTTTGGGATATGTTTCTTCTCCTCCTGCCTGAGTAAGATGCCTCTCTAAGTTACGTGCTCCCACAGTTGTCTGGAATTAATTTTCTCCTCCCTCTGGAGTAGAAGACACCTGAGGGAAGACACTGGATCTGGGATATAGCAGACAATAAATGTGTATCAACTGTGAATGATGCAAGGAAGGGAGGGAGGAAAGAGATAGGGAGGAAGGAGGGAGGGAGGGAGGAAGAAAGGAGGGAGGGAGGGAGGGAAGAAGGAAGGAAGAGGGAGGGAGGAAGGAAGGAAGGAAGGAAGGAAGGAAGGAAGGAAGGAAGGAAGGAAGGAGATAGGAAGGAGGGAGAGGGAGGAAGGAGGGAGAGACTGAGGAAGAAAGGAGGGAGGGAGGGAGGGAAGAAGGAAGGAAGGAAGGGAGGGAGGGAAGAAGAAGAGGGAGGGAGGAAGGAAGGAAGGAAGGAGATAGGAAGGAGGGAGAGATGGAGGAAGGAGAGAGAGACGGAGGAAGAAAGGAGGGAGGGAGGGAGGGAAGAAGAAAGGAAGAGGGAGGGAGGAAGGAAGGAAGGAAGGAGATAGGAAGGAGGGAGAGATGGAGGAAGGAGGGAGAGACGGAGGAAGAAAGGAGGGAGGGAGGGAGGGAAGAAGGAAGGAAGAGGGACAGAGGAAGGAAAGAAGGAAGAGGGAGGGAGGAAGGAAGGAAGGGAGGGAGGGAGGGAGGGAGTTATGGATTAGTAATTTCTGAAGCCTGAAATAGAACACACGGCCCCCTCCCAGAGGCTCTGCCGGCCACGGTGCTGTAGCAGCCCCAGTGTTCTTCTCTTGCCTCGCCTCTTTTCCAGGCTTCTGGGTCCCCATCCCCAAGGTGACTCACCAGTTTCCCAGGACCACCTTTCATCTGGTGAAGTCTTCCTCGGACTCCCACCCATTCCTGACGTCTTCTGTGTCGACCAGGAGAGGGTAAAGGAGGAAATGAGGCACAGTTTGGGCTTTTGCAGAAAAGGCAGAGGGACCAGAGCGAACACCCTTCAGACGGGAGCCTGGTGGCTAAGTGGCCCTAATCCGAGCAAGGAATGGGGAACCGGGGTGTGGAAGGGTGAGCGGTGACTTCACAAACGCATGCCATCCACGCATTTGCCTTTTCTGTTAAGGGAGAAACTAACAAGTGTATACATACATGATTGGGGTCAGCAAAAAGTTATTCCCTGGTCGTTTTCTTAATCCCGCCCCCCCCCCCCCAACCACAAATTTTAAAACCTCAGTCTGGATCACCTATGCTTTGTAGCCAGTGGACTTGTTATTGTATTGGCCATCTTTCTGTTTTTCTGCTCCCTTATTTTTGCTATGTTACATAAAAGGAAATTTTCCCAGCCCTGAGAATCTAAAAATAAAGCTGAAATTTTTAAATGCTTCTAAAATATTACTTACCAAAAATATTTTGCTATTTATTCAAGCTGTCCAAGTTTTTATGATTCTTAGATATCTGTATTAAAATACTTCCCTCAACATTTTTAACCAGTCACCCTGGGGAAATTCCAAACAGCCCTCTCTATCAAAAAGTTATTTTTAACTGTTCTTTTCTTCAATCACTAAATCAGTTCTGTTGCCATTAATAGAAATAAAATGAACATATTTTTTTTAAAACCTTCCCCTAATAAATACGAGGTATTTCACCTATATAGGTTATTTTCCTTCAGAGACACTGTGGAATGGTAGATTATCCCCAGAGTCTCCGCAGAGCAACAGGAGAATCCACGTGATCTGGGATTATAAATTTGAACTGGGAGAGCATGTAGAATTTAGAAGGGGCCTCACAAAAGGGGCCTTTCACCTGAAGGGAAGGTCGGAGAGAACAGAGCAGTTCCCGAACTTTGGTGGGCTTCAGAGCGTCAGAATTCCAATACAGCAAAACCTTGGCTTGCATGTAATTTGTTCCTCGAGTGTTCTGGCAGACGAGCAACGGGCAAACGTTTGTAATTAATTTTCCCTTAATAAACAAGCGATGTCCTACAGTACAAGTAATACCTGCCGTCCCTGTGTCACATGATCCCACCTGAGCCAATGGTTCTTGAAATTCACTTTGATATAGAGTGCTTTGGATTACAAGCATGTTTCCAGAAGGAATTATGCTTGCAAACCAAGGCTCTCCTGTACATATTTCTGGCCCCACAGGCACTGTTTCTGAGTCAGAAGGTCTGGGGTGAATCCAAGAACCTGCATCTCTAATAAATTCTTGGTTGGCATTGGTGTTGACAGCTGTGAACTTCACTTTGAGTGGCTCTGGTCCACAGTACTTCTCATGATCCTCCCCGGCCAAAGGAGCCCCACAAAGTGTGCAAACCTGCCCAATGCATCGAAGCAGGAGCACTTTTTCAATTGTTCTCTGCTTTTCCGAGGAATAACCAAGAAATGAAAATTCATAACACTGTCATATAATGGAAATCAGTACTTTTTATTTCTACAGTAGCACAGTGCGCTTCATAAATGCACAGTACACACGTCTGTTAAAGTAACACTTCTGTCATCTATTAAAACATAAATCACGGGTGCCTGGGTGGCTCAGTTGGCTGTGCCCAATTCTTGGTTTTGGCTCAGGTCATGATCTCATGGTGCATGAGTTCGAGCCCCATAGCGGACTCTGCAGTGACATTGCAGAGCCTGCTTGGGACTCTCTCTCTCTCTCTCTCTCTCTCTCTCTCTCTCTCTCTCTCTCTCTTTCGTTCCTTCCTCACTTGTGCTCTCTCTCTTTCTCTCTCAAAATAAAATAATAATAATAAAACATGAATCGTTCATCTCTTGTTAGAAATATTTGACTATATTGGCTTATCTCTTGAATCCTTGTAATAAACTAAATCTCTATCAGCATATCACATAAAATCTGACCAACTCTGCTGTCTAACAAATGTCATTTGCCAAAAAAAAAAAAAAATACTGAAAAAAGTCATCAATGAAAAACTTAGTGAAACAAGATTTTACAAAATTTGGACTATTCTAAGCGTGAAAATGTTTTCCTCTTCTGATACCTAAGATACATTTTACTAAATCGTCTAAGATACATTTTACTAAATCGTGGTGATAGAAATAGGAACCTTGACAGCGATGAATTTGGAAAAATTTCATAGCGAAAACAATCGTTACACAATTTTCAGGTAAGTGATTGGAATTAGAGTACCCTGTATACTGTTCGCAGGGTCCCAAGTTTGACGTGAATTGAAGGGTTGCTATTGGTAGTTGTAAGTATCTTCTGAAAAATTGCCCTTTGGTCCAGGGTACTTCCTTTCTTCCTTTTTCTTTCTTTTTCTTTCTTTTTTTTTTAATTTTTAAAAAATTTTAATGTTTATTTGAGAGAGAGAGAGAGGGACAGAGAGAGAGGAAGACACAGAATCCGAAGCAGGCTCCAGGCTCCGAGCCGTCAGCACAGAGCCCAACGCGGGGCTCGAACCACCAACTGTGAGATCACGCCCCGAGCCAAAGTCAGACCTTCAATCGACTGAGCCACCCAGGTGCCCCAATCCCTGGTGCTTTCATGAGAGATGCCGATAGGGTATGGCCTTACATGTCACTGAATGGAAGACCCAGCAGATAGGTTACAATCGGAGCTCAGGGTGGTAAGCTATAAAGGGTTTGGAGGAAATGAAGGGAGGAGCGGGAAAGGCCTACGTAAATGCAAAATGTGGGCAAAGCCCAACCTCTGCGATTCATGGTAGAGCAAAGATACAGTTCTGCTCTTTCCAGGAGAGATGGCCTTTTCCGTGTCTTTGGTGTCCAGTGACACAGCTGACCCCCCGCAGCACTCGACATCAGCCGTCGTGATGTTCTGCTTTGCTCATCTTTCTCCAGAGCTGGCAGCGGGTGATGTGCTCGGAATGTGTCTCGGAAGGAGGACGAGGTGGGGTTGTGGGGGGAGGGCTTCTAGGGATGCAGAGGCACCTGTAAAAGATAAAAAACGGGAGAAGCACTAGATGAAAGCAAGGGATGGCAGCAGAAGGAAAGAGAGAGGAGAAAACGGGAAGAGAAATTAGGGAGGATGCAAGGAAGAGAAAGTGGGAAGAGAGAGGAGGAAAAGAAATAGAAGTAGGAAAGATGGGCTTGTAATGCTCTTACACCCTTGCTCCTTCCCCGGTCCCTCCCAGTCGTATCTCCAGCCGGTCGGGGTTTTTCTCCCCAGCACGTCGCACCCAGCTTTCACGGGGCGACTTACTCCTCAGACCTGCTTCCTTTTCCCCATAGTTATTACGTTAGCTTATGAGTGGAGTTGGTTCCAGGAATTCATTTGGGTAAGTCAATTACTCAGGATTTCAAATGCATTTTCCTACAGAAATAATGTTATAAATGGTGGCTGGATTTTCCCATATTTGATCCATAATGTAGCCAAGTTCTACTTGAAAGAAAGAGCGGGAAGGAATATGGTTGGAATACCAAAGACCCATCAAGAGAGCAGTTGCAATGGAATTGAAATAAATTTGTTTTCGGATTGTTTAAATTCTGGTGCAGAAGCAGAGCCTGGCTGTTTGCAGGGGGACAAAGAGGACAGGCTGACACATCTCTCTCCCCGCCCGTGGCACACAGTGCTAATTGCTCATGACCTGTGTCTCCACGAAGCCCTCACCTGCTGGCATCACGGTCACATCCGACCCAGAGGACTGGCTTGTTTGCCACCCCGAGAAAGAGATACTGTTGGGACGCCTGGGTGGCTCTGTTGGTTGAGCATCCGACTCTTGGTTTTGGCTCAGATCACGATCTCATGGTTTGTGGGTTCGAGCCACACATCAGGCTCTGCACAGAGCCTGCTTGAGATTCTCTCTCTCCCCCCGTCTCTCTCTCTCCCTGACCCTCCCCACCTCTCTCTCTTTCTCTCAAAATAAATAAACTTAAAAAAAGAAGGAGTTACAGTTCAGTTTCGACATCACAGGGCAAAGAAACTTAGAACGGGCACTTGGGTGGCAGGAAGCAAGGTGGTGGTGAGGATGAGGCCGGAAAGATAGTCTGGCTATCAGCTGCCAGGACTTGGGTAAAACAAACGATTAAGCTTGGATAAAACCTAGGGTTTCTAGGCCACGGGTTCTGCACACTGAGTCGGTATCTCAAAGGAGGGAGGAAGTGGAGTCAAGCCACCCAGCTAGTCAAGAAGTAGCCTTTCTCTAAATACACGGATCCGGAGCCCTGAGCCGGTGCCCAGCTTCTCGCCTGGCAACGCCTCGGTAGACCTTGAGTAATGACATGTTTCCACGTAGCTTTGCCGCTCAAGGCAACTCGGTAGAGCAGATCCTTGGCTCCCCAACGCCAAGGGAATCGTCATTAGCTGCCACTCGGTTTCCTCATTTCTGACAAACCGTGTGAACCTTTGGGGTACCTGATTAGTGCCGCTGTGGTTCCGTTAGAAGGTACAGTCAGAAATATGACCCGAGGTTGAAAAAATTTAATGGAGTGCGGAATCTGGTTCCTGCTCCTTGTGTGTAAAATGATTTTCACAGACCGGCCACGCAAGATCTCTCAAGCAGTGCTAAGTTGGTCCTAGGAAATAGGTTTTTAGAATTGTAAATGAAATATGATGGCCTCGAGAAATAACCGACTTAATAATGGGCCATGTTTTGAAAGCCCTAAGTACCTGTATCTATTTCATTGGCACATCTAAGTGTTCACTAAATCAAGGGATGGGAGTTTCTGTAAGGAGTCTTAAATTGGGGCGCCTGGGTGGCTCAGTCAGTTAAGCACCCGACTTTGGCTCAGGTCATGATCTCACGGTTCGTGAGTTCGAGCCTTGCGTCAGGCTCTGTGCCGATAGCTCAGAGACTGGAGCCTGCTTCAGATCCTATGTCTCCCTCTCTCTCTGCCTCTCCCCTGCTCGTGCTCTGTCTCTGAAAAATAAATAAACATTAAAAAATTTATAAGTAGTTTTATATTTTGCCATAGTTTAATGTTAAGTTCTATTTTCCGTACAAAACCTTTAAGAGCCTTAATACTTGAAAATACGTAAGAAATATAGTTTACTTGGCATTCTTCTTCACTTACCAAAAGCTATCTGAGTTCCTGAAGTTCTTGCTATGAACGGCCCAATGTGACTTCGATGCCTGGTTTTGGAACATCGAGTAATCTGCACCAGGATTGCTGTGTGTTTTCCAATCGCCCTCCAGAGGGGTTCATCAGAAAGTGCAAAAATACTTATGTTTCAGAGAAAGGAAAGAGAAATAAAGCGTAGTGTGCATCTAGAAACCTTTATTTCAGAAATCATGCAATTTGCAGCATGTCCTCCAAGTCTCCAGCCTTTCTTTCTGACTTTTTACTGTTTTTAAAATAATTCGAGTGTTTATTCGAAAAGCACTATACGTTCATTGTAGCAAATTTGGAAAACAGGAGGAGCAATAAATGAAGACCTCCTGTGGATGGCTGCTGTGAACATTTTGGTGTATATCCGCTCAAGTTTTGTTCTTTCTCTGTCCCTCGCCATCTCTCTTTGACATACATATTCGTGTATATGCTCATTTCCATATCGTGGGTTCATACAGCATATGCTGATTTATAAGATGACTTTTTCATGTAAAGTACACAATCAGCATCTTCCCATGTAGTCAGACATTCTTCTGGATCCTTCTAAAGGCTCTATAGAGTCTCGTGTCATGAATGTACTGTGCTTTAAGTAATGTCTTCTTGTTGAACCTTTGCAATTTTTTCCCTGTGTTTTACTAATTAAAAAAAAATGTGAGTGATATTTCTGGTGCATAATCGCTGGTCATCTGTGATGATTCCCTAAGGATACATTCCTGGAAGTCTTGCTGGAACAAGAAGTTGTCTCATTTTGAGGCTTTTATCTTCCAGAGAGGTTGCAGCAATTCACACTTCCATCAGCAGCATGTGGAAATGCTTTATTTACTTTTAAATGGAATAAAAGCCTTAGCTAGTAGAGCCCAGCTTTATAACCATTTTATAGGCACATCAGGCTCAGGGCAATTATTTATGGGCTTTTGGACATAGTGGCCAGTGTGTTTTGCCCAACTTGGTAGCATTAGCCTTCATTTTGTTATTTCAGGTTAAAGACATTTTTATAGACCAAGAAGTTCGAAAAAAGAAAATGGTCAACTTTCTGGCATTTTCTACTGAGCAGAGAGCTTGAACTGCTCTTACTTACACGTTTATAACTCTCAACCATGTGCTTTATTGTTTTGTGGTTTTGTTAGTGTTTGTTTTTTATTGAAGTATAGTTGATACACGGTACCATGTTAGTTTCAAGTATACATCACAGTGATGTGCTATTTTTCTGCATATGAAACGATCCCCCCAATAAATGTAGTTGCTGGTCGTCGCCACAACTATCACAGTACTATTGACTCTATTGTCTGTGCTATACGTTCTGCCCCGTGACTTACTCGTTTTGTAACCAGAAGCGTGTTCCCCCTTATCCTACATGTTTCTAAGAGGTTGTTCGCAGAATTTAGTATACTTAACTGGTGAGCAGGATTTTGAGTTTGTCCAACTCATTTCTAATCATTGAATCTTTTGAAACTCTCGCTTCTCAGCTCAGTTCAATCTATGGTAAGACTGTATTTTTATTCACAGTTTGTATGCCTACAAATTTCCAAATGTTTGTTTCATTTCAAAGTACTTGGTACTATAATGATGCATGTTAAACATACATGAATATGCAAGGATTCAAAGCCATTTGAATTTGAATTGCAAAGTCTCTTTCAGGTCATGAGCCAGGCATAATACTCTACTAAGAAAAGAAATTGCTAAAACAAATCACTTCTGAGCCAAACCAATACATGCCTCATCATTTCATTAAAGCTACCTAACTTCAGATAACACCTAACTTTATGCATTGAGATGCCCTGGAAAATAGCTGAAGAATTTTTCTTTAAGAAAAATTTAATGCCATTACAGTAATAGAAAACCACGGACAGGATCTGAAGTCTCGTTAAAACCGTATGCCTGAAAAGCAATGAATAACACAATCTGATGGGGTGGGTAGGGGTACGGGGGACATTTTGTCCATATTAAGAAGGTAGAAAACCACAGTTCCTAGTAACTGACTGTACATCTCACATGGACCTGCATGCAGCTTGTTGAGAAAAAAAAAATCATCTCAGAACCTTTTGCTATGAGCTAATTCAAAATATCCATTCATCCAGAGTCTCTGCTCCATGAACTTGGTGGAAAACCAGACTGATTTCCATAAAGCACCCATATTTTACAATCAAAGTGCATAGCTTCAAATACCTCTGCTAGTATTCAGATTGCCTTGGAGTCAATTAAGGGAGCAAAGGAATTTAGAAAAAAGGTAAGTAAGGGAGACATGTATTTCACAGAATTTTATAGACAGTATAGCTATCACTTGTTTTGTTTTGTTTTTTTTAAAGACAGCTACGCATTTCAACGAATAATATTCCTAAATGTTTGTCTTCATTGGATTATACTAGAGAGAGGAAGCTACATTCTCCTTTTGAGATTTATTCTTATAAAAGTCACCAGAAAGTGATTTTTTATCATCTGGTGGCTGAGCAAAGCCTACATGTGACACAGGAAGAACAGAGAGAGACGTAAAGCTTCCTAGCTTCCATATGCACTCCTTCCGACCCCCATGTGGCGCTCCTGGTGCTCCCTGACACCTTGGGATTCTCCCGGCCTGTGCCTCTTCCCTAGGCAGTGTCATGGCCAAGGACCTAGACACCTGTGCTCAGACGTCCCAGGGCAAAGGGTGTCTCTGGCTCCTTTCATACCGTGTTATAGTCCCAAGTGGTTTCATGTCAGTTTCTCCTTCTGGTACTTGATTTTCAATAGGGAACAGGGCCCAGTGACATAAAGGAACAAGAACGTTCTGAGCGTGGAGTATCAGGTGTTGGAGCCTAGCGGGAAGTCTAGAGGCCCCTCCTATTTCAGTCTTAAATCCCAGCATGGTGTCTCATCCCGGAGTAAGACAAGGAAGGACTAGGAACAATGATGTGTAGGACAGGCACCAGGAGATGGGGCTAGGTCGTTATAGATGTGCCCAGCAGGGAGTGTTTTGTCCGACCCACTTTACAAGGGGATTCTCATTTTAGGATGAGGAAAAATCCTACAGAGAAATATTTTCAGAGATTAAGAAAGTTCATTTTTTTTCCTCTTTAGAAAGAGAAACACCCCAGAAAAGGACAAGATGTGACCAAAGTTTCTAAGAGATTTAAAATTTGGAGGAACAGGACCCTTTAAGTGAAATAAAACATTAGCGTAAGGAGCGGGAACTTGTTTGTTTGCAAATTCCAAGTTCCTGGGCTGCCTCCTAAATTGGTATCAAAGTCTGAGTCATCACATTTGATTTGATTTTTTGCTCTCTTGAAATTTTACTGTGTCATACATAGACCTGATTTTCATCCCACTCACTTTGGTTCTCTGCTCTCTCCAAAAATAGATTTTATTTTTATTGTACAGTAGGCTAGTGACGATCTCAAATAATACAACAGGTATTAAAGTCAGAAACTCAAAATAGCCTTGTATGACAAAAAAAAAAAGAAAGAAAAGAAAAGAGAAAAGGGGGAAACAAGCAAGTAGACTTATTGCTTTTTGTCCTGAAGCAAGACAGCTTTAGGTCACATAAAATAAGATGAGCTTTAGGTTCGCTCATCGTATGGGTGTTCATCTGCATTAGATTCCTTTGGGTTGCAGTAAGCCCTTTGATTAAAAGTTGGGAGGGACGTCCTTGAGAATTCATGTGAAAATAAAAATGACAATAACACTGGATGGGAACCTGGGGACCAAAACTAAACTGGACTTCACAGAGAAAAGAGAAACTACCCTCTAACAGGCCTTCAGAGAGTCTGAGCTGGTTTGCTAATTCAACATTCACCCGCAATTCCCTGCAACCCTGGCTTCCGTGTTACCCCCCTTACTCTTTCAGCACTAGAATTCTTTTCTGCTGCAAGTCCGTTACTCCTGTGATCTGTACACTTTCTGGTGTATCTTTCCGTCTTCTGTCCCCACGTTCGCCTCACTTTATTCTCTGTGTCTCCAGTCCGAGCTGGAGGAGGGTGTTGTCCCCTACAGATCGGTTACTGTTGGCCCAGACGCTCTGCCGCTGCCCTGTCATCTGTAATGTGTACTGCGCATGGGTGTTTCTGTTAGCATGGGGCTCTGAGCACAGCAGGCTCTCCGAACTTTTGCCTGGTCCATGCGTATGCGAAGTCAGTAACCTAAGTAAAATATCTGTGAAGTGGTGATGTATTTTTGGATCATTTTTATTTTATATAATTATTTGGTGTAAAAGCATCTTCAGTAATGTAGAACCCTCCGTTTGGTGGGTATCTTAAACCTGTATATTTGCTTAAAAATGGGCAATGATATCTTCTGTTTTTAGAAAATGGATAGTCTAGGAGTTATTTTCACCGAATTTCTCACATGGAATGACTTCACAAAAGTCTGTGGAGTATGCAGGAACATATGTTACTCCTACCTAGCACCCCAGCGTAAGGTTGCCCTTGACCAAACAAAGCCATTATTTGTTGGTTAAATAAACAAATCAGGGTTGTGTCTTTCTTTGGGTCACTCATCCAGGTGCAATGGAGCCAAACTGAAGACCCAGTCTTTCTATTACCAGTGAAGTGTTCCCCTAAGTAGCTAAGTATTCCTTCCGCCATACGTAGCAATTCATTGGGCATCAACTGGTAAAGGTTTCTCGATACTAGGAGAAGCCTATTTATGGATGCTGGCAATACGTTTGTCTGGCTGGAAGTTCATTGCTCTTTCCTCTGACCATCTCTACCCACCCGTTGGACACACTTAAGGCTATAACATTAGGAAACTGATGCACAATGTAAATCTCCCCAAATCTCAAATGCCCTGTACAGGTGGTGGTGTTAGCATAGCCACTGGGGGTCAAAGCATGTGAGCAGTAATTTACAGGATGACTCTAGTGATGATGTCATACTAGGAAGAGGAGGGTTTTTTTTTTTTTTAAGTGCATGTGTTTATTTCGAGAGAGAGAGCGAGAGTGTGAGTGGGAGAGGGGCAGAGGCAGAGAGAGAATCCCCAGCAGGCTCCGTGCTGTCAACATGGAACCCGACATGGGGCTGGATCCCTTGAACCCTGACATTGTGACCTGAGCCAAAATCAAGAATCATCCGATTCAACTGACTGAGTCTCCAGGCTCTTTTTTTTTTTTTTCCTACCATCTTTGAAATGTAGTATAAAATGCAATGTGAAGAGAAAGTTCATGATGTCACTGCCTAGATTGGCTTCCTACGACAAGGGAGTACCCCTGGGGAAAATACTCAATATGAGCAATTTACTATAAACGCTGAATTAACAAGTCAAGGTAATTTCATGCTCCCTTTGCCCCCGATGAATGAGTGCAAATTGCATTTCATACTAATTGGTCTACCAAATTCATGCAAATAAGAACACTGGGGTTTCTTCAATTTGCTGGTAGATGTATATACACAAATAACAAGACTATTTTTTTACTGTAAAATTTTGGTACACGCTAATAGGTGTGCTCATTAGTCTGCCTCTCCAAGGGTTCCTTCTGGTGACTCCAAAAAACAATAAAAATTAGTAGTTAGTTATTGGGAGAATATAATCAGACAGCCAGGACATGAGCACTGGATCTAAGATGGAAAACTTTAAATTATGTGAAATCTGAGAATATGATGTGTCAAATAAAAGGAATATGAAATTATCCTATTTTTGCACAGCGTTTCTTATATTGGAGCAAACTCCTTGTTGACTTGAAGAATTATCCAGTGCTTTCCAGTATTTTTGTCATCACAGACTCTGTTCTTCTATTACATGGACCCCATGTTTTGAAATATTACTGCCTACAAAACTGTATTTTCTGGGTGATGACCAATCGTTCATTTCTTCTTTGAATCAGTTGCAGGTAACTGTTAATCAGGACTTCTGAGCGGCATGGGTTGTGGGTTCCTATGCTCAGATGATATAATCCTAGCCTAGAGCAAAGCCCCGGGATATATAGTCAGCAATGGATACTTAATTGACAGTAAATATGTAGCTTCTGATAGACTTTTTGAAGTACTGAGCCCACTATAATCACCTTTGTGGTTGGGCGTGAGCTCTAGGAAGCCAGAGTGAAAATCCCAGAGTTAATCTCATTTGGGAAAAGCAAACAGGATAAAAACAGGCAAGGAAGAGAAATAGCTTTACCCTTGGTCAGAACTTCAGTGACTCTGTACAATCCTTAATTTTTATTTGTTCTTTTTTTTTTTTTTAATTTGTTTATTGAGCATGTACTTCCTGCCAGGCAGTTTACTCCATACCATAGATACAAAGATGGAACACCATTCCTTATTTTAGGGGTTTAAACCAATGAGAACAACAGGCAAGTAAATAATTTCAGTCCAGGGTGACAGAAGCCATGCTCCAGGATGATTTGGAAGCCTATCAGATCATGGGCTGTCAACTGTTGAGTTATGGATCTTGCCCTCGATTTCAGCTAGAAAGATACCGATGTTTCCTGTGGTCATTGTCATGGGTACAGATTATATTAGTGTATGAGATAAAATGTCAGGCTTTGAATTCCCTGCCCTATTTAACTTCCCTTGTTCTATGGAAGACCACTTGGGTGTTATAAACTACTATTTGATCGTTTTGTCACTGTTCTCTTGCTTTGAGTGTAATGCCTCCAATAGCTGTCACTTTTAACACATGCATTGTGCTTGGTCTCAATTAAATCTGACAAAGGGAGGCTGAATGCTAAGACATTATTTGGTGATCGTTGTGGAGTTCTGTTCTCTGATAGTTTATTTCAGATTTTAGATCAGCAAAGAATTGAGCTCACAAAGAAAGATGAGGATATAGCCTTTAAAGTAACAACATAAACCTACGTTGTTCATTTTTTTAGTGGTCTGGCAGTTACGTGTTATGCTGCGTCTTTTAGAAACAAAATACGTGTTACGTGTTTAATTATTTTAATGCTTCCAGCATGCTAATGATATTTATAAGAAATTGCTGCTACTCCCACTTCTTAGTAGAGAAATTAAGAGTGTAGACTGCTAGCAGATATATTTACGTGAAATTTTGAGAGAATGCGGCAATCTAAGTGAAATTGGACAACTGCTTTTGTGTGACTTCGGATACCATAATTAATCATTCAAGGGCTACGTGTACATATTTTGGGGTAGTCAAAATCAAAGGCAACACTATTTAAGAGATGTTATGCCTAATGCCATTGCTTATTATGAAGAAATAATACTGACAGGCAATCACTTTTCTGCTTATCAAGCTGATGTTTTCTGCGTGGACATACCTTTCCTAGATTTGACATCTGCAAATCATGTTTGGTTTTCGACCATACTTTCCAATGATAACGAAATATCTGTATAGGGCCTCGAAGTAGAATACTACCACACTACGTCTGTCCTCTCTGTCCTGTGTGTGGAGGGCTGTCTTAAATTTAACGCAGGTTTTGTGAACCTTGTGTAATCTCTCTCCGGTGAAACAAGGGGATACCTTTGACTGAAAGTAGCCGACAGACTTCCTCAGTCAAGCCTTCTTATTTGGGAACAAAATTTGTTTTCCAGACATAGAGTAGGCTTCAAGGCTTAGTACCATCAGGAGGTCAGTGATATCTCCAAGGACCCAGGTTCCTTCCATCTTCTCTACTCTGCCTCTCTGAGTATTGACAGCTTCCTAAATCTTGTTATTCTCACGGCCACAAGATGAATGCCAATGACCACCGAGGCCACATGCTTCCCTGCTTAGGAAAGAGGTAGAAAAAGAGCAACTTTTCCCCACCAGCACGACAACTTAGAATACGTGCCCACCCCTGGATCAATAAATGTCGCCAGAGGAATGTCAACATGCTAATTATCTTAGACTAATGAGTATCTACTCTAGGAACTGGGCTGGGCGTGTTAGCTTGGATCATATTGAAGAAAAGTGAATAGGTGAATAAAATTAGGGTCCTTTTAACAGTGGGGAAGCTCGAGAGAGGGGAGGCATTATGCAACAGTGGTAGCACAGAATATCTGCGGCATTCTCCCCAACGGGGAGTGGGCACCACAAATGTCTCAGTTCCCCAGACTGCATATTTTCATGAACTGGACCTTATGAATGAATGGCTTGATAATAAGATGGGGGTTGGATGACCAGCCAAGTAATACTCCCCTTGGAGAAAAACAAATAATTCCATTTTCAAGGAAAATGTGCTAGTTTCTCCTTGATTTTCAAAGTGTCTGACTTATTTTATGGACTTCTCATTGAACGTGTTTACCTGTGTCTCTCGTCTAAAGGGGAATCACTTGGAAAGACTAAGAATATACCTTATACTTACTTAAACTGTACTTCTCAAACAGGGTAGACATTCTCTCTGGGGATTCTCAGTAGTGCACCAGGAAATATAAAGATTGACCAAATGTGGCATACATACCTTACAAGAATATCAAAGTCGAAAAGGTTTTGCTAGAAAACAAGTGATTTGAGAGACAGCCATTCTAAATCTTAATTTAAACCTTTTGGGAGGAGCACTGGGTGTTGTATGGAAACCAATTTGACAATAAATTATATCATATAAATAAATACATGCATAAATAAATAAATAAATAAATAAATAAATAAATAAATAACTCAGTGAAAAAAATAAAAATAAAATTTACCAAGTAGGGGGGCCTAGGTGGCTCCGTCGGTGAAGCGTCCCGTTCTTGGTTTCGGCCCAGGTTATGATCTCATGGTTCATGCTCTGTGCTGACAGCCTAGAGCCTGCTTAGGATTCTCTCTCTCTCCCTCTCCCTCTCTCTCTGCTCCTCCACTGCTCATGCTTACTCGCTTTCTCTCTCTCACTCTCAAAGTAAATAAACTTTTAAAAAGTACCAAGTATATCAAAGGAGAATGAGAAATGTTTAAAAAGAAAGTTTACACCAAAGGCTACTTCAGGTCATGAACCAAGGTGAACCAAGTTCACTGTGTTCCCACGCCTCCTACACACCCTCCTACGCACCCTACACACCCCTAACCAGCGTGTGTAGTCATTCTCGTCTCTGTTCAGAGCACTTTGGTGGAAGAACATCTTAAGATGTGCAACAAATCCAATGTACAACCTTCCAACGGAAAAGTTCACTCTCAAAGGGTAAAATATTTTGTCACTACTTTGTGAGGCACACGTTCGTCATCAGTACCTCCAGGTAAGTGCCTTAGAAGTTTTTCTCTTTTCCTCTTCACTGAGAGTGGATCCCGCCTCAGAATGTAAGGCAAGCCTACTAGAAACCCACACGATGATATTTATTTACTGAAGATGTAAGGCTTCCTGCTTTATCTTTGAACCAGACAGTCCGTCTTGGAAGGTGATATGTCTGCCCCTGAGCCGTAGTATTGACCTGTCATGAGGCCCCACACGAGTCCAGTGAGAACCTCACCTTGGCCTCATTTCTCATTCGGACGGGGGTCTGGTATCCTCACTGCTTCTTCTGACAGATCCCATCAGCATGAAAACCTGGGGGAAGTGTACTCTCTCCATCCATCTCTCAGTATGTCTGGGCTGTCACAACATTTGAATTTCCTCGATTTGTGTAGGGGTTTCTGAGCTCTTTATTCTTGTATTTTTGGTACAGTTCGGGGCTAGTGAAAATCTACTCTCTGGTAGCGGGTGAAGTCCTGAGCCAGAAGGGTATAAAATATCTCACTTGGCAGCCTGCTATTTGACCCCATAGTGAGATGATGATAATTAATCTTTTACCATAAGCCAGGCCTGGTGCCCGGTGCTTCACAGTTATTATCTCTGTCTTTTGCCAAGGCCGAGGTAAGTGGTGTATTCTCTCCTCTCAGGGGAGAGATGTGCCTAAAGTGGCATAGCACATCTTAGCTTCCCCTCCTAGTTCCAGAAGGGTGTTGTTTATACTTGTGTGGGAGACTACAGATCTGGGTTTCTTCCACGCAATGAAACATGAGTGAAATATATGTCCACTGGCCTCTTGTCAAGGTGAAGGGTTTAGAACCATTCTGTTATCATCTCTGACGTAATTGTCAAAGCCCAGGTTATTTGTAAACATGGAAATCCTGGGTTTTTTTTTCATTCTAAACCAGAAACTTTCATATTTTCTTTATTTCTTTAATGTTTGTTTATTTTGTAAGAGAGAGAGAGAGAGAGAGAGGCAGAGAGAGAAGAGAGAATCCAGAGCAGGCTTCGTGCTGTCAGCGTAGAGCCCAACGTGGGGCTCAATCTCATGCGCTGTGAGATCGTGTCCTGTTGCAGACTATGAGTCCAGCAAGATGGCAGATGCAGAATTGAATGTGAGAGAGGCGAATGTCCGGGAGGAGACAAGAGCCCCAGACAGGGGTTTCGTCTCCCTATTTATTGAGCGCACAAGATCTTACACACGCGGTGAATGTGCAGAAGATGGGATCTGAAACACGTGGTGAACGTGGGGAGAACAATCAGACCGTAATCATGAACTTGCTTGTGTAAGAAGCAAAGGGTCTGGGGGACAAGTGGAGTTTGTGATCAAAGTATATTGGCGCCAGATGGAAAGTAGCTTCCTGCAGGTGATACAAGTTACTCGTGATCCCGTTATGATTTCTCGCTAGCTCACCTCGGGCGCCTTTGTCCTGTAGTGGCAGCTTTCTGCCCTAAGCTTTTTAAACCCACGTGAGTATAAGGAAATCTTTAACCTATTTCCCCACAGCGACCTGAGCCAAAATCAAGAGTCAGATGCTTAACTGACTGAGCCACTCAGGCACCCCAGAGACAGTCTGAAATTGCCCGTTTCAAGTTGTTATTTCGTGTGTGTGCGCGCACACGCGCATCCTTTCACCTTGACGCACATCCCCTCCAGAAATCTTCAGTGATCTACCAGGAAATACAAGGACCCACGAAGTTGGACGGGTGATATTAGAGATTTGTAATGCACAACTCCTGCCTTACATGAGCTTACTTTCCCTTGAAAAGGCAAGATGCAGACAGATAATTATGACATGAAGGAGTGTAAACCCCATGGCACTGAGGAGAGGAAGTGATAAAGCCTAGGGCTCATATGATAAGCATTATAACTCATTTGTGAGCCCTTCTGTGCCAGCCACCGTGCTGAGTTCATTGTGCGACGTGACCCCCAGAGGATGACAGGTGCAGAAGCAGGAGGTCAGGATGTGGAATGACCGCCCGAGGTCAGGGGTGATGCGGGAGCCAGGACATGAACTCCCCAGTCAGACTCACGTGGCCTCGACCAGCTCTTCGTACCCTGTCCCTAAACAGACTGATGTAATTACGAGGCCATTAAAGGCACCACGGTTCAAATCCACTAACACGGGTGAGGGGGGAACACTGAAGGAAGAGATTTCAGGCAAAAATCAGTGTATGTAGCAGTGGAGGGGGCGTTCTACCTCTGATAACTTGGAGATGTTAAACGCCTCCTGTTCTCCTCCATATTTCTCATCGGTGAACCGGGATTCACGTACACGATCAGAACCAAACTACGTGATATACCAAGGGTAGAAACCGCCGGGGGCTCTGGGTTGGAAGAATCTGTGTCACATCCTAGTGCTGCGTGCGATGTCCCACTTTGCGCTAGGGTCGTGTGGTTCCTCTCTCACCTGTTGGTTTCAGAGAGCCACTAACCCGATCAGTGGCTGGATCTGATCAAAGCAGCCGTTTCCAGGCCTTACTAATAAGAAGCTCAAAGGCGTAGGGTCTGTGTTGCATAACAGAAGGATGCCTTCTCGTGTATTTCAAAATGAGCTGAAATCTGGTTGATGGGTGGGGGGGGGGTGAATGAACCACACATATGACTTGTCTGTTTTGATCAGAGCTATCAGAAGACAGATGAAGGGATTTTGACCCTTCAAAAGGAGAAGGCGCCCTCCCTCGGGGCGTGACTGGCAATGGCCAGGGAGTGGGCTATCAGACCTCAGAGAGAGATACGTGAATCCCTGGTCTAACTCCTCCACTTCTGGGCCACATGATTTCTGCCCGATATTTGACATTATTAAACCTTCATTTTCTCCTCCGTGAATGGGTTGCTACCCCATGGGATTACATGTGAAATCAAATCATACACACAAAAAGTGCTTAGCATGGTTTCCCAGTGCATAGTAAGTACTCAGCAAAGGAAGCTTTCGTTATTACTCTTATTCCCCTTTATATGTTGCAGGCACCTAATACAGGTTCTAGAATATCTCAGTCTTTTAGCTTTGTTTACATTCGTTAGAAATGCCCTGGAAATGGCAAGTGACTTGTAATGTGTTTTAATTCCTTTGGACGTTCCTAAAGGGGGGTTGTTCAGGCTTGGCTGAAAGGAAAATAGAATCACGTGTATGGTGCCTTGTCCAGATTATTCTGTAGGTTCTTGATCGAAATTGCCTTTGTATTCTGCGACTCCTTCTCCAGCACGCTGTGCTGCCTTTCCTGGATACCAAAGTTAAGTCAGGGCAGAAACATTAATCAGAGAAGATCTTTTGTTGTCGCTCTCCCCCCTTTTTGAAAGGAAAACTAACGGGTTTTCATTTTACAATGAAGATGTAAAGCAGCCTGGAAACACAGCCTGTTGGACAGGCCCTCCCTGCCCCAGATTTCCCCCGCCCCCGGGAACACTGTCTTGTGGAATCTGGGAAAAGAAAACTGTGCCCTGAATTTTTTTAAAGGTCATCCAGTTGCTATAAGATGAAGGCAAGATTGCCCAAGGTCGCGTTGATGTGGGTGGCCACTCTCGGACGGTGCTGTCTGTGCAGACAGTCCCCATGAGCGTAGTAGATGGGAGTGTGCATGCCACCATCACATTCCTGTTGTGAATGGGATTTTCTCGACACCCGTGTGCACACAGTGAGAGAATCACAGATTCTTTCTGTAGGCAAAGGGGTGGGAGAAACCCAGGCTCCAGCTCTGCTAATGTTAGCGTTTCTTTATATAGACAGGTCCTGCTAAACCTGCACATTTTTTTATTCCTGGCTTCGTTATGACAATAACATTTTTTCCTCCCATGATGGAATTCAGCTTCTTAGGCAGAAGCCGCACAGCACACACCTCCAGAGTTTTATTTTAAAGCCTCGCGGCTGTGTTGGTGGCAAAGATCATTGTAAAGGAGAAGAAAGGCTTCTAGGAAGAGAATGTAGGTGAACGAGATCCATTAGTGGATATACTGCGGGAGTGACTGTGATTGTTTCTTCTTCTTCCTCTCCCTCCTCCTCCTCTTCCTCTTCTTCTTCCTCTTCCTCCCCTTCCTCCTCCTCTTCTCCCTCCTCCTCCTCCTCCACCTCCTCCTTCAAGGGAAGCAGTTTGTGATGTCCACTGTTCTGGGTCAAACAATTGTATCTGCTGTCCAGGATCGGAGAGAAAAATCTATGAGGTCCTGGGTAGAAAACCAGCCTGACCTTCTGCACTGCCCATGTGATGCTCATCTGTCCATGACAGGCTATGTGTAAGCAGAGTCAGCCATTGGCTAGGGCAATAGGCTCTACACCCCTCATGGTTTTCTGAGTCTTCTGTGCTAAAGGAGGCTCTACGTTCACGGCTCTGTGTTTTCTTCTGCCCTGCCCCCCGCTGCCTTCCCATCCCGACTCCTTCACCTCTGCTGCTTCTGCCTGGTAGACTACTGCCTGTCGGCCCGCTCGGGTGCCGGTGGTCGTGTCTTCTGTTGACCGTTCCTCCTCCCTTCTCCTCTGATCCACTCCTGTATTGTGTACGTGTGTCTCTCATTTGCTTTTCACTACGAACCTCAGATACGTGGCTAGCCGCCCTTCTCCCCCGGGTAACCTTTCTGTGTTGCTTTCTTTCCAACCAGTGCCCGTAGCCAGCTAAGCAAGATTGCCAACAAGCAATCCCCAGTACCTCCCTGCACCAGGCGCGTGTCGCATTGCCACACTTTGGCATCATTGGGGGTTTCTGTGGGCACATCTGTCTTCTCTCTTGTGTTTTAAATTCCTCCGAGTCAGGAACCCTTATTCGCAGTCACTATTGTGCTATAGCACGAGGCATATGGTGCACTTTCTATAAATGGCTGTTAAAGGAAGACACCGCTTGCAAAATCAGGGTGCCCAAGATGTAGTACACGTGCCTGGGAATAGCAGGAAGTAGATAAATATTGGCTGAATTGAATTAGTCTGCTCTATTAGAATGGCACCTCGCAAGGAATATAATGGGCCCGTCTACACATGGAAGATGGCGGGGGGAATGTGGACTGAGAATAGAGATCTTTGAGGCACGCCAGGTAGGCAAGCAGCTTTTCAGGTGGTAGCGGACTTTTTCTGGAGTTTTTTGAAGAAATCTAAACCTTTGGGTTACAACAAATTCCGTTATAAAGGTCCATGGCCGAGGAGGCATTATTGATCGACTGAAACCTGCTTGACTTCCCAGTGAAGGAAGCACCCCCCACTTCAGCTCTCACCTTCTGTTGGACTCATCGCTGTCTCCTCAGTGATAACTCGGACCCACAAACATGGGACAGCCACCAAAATGATGGCTGTTCTCCGAGACAGTTGGCAAAGCCCCTCCACCTGCCGGCTCACTGTCGGTAGCAGCCATTGAGTAGGGCGAACTCATTGATTTTCATGGGGAAAATCCTTTATGGTTACTTTCTGGATAAAAACCTCTTTCTCCACCCTTCAGAAATTTGGTATTGACAAGAATAAAGCATAAAGCCTTATATGGTTGGTTTCATGCCAGAAATAGATGTCATTGACCATGTCCCGTGGTGCTCAAGGTTCTTTGTCCTTGCCTGTCCTTTCACTACAGTTTTGAAGAGGAAAATAACTCCCCATGACACACTCCCCTGACACACAGGAGCTCCAAGACACCGCATTCTATCCGAGGATCAGTTACTTGAATGATTACAACACGACACTTGCGAAACTCTTGAAATGTGCTTTAATATTTAGAAAGAAAAGGTAACCCATGTGATTTGCAAGGCATTTTTACTAGTGCTATGTGGTTTCTAGTAGTGTTTAATAAATTCGTTTTATATATTATAGATTCCTAGATTTTATTTTTATATAGACATACTGCTGTATGAGTTCTGCATTGCTTCATAACAGATTATCCCCAAATTTACTGGCTTAAACAGCAGTAATGACTTCTTACTTCTCATGGTTTCTTTTGGGGTCAGGAATTTGTGAAAGGCTCAGTTGGGGGGGGGTGGTGGCATGGGATTGCAGTAGGGTACTCTCAGGGCTACCATTTTTCTGAAGGCAAGACTGAGGCTGGATGACCCATTTCCAAGGCGGCTCACTCATGTGGCCAGGCGGATCTCGTCTCTTTCCATGGAGACCCCTTGTACAGAGAACAATCCAAGAGACCAAGCCAACGCCTTTTATGCTGTTTATGATCTAGTGTCAGAAGTCACATGCTGTGACATCTGCCATATTCTCCTGATTGAGGTGATCTCAGATGTCTGTGTGGGTTACAGGGGGTGGCGATAGGAGTAGACTCAGACACATCCCTTCAAGGATGTGACACTCTTTGAAGGAATGTCAATGTCGTGTGTAATGAGAGCAGGTGGCCTGGAGTACATTGGTGCACCTGGCTGTGTTAGAAATGCTCCACCACGAATGGCAAAGTAGAAGTTGAAACTGATCCCCTCCGAAGACTGACGCCATCTAAGACGTGAGTCCTCCTTTCAGGGAGATCGCGGTCTCATGGAATGAGACATGACAAGAAGGAGCATGAATAGTCATTTTACAATCCCAAACCAGAAGGCCATGGGAACCTCTAGAAAGGATCATTTCTCAGGGGCGTTGAAGATTGCCTGGATGGAAGAGTTGAAATTCACTTTGGCCTCTGAAGCCTAAACCCTTGTAGTCGACTCTCGTTCACAGTGGATGGTGTGGTCCTAACGCTGCTGTGTAAACCATTTTTACACATATTATCCAGGACCAGCTTTGAGAAGCAGGTTTGCTTGTATGGTGAAACTTCCATCCTGTTTCAGAAACCAGAGAATTTTTTATGGGGGCATTTCAAAGGTTTTTCCCGTGGGTGAAGGTGTGACTTAGGTTTTAGAAGTTTAATTTAGATTTGTCGAAGTGTCTGTAGGTTTACATAGATACTGCCTAAAATTCCACTTGATGTTGGAAAGCAGCCAGGACATTTTATTTATGGTCTTTGAAAGATGAGGGCTGTGCCTTTTTAAAAAAAAATTTTTTTAGTGTTTATTTTTGAGAGCGAGAGAGACAGGGTGTGAGTGGGGAAGGGGCAGAGAGAGAGAGGGAGGTGCAGAATCTGAAGCAGGCTCCAGGCTCTGAGCTGTCAGCACGGAGCCGGAACCCACGAACCGTGAGATCATGACCTGAGCCAAAGTCGGATGTTCAACTGACTGAGCCGCCCAGACGCCCCAGGGCTGTGCCTTTTTTTAAAATGACTAATGGAATCATTTGGAATTAGTATATGTACCATTATTCTAAGCCTACGTTTTCCCACATAAAATCCTTCACACTCTAACTCCGTTCTGATCAAAACAATATATAATTGTTAAAATTAAAAGCCTAGTGAAAATAGCCTTAGAATTAGTAGGAGTTGATGATTATCTGTCGGTAGCCACGTTACCAATCCCCACCACGATGTCCGGCTTCCTCTGAGGGTCGGGCAGACCGATGTAGGGAGAGCCACCATGCCCTGTAGGCCGTGTGCTCAGCCTGTCATCTAACACGTCATTCCGATGTATATAAATGAACCCTGATCGTTAATTCTTTTAGCTTTATTGAAATCCGATTCATTCAAAGGGAAAGTAGGCTACGTTTGATTTTGTTCTTTCAGCACAAAGGAAACCGCTGAGCATAAGGCTTGCCAACACGGTACCAGAAAAATGGGGACGCTTGGTGCCTGCCATCCTGGCCGTTTGAGAATTAGGGGTGGGGATTTCCTTTCTGTGATGAATCCCATCACCGTGTACACAATAGTTGGTGGAATTAATTTGTGTAGATGTATAAGAGTGGTGTGAAACTCTGGGCCGCAGAGCTAGTCCAGAATTTCTAAAAGACGGGGAAAACCCTGCCTTGTGGAATCCTGGTTCTCCCTAGAGAGCGACAAGGGCATTTTTAAGTCCCGAGACAGGTGCTCAGGAGCTGGCGGGATTTATCCTGATGGAAATACTACAACCTGTAACTGGGAAGAAGATGTGAATTGAGAATTATGGTAGCGTTTTAAAAGCTAATTAGACGGTTGACACTTGCCAAAGAGAAAAAAAAGAAAGGAAAAAAAAAACCCACTGCTTTTTATAAATTTGAGCTGTGGGAGCTCCAGGAGGTGTTAAGGAACCCACGAATACACCTGCTGAAACTTGACATGTAGGAATTCACTGTCACGTGATGTAGCATCGGGCCCGTGAACCAGAAACCAGATTTTGACTTTGTCTGCCTCCTGTGTTCATGACCTTGCACAGATCACACAGGTGTACTTAACCAGATAGGTTTTGCCGTTCTATAAATAAAGTTCTAAAATATACCAGGCTCCAACATATGGGACAGACTGTTCACTAGCAGCCACTTGAAGTGGAGTCAGCTGATACTGGGGGGGACATCGGACTCAAAGCAGAAGGTCCCGATTTCAGGTCCTGGCTCTGCTGCTTGTCCACTCAGCTGCCCCACGGCACATGATTTAAATGTCCTTTTTTGTTGCTGTTTACTTATTTATGAGAGAGAGAAAGAGTGCGAGCAGGGGAATCCGAGGTAGCTGCAGGCTCTGAGCTGTCAGCACAGAGCCCGACGTGGGGCTCGAACCCACGAACCGTGAGATCATGACCTGACCCGAAGTCGGACGTTCACCCGACTGAGCCGCCCGGACGCCCCCGCATTTTCTGATTTTCAGCGTATACACCTGCCCGCCGGAGGTCGCCATAGCCGCCTTGTCGGCACTATAGATTCAGGGGAGGGTGAAATACAGAAATGGATAAGAGATCACTTCTGAACTGGAAAGTTCCCTGCAGGACATAATTACCCTGTGGCAGAATTGTAGCACCCTGGGCTTTAGCTAGGCGTCATGCTTCATAGTCCGAGATGGATGCTCCTGAGTCTGCAGCCTTTAACTGTTTCCTGGAGTGTAGACTGTGGACTCCTCTACAGACTCCTGCTCAGTCCTCACGTTTTGGAGCCAGGTACACATTCTGAGATAAGCCGTGCTAAGAGAGGTGAGCCTTTCCCTGGGCTAACCCATCTGCCAGCTCAGTAACACCACGCATGTGCCAGCGAAGTGACCAACCACCCCGGGCACCTTTCCCCCTAAGAGCCTAGTGCAGAGAAGGTTATAACTCATTGAAGATACTGAGTAAAGGGGGTCAGGAAACACGTGCCATGGAAGCTACAGGATATTTGAGGGCATTTGTTAGCACTCGGTGCACCAACGACAGAGGAGTGTTCTTTTCAAATCATGAATGGAATTCTGGGGTGTTTTATTGCTGGAAGTGCGGGTCAGGTTTTGGGGGGTATATGTATATCAAAAGAAAGGAGCCCCCCAAAACGTTATAAGCTTGCTACAGCACTTGGCTCCAACCCGCAGCACCACCGTCAGTGGAATTTATCCAGCCTTTTCTACGTGCGCAAACCGCCGTAAGGGCTTTCTGTACATGATCTCATTAAACCTATTCAGCAGGACGGGCACCACTGGCGTGCCCACTTGGCGTTGGTAATGGTCGGGTTGCTCTGCTGTAGTCCTGGACCAGGAGCACCTTGATTGGACACACCCACAAAACAAAACCCTCCCCTCATGCAAATTAGCAAAATTATGACTCAGAATCGCCCCCAGCCTCTGAGTCATAGGCCGGGTCATACAGTGAGTTACGAGTGAGAGGTATTGAAATTTTGTTCATGAAATTGAAATCGAAAGGCCTCAGTTCCATGGTGAGAAATAGAAGTTGTTTTTTTTGTTTGTTTTTTGTTTTTTTTTTTGTTTTTGCCTTAGGGCCTCTGAATTAGAAACGGTTAAGGCTTATGGAGTCGAACCATCCATCTGATGCATGATCATGATCACAAAGGTGCTTTTGAAATGCCAAATTATACGTATTGGCCACCGATGGCCCTTACTAAGGCAGAATCTCTGACATAAGTCATTCCCTAAACAAAAGGACACACAGAAGCTCTGAACATTATTTTACCAACGTTAGCTCTTTCACATTGAAGTTTATTTTTCATTTGGTTTCATTCATTCTCATCAGTCTGTTTAAACTATAGAACCCGATTTCTCGGTTTTCCCAGTAAGTTTTTTGTAAGCTGGGTTTTTTTTTTTATGTTTTTTGTTTTTGTTTTGTTTTGATTTTTTTCTGAAGCTGTGACATTGTTAACAGTTCTCCGGTCTGGGGTGCCTGGGTGGCTCAGTTGGTTAAGCGTCCAACTCTTGATTTTGGCTCAGGTCACAGTCTCACGGTTGTGACATAGAACCCGGAGTGGAGATCCTCGCTGAGCATGGAGCCTCCTTATGCTTCCCTTCTCCCTTTGCCCCTCCCTGCTCACACTCTGTCTCTCTGTCTCTCTCTCTAAAAACAAAGCAAGCCAAACAACCCTATCTGATCTATTTTAACAAGTGTCATCAGTTTATATGTTTACTTTTGTGTTTATGTAAGCCAAAGTCATTTTTTTTGTTTTTAAATTTTCTTAATGTTTATTTACTTTTGAGAGAGAGAGAGCAGGGGAGAGGCAGAGAAAGAGAGAGGGAGACACCGAATCCGAAGCAGGCTCCAGGCTCTGAGCTGTCAGCACAGAGCCCAGCATGGGACTCGAACCCACGAACCGTGAGATCATGACCTGAGCCGAAGTCGGATGCTTAATTAACAGCCCCCCAGGCACCCCTCCAAAGTCATTTTTAAAAACAAACACAAAAATGAAAAGTATTAAATGCAGTGGTTTTGTGAACGTGAAGTGGATTCAGCTATTGGACGTGTAGCCCTTTGTTAGTAGGCAACAGAAAGGTAGACTAGATGTTTAAGGTACAGAGCAATATGAAAAAAATTATGTTTTTATGTATTTATGAATGTGTATGTGTTTTTCAGAAAAATATACCACCTTATATATCCATCTTGGCTTCTTTTCATACTTTGAGGTGAATCTTCTTTTAAGACCAACTTTAGATAGTGATGTGGACCATCCCTAGAATAAGGACTCGTGGAGAAACACAGCGCTAGGTCTCTGTCCTACTTGCTTTCCAGAATTACCTATGGTGCCTTTTCAAAATACAGATGTGCTGTCCCAAACCTTTCAGATTCTGATTCACAAGGTGCTACATGGAGCCCAGATGATGCTGTTGTTTGAGATCTCCACGCTTGTGTTGTATGTGTAATCAGCGGTGACAATCGCCGAGCATTTGTAAGAGATGTTAGCAGTGCCCCACGGGTCTAAAATGTAACGTCTTCCAGAGAGGACTAAAATTTTGGTGGCACCCAGTCAAGAGTAGATTGACTAAATCTCTCTTGTTGTTGTTGTTTTGTTTTGTTTGTTTCGTTTGTGGAGAATCTGTATTGATAAGTCTGCCCCCGTTCAGACTGCCTGCCCCCGTCAATTGTACCTCCTTTTACAACTCTCCCTTCTCATCCCTGGTGGAACATGCCGAGACGACACGTGATATCGGTGTCATGACGATGTGGATGCCGCCGGTCTGATTTCTTCACCGGAACACATCAAGGTTTTGAAAAGGAGGACTACAGATATAAAAGGAAGAAGAGGGTCACGAAGTAGGTAGAACCGGACAGAGGTGTCAGAAAATACCAGGAAACCACCTAGGGATCTTCTTGACTTCAGTTTACAGTTTGTCTTGTTGGTTAGCTGCAGGTGCTCGTTATGAATTCGGGTCATCATCAGACATGTGTTCCCGTCCTACTTTTCGAAGGCTTCAGGGTGATGGTAACGGGAGTCATGGCTCTTTCCACCACAGCCCTGCCCCCCGCCTCCCCCGAACTACTTTAGAAAAGGTCAAGGCATGTGAACCCTGTGGTCTCCATTAGCCCCGCGTGGAGCTCTCTGCCCTTCTCTGCCCTGATCACATCAATGTAAGGGTTTGGGGTTTTTTTGGTTTTTGGTTTTTTGTGTGTGTGTGCGTAAGCAAAGGCAAGGCGTTTTAATCGAAAAGTGCCTTATTTCTCTAGACTGGGAGAATGTGCGTACTAAATAAAGAATAATCAAAATAAATAGAATAGCCGTGTTCTCTGCAGGTGGAAACTGGGCAAGGGGATCTCTTAGAAAATGCTAAGTCGGAAAGATGCATTTGACGTGAAGAATGACACAGAAACACTGACCTCTGTCCCTCTGTCCCTGGGCTGGAGTGCAGACTGGCGGGAGCTGCTCTTTCCTCCTCTGAACAAGAATTAGATTAAAGTCACTGTGATGTGGGGTTCGATGGCTGAGGGACAAATACGACCCGCACTGAATCATGTTCCCAGCTGGTTCCGTTGACTCGACACTGAGTCTACCCTCTCTGCTTAGCCTTTATGGCTGACCATCCATTCATCTCGTCTGCTGTCTCAGGAGGAGATCCTAAGCAGACAGGCAAATGGAAGGAACCGTTTGGTCACCCCTGGTCTTTGATTTGCGAATATCTGGGTTTTGACACACGTGATCCTTGAGAGACTCGACATCATAAAAGGCCATGGGCATTGACATTCATGAAACGTCATCTTTGCTAATTTGTAGTTTGTGTTTGACCGTTTCCAACACCCACCGTGGGCTTAATGCCACTGGCATTACAGACTTTTTATAACATTCATTTGCACGCTGGCCATATGCTTTAGAAATCAGATAATTACCCTAGCAATTATGACATGAAAAAGGGGAAAGAGTGAAAGTGTCTTTGAAAGAAAAAGAAATATCCGGCAAACCACGAGAGGGTTGGATATGTATGAAGAGGTTTCAAGGAGAGGCCTATAGGTAGAAAAGAAGGGAATAATTCTTCGGTTTAAAGGTCTGGGAAATGTTTCACTTATCGGGGTTGATTTTTAAAAGTAACTGCTCAGGTAGACTCCCCAGGGTGGATTTACCATGATTAAGAGTTTAGTCCTCAGCTTTATAGATTCAAGAAATCAATGTTATTAGAGTCGATCGAGCTTATGGAGTCTGACTCATGCTAACCAAACGCACAGAAGACTCAAATATAATCCCATGTATAAGCCATATATAAAAATCAGGACATGCAGTTACCGCTTACCGAATGCTCATGCCAGTAGCAATTATAACGGCAGGTTCTTCACATAATAGGGTGTGTGTTTGGCAAGGCACATAAATTTGGAGTTGGACAGCAGTGGGTTTTGGTCCCCGACAGATCCATAGCCTTAGGTGTCCTCATCTGCAATACAGGGATAATTGTATCAACTGACAAGATCGACCTAGTGTCCACAGCACTAAGCATGGCGCCTGGCACGTAAGAAGCACACAGCTAACGATCTGCGGCCATCCGTGTCCTCATCTTCCCCCTTTCTGTGTTCTGTCTACTCATTATTATCATCAACATATCAAACAAATCCTATGGTGACTCACAGCCCTGGTCTTCCCACACGATCTCTCTGCCCGCAGGGGCTGACTTGACTGGCCAGCATAGTTCTCTCCAGAGGAACTCTTGCGCTAGTAATCAAATTATAATCAGAAGGCAGTTCAGATAGGATGCAAACAGAGCAAGGGGAAATCAACCTAATAATCTTCGCGTTTGAGGCTCCCAACTCGGGTTGCCTGATTGATCGATCTCCATGATGGCCAAATCCTGCCATTGAGACCCCATAATTGGATTAATTGATTGGGGCCGACGATTCCAATCACTTTAATTGTTCTTGCTTGTTTCTGAGAAAGTGGTGGCAGGACCGAGCATTGGGACCATCTGGGAGCTTGTTTGAACTACTGAATGTTAGCCCCATCCCCGACTTGGTGACTTAGCATCTGCAGTGTGGCCGCGTTCCCTGGTGATTCAGATGTCCCGTCAAGTTTGAGAATCGTTATCTTAAGATACTCCTGAGTCTCTGTCTCATAGGGTTACCTATTCCCAAGTAATCTTATGTCCGACCATATGGCTATCTACTATATTCTTCCCCTCCTCCATCACTATACCAAAACACTGTTGTATGAAAGAGACTAAATAAGAAAACTCCCGCCTCCCACCCCCGAGTCTTTGTTTAAAAATGTCTGTCACTCAGGCTTTGCGTCTTGGCAGATGGCCTCATTTAAATTGAGGGGAAAGATTTACTCTTATGTTCTTTGGTTCCAGTTATCAGAGTTTGCTCTTGTGCATGGTAATTTTTATTTTCTGCCACCTCCTTGAAGTCTTCCCTTTTTTTTCTCATTTTGTTTGTTTCTCTGCCACGATTGATCGGTCACTGCCGCCGAGGTAAGCTGAGTGTCCACCTGATGCTGGCCAACTGGAAACCCGGCAGTTGCTTTTGAAAATTCTTGGCCTTCCCGTTTTTCCTACCAGGACATGGATGCATCTGTGTTTGCAGCCACTGATGAGTGGGTATTCCGTAAGCCCCTCATTCCTTCTTCTTTTTTTTTTTTTTTTAACATTTATTCATCTTTGAGAGAGTGTGAGTAGGGGAAGAGCAGAGAGAGAGGGAGGCACAGAATCCGAAGCAGGCTCCAGGCTCTGAGCTGCCAGCACAGAGCTCGACGTGGGGCTCGAACTCACAAACCGCGAGATCATGACGTGAGCCAAAGTCGGACGCTTAACCAGCTGAGCCACCCAAGTGCCCCAGCCCCTCGTTCCTTCTTAAATCCATTTGGATTTTGAAGAGCGTGTTGCAGTCATGGTCAATGACGAGTTTGGTCTCCGGAAAAGACGGTGCGCGTGAAGGCTCTCTTTCAAACTCTTCACTCAATTAAATTATGGGAATCTGTGTAAACAAACTGGAAGTCCTTCATGGTCTTCAGGTTCATAGAACCAGGACACCCACTATTTAAAAAGAGGTGTATATTTGTGACACATTCAGAGGAGTCTCGACCCTCCATATTTAAACAGGATCGTGAGGAGTCATTTCTCCCAGGTTTGCACGAAAGCTTTCTCTAATACGTCTTAGCTTGCTTTTTTTCCGATTCTCCATCACATCTGTCATTATTGGAAGAGGAAAGGAGAGGTACTTTCTCCTCATTTTACTAAGCCTTGTAGGTGAGGGAAAGACACTTACCTAGCTCTGTCGAAAAAAGTTCGATGACTAAACCAAGTGTTATAATCCAGGTGTCTTGCTCCTTCATCCCGTATCATAGCGGTCGGATGGTGAATTTCAAATTCATTAATTCATCATGGAAGAAAACCAGGGGACGGATTACTGACTTATTTTGCTAGGTTTATCCCCACCTCCGTCGGCTCCACTTCGTGGCTAAGAATCTTTTCCTTCATGCTGTCGGAAGAACTAAAAAATACATGTTATTTTCAGCTCCAAGGCTTTCAACAAAGGAGGGCTGTCATGGAGTGACGCTGCACATATATGTACAGTTAGGTTGTGAAGTCATATCTCTTCTACCAGTAAAAAGGGCTTAAAAAGAAAAACACTAAAATTCTGCAAGGAGTGAGAGGGTGTTTTTGGCAAGTGGGTGGGTCAACTGAAAGAGAGTTTAATGGCCCCACACGGTACTTTCGTCCTTTTGTCTTCCTTTCAAGAGGTGCGTCGAGCTGCAGAGGGGGGAGCGGAACACATGTGGGGACACAAGCTGTGGGGGACCGTCTCTGATGGTGCTCAGGGCTGGGGGGCCGATGGCTTCTGCTGCTTTGTCTACGCTCGAAAACTAGCTCCCTGGGACCTAGATGAGAGCCTTCCTAGGGACTGAACCATTTTTTGCCTTGATGTTTCTTCGGTCCCCCTTATTTCCAAAACCTTTCATCCCTTTTAATGTCCTTTGCTTTTCTGATTTCTGTGTTGCCATCTAATCCAAGCAACGAGTGCTTTTTACCATGACCTAATACGCGACTAACTCAGCCCAGCTGCTGACTCAGCATTGTGGGTCTGACGGTAAGTGTGTACTCTTCTAATCAGAAAATGTATCACCTTTGTAAGAATATCAGTTCTCTTCCGCTGACATTCAGGCCCTCAAAGATTCAGCTTTTAATTACTCTCCTATCTCTGTTGGTTCCAACACCCTACTGGACCCCCTCCCCAGCCATGCGGCCCCCAACCCTTTCCACAAGCCTCCCTCTGCTTTCTGATATCATCTCCTTCTATGGAAGAATCTACTTCTGCATTTCCTTTTTTTTTAAATGTTTATTTATCTTTGAGAGAGAGAGAGACAGAGACAGAGACAGAGTGCAGCGGGGAGGGGGAGAAAGAGAGGGAGACACAGAATCCGAAGCTGGCTCCAGGCTCCGAACTGTCCTCACAGAGCCCCACGTGGGGCTCGAACTCGCCAACTGTGAGATCATGACCTGAGCCAAAGTCAGACATTCAACCAACCGAGCCACCCAGGCGCCCCTGCATTTCCGTTTTCCAAATCCCGCTACTTTCCAGAGACCAGGCCAGAAACCCATCCCTAAGAACAACGTAGGGTGAGAACATTTTCTTTCCCAGTCTTCTCTGATATCCCCAGGTAGCAAAAAGTCTTTTTTTTTTTTTTTTTACAATGTAAATATTATTCATGATACCTCCTTACACATTGCAAGCCTGGTTTTCTTAGGTTAGTTGAGAAGCGTTGGGGCTTGAGACCTGGCTCTTGCATGATTGAAACATATTAGGCTTTTATTTTCCTTTCTTACAGAGGACCCTGTCAACACTATAAGAAATTTCATAGCTCCTGTTGAACTTTCATAGCCTAAGTACCTGAGACCTGGCTATGGTTTGAGCTACAGGGGGTAAATATGAATTCTAGGTTTCTGGTCACTGTCTACCCAGTGACCTGTGTCTCTCAGCACCTCTCATGTCATTGTCCTTCATTCTTCCAAAACCTTCCATAGAAAAGGTGCTCAGAACCTGCTAGCTGAACTTACTTAAAGGTACAGAGTGACCTAGGGGCACATAGCATCTCAGAGATAGAATGGAGCTTGTCTAGTTTGAGTATTTACTTTGACCTACTCTGTATTTACTAAAGACCTACTCTGTGTCTCTTCCCAGGGGACCAAGTTCAGGGGCAACAGGAGAGCGGGGCATCTTCAGGGAGAAGAAAAAAATGTTCCAGACTCTTACCTTATCAAAACCAGTTTTCACACACTTGAAAAGCTGCAGGCTGAATTGGCTTCACAAATTTCTCTTTGTTGGACCAGAGCATCCACAGTGATTGACTCAGGTCAACACTCACCGGAAAGCAGTCTCGGAGCATGGGGTGTGGCACTTTGCAGGAATGACAGAGGAAAGAGGAGGAAGGTGTGGGTCATGGAATAGTCTAGTCAATACAACCTTAGGGATTCCCTTCCTCTGCCCAGCACCAGAAAAGCTCTTAGAGATAGGATAATCTCTCTGATTCTAAGAGCAAGTAAGTCAGAGCTCCCAAATTCCTAGAGATTTTGGTGCCTTGCGCTTGGGCCTCAGCTAGTAACCCCTGTCACCCGGTGCATAGCAAATGCCTGCCGGGGGTAGGTGCTCATGAATTTTTTTGCATTAACAGTGATTTATTGTCTGTAAAGGGAGTGTCTCATATTGTTCATGCGTGCTCGATCAGAAAGCTGAGAGCCGCCCATTTAGAAGGTCCACATCATATGGGGCGCCTGGGGGCTCAGTCGGTCAAGTGTCCAACTTTGGCTCAGGTCACGATCTCATGGTTCGTGGGTTCGAGCCCCACATCAGGCTCTGTGCTGACAGCTCGGAGCCTGGAGTCTGCTTCGGATTCTGTGTCTCCCTCTCTCTCTCTGCCCCTCCCCTGCTCACACTCTGTCTCTCTCTTTCTCTCTCTCTCTCTCTATCCCTCTCTGTCTCTCTCAAAAATAAAAAGATAAACATTAAAAAAATTGTAAGGTCCCATCTGATGGAGGCGATGCAAGGTGTAGAAGGGACAGCGACGCCCCAGGTTCGCACAGCTTCTCAGTTATGGAGCAGGAACCGGCCTCGAGGGTCTTGATGGCTCGTCCGGTGCGGATCGCTCAGTACCACACTGCACGGCTAATAGCTCCTCTCCATGCTTTGGCCGGTCTTGGCAACTCCCACCGCCTCTAAGTGGGAGGATTCCCGAGTCAGTGTTTGCAGGAGACGTTTGGACCACCTGCCCCCTGTGTACCGTCTACCAGGTCTGCCAGACTTGAGAGAAAACGGGCACGCCACAGATTTTCTTGACCCCTGCAGTGCGATGCTGAAGCACGACCAGAATGGTCTTTGTCTGATGTGAACCCTTGCAAGCCCACTCGGGCCACTCTGCCAGGGAGGGTGCCTGACGGTGGCTGTCATTCTGATGATGGGGTGAGTAATTTCTCGGTGCCATATGAAATACCAAGGTCAGAGGGGCCGGAACATAATATGGCAAAGCAAGAGTGAGTCACCAGGTGACCTGCGACGACGTAGTTCTCTCTGTCATCTTGTGAATGGGAGCTCCCTGCCCGAGGGCTCTTTCTGGAGGGGGAAAGGCTTTGGAAACTGAGTTTTCTTATGAAGCCACTGATGCTGCTGTGTTCCCCACAAGTACCTTTTTTCTTTAAGATGTAAAGACTCTCTGGATGTTGAATGAATCCGTCTGTATTTCTTGCAAAGGAGTTTGGTTAAACTATTTTCATTGCAATTTGCAGTAGAACTGCCTGTTTTTTCTTGGTTTGGTTTTTTTCCTCCCTGGCAGGAGGTATGTCCTGAGTGGCTGTTCCTAAGGAGACTGGGATAAAAAAATAATAATAGTAACATGGAGAGGTTTTCTGTGTGTGCATGTGTGCATATGTGTGCACGTGTGTACGTGTGTGTGCATGTGCCTGTGTGTGTAAGGAAGGGAGAAGGCTCAGTACAAGCCACAGTGTTCCTCTCCCCGTGCTTTGTATGGCTTCCCATTGGTAACCAATAGAAATGTAATATGAGCCCGCAAATGCAATTTTAATCTTTTCAGCAGCCATATTAAAAAAATAAATAAAAACAATCAGGTGGAATTAATTTTAATAATGGATTTTATGCAACACCTTCAAACTGCTATCATGCCCACATGTATCACTACAGAAATGGCTATGGAGCTATATTTTCCCTGAGATTTTTTTATTCCAACATTTTTTTCCCTCTAGTTTTTATTTTCCTTCCAGTGTAAATGCTAGGCCCCCAACTCCCATCAGTTCGGACTACACACGTTGCCATGCATTGAGGCTGCTCTGGGTCACAGCATTGCTGGGAAATAGAAACAGCCACCTCCCTCCTGTGTGTGGCCTTCGAGATGGTTCCTGGTCTGTCTTCTAGTTGGTCATCTTCAGCTTCCTGCACCTCTCGCCCTCTCTGTTCCACCTCGCCAGTCTACTCCTCATTTCCTGAACATGTTATCGACTTCCCACTTCTCATGTCCCCCAGTGTCCTCTACCTCCCTGCCCTGTGTCCAGGTCTCAAGACGTGTCCCAGCTCTGCAGGCAGCCTGGTATGGGTTTTCGTGGGGTTTCATTGAGGTTCACTTCTGACCTCATTGCTCATAATCAGGTGAGCTTAGGAAAGGTCTTGAGCCCCTCTGCACCCCCATGATGGGTCTTAAAAAGGAGGAGAGCAAGTGTGTGTGTGTGTGTGTGTGTGTGTGTGTGTGTGTGTGTGTGATTCTCAGAGCTGGCAGGAGAGAGAGAGAAAGAATGGGTGAACGGATTATGTAATGTATGTGGAACAACAAAAAGGAAACACACAGTGCAGTCCAGTTATTGGCCCAAGATAGTTAAAATCCCCTCCTCTTCCCTAGTTGTTTCCAAGGGGCTTTTGGGAGTAGTGCTTCCATCCACAGCTGGGCAGAGGCTAACTTCCCTAAGTGAGCCCCTGGTTCCTTTCATGGGGCCATCTCTCTACCCGCAGCGTCTAAGTCCCGCCTTCAACAACCCACGCCGTCTTTGCTCCCCAGTTCCCCTTATCCTGCCCCTTCCCTCCCCTGCTGCCCCGACACTGATGACGAAGTGTACCCCTCTACTTGCTGGAAGTGAGTGACTTCTGCCAAGTGCAGCTGCACAGGTACCCCTCCGGTGGGGCCCAGAGCCAGGCCCCCGCTGAAATCTCTGCCCAGCTCAGAGTGACGGCACGGCCAGCCCCGTCCCCTGCTGGAACAGTTTCCTAGGCAACCAGTACCCACGACCACTGGAGGAAGTGGAAGGAGAAAAAGCGAACCCTGCAACATTTCCACTTTCCAGTACTCGTGTGTGTGCGCGAACATCTTGAAAATACATGGCTAACTGAGCACGTGGTTTATTATTTCGTGTCGTGCTGGTGATGGCCTCTGTCGTGTCTCTGATAGAATTTCTAGTGGATTACTAGTGATGCTGTGGTGTGGTTGAAATTGGGTGTTGCCAGTGGCATAAGGCTTACGGTTTTTTGAATAGCAGTCTTGCCCAGCTCACTCAAGATTTCATCTTGCATTTGAGGTGTATTGAAGTTTTCTGCTAGTATTTTAAATTTCCTTTCCTAATTGCTTGTTGTTAACATATGGAAGTGCAGTCGAGTCCTGTACTTTGCGCATAGAAACCTAATAGTTTCTATGCAGATTATTTAAGGTGTGTGTGTGTGTGTGTGTGTGTGTGTGTGTGTATGCGTGTGTGACACACATAAGTCATCTGCATACAGTGAAGCCTTTTAATTCTTCACTTCCTTACAACTCATATTTTTCTTACTTTAACACGGGCTAGGACCTCTACTACAGTGGTGAATGAAGTAGGGATAACGGGCAGCCTTGTCTCATTCCCCAAATCGGGTGAAACCTTCAAAATTCATCACTAAGCATAATATTTATTGTAGTTTGGTACAGATACTCTTGTATTCGTACTTTACTAAGAGGCTTTTTTGAAAATGGCAAATGGAGATCTAGACTTTGTCCTATTCCAAACTTGCGAAAAGGGTTTTGAAAAATCACGAATGGAGGTACAGTTTCATCAAGTGCTGCTCTGTGTCCACTGAGATAACCATCTGATTTTTCTCCTTCACTTTGCAAATGTGGTCATTTAAATGTATTGGTTTTTACTTGATAAATCCATCTTTCATTCCTGGAATGAACCCAACTGGCCATAATGTGTTATCTTCTTATGAGTCACTGGGTTTCATTTGCTAGCATTTTATTTAGGATTTTTGTTATTATGTTCATGGCAGTCATAGTTGCTGATAGTTTTCTTGTAATGTTGTGGGCAGTTTTGAGGATTGACATTATTTTAGTCTCTTAAAATGCACTTGTGTTGGCCCTCGGCTCTATGAACTATCATCATACCCCTCCATCTATCTATCTATCCGGCCATTTAACTCATTCCAGAAATATTTATTGAAGGGCAATATTGTATAGCAGTTAAACGTGTAGACTGTAGCCCGCCCACCTTCGAAACTTTAAAAAAAAAAAACTTATTGTAACAACATTAGTCATCCGTTGTGTCTGATGAGTTCCACAAACTTAGGATCTCGAAGCAACATGCTTGTTATCGGACACTTTCTATGGGTCAAGGATCTGGGGACAGCTTAGCCAGTCCTCTGCTTCAGACGCTTTTACAAGAATGCAGTCCCAGTGTCAGCCGGGGCGGGAGTCTTACCTAATGTTCACCTGGGGAGGGATCTGCTTCCAAGGGCGTTCAGGTAATTATTGGAGGGATTCAGTTTCTTGAGGGATGTTGGACTAAGGACCTCGCCTCCTCCATGGCTGTAGCCTGGAGTCACTCTCCGTGTCTTCCTGAATGGAACTGTCCAGATGGGGGATTTCTCCTTCAAAGTCAGAAAGGAAGACAGTCAGGGGAGCCTCTCCCGGCAAGATAGAAGTTACGATATTAGGTAACATAATTACTGCTGTCACATCCCGCCACCTGTTCCCGGAGGCCGTTGGTTAGAAGCAATATGTAGGTCTTCCCCGCTCTCAAAACGAGGTGATTAAATGAGGTGTGTATCCCAGGAGGGGTTGGTAATCGAGGGTCCTCTTAGAGTGGTCCACCACAGTCTCTAGGACAGATTGCTTAACTTCTGTGTGCAATAGGGTCTTCATATGTGAAATGAAAATGGTCATTAGGAACGTTAGACCATTTCATGTCAGTAAAGCGTCTAGACTAGTGCCTGGCACGCGATAAGCACTGCATGAATGTCACTTTCTTTGAATGTGCTACGTGCCAAGCACTCTTCTAGGTATGGGGGGCTTAGGACTGAGTAACAGGGACAGACTCCCAACCCTGGCGGAGTTTGCAGTCTAGCAGAGAAAGGCAGAAAAAACCCATATGGACATAATATAATGATTTATGGTGGTGGTGGGGTGTCATTAGTTTATGTGAAGTGATCACTACTTTATATAAACTGATCAGAGTTCCTACTGATGACATTTGAGCAGGAGCCTGTGAAGAAGCAAGCCTTTTATGTAGCTGGGGACAGCAAGAGTGAATGACTTCCTGAGGATGAGAGCGTATTTACTTTAAGAACTACATGGAGGCTTGCCTTGAAACTATACATTGTAACTTATAAATATTCATGCCAGTTATTCACAGATGACAGTTTATTCCCAGATAGCTGCGCCCATGTATGCAAAACACTGCTCTGTAGAACTGTCGCAGAAAATGTGCAGCACGCTGAGTTCATGTTCAACAGGGACAGCAGAAAAGTGGAACCACGGTCCTGGAACGCTGCAGCACTGTGGTGCCTGGCTGGTTATCGGGATTCTGATTGAGTTAAATCTGGCTGCAATGCATCACAAATACAGCGACGACAATATTGATAAAAGTAGTTTTAAATCCCTTATTTCTTTACAGAGCTGTCTGGGCATATTTCGGTTAATCAAACGTTATGGGATGATCACCAAGCTTAATTTGGTTTTTCTTCTGGCCTATTTTATTTTTTAATAGTTGTTACCTAGTTCGAATCAGAATATGGATGCGTTTGGCTTTATCCACTTGGTGTTTCATTAACGAAATCTCTTCTATTTTTACCAATAATCATCAGGGCTTCACTTTTTGCTGATTATCTAGTCTTCTACTCGATTGCTCTACCAAACGTATTTGCTCTTACTCGCCTGGGTGTTCAGTTATCTATCGTGTTTGCTTCTTTGCTTTGCTATTGGAATACTTGGATGCTGATAACACTTCTGAGCGGATACCCTTTTCTTCATTTAAATTATGTTTATTTTTATTTTGTTGTTGGTGTTGAGTAACTTGCTTTATTTATTTATTTATTTATTTATTTTATTTTTTAAAATTTACATTCAAATTAGCATCTAGTGCAACAATGATTTCAGGAGTAGATCCCTTAGCGCCCCTTCCCTATTTAGCCCACCCCCCCTCCCACAAGCCTTTCAGTAACCCTCAATTTGTTCTCCATATTTATTTAGAGTCAGTTACTAAGAGTAGGCCACTCAGTCCAAGAATCTGAACTTTAAAAAAAAAAAATCTTTAGACGTTTATTCATTTTTGAGAGAGAGAGACAGAGCGTGGGCGGGGGACAGGCAGAGAGACAGGGAGACACAGAATCCGAAGCTGGCTCCAGGCTCCGAGCTGTCAGCACAGAGCCCGAGGCAAGGCTCGAACTCACAAACTAGCTCATCTGACTTGAGCTAAAGTCAGATGCTTCACTGACAGAGCCACCCAGGTGCCCCTGAACACTTTCTATGAACACTGTATTTCAAGCCACATTGACTAGGGTACAGCTTTGGTAGGAACGCAAAGCATTACCTTGTGCGTAGATTTTATAACTTCCAAATACAGTACGCCCTTTATCCCCCTACGCTTAGTCTGATAGCTTATTAACATTTTTTTTTGCTGATTAGCATTTTTAAGTGCCAGTATTTATCCCTTCAGACCGTAAATGGAAATCTCATACACTGTATTCTTTACGCCACTTATATGAGTGTCCAGGTATTTTGATACTCATAGTGGTACTTCTGCATGTTAATCTCAAGCCTGAATACTTGGATAGGCACCCAGTTTTGTCACCCGATAGCAGTGTGGCCGCAGGCAGGGTATGCACCTGCTCAGTTCCGCAGTTTTCTCACCTGTAAAACGGACACAGAAAGAGTACCCACCTTTCAAGCTCTGTCTCCGTGAATCTATGCAGCACTAGGGGTTCATAAATGCCTGCTGTTATCATTACATTGTGCGTCCCTAGGTTACCGGTCAAACCAGATTTTGTAGAACCAAACTTGAAGAGAGGGTAGTTCGCCTGAGACCTAGTGGCAGCCAGGGGTCACCTGAAATCGGCCAGCCCCGCAGAGAAGACAGTGTCGCAGAATCAAGGTCACACACCGGGTACCCGAGGGCCAGATCTGCCTCGTAGCTGTGTGTCTTCATCCCAATGGTGTTATTATTTTTTCCTTGCTACCAGATTAACTTTTTGAAGTTTCCCGTGAAACCCTGACTGATGCATGGCCTCCCTTTAGAAGAAATGAAAAACAAAGCAAATTCAGGATGCTTTGCTTTAGGGCAACCATCAGCAGGAGCTGAGGAGCCCCTCGGATCCGAAGAACTGAGCCAGCATCCTTGCTCGGCACAACTCACTAAGATCCAAGTGACCTGAAGGAGAATTCCCCCCACTGGGTCCAGCGGGGGCACCAGAGCACTTTCCTCCCCGGCTCCCAGCATGTCTGTCTCTGAGAGGTGTTCTGTGTGGCTTACTAGCCTTGGCCTCCAGACCACAGACGTGCTTCCCTCTGCCCGGATAGAAATGTGGATCGAGAGAATTATGAGGAGTCGTAGGACCTCTGAGATGCTACCGTGAGAAGTCTGCGTAACTGAAAATGGTTACTTTGAGCCAGTGGGGATTCCATACCCATAGCGCTGGGCTTCTATTTTTGTGCCTGGGAGAGCTTTTGAAGCCATTACTCCATGTTCTCCGGTCTTAAAAATGCATCGTGATTCATACACGGTGCGGATTGGAAATGGCAGAGAGATTGATGTCACGGAAGATAGGTGCAGGTTTACCCTGGTGCCCAGCCGCCTGTTGGGGAGTACGGGAGGTCGGCGGCCCGCAGCTAGTTGGCTCTTTCAGGCTTTGAGAGCGCCCGTTCTGGTCCCCACTGAGCTCTGCTCTTTTCCTTGTTCGCTTGTTGTAATGAATAGAGGAGGGAGCTGTTGTACATCCGCATGAAACCCCCAGCCTTGATTCACGGATCCCGGGGTCTCATGAAGACAGTGTGACGTCGTTCCTTATTATATTTGAGGGTCCCAGCCAAGAAGCGTAGGCAGAAAAGGCACAGTGGGGAAGAGCCTGGGGTCTGCGGTCCAGCACACTGGCGTTTGAGTCCCGATGCTGCTCTTTCCAATTTTAGGAGGCTGGGTGATGTAAATTCTCCCTGACTCCATTTTCTCATCTGTAAAATGGGGCAACGTTAGAACCTCCTTAAAGGGGGTGGCGTGTGTGAAATCATTTGTAGTAGACATTTAGGACACGAATTGGCACTTAGTAAATAGTGTTGACTGTGGTTTCCCCTCTGTGTTCATTCGATATGCTGTGCACTTTTTATACATCGGTGAGTTCAAATCACAGAGTTCTTAGTTTCATGGACCACAGGGCGTGGTAGGTTTGTATTGGCCTAAATGTGTTTTTGTCTTACAACCTCGCCGTTGAGATCCATTGAGAATGTGATGGTCTGGTTGTGGATCTCCACCCCACCTCTTATTCTCTCCTTGACATTGACACCTTGTTAAACTTTTCTCTTGTTCAGTTTCCTTCTCTATTATATGGAGATCCTAAGAAGATACCCCTCCTCGTGTCTGTCACACGTAGTAATAATAATGGTAATAATGATGATGAGAAAGAGGATAGCTAATATTTACCACACGCATTCCATTTCTTATATTTATTACATGTGGTTAACACTAGTTGATGTATTAGCTTTTACAGGTATTGATTTATGTAAACCTCCCAGTCACCGACGGGATGGCTTTCATTATTGGTCCCATTTACAGATGAGGCAGCTGAGGCCCGAGAGGAGAAACGCGTTCAGGAGTTGTCAGTCCCTGTGGCTGGTATCACGAATAACATGCAGATCTTTCCAATTCATTACACTGATATGCATGTGATTGTTTTCAATCCCTTCTGAGGAATCCCACTGTGTCTGTATACTATATCCAGCTTTCCAGTGGTGGACGTTTTGGTCGTTACTATGACATGTGCTTGAAGAGCGAGTTTTGAAACCCATTGCATTTTAAGCAGGAGGCTGCCGGCCTCTTTGCGTTAGCTCTGAGATAAATTTCATGTCTTTGGGTAAACTTGACAGATTCAACTGTAGAACTGCGAGAGTGAGGCCATCGGGCTAACCCTTGAGACTAGGAGTAAGAGTTTCGGACAGTGCGCATCGGTGGGTTGAGGGTGATGTTACGAAGACGGCGGCAGGTGAAGGGACCGTTTTCGACCTGTTCCATCCCTAATCCATTTGTGCACAGACATATCTGTGAAGGAAAACACAAGGGCCGGTGATTCTGGGCTAAAATAAACAGAGTGTGAGCAGCCCTGTACACAGACCAAGACGGACATCCTCCGTTGATGTGCTATTTAAAAATCACAGAGGGACTGCTATTTCCACTGCCTGGGCCCTTCTCTCTCACTGTCAGCTCTGTAATCAGACACTGCCTCCCGGTGAAGCCCTCTCTGTGCTGGCTGTTTATAAATGCACCCCCTCTCTCCATCCCCAAACATCTCGTGTCCCTCTCCTGCTCTCTTTTCTTCCATAACCCTTGTCCCTGTCCCCGGACTACACGCTTCACGTATTTGTTGCCTGTCCCCCACCAGTGCTATGCTGGAGCCTGCTCCTCCTCATTTGCAAAAGCAGATTGCGGAATATTCAGGAATTTTGCAAGCCGGTGGTTAAATTGGCCATCGTGGGCGTATTTACACCATGGGAATTGACACATGCTGCAAATCGGGGACTTCTTTTTCTCAGCGTTGGCTTACCAGCACACAACTGCCCACCATCAAATGCGAGCTCGGTGAGAGAACAGAATTTGTTTGATTCCTTGCTGTGTCCTCAGTAACTAGAAAGGTGCCTTAGAAGAAGTATTTAAAAAGTGTTTGCTGAAGGAAGGAGACAACACATGTGTGAGTGAGTCAGTGAACAAACAAACGAATGAAAGTCAACGAGTGTCTCTCACATGGAGGTTAAGACCGGATGCCATCATTGCTTTTCTTGGTTCAGTGATTGAGTGATTCACAAGCTGGCCGTGGGGCTCTTAGCTGCTAAATGGATTTTACTAGACCCAGTGTGGAACTGAGTCATGAGATGTGAAGGAGACCAAATCTCAGTTGTGAGTTTCTCTCTTTTTGACAACAGTCTTTGGCGATGAGCCAATGAAAGTTTTTCTTCATAGATTTAGGAAATCAAGCCTCTTGTTGCTTAGCCACTAAAGTAGGAAAGAACTAAAAATATGTAAACAGAAACCTGGGGGAAAAATGCATTGTGTGTGCCATAGGGAAGTTATAACAATCTGGCTTTAGAGCATGCTTTTATTTCCCCAGCCCAGATTTATATTCACAAGTCACCCTAAACAAGAATGATACCTACACTTTTAGCTTGAATTGCTTATAATTGCATTACATGTAAGTTCTGTTATATAATATTGCTGATTTTCAAGGGCTCTATTATCTTCTGTCACGAACTCTCGGATTGCCTTAATGCACCTCCCTTTCTGGAAGGAAACTAAACATTAAGAAGTAAAGCATATGGTTAGGGTTGAAAATAGGCTACCTAAAATATAACCAGAGATTTCTTTTTTGTTGTTTTGTTTCCTTCAGAGTTTCCTCTGTGGTTTCTTTGATGCTTTTTGAGGTGGGAATCGATAATTAGATTTGAAACAGCATGGTTTTCTTGGCATGACCTTACCAGAGATGGGACTGAGTTTGGCCAGACTTGCACTTGAGAAGAAAAATATTTCAAGTTTCAAGAAGTACTGAAAGATGCGGGAAGAGGCTAAGTAGAATTTGTTTAACAATTTCTGAGAACGGAGGCAATTCGCAATGCTTAGATAAGGTGATATGAGGACAACGAGAAGGAAGTACCATTTTTTGCAGAGTCGTGCCTGTATGAGTTCTGCTAGTGAATGTGGACGTATACTTGAAAACCTAGAGCCAGTGAGTAAGCCCATCTGTGACTAAGCAAAGTTGGAAGTTCTCAGGGCTGTCTTGCACCTGTTGAAGGTATGGAGGGTGAGGATGCCATTTTATGCTAAGTCTCGTGGGGCTGTTATCAGAGCAAAGAGAACTTCTGCTTATCCATAGATGCATAGATGTATATCGATAGATGTGCATCCATAGATGCATAGATGTATAGATATATCTATGTGTGTGTATATATAGATATATCTATGTGTGTGTGTGTGTATATATATATATATATATATTATGTATATATATATAGTGTGTGTGTATATATATATATATATATCATCATCATCATCATCATCACATGTATACACATGGTGGAATATTATTCAGCTATAAAAAAGAATCAAATCTTGCCATTTGTGATAACATTAATGAGCCTGGAGGGCATTATGCTAAGTGAAATAAGCCAGACAGAGAAACAAATACCATATGGTATCACCTATATATGAAAACACACAAGGGGCGCCTGGGTGGCTCAGTCGGTTAAGCGTCTGACTTCGGCTCAGGTCGTGATCTCACGGTCCGTGAGTTCGAGCCCCGCGTCGGGCTCTGCACTGACAGCTCAGAGCCTGGAGCCTGTTTCAGATTCTGTGTCTCCCTCTCTCTCTGACCCTCCCCCATTCATGCTCTGTCTCTCTCTGTCTCAAAAATTAATAAATGTTAAAAAAAAAAAAAGAAAACACACAAACCAACAAAAACCCTGGTAGAAACAGGGTAAAGGGGTGGCTTCCAGGGCCTAGAGAATGGGACAGATAGAGTTGGCAAAGGGCCCAACATTTCCATTTATGACAAATAAGGTCTGAGGATCCAACATATCACATGGTAACTATAGTTGATAATACTGTATTCTGTAGTTCAGATTGGCTAAGACAGTGCGACTTAAGAATCTTCACACACACACAAAGTAAATTTGTGAGGCGAGGTGATGGATGTGTTCATTGACTCAGTGGGGGAGGGATCCTTTCATAATGTGTATGTATGATAATCATGTTGTATCCTTTAAATACATTACAATTTTGTGAATCATACCTCCGTAGAGTTGGGGAAAAAGGAGAAGTGCAGTGACTATGTGGGCTGCTGGCAGTGGGAAACCGAGGTTCTGGCTCCATTTTTCTATGCTTCTAGAACACTTTTTAACTGTTTGCTTTTCCACGTGTCAACTTCGTCTTCCCATTGAACAAAAAGTTGGCTGCCAGATGGACCCAGGGTGCCGTGTTTCATTGTTCTCAGTCCAGTGGCGAAGAGGGAGATTCCAAGCAGAGCATAGACGTTTTTCTCTTCAGTAGGTTTAGGCAAATAGGGGTCATATGACCCCACCGGGATACCTTATGTTGCTTCTTTTAAGAATTTAAGAATTTTAAGAATTTCTAGACCCATTCACGGGCAAAGCGGATAGGCTTACAGTAATTGGCTCGCTGTTAAAGATCCGTCCTCGGAGCTCGTGATTTGGGTCCACTGCCCCTGCATCCCCGTGGCCGCGGGGTTGGTGGAGGTGACGGAAGATATCTGAACAATGTCAAAGTCTTATTAGGGAGACACGGTGGGTGCTGAGTAGACACAAGCCACTATATACCGCTCTAGTTATTATCCCACGCTTCTGGGCGTGGAATCTGTGAAGCTAAGAGGGCTGTCGGCTTCTCCAGGGTCAGGCAGATAGTGAATGGCAGAGACAGAGTGAGGAGGAGGAGGAGGGAAAGAGAAGGACAGTAAGAAGAAAGAAAGGAGGAGAGGGAAGAAGAGACTACATATGCAGTAGAAACAGAATCACACTTAACTGTGTGTGAGGCCCTGTTCTAAGCATGCTGTATAGCAATAGAAACGAACACATTTGGTTTTCCCAATGTGGTAGGTGCTGTTCTTATTATCCCCCCTTTACAGTTGAGACACAGAGGCGCACGGAGGTTCACTACCTTGCCCGAGAGCACGTAGCCCAACTGTTGGAGCTGGGATATGAACGCAGGAAATCAGTCAGCTCCAGACTCTCTACCATCTCTTGATCGCCCGCTTTAACCTGCTGGCCTCTTTGGGTATTTGTTTGTTCTCATGGGACTTAATCCCTTGCGTGTTAGGCCTCACAGATTTCACAGCTTGCCTTGACTTGGGTTGGCCCTTCTTTCGACCGTGTGCTGATGACCTTTACTTTGATTCCCGACTCTTTGGTTGGATGGAAGGCACAGTCCTGTGAAGTGTCCTGAACTCCTTCACTTTCTACAAGGTGGCTCGCGCTTCCTGGTGTTTACCCCAAACTCCTCATCTCTGTCTGGTGTTGATGAAGCAAAGAGGCCATAGAGGTTAAGAGAGCGATGGCTTGTAAATGAGGTACGTTAATAAAAAGAAGAAAGTACCACCCGAAAGGCTTTGTTCTTCTTGATCAAGACATCAGGATAACTGTTAAATGAGTTCTCTTTGAGAAGAATTCTGCATTTTTGTTTTATCGCCCTTCTTCAAAGAGTAGGGAAGGGATTGAGAAGTCCTTCAAGATCGTTGCAGACCCCACCTCGCAGAGGAATCTGAGTCCAGAAGGAGGTCTTTCATTCAAATGTGCAAAATATACATCCATGCGGGAGGTGAGGTGCACAAGTCCTTCGCTGGTAGAAACGCCTAAACTTGACATTTTGTATTTATTTTGTGGACCACTAAGAGCAATCACTCCCAGAAGAGCCTCAGATCCCTCCACATCATGGTGGGGTCAGTCTAGGTTGATGAGATCTGTTCTTCCATCCTGGCTCCTTCTCTCATCAGCTCTGTGAACTTTCCAGAGCTTGGATTTCTTGCTTGTAAGATGTCTTTGTAGGGCCACAGTCTGGGTCGGGTTCTTGTTCTACCTTGTTCCACTTCTGTTCACCATCATTTTTCTGATGAAACCTCACCCACCCATTTGCTCACTCTCCCCGACCTGGGCATTGACATTGCAAATCCCCCCGTGTTTCACCCCATCCTCTTCTCTCCGTCCAGGGCTTGACTTCCCTTGACCTCGCTTTTTGTCATGTGAACTTGCACTCTCAGTGACGCCCTCATTGCTGGCTCCCTCCTCCACTTAACTTCCTTTGAGGATAGCGATCCTCATTCCTATTTCTCCGGAATCCCCCCCCCCCCGCCCCGTTTCCTGACACGGTACCACTTCCATATAAAAATGGCTATTGAACAACACCAAACATGCCAGAATAGCGAATTAAAACATCAGAACACTATGTCATTCTCACAAGCTTTGCATGATTTACTTTTATGAAAACAAAACCAAAATACAGCAGACAAATGAACCCAAAGAGCATAATCCTCTTTAAAAATAAATGTGGTAAGTACGGGGTTATCTCTGAAGCCTGTCGTTGATGTTGGAAAGCCTTTTTATGATGTTGTTCTCATGGGTGTTTCTATTGGTACAAATTAAAGTTATTAATAAAGACACAGGAATATTTAACACGAATGCCCCGGGGCCTTGAGAAATGGTTTAGACTCAGTGATGTGGCACATCGTGTGTTGTCAGGAAGGAAAGTTCTGCCTCTCGGACAGAAGAGTAAGTCCTCTTGATCTCTACACCTTATTGGAAGATGGCTCTCTGGCAGTAAAACACCAACACGGTGTATCTCTTCTTATTTAGTAATTTTGGGGCACCTGGGTGGCTCAGTCGGTTAACTGTTTGACTCTTGATTTTAGCTCAGGTCATGATCTCGTGGTTCGTGAGATTGAGCCCCATGTCGGGCTCTATGCTGACAGCACGAGCCTGCTTGGGATTCTGTCTCTCGCTCTTTCTGCTCCCCCCCCCCAAAATAAATAAACTTCTACAAACAATTAATACCTTCGATCCTTATAACAACAAAGGCAAGGGCAAAATAGACAGTGGAGCCTGTTAAAAATGGTGGACATTATGTATTTTAAGAAGATATTGTATGGTTGGTTGGTTGATCTATTATTCAAAATGTAAGCATGAATAGTTTTAGCCAACCAGTTAACATGAAGGCTCTGTACCCGTCACAGCTTATGGCATCCCCGGGATGGACCACATGTGTCCTGGGCCCTTCCTAGGCCAGATGAAAAGAGGACAGATGTGAATCGGCTCATTGTCCTAGACCTCAGTCATCTTTAGGATATTGAACCTCTTGATGGACTCCAGCATTGGCCTTGTGTTCTTGAATCTCAACCAGTTTTCATGGACTTGGCCCCAGACCGACGCATCCTTAACACAGGACATCAATCTAAATGCCACTGTGGTGTTTTTAGCCATTCAGACCTTGAAATAGTTACTCAAGAATTGAAACTCAGTAAGACTCTTCACCCCTACCGCCATGTTTCTTTTCTAGCTAATGTATCCTAAATTCAAAAAAAACACAAAAACAAAAATCGTTGTGGAGGGAACAAAGAAACCCCTGGAGGTCTCCATTTCATTTCTTTCTTTGTTTCCCCCTCACATTTCTTCCTCCCATTCTACTAATAGGGGCCTTTCAAATGGAAGTTTGAAGTTTATGCAAGTTTGCATCGAACTTCAACATACCCTGAAATCTTTACCGACAGGAGTGAACCCAGTCATGAGTTAATCTTCTCATCGGTTTAAATCAGAGCATGAAAGAATATTCCTGCTGGTAGGACAAGTTAAATTTACTACTACAGCAGAGCACAGAGGCCCTGTGTTCTTACAAATTATATGGTATAGGTTGCATGCAAATTAGACCTCCTTTTCCAAGGCAATGTTTCCTTGCTTTATCCTTCAGATGTTTCCATCCTTCAGATCCCACGGTGAGCTAAGAGCAAGAAAATACTGTTTACAATCCACTCGTTCTAGGAAAAAGCTGCTTTACCATTTTTGAAAACCATGGAACTCGTATTACAATGAGCATGATGGTGTCCATACCGCCTTTGTTTTCTCCTGGTAAATCACTTGAAGGGAATACAGTAAGAACCACAAAAGGCAAATATTCCCAGTCTTTGTGTTGGAGATAACAACTTGGTTAGTCAGTACCTGTGCAGCGTGGTGCTTACCGGGATCCTGCTTTGGGCTTTTATTGTCACTGCTCCCCTATTCATTGCTTTCCTGAGACCCGTAAGAAAAGAGAAAAAAAAATAGAATTGTCATTTATAATAGAATTTGCTATTAGCAGTCACCCACCCTTCAGCTAATGATAATAGCTTTTTTTTTTTTTTTTAACCGAGGATATACTATTTACCTGGCAAACAGAACATATTGGTTAATAAGATTTTCGCAACAGGCCTAGAAGGGTGCTTTTATGGTTTTCGCCATTTTACGAATGAGGAGGCTGAGAGCAATCAGTTGACTGGAACAAGGTCTCCCGCAGGGCAAATAAGAGGCTGAACGGAAATTTAAACTGTCTACGGGGGGCCTTCACGGGTGTGTGGCCTGTGTGGTCACACGGGGCCCCGTGCTCAGAAGGGTTTAGTGGTTCCCCTGTAGCCATCTTGGTATCTGTCGTGTCCTTTTAAAATAACGGGTCCTGCATTTTCATTCTGTAGTGGGTCCCAGGATAGCCGGTCCTGTCTCTCTGGCTGTGAAGCTTCCATTCCCTCACACCCTCCTCGGGATGGCAGCGTCTTCTGATAGCCTGATCTACTCGGAGACATTGGCTATCTGAATGGATTGCTACTTTAAAAAAAAAAAAAATTAAATATTTTTTTTTGTTTGTTTTTTTGAGAGAGACAGCATGAGTGGGGGAGAGGCAGAGAGAGAGGAGGAGACCCAGAATCCCAAGCAGGCTCTAGCCTCTGAGCTGTCAGCACAGAGCCCGACGTGGGGCTTGAACTCACAAATGGCGAGATAGTGACCGAGGCTGAAGTCGGACACTTAACCGACTGAGCCACCCAGGCGCCCCAGCAGATTGCTACTTTGAAACGTGGGCATGACGATATCTGAACTGCCCACCTTTAGCTCTCTGGTTACTTAATTGCCAGATAGCAGGAAACAAAATGACTTCATGTATTTTACCACTTTTTTTTTTTTCATTTCTTCTAAACACACTAAATTGTGTTTTCCTTTTCCTTCTTCATGTTTTAACTTGCTTCGTTCTATTTTGGACTTACCTAACCTGCACTGATTTTCTAAAAATGATGCTACTGAGATACTTTATTGTTCTTTCTTTCTTTGTTTTGAGAGAGAGAGAGAGAGAGAGCATGATCAGGACAGGTCAGAGAGTGAGGGAGAGGGAGAGAGAGAATCCCAAGCGGGCCCCTCAGTATCAGCACAGAGCCCCATCTGGGGCTCAAGCCCATGAACCAAGAGATCACGACCTGAGGTCAAGTTGGACTCTTAACCGACTGAGCCACCCAGATGCTCCAACACATCATTTTTTTTTTTTTTTAATTCACTCATTTGTTGACAGACAGGTAGGTTGTTTCCATATCTTGGGTATTGTGAGTAATCCAGTGAACATGGGGGAAGAGGGACTCGTATCTCTTTGAGATACCGATTTCATTTCCTTTGGATACACACTCAGAAGGGGGCTTGCTGGATCCTATGGGAGTTCTACTTTTAATTTAATTGGTTTGAGAACCTTCATGCTGTTTCCCACAGTGGCTATGCCCATGTGCTTCCCCACCCACCGGACACGAGGGTTCTCTTTCTGCACACTCTAACACCTGTTCTCTCTTGACAACTTGAAAAGTTCTGACCTTTTAAATGCTAAGATCACTCTGGGGAATGGGGGAGGCAGTCTTCCAGAGATTGGGAAGGGAAGAGTCTGGAGACCAAGAAGAAATGTGGAGAATTATGGGCAGATCGGGAGTGGTTTTGGGTTGCATCAGCTAGTCCTATTAAAAACGAAAACATGCCGCTCTAGCTTAAATGTCGAGCCATACTTGAGACAGTCCCCATTAGTTACCGTTTAGAATCGTGACAGTTTCTTTTCGTTAATAGTATACAGCCCTTGCCTGGGTGGCTCAGTCGGTTAAGTGTCTGATTCTTGATTTGGATTCAGGTTGTGATCTCACGGTCATGAGACTGATCCCAGCGTTGGGCTCCCAAGCAGGCTTGGGATTCTCTGTCTCCCTTTCTCTCTGCACCTCCCCTGCTCATGCTCTCTCTCAAAAAAAAAAAAAAAAGAAAAAAAGAAAATAAATAAAAATAACTGAGGTAAACACACAGCCCCCTTTTATTTTAAAATCCCCTCTGTTGCCGTCACATATGGTCATACTTTGGAGAACATTAGGAATCATCTGATCCAGGCCCCTTGTTTCACAGACGGAGAAACTGGTGTCCAGAGAGGCCTGCCAGACTTGTTCAGGGTTGCACAGCCAGGTGGTAACAGGCAAGATGAGCACAAGGTCTCCTGAATTTATATCCGGTCCTCTTACTGCACTACATGAATCTGGTCTGAGGCCTCAAGTCGCCATGATTTCTTTTGAAATCTTCTGCCCATGATAAACGTTTATATAGCCTTAAGCCTCACGCTAAAGTTTGGCATATCAAGGTCCTATGAATAGGAAACTCGGAGATCTGGAGGGAAATGTTAGCTTTCCAGTAAAAGGGCAACGGTGTTTTGGAAATGTTCTGTGTCATGTCAGAAAAGAAAAAAAAAATCCCCCTTTCCGATTAAATTTTCCCAGCAAACAATGTCTTGGAATGTTTGGGCAATTTTGGAACCCTGTAACATATTTTATAAAAACAAATCGCCTAACAAAAGATGCTGGTGAACTCATGCCCGATTAAGTACACTGAAAATAACACAGCTGATTCTGTGCCGTAATATGAATGCCAGTGAGGTGGCCTTGCTGCAAGGAACGTTTTTCTCTCCAGAGTGCTAGGTTTTGGTTGCTGGGGAGGAAAAAAAAGAAAAGCCTGAAACAAATTTACAATGAAAGCAAATTGTTCATTCTGTGCAACTGACAATAGGTCTGATGAGGATCCTTGCAAACATGGCAATTGACTCTAAATTGCTAATATCATTAGTATCAAAATATTTTTCTTCCTAAATCTATCCAGGGATGCAATATAATTGTGCTAACCAGGCTGGGCGACTTACGATAGCCAATTACTAGACCTGTCCAGGATATGTTGTCTCTGCTGTGGTTTGGAAACAAGATGTGTTTAAATATTTCCTAAGAAGAACCACTGCAGACTTTTTTCTTTCTTTCTTTTTTTTTTTTAATGATTATTTGTTTTACTTTTGAGAGGGAGTGAGGAGTGAAAGCTGGAGAGGGGCAGAGAGAGAGGGAGACACAGGATCCGAAACAGGCTCCAGGCTCTGAGCTGTCGGCACAGAGCCCGACGCGGGGCTCGAACTCACGGACCGCGAGATCGTGACCTGAGCCGAAGTCAGATGCTTGACCGAATGAACCCCCCAGGTGCCCCCAGAATTTTTTTTTTTTTAAAGACATGATTTTTCCTAATTTGCTTAGCATTTTCAGATTTTCACTTCCCTTATACAAGGGACCTTTTAATCTTATACAAAGACATTACCCATCAAGGAATAACCTTTTGTTTCTCACCCTGATGTCCTTCCCCAAAGGATGAAAGCTATCAGCCCTGCTTAGAAAAAGAGCCCCACAGCTGAGGAACAGAGAGCTGAGATCCAAACACTGGTCATCCTTTTATACCTCGCTCTTGGTAGGAAATTATCACTCTTAATTAAATTTCATCTTTGTCCACCACCCCCAGCAAGCATCTCAACTGTACCTTCAGGGTGTAGCAGGAGCCAGTGGGACGCAGAGCCTGGGGCAGGCAGAGAACTCTACCTATGACCCCTCACTGTGCACCTTGCTTGGTGCCCATGAATTAATTAGTTAACCTAACTGAGCCTCAGTGACTTCTGAGATAGTAATGCTCGACGAGCTCATACATTATTTTCCATATACAGATGGGCCACTGGGTGATAAAACATGAAATGACAAGGGGATAAGATAATTTTAGAATTACTATAATAGTGCATGCCAACCACACTTCAATTAAAAAGATAGAACAATAGGGGCGCCTGGGTGGCGCAGTCAGTTAAGCGTCCGACTTCAGCCAGGTCACGATCTCGCGGTCCGTGGGTTCGAGCCCCGCGTCAGGCTCTGGGCTGACGGCTCAGAGCCTGGAGCCTGTTTCCGATTCTGTGTCTCCCTCTCTCTCTGCCCCTCCCCCGTTCATGCTCTGTCTCTCTCTGTCCCAAAAAGTAAATAAAAAAAACGTTGAAAAAAAAATTAAAAAAAAAAGATAGAACAATAAAAAAAGTTCCGCAACGACGACAACAGAAAGATAATTCTAGAAGTCAGATTCATCACAGTTATGGCCTTTCTGCCAGCAGTCCAGCCTGGCGGCTATATTCCAACTCAGATGGGGACATGAAGGACCCGGACAGGTGTCTTAGATTCTGTAAAATGTGTGGAATTGCCATCTGCAGAAAAGTGTGCCCATGAACCCAAATAAATTGCAGGCCACTGGCCATACCAGTGATCTTGCAGAACTTTATCCCTACTTAAGTCCTTGATTTAAGCATGGGCCAAATGTGTTTGGTGAGCAGGGATGCTTGTGGTCAAGACATTCGGTTGACTACGATGAATTAAAATGTTTTCAGACCCCACAGTCATTCACACAGCACTGAGGGCGGAATCACGCAGAAAGCATTCCAAGTGCAAAACTCCATGGGACTCCGGCAGACCACACACCAGAGCTTTATATCTGAAGTCACTCAGCAGAACCGTCGGATGAGACTCTTGACTGTATCCACTTATGACCGTACTTTGGCTTCCACTTGCAGACTGACTCACATTCCTAGAAAGTGCAGGCTGCCTAAATACACTGACTGCTACGTACATTCAAGACACGTATGTAATTCATAGGTGTTTTCAGACTTGTTTCAAGGTGGCAGCAAACATATTTATATGTAATTCAACTTTCAACACGATCCGGCTTTCATGTTCTAGGTATCGTCACTTAAGCGGTCTCCTCGCGGTAAAGAACTTTGATGGAACCTTGGTGTTGACTTCCTAAGGTAGTTGTGAAGATTACACGAGTTCACATCTACCTGGACATAATCAACACGGTGCGTGATAGACCCTTAAGTCAATCAACACCTTCCTTCCATTTTTTAAAAATGTTTATTTATTTTGAGAGTGGAGGAGGAGCAGAGAGAGAGAAAGAATCCCAAGCGGGCTCCGTGCTGTCAGTGCAGAGCCCGACGCCGGGCTCGATCCCACAAGCCGCGAGATCGTGACTTGAGCTGAAATCAAGAGTCAGACGCCGAACCAACTGAGCCACCCACGCACTCCAGTCAGCACCTTCCTTCTTTCCATATATTATGTTCGTATCCCTGAAGCCCACAATGGTATTTTCTGTACCGAAGTGAGGTGAGGGTTTCCTCATTCGAACGACGGATAAGACCCACTAAAAGAGAAGGTGACCGCTCATTTATTCTGGAACTGATATTTGCCAGGGACTGAAACGTTGTTTGTGTATCAGGGGGTGATTTTTGTCATCCAGGGGACCTTTGATAATATCTGGAGACTCTGTAAAATTGTTGTTAACTGGGTGGAAGCCCGGGGCACTGCTAAACACCCTGCGATGCACAGGAGAGTCCCCCACAATGGAAAATCATCTAGCCCCAAATATCAATGGTGTTGTGGTGCAGAAACCCTGCCCAAAGTTACCTGGTTCTGACTTAGTCCCCAGACACCAGATGAAGTAGTGGGTTGTGTGGTTAGCCCCATTTACAGAAGCAGAAATTGTGGCAAGGTGAAGTCGAGAGGTTATCTGAGACCCCCAACCGAGTGGGGGAACGTACGTAGATTTGGATTAATCTGGAATCGAGGCCCTTCATCCTGCCTTCGAATGGGCAAAGTCAGGAGCAGAAGAACCATTTTCTCTGCTGCTACTGCCCATTGCTGGCTTTTTGTCCAAATTATTATCAAGTTGAATGAGTATAAAACTTGCTTTATGAGGAATGAAGGAGTGCTTCGACGTTTCTTTTAAAAGCAGCAGGACTTCCATATTTAGTAACTGTGCATCTAGGGTGCCACTGAATTTTTTTCGCGGTGGAGGTGTGCTGTTGGCAAGGTTCGCTAACCTCGCTGGTGTGGGTCTCGATGGCATCTTTTGTCATGGCTCTCTGTTTGTTTTTAAGTTTAGAGGTAATGTATCTGTTAAGGGAGACTCATAGTGCTGTCCTTTTAGGAGCGAGAATTCATACTCTGGCTTTGCCTTTTGAAGCTTACACACATTATCACTAAAGCACATTATCATTTTTTTATCTGGTGTCAGGGAGGATTTTCTCATCTTGAGCGAGGTGCTGTGCTCTAAGCAGGGAAGGGATTTAGGACTTGTCAGACCTTCCAGGACTGACTTTGTTCCACTGTTTCTCCTACCAGTCAAGAAGAAATAGGGGATAGTAGAAACGCATCAGCTGCCATTTGCAAACCTGTTTCCTTTCTCTGAATATTTTGGGCTCTTGTTGACATGAGCGTTGACCTTCTTTTTTTTTTTGCCCTAGGGGATGATTTATTTTATATGAGGTGGTGTTTTCAACAACCACTACAGAATGTTCTGAGTCACTCTGAACTCTATTCGGATAAAAATAAATGCACTCATCCCCCCCGCCCCCCACGGATGTTTCCTTTTGTCCCTGAAAATTAGGATTAGCTTTGATCTTTCCACAAACCCCCTCTAGGCACCCCTGATAAATGTTTGAACAAAATGTGAGAAATACCATCAAGAAGCACAAGTCCCTCAGAAATGACAGAAAGTGCCCTGCCTTTCCAGCAGCAAATATTTTCGAAATCCCCTCTTGGTGTTTCTTCATAAAGTGATATGTGAAGAACTCGTAAATTTCAGAAGCGGCATCGCCTTCTCTTCACCTCCGTGGGACACAGTGAAAGCCACTGGCCCTGGGCGTTACTTAGAGTGGAACCTTCTGGAGGTTGGAACCTCCAGCATGGGTCACCATGTGAAGGGTCATTAAGTCTGCCTGTCAGCTGGGAGCTCCGCTGGGGCAGTGGGCTGGTCAACAGTTCACGGCTTCTACTTGTGACTTGGGCTTGTCACAACATGGCAGCCGGGTCCCACGAAGGAGGGCCCCCAGAGCAAGTACGTCAGGGGGAAGAAACAGAAGATGCCTGCCTTCTTCCCGGCAGGCCTGGAACTAATGCGGCATCCCTGCTTCCATATTCTCTTGGCTAACAGGAACCGAGGAAGGGAAATAAGTCCCAACCCCCGAGGAGGAGAGTGACAGAATTTACCTTTACTCCATAAAAGGCAGGGGAATGCTGGGTCATCATTATTTTCCTCTACCTCAGGCCGTGGGATTACACAGAGTAGACCTCAAGTTCATTTGCAGTATGGGACCAGTGCCTAGAACCTTCCTTTCTACACGTTGTCGAAGCTTAATAGAGCTTTATTGCTCACGCTTTACGTTATCAGTATCTTTGATTCTCAAGACAGCGCTTTGAAGGGGATGAGGAAACTGAGGCGTGGAGACGTGGGGCAAGTTGTCCAAGCTCAACAGCTGGTGGTGACAGTCGAGGGTCCGAACGCAGGAGGCCTCGTTCTGGGATCCTTGTCATATCCATTGTGGGCTGGGGATTCTTAGAGATTTTCTTTTTCAAAGTTGTGTCTTTCTTGGGGTGTCTGGGTGGCTCAGTTGGTGGGGCATCCAGCTTCAGGTCGGGTCATGATCTCACAGTCCGTGGGTTCAAGCCCCGCGTCGGGCTCTGTGCTGACAGTGCAGAGCCTGGAGCCTGCTTGGGATTCTGTCTCCCTCTCTCCCCGCCCCTCCTCAACTCACACTCTGTCTGTCTGTTTCTCTCTCTCGCTCTCTCTCTCCAAAATAAACAAAAATAGTTAAAAAATAAATAAAAATTGTTTATTTCCTTTGGAAATAATCTCTCCTTCCATCCTTTTAGCTTTTCAATATTAGTACTACACATTTGGAAAATCTGCTTTGTAATGTCCTCAGTTCTTGGAGTTGCTCCATTTAGGCATAGAGTCTGTGTTTTAAATATGCATGTGGTTTGGAGCTGGGCTCAGGGCCGTCAAGAACAAAGGCACTCCAGAGATTACATCCTTTTTCCATTTCTTCCAGAGGCGATGTGGCTTTGCACTGACTATTGTTTCCTCCGTCTACAAGTCTTGTTTGTGCATAGCTTGGGCTCCCCACCGGCTTGCTGAGGTTGAGATGGCCTCTCCCCACACACACCCACGGACATCCTTCCACACTTCTTTCTTAATTCTCATTCTCAGCGCCTCATTCTCTGGGTAATTTCTTCGACCAGGCTCCTGAGGTGAAAAACATCTGCTTGGTTCGGCCATGATTTTCAGCCAGGCCACTTCCCGGATCGCTGCTGCTCTGTGTGTTGACCGTCCTTAGTTCTCACGCTTGCTCTGGCTCAAAGAACTGCACCTTCAGGTAAAGCAGGGCTGGTCTCTGTCATCCAAAGAGCGCCACCCCTTTGGCGGGAAAGCTGGAAGAGGAGACTTTTCTGAAAAGAAAGCGGGGGTAGCACGGCTGTATCGGAAAGACTGAAGTCAAGATAGGATTAGAATAAGTGAAAACTGGTCAACCAAGAAGAAAAGGGGGTGGTGGGTGTTAAATGGCCCAAGATAACTAATCTGTGGGCATTGGAAGAACTCTCTGGGTGTGCTAACTCCAGCAACAGTGTCGTGCATCAGGGGGACAGGTGTTGAGACCTGGGTGGGAGTGTTGACCATGCCCTCTAGGTACTTCTGTGGCTGCCGTGACTCTTCTGTGTTTGTAACTGAGTCTAGATGACCCTTTGAGGAGCAAGACTGTGGTAGATGACAGACATCCTCTGTCCCAGAAAAGGAGGGGGCCCCCTAACTCTGCACATCTAAGTAGGTTTGCAACATTCCTCTGCATTTCTCCCATCTGAGCCACCAACTTCCTCTGCATTTGCTCAAATTAGGACCATCCCAGGTGACCAGGTCCTAGCACATGGATACCTGCAAGCATTTTATTTAATTTTTGTAGCATAAGATACAGGTGATGTTGTCTACGTAAATAATTTCTTCTACACTGTACCCAAGTGTATTTGATAATAATGCTCATCCACATTTGCGTCTTCAGAAAAGGGATACAAGTTGTGTTTGGTCATTTCGGTAAATTTAGTAAACGAGTGAGTAAAGCTAGAAGGAAAGATGTTCCCCAAGGGTATCAAACTATGATGCCGTAAACAATGGGAAGCAGTTTTTCTCAGAAGGAATTTACCAAGTCTTTGAGCGGTGATTAGCAGCTGGGGCCATGGTGTCCAGCCACAGAAAATCACTGATGGAATCACTGCCCTACCACAGTCTGCCTTAGCTATATGGTTTGGCCAAGGAGCTTCGGGGACTCTCCTGCAAAATAAGCAAATAATATTCACATGGAGATGCTGTCAGAATAAAAGAGATAATCTGTATAATTCTCATGGCAAATTAGAGTATTTCAGGGAGCGTGGCTCACTGCAGTATTTTGAGCCAGACAGTATTAGGAACAGTTTGATTCAGAAGGGTGTGTAGCAGGTGCAGGACTGGGGGAACCAAGTAAAACACGTGGGGTGCAAGATTTAAGAGGACACCAAAAACTCAATATTCAAGATAAACAGTATTTTATTATTACTATTTTTCTTACGCATTTTTGAGAGAGAGAGAGAGAGAGAGAGAGAGAGAGAGAGCGCGCGCGCGCTTGAGTGGGAGAGGGGCAGAGAGAGAGAGGGAGACACAGAATCTGACGCAGGCTCCGGGCTCCGAGCTGTCAGCACAGAATTCCACAAACTGCGAGATCATGACCTGAGCCAAAGTCGGATGCTGAACTGACTGAGTCACCCAGGTGCCCAAGATAAACAGTATATTAAAGCAGTACTCACAAATCAGTGCCAAAGAAATCCGTGATAATAACATAAAAGTAACATCACATTTTTTAAAAATAAAGACGGATTAAACACTCTCACTCATCTGGTTCCAATAAAAGTTTATTTATAAAAGCAGGCAGCCAGGCCATGAGCCCAAGTTCACTGATTTGATTTTTTTTTAAATATTGTATCACAATATTATTTATCCCGATCATGCAATTTTTATTTATTTATTTTTCTTTCTTTCTTTTGGTGGGGGGGTGGGCAGAGAGAGAGGGAGAGAGGAGAGAGAATCCCAAGCAGGCTTCTCACTGTCAGCGTGCCAACCTCAAGTGGGGCTCAATTTCACAAACCCGTGAGATCATGACCTGAGCCTAAATCAGGAGTTGGACCCTTAACCGACTGAGTCACCCAGGCGCCCCTGATGATACACTTTTTAGCTACTTCCTCAACTTCTGTGCCTGAGGGGAATGCCTCACTTATATGATCCTAGCCTCCGCCCTTGTTCTTGCGCAGTTTTTAAATTGTTTGCTTTTGGTTTTGGTTTTGTTTTTTTAATTTTAACTGATAAATTCAGAATGCTGTAAGTCAAATCCTAGATAAAGACCTTTGGGACCATCATACCCAACCCTCGGTGTGACTGCAAATGCTTCCTAAGCACCTCCTTTTTCACGTCAAAGATGGTGACTTTGCCGTTCATAGCGTAAGAGTGAAAAATGATGTGTGCACATGTGGGACCGCTGACCTTTTACAGCATCTCCAAACCTGACCTTCTGAGGACGCTGCATTAGACCAGGAAGACGCCTGCTCGCCTAGATGCCTTTGACTTGGTGGTTTAGACGGTGCATTTTCTCCTCTGTTTGTGTTCATTTCCTTTGTACTTTATGTTTTTCCTGACTTTCTTTGACTGTTTTTTGAGGGCAAATTCTGACTATCCTGAAAATAAGGATCGTTTCAGGAAATTGTTTTCTTTGTTGCTTTTAAATATTGATGGGATTCTGGCAGTGGGCATATAATTAAGCTCACAGCAGTGATCAAGCTCTTTTTTATAATAAGCCTTTTATCCCTTTACCTAATCTGCCACTGCCTTGCCTTGTTTCTCAGGGTTAAATGGCAGGGAGCCATTTGGCTCAACCAGTTGGACCCTGGCAGGACTCGCCTCGAATCAGATGTTCTTTTCCTCCTAGAAGGCAGAGTGTACCTCTTACTCAGGTTCACCTCACATTTCAATTTGCAAATGAACATGTGGCTTCTGTGTCACCCCGTTGGCCACAGCTGATCTATCAACCTAAGTGATGGCCCTCGAATGTGTAACGGCTCCAGCTTTTCAGGGCCACCTCCTCCCAAAGCTGCTGTCCCTCTCGTCCACCTTGTGCTTCTTTGAGGTACGGTATTTCTCCAGGAACCACAAAGGGAGAAGGGAAGAGCACAGTAGCAAGATCTGGTCAAACCGTGGGCGAAAGACCGACCGTGGTATCAAGTTCTGAGGTCTAACTGGATTGTTGATTGTCCTTGGAAGGGCATGTGTGGTGTTTCAAACATTCTGCCTGGGAGGGTGGTTTGGGGTGGAATGCATAATGAAATCACCTAGTGTGGGTGGCCCTTAGCCAATCAGTCGAAGGCCCAACCAGAACCTGCCTGACCACCTTGAGCGCAGGATATGGTCTTTTCCTGACCTTGGACTCTACCTGAAACGTCAGCTCTTCCTCAGTCTTGACACTGTGGCTATTGCACCATCTGTCGTCCTGATTCTCAGGCTTTTAGACCCACACCGGCACTACCCTATCCGCTCTCCTGGGTCCCCAGCTTCCCAACTACAGATCCGGGGACTTCTTAGCCTTCGTGATTGCATTTCCTCATAATAAATGCATGTATAATAGTAATACAGTAAATACTTGTATAATAAATATAGAAGTCCCTTATTAGAAATACATATGCTATAATTATAGATACATGTAAAGTCAATAAATAAATCTATTGGTTCTGTTTCTCTGGAGACCCCTGACTAAGAGAGCATAGTATTTTTATCGCTCAGAAATTCACTACAGTGTAAGAAGTCTAACATCTAACATACAGCAGTAAGGCATATATCTGATCAAAGAAAAATAAATAGATGTATTCACAATCACAAGATTATAGGGAACGTTTGTCATTTGGGGAATCTGCCCAGCAGATGTGTTTGGGAAAGTTCCTGCCTTATAAATTTTAATGAGAGTTAGAGTCCTTTCCCTTATATAGGGGGAAACGAAATCTCACTAGATCAGCATTACTGCCTTCCCTAGTAGGCTAGGGCATGAGCCATGTGACGTAGATTTGAACAATCAGACATACACAAAACTCTTCCAATGGGGTCTGTGATGCGGAGAGGTCGAGTCAATGCAGAGTTCTTTTTGGCGATGGCTCAACGGACAGTAGCGTAATTTCCAAGGGCAGCTGTGGACACGGTAACTTCAGGGGCAGCCGTGCCCTCACGCCACAGGGTCTGAGCTGCGATTTGCCAATAGACATTCTGTTCTGGTTACTTGGCTTCCCTTTGTTCTTTCCATTTTCCGAACTTGGTTCTCCGGCCTTTGTTGGTAGTTATGTTAGTATATTCCATTTCCGTTACATTGGCCAAAGTCGTTCTTGGTCGTTTATGAATCAGGACTGAGTCATTTATTTATTTCTTTGATATTTCCCGAGCCCATATTATATACCAGACACTTCTCTCTGCGGAGTGGAGGGAGCAGTGAATAAGACCGACAAGGTCGTTTCTCTCCTGAGGATCCCAGCCTTGGAGGGTGAATGAGTGAATGAACCAACAAGCGAGGAAGTAAGGAGAAACCGGCTTGTTACGAGAGCTCTGGAGCAGATCAGATAGAGTGATGTCATAGGGTGGCCGGAGGACCCCAAGGGGTGGTCAGGGAAGAGCCCTCTGAGGCAATAACCCCTATGTGAGGCCTGAACGGCAAGAGGGAGCCAGCCACGCAGACACCGGGGAGGTGGGAGTAGTGGTTACTTCAAAGGCCCTGAAACCGAATCAGCCAACGCAAGTTCTGACTTGAAGGCGTCATACAAAACTCACGTAACCCACACCCCCAGATGTGTAGACAGAGAAATCGAAGGGCAAACGTTTTCCAAGCCTCTCGTGAAGACTCCTGATGCTGAGCCCTCCAGTCATAACCGTGGTGAAAATATAGAGCAGACCAAGGTGGACGTGAGTGCCCTTCGATTTTGATTTAAATTCTGAGCCTAAGTTTTTCTCTTCTGTTGGGTGCCTCGCAGTTTCCCTCAGGTTGCATTTTCCCAGACCAGGCCTCCTCTGGTTTTGGTTTTTTTTGTTTGTTTGTTTGTTTTTTGGCTGTCTCCTAGTCTGCTTCCTCAATGGCATGCCTGAGGGAAAGGAACTGGCGAGTTAGTGGCCACCATTTTCTCTTAGCGGCATCTCCCAGCTGTGGGAGGATAGGACTGGGCTTCAACCTCAGTGTGGCTCAAGTGTAAGAGTCACCAAAGAAAAACCACGGTAGTTGGGAGACGGATGAGAAGTTTGCTACGTTCGGGCCAGGCTCCCGCAATTCTTTTCAAAGGGAAAGATGTTCGTGGGTAAATAGGTTTACATAACCTTTTTAGACCCTTAGAGCAGTGCTATCAAACCTTGCATGCGTAATGGAAGCCATGTTTATAATTGTAAGTTTTCTGGGAGCCACATTTAAAAAAGTAAAACACACATGTGCACACACACACACACACACACACACACACACAGCAGATGAAGTTGACTTTAACAACATTGTATGCAACTAACTATATCCAAAATAGTCGTTACAAAAATTGCTAATGAGTTATTTTACATTTTTATGCTAAGTGTTCAAAATTGGCGTGTACGTTACACTTACACCCACCTTGATTCACGCCAGCCACAGACCAAGGTGAGCAACCACACGTGGCTGGTGACCGCCATTTGGAAAAAGCAGTGTTAGAGCAAGACTGACTCAATTAATATCTGCTTGGAGACAAAGAAATAGAGTACGTCCCTGTGCATGAATTCCTGTAACCCTTGGGTATAGATCTTTATAATGTCTTTCACCGGCCCCTTTGTGAGCTCTCATTCCCGGTAGGCCCTCACAAGGCTGCTTTTTCCCTCCCTGAAAAATTCTCCTGTATCGCATGATTGTTACGTATTGGCAAGCTTTCTTTTTTTAAAGCTTCTTCTTTTTTTTTTTTTTTTTTTGTTTTGTTTTGTTTTGTTTTACAGTTCTCTTCCTTGGTGATTTAATTTTCACCTTATCCTTCATTTAAAGAAGGCAGTATCGAAAAGCACAATGAACCCTTCTGAGTCAGCTGACACCCTCCTTTGTCAAATATCCTCTTTCCTCCACAATTAAGGGTTTATAAAAGGAATCGGGAAGTGTCTTTCTGTGATGTTTTAAACACGAAAATAGGAACACGAGAAGGTTTTCGTTCCATATGGTAATAAACTTTTATCCTTCTAGAGTCGCCGGCTGATTTTTCTCTTAGGATAGCATGATTCCTACACACCCACTTAACCTCATGGTGCCCAAAGTGAACTTTGTACGGTGTTTCCTCATGCAAAAAAAAGATATTACTTCTCAGGGGTGCCTGGGTGGCTCAGTCAAGCATCTGACTTCAGCTCAGGTCATGTTCTCGCAGTTCGTGGGTTTGAGCCCCACACCAGGCTCTGTGCTGACAGCTCAGAGCCTCCTTCGAGTTCTGTGTCTCCCTCTCTCTCTGCCCCTCCCCTGCTCTCTCTTTCTCTCTCTCTCTCTCTCTCTTAAAAACAAACTTTAAAAAATGTTTAATTAATTTTTAAATAAAAAAAAGATGTTACTTCTCTGTTTATCACATAGACCACTTTTGTTCCACGGTGCATTTTTTGTTTTGTGTTCTCATAATGTTAAGAGGTCTACCCTGTGTCAGCCGTGAGATGCTGCAGAGGTATTCATAATCATAAAATAAGAACAATGCAAATGTAGCTAGCACTGACACATCCATTAACCTTTAGGCTTATGATTTATCCTCCTCCCTGGTATTTCAAAGAAAACAAGAAACAGTTAAACGAGCGAACCCACACTATTCCCTATCTTTATTCATTTACTATAAGATCAGTCACGAACCATTAATTGGCCAGTCACTTTCTTGATATTTGGAGACAGACGAAACCCTCTCTTTCCGTGATGAATTTCCCCACCATGTGGTGCATAATAAAGACCCATAAATTCGACAGAGGTTGCATGTTCCTCACATCTGTGGAAAAAAAGTGATATAGCAGTTGCCTTTGAGTGTAAAAGGCACCACGCTTTGTCTCCCACAGTAAGATAACGCTTAGCATTTAAGGAAGATGCTACTTAAGGAAGGAGAGAGTAGGACCTGTTTCCTTTGTGTATAATAGTCGCTTTGCCTTTTGACCATTAGGATAAACCCACCACATAGTAATCTGGTACCATTGTAAGAGGCAGACGATGATGAGAGTTTCTCCGAGTTTCTCAACATTTCACATCAATATGTAAGCCAAAAATATTTTCTACACCCACTGTAAAATAACAATAAAGGCTGATGTTGCACACCAGGCCTCCCCTGGTGGGAATAGGGACTGAGGGACCAATACCTGGGGACACCTGTAACCCCATCACAGAGCTCCAGCGGCTAGAAACTCTGACCTAGAAAGTGTTACTAAAATGAATGCCTTCGTCGTGGTAGGAACTTCTCTTTTGGGAGATGCTGAGAATATTGCCTCCTTGATGGTAGATTTCAAGGGTCTCTATTTTAGCAATGCCTGGCTTACCTCTGAAAAGAAGAGGCTCTAATCATTGTCTGCCTCATATCTTATAGTGTTACCAGATTATTGTATGATGAGTTTATCTTAATGATCAAAGGCTAAACTTCTACTGCACAAGAAGGAAATAACTACTTGGCCATGGACTAGTGCATCTTAGGAAATGAAAAGAATATAGAAAAGCCCTGACTGCCAAGAAAGCATGGAGCCAAAGCTCTGCGTTTTGATGCATCTGCTTGGATTGAAATCAGATCTCTTGACTGGTAACTCATGCAGAAAGAAGCCACTTGTAGTCTCATCTGGGCAGAATCTGCCTCTTCAGAGTGATGGAGGTCAGGGCTCAACTTCGTAATTAAGCTACTGGAATGGGTTGCAAAGTTAAACACTTGGCAAAGAGAACTGTGGCACACAAGCTACTTACGGGATGTTAATGCTCTTATCCCGAAATATTTAATTTTCAAGTTTAGAGCTGCATTTGGGGATTCTGAAAAATCTAAAATGCACTTTCCTAGGGAACTGAGATGTCCCTAAAAGGTGTCAAAAACGTCCATTTATAGGGCCGGCTTGGAAGATAGTAGTTACCATATATACTGAGTATTTAATCTGTGCAACGTACTGTATTGGACGTCAGGCGGTTCACCTACTGCCTCACAGCATCCATGTGAAATAGACGAGTTACCACTCTTACGTGAGGATGAGACCCCGAGGGGCTCAGCAGCTTGTCCAAGGCTCTGTGTAAGGAAGTCGGGGAACCAGGAGTTGAATGTAGGTCTCCTTTTGTGTAAATCCCTTCGCGTGACTGGCTGTTGCACTATTTCTTGAGAGAGCACGCTCCCCACCCCCACGATCTCCCACTGAATGCTGGGCAGAGACACGGGAAAGGCGGTACGCGCAGGGAATAGCCAGCCGAACTAGAGAAACCCCTGAATTTCTCTCCAGCCCACGGCTTCTCTAATCTAGATGCTTCTATCTCATATATTGGAGTCTTAATGATTATAAGATAGCAATTGTAAGAGGAAAAGTGATCCTCTTTGAGTTTCAATATTTTCAAAGCAATCCAGCGTTTTCAATTAATGTGACTGCTCTTAGGCCATTTGGTTTCTTCATGTTTTAACACGGTTCCCCCTTTTAAAGCTTTGAACATCCTTAGCCACGATGCCTGGCATTTTGTTGGATTTCATGTGTACTATGAGTAATGCTTATTCTCTGAAATCATTAGTGTGCGTGCTGTTGCAATCAAGGAAACGGTTTCTGGTGCCATCAGGAATGGTCCTGGAAGCGCATATGGGGTAGCCCATACTTTCTCAAATCGGCAGCAAGAGTATTTTCGGTCGTTAGTCTCTGTGTCTAAGAAAGAAAGGGGTCCCGTGCTTGTAACAAGTGCCAGGATATGAAGATCTTCCTGAACTTAGTATTTGAGCGGACGAGAGTCCTTTATATCAAATAGTTACTGAAGAAACCACCCGTGGTGTATGCATGGACCTACAAGTTGTATGTCACGGAGGCCGAAATGTTTCTTGCCGGGATCCCAGGAAACATACCTCGCTTCTTTCTCCTTTGGAGAAGTGATTAAGGAAGAGACGTCACAAAGTGCTCACCGACTTCGAATAACAGTTATGAGTCATCGGTTTGATTTCGATGATGAAACTTTCCAAAAGGGTAAAAAATAGTAGTAGGACTTACATAAGTTCTGGGAAATTATACTGTTCTCTAAGTTGGCCTTTATTAAGTAGAGGCCATTTGGAAAATGTTTCTTTTTGTGCCCTTCATCCGTCTTTGTAAACGGTGGTGCCGAATTGCTGGCACTTTGGCGGGGCCTGGATCCCGGGGGAGGTAACGTGCAATTGTAGGGGTATTGTCTCCCTTTGCCTCATTGGAGCCACTTTGACTTGAAAGAGGTCCTGACACCTGCCTTTTTCTTTTCTCTTTTTTCTTTTTAATGTGTACTTATTTTGAGAGAAAGAGAGTGTGCGCAGGGGAAGGGCAGAGAGAGAGGGGCAGGGAATCGCAAGCAGGCTCCCAGCCCTCAGCACGGAGCCCGAGGCAGGACTCGATCTCACGAACCCCGAGACCGTGACCTGAGCTGAAATCAAGAGTCAGAGTCTCAACTGACTGAGCCCCCCGGGCGCTCCTTCAACTTCACTCTTCAAACAACTCCGGACCAATAGCACCAGGCGAGCAAAGGCAGAGATGACTACTGCTAAGTCCATCTGTCAAAGGGCCTCCTCGCCATGACTTCACTTCCATCTCTTGGACGCAAAGGCTATTGGAGATATGTAAACCACGCAGGCTTGAGAACTGGATTCAAACCAGCCTGGAGATTTGATCCTTGGACGTGTACATCTGCACGTATGTTCGGGAAATGGGGCCTCTGGCAACCTTCGCCTGGGATCTAAATATTTGGCCATTGCAGACAGCGGTTTCCTGCACCTGGGTCTCATCCTGCTTCTCTGAGTCGTGTGTTTTGACGTAGGCAACCTCGCTCCCATAAAAGGTGCGGGGAGAGATGCAGGGGCTCCCTCTGGGTTCTCACACACCGAACGTGGATGTGGAAGCCGCTTGGCTTGCAGCTCATAGAGCGTCTGCCTGAGCTTTAGGGAGCTGTGGCGCGTTTCCACGGTGAGACCAGTGTTCTAGAAAGGAAGCTGCACCACGGGACCTGGGAACACCAGATCGTTTGCTCATCTGGCAGTGGGGCCGTTGTAAAGACTGGGTACCAAGTGGTGTTTTGCGATTCACCCTGCTGTTTGTTCCTTTCTCGGTCGAAGGCCCGTGGCGTGCCCCACCGATCAGAATTCCGCGCCTCTGCCCTCCTCCCCCTGCTGTGGGTCTGGCTCCCAGCTTCTGCAGTTAGGCATTCTCCAGTTGTCTTAATGATGTTGACTCCCCCGGTGGGTGGCCACAGCGGTGTGCAGCGACTCCGGGCCCCAGGCCTGCTGCTGTCGAAGTCACCCAATGAAATCAATTTGTCGTCCACGGCTGTTCCTCTCCACGCCCACTCGGGAGTTTATAGATCATCCCTCTCCTCCTTCTCGGGGAAACAACCCAGTCCGGGTGCCTGGGAGACGCGGCGGTCCCCCAGGATTTCCGACGTTTCTCCTCCACAGCTTTGCATGCAGGCTTCCTCACTGTCACGCTGTCGTTCGTTCTCTGGCAGCTGACACCCGGGCAGGATGAGGCCAGAGCAGGATCGATGAGCCCTGACCCCTGGAGATGGGCTGAGTTGGAAGCCTGCTTCTAAGTGAACCCACTTAGGAAAACCCAGTTCGGTTGGCCTAAAGACCCAGAGCTGTCTAGACAGAGAAGGAAGGTGTTTTGAAAAGAACCCATCGTGTTAACTGCTAAGCTCTTGGCAAAAATTAAGCATCATAGTGGCTTTTTTTTGTTAAAGCTGAGACCCTTCCATTTGTATAGACTTCAACGGAAGTGATTCATGTCACCGTGCAGCTATAGATCCATACTCTGCTAATACTTATCAAAATGGGCCAAGAAATAAACGTGCGGGACGTGTCCCGATGAGTTGTTTCACTTAATCCTCAAGGCAGATAGTAAAACAGGTCTGATGATCCTCATGAAGGAAACAAGGAAATTGAACTTTCTTTCAACAATGATTTAGACTTTTTTTTTTTTTTTTTACAAATATATACTTGACCTGCTGCATGTTTATTTCTTAAGCATTCTTGGTCCGTGGTATGGGCACACATTTTCTCAGGGATTTCCAGCTCTGAGAAGTACAGTGTAGTAGTTCTACAATTTTAAATACTGAACAGTGGAACTTAAGAAAGTTTGACTCCTTTAATAGTAATGATCGGGATGGAACTATATATGTTTAAATAAATAAGGACGTAAGACCTAAAGAAAGCTTACCGAATGTTAGCGTCACGTTCCTGCCCACTGCCTCTGACACTTGTGTGCGTGAATGTGCGTGTGCTTGTGCACCTGCGTGCGTCTATGTTGCGGTAATACTGGGGGGGGGGGGAGTGACTTTCCTCTAAGTCTCTTGCATCATTTCTGCCCGCATCTGGCGGTTCTCTTCTACTTTAGATAACAATTAGCAGTTCCTCAATGGGCTCCAACTTGTAAGTTTGATCCCTTTTCCGTCATCTTTTTCTTCTGGTTGGGAGCAAAGTTACTTCCGTTTTTCCATCAGCCGCATAACAGAACAAAGCCCTTCTCCCATATGCTGCTCGTGAATATTTTATGACTGTATTTTGTGGCAATGGGGCAGTGCAGAGAAGCTGATCAGGGGCTAATTGGGCTCCTAAATGAAGGACAGGGATTTAAAACCAATTAGTGCACGGTTGCTGGCGAAACGTGTGGTGAGGGGAGGGAGAATGACAGCATTATTGAAGTAAAAAAAAAATGTATAACAAGGTATAATGCGTAGTTTTGATTTGGAGTTCATTTCTTGCCCCACAGTTAACAAACAAAAAAGTGTGTTACTATCTGATATTAGTAGGCATGGAAAGCATGTAATTACACTGATGACATTTCCTTTATCTTTCATCACACTCTGCACTACTCCGGTACAAGCACTCTACCAGGTCAATCTTACTACGAAACATTTATTAGTTGAAGTTCCAGGCTGATTAAGAGAGGCGGGGTGGGGAGAGAAGATGAGGGAAAGAAGGAGAGAATTCTTCAGCGAAAAATCTCCCTAGGGCCCCAGGAAAAAAAGGATTCAAAGCATGGCCTTAAAACTATCTGTCAATATGTCAAGCACCACCGTTCTAAAACCAGCAATTGGGAATGGTCCTAAATGGTAGGATGGAGAAGTTTTGTTTTGGGGGAAGTGAAGCAGGGTGGCTGGAGGGGCACCTGCACCCCATTTCTTTTCTGAGAAATGGCCGAGGTAGGGAGTGAGGGGGAGCTGACTGGTTTGTCCACACTCCCCACCGGTTCTTACAGCCTGCAAAGCTTCCTGTCCCTTTGAGTAGCACCCTTTGTGTGGTGGAGACCAAGGAAGGGAAGCAGGGAGTCAGAGGCTGAGGGAGAGGAGGAGATGAGGAGAGCTTTGCTGAGTAGGTGGCTCGCTCATTGCGACAAGGTTTGGAATCCAGGCTTTGCGGAGGTTAAAGACTTGAAAAGGGATGTTTGTGAAGCTCAGTTTTGCTTCAGATCTAGATGGTTGTCCAACTGACATCAAGATGGTTTCTAATCCAAAATGATGGACCTGCTGTCCACCGTTGCCTACTTAAGTGATGCGTTTCTCTGGATCTGGAAGAGTTTGGGGTCCTGGTTATTTTGTTTTGTTTGATTGGGTGTTCTCATTTCTTTCTCTTTAAAACCTTTGAATTTCCCAATAAACGCAAACATGAGTGGGAAAAGTAGTAATGTAAGCCTTTGTTAGAGAACACTTTGTCCTACAAAGTGTCTTGCTCTCTCTCTTCAATGTTTAATTACTCTGAAGTTGTGTTCACATTATTACGACAGTAAATGTTCTTCGTAGAAAATAAGGGAAAGAGGGATAAAGAAACTGTGCTCGCTGTTCTTCAGACTAAAGATACTCTGGCTCAACTTGTGGCTTTGGTTTCTTTTGTTCGGTGGTACCCAGAAGACGCACGCCCTTCCACCCAGGGACCTCCCGCAGAAACCTTGTGGTCCAGAGGGGCAGAGTCACACAGCCTCGTTTAGGAGTCTTCACCATGACACGTAGTAACCGTGACCGTGAGCAAACCATCTGAACTTTCCACGCTTCAGTTCCCTTATTTGCAAAAGGGGATGCCCATTTTTCAGGGCTGTCAAGACCTGCACTCAAGTGTGTGGGATGCCCACCCCAGAGCCTGGCACCTGCCGGGAGATGCCCGCCACTCACAGCTCCTGCCCCCATGTTACATCCATCTTCCTGTCTCCTTCTCCAGCAACCAGTGGGAACGTGGTCAAGGTTGCGCAAAATGGCGGATGCCGGAATGGCGGGCAGGCCAAGGGGGTGTGGGGGAGGAGGTCTGCAGAGAGGTCAGAGTAACTGTCACTAAACTTGTAATTTTGACCAGGTGGCCTGTGTCTTTCACTCTTCGATACTGCTGCATAAATAGTACAGTTCATATTTCAGGCTTAATGTTTTTGTCATCTGAGACAGAAGTTATGCTTTCCAAGAGGTGTGCGACTAGCTATGAAAATAAAAAGTTTGGATTTGGAGTCATTTGGGGGGAATGCTAGAATGAAGAGTGTCCAACTTTCCTTAAATCGGTTTAATAGCTTGTGGTAATAATACGTCAAATACATTAATTATGTCATGACAGAATCATTATGCCCCGGTAATATCTAACATTTTCATTAATCTCAAAATGTGTACATTTTAGAGATTTGCTACAAAATATATCAGACCGGATGATTTTATTCTTGACATTTACAATATCCTTTCAGGATTTAAAAAAATACATTAAAGTTCTACGTTCACACTACATATTCTTTTCAATAATTTTTTTTTGGTTTTGAAATGTCTAAAATTTTAATTGCTTAGGCAGAGAGAACTTAAATATGAAATCATTCCAATTTTTCAAAAAACAAAAAGATTTAGTTAACATTCTGAATTATAAGAAAGATAGCTGACATTCTTTGGGCATTCCCTAAATGGTAGGCTCTATTTTAAGAGTTTCATTTGTATTGACTCCATAACCTTATGAAATAACATTTCCAGTTATTCCCATTTTCTTCATGAAGCACAGAGAGGTGGGCTGGCTTGCCCAAGGTCACAGAGCCAGCCTGATACATAGGCGAGGTAGGCTGACCCTGGGGCCTGGGTCCCTGTCCATATGCTGGATCTCAGGAGTAGGATCCATTTATTGAATATGTGGTATTTGCAAGGCCAGTATTAAGAGCTTTGCATATATGATCACACACACACACACACACACACACACACACACACACACCCTGAAAGGAAAGAGCTCTCTACTGGCAGGACTTAACGATTCTTTGCAGTTTCCAAAGAGAGCAGAATGGTGTCGTGATCCCAGTTTACCTCACTGCCACTTCTCTTGAAACATTGGAACGAAGGCCCCAGGAAATTCTATCAGAGGCCAGATAGGTGGCAGTAGCCAGAGATACACAAGAAATCCTTCCCAACACAAACTACCACACCAAAAGTAACCTCAGGGAGATTGCTCTCCTCCTTGTATATTAGCCCCAGTTCCAGTGTCTCGGGATCTCATGGTCCAGGTTCCACACCCATCTTAATATGTCACTCAGTGGGCCTTTTGGGTTTGGGAGCATTAGATTATTGGCGGCTTACACTCATGCGGTGGGGCTCCCCGTGTGTGTGCGTGTGCAGACGTTCACATGCCGACTTTCTGCCCTCAGAATTTATTGGGAAGCATTCCCTAAAGCATTGCTACAAAACAAGATTAGGAAATGGGGGAATTATGCGTAAGGTGAGCTAAACCTTCAAACAATTTAATCAAAAGCTCTATACTTGGGAGTAAGCTTCCCCTATTGTGAATTTGGGTGCATTTAGTGGCTGAGCAGTGAAACGATTTTAGGGGAAAATATTGGCTTTCTAATCAAATAATTCAATTTATGGCCAAGTCCCTTGAAATAAGTCACTAAAGGCTTTATTACAGCGGGAATTTGAATGGAAACTCACGATTGTTTCAAGCATTCCCCTTTTTTCTTCGGTGATAGCAGCATTTTGTCACCTACTTTAGAGTGGAGTATAGCACCCAACAATTACATGTTTTGAAGTACCTGCCAAATATAATTGAAACTTCTGGATCTTGATCTGAAACAGATTTGCCTCAAACGCTTCCTTCATAGAAGGGCCAGAGTGTTGATGTTGTTCGCTGTCACAAGATCTAAGCTTTCCCCCCTGTCTCAACTGGTTTTGAACTCTGTAAGCCAGAGTACAATATCTAATCTCATCCTACGTAAACCAGGGTGGGAGGCAGCTATGCTACAGGATTGTTAAAAGGAAGCATGAGCTGGGGCGCCTGGGTGGCTCAGTCGGTTAAGCGTCCGACTCCGGCTCAGGTCACGATCTCGAGGTCCGTGAGTTCGAGCCCCGCGTCGGGCTCTGGGCTGACGGCTCAGAGCCTGGAGCCTATTTCAGGTTCTGTGTCTCCCTCTCTCTCTGACCCTCCCCTGTTCATGCTCTGTCTCTCTCTGTCTCAAAAATAAATAAACGTTAAAAAAAAAAAAAAAGAGGAAGCATGAGCTAATGCTTGTGGAGAGCTTGGTAGAGGGCCAGACAGATGCAGGCTCCCGAGAGTCTGTGCGGGTGTAAGAAGGTGGGGGACAGATGGCTCTTCTGAAGCTACAAAGGCTCCTGGCAATTTGGTGCACTTTCTGGCCATGACCTACGGGTCTCTGTCCTTACCGGTACTTTGCCCGTGGCTTTGAAGAGGGTCGGAACTCCTGAGAATTCAGATTGGCTTTGAGAAAGGATCCCGCTCTCAGAACTCAGGCTTCCAACGACAAACATTTCATAAAGACACACTGCTAGTAAGTTCTGAAAAGACAGATCTGTTTTTCAGAGTTTCAAAGATAATGTCACTTGTAAGGAACTAGTAAATTTAACTCTAGCGTTGCCGTGGAGAATCGCGCTGCACTGTTTCCTAGACCTTGGTCACTCACCGCCACCTTCTTCAATTATGTACCAGTATTTACTTAGTACTTTTTCTTAACATAGCTTTACTTTTAACCCTAATTTGTTTAAATAAGCATATTTCTGTCACCAACAGAAAACCAATACCAGTTGCCGTAAGGGAAGTTTAAAGAAGAAATGCAGGGTCGCCCGGGTGGCTCAGTCGGTTGAGTGTCCGACTCTTGGTTTCGGCTCAGGTCACGATCTCAGTTTCGTGGGCGTGAGCCCCGCATCGGGCTCTGTGTTGACAGCACGGAGCCCGCTTAGGATTCTCTCTCTCCCTCTCTCTCTCTGCCCCTCCCCCATTCGTGCTTTTTCTCTCTCAAAATAAATAAACTTAAAAATAAAAAAAAAAGTTTAAAAAAATAAACACATAGTTACTAAAAAAAATTTTCGTGTTCCACCTAAAATCGTCTGACATGTTCCCAAGTGTCCCTTTTTCCACCTTTGGGAAACGGTTAACCCACAGTATTTTATTGCAGTGCTTTTGCACAGGGTCGCTCATAAAAGCTTCTCACCTGAACCTCGGATTCCTGCCGTCTTTTCACTGGAAAGACCCAGAAGGTTCATCGTATCATTCAGCCCTTTGTTTTAAAGTTGAGGAGCAGGAGCTCCTGGGTGGCTCAGTCTGCTGAGCTTCTGACTCTTGCTTTGGGCTCAGTTCATGATCCCAGGGTCATGGGATCGAGCCCTGCATTGGTCTCCATTCGGGGCATAGATCCTGCTTGGGATTCTCTCTCCCCCTCTCTCTGCCCCTCTCCCACTTTCTCTCTCTCTCTCTGTCTCTCTCTCTCTCTCTCTCTCTCTCTCTATATATATATATATATATATATAATAAAATTGAACTGGCGGGACACAAAACTTGCTAGAGGCAATGTGAAATATCCTGCTGCTTTGGAGAAGACGCAAGAGAAAATTAGTCACCAGGAATTTATGGGTAAAACCCGCCACTGCTTTAATTAATACCGTAAAAAGGTAAAGCCAACCAGAGAATTGTAGGGGGTCAGTAAAGTGACGAATTACAAACCGTGACAGGACTGAGTCTTCTATACATCGTTATCACATGAGAGTTATTGAGACGGACACAGCTCATATTCCATTGTTTCCTCATTCTCCCCCTTGTCATTCCTGGTCCGTGGTTGTCTCAGACTGATGCCTCGCCTTCCGTTTGGTCAAATTATATTTCTATTTAGTGCCCTCCTGATGGTCATGAAAACTAAAGCTGTACCAGTGTATACGGCCCCAGATATAGTATCCAATATGTCTTAGTTGGACGAGACTTGGAAAATATTAGCCATTGATTTTTTTTATCTTCCTTTAAAATGAATCCTCACCCAGTCTTGGATTAAAAACATAGCAAAGCCCTGTGAGAAACATATACTTGACATTAGCCTCCCTCCCCCAAAGGAAAGCGCCTGGGTTCACGTTCCGTCTTCCTTGCCCCCTTACCGGCCCTAGGAGTCCGTGGTCATGGTGTGAATCCTTTATGCTTTCCTTATGCTGGCCTTCCAGAAACTGTGAGTTAGAAGAACAGGAGGGGCACAGTTAATTCACTCATGATTCATCCACCTGCCTCTGAATAATTTAGTGTACCTCAGCAAGAATTTGATAGCTCTTCCATTTTTTTTTTTAACAGAGCCTTTGAGAGTCTGTAATTTTGTGTAAAATGGTAACTCAGGAGTTGTAGATATGCCAAAACTGTACAGGGAACATCTTCTTCCCTTCTCTTCCCCAACTCTTAGGCTGAATCGTGTGGTACTATCATTTTCATAGGTCAGGATGGCCAACTGTCAGCGATTTGGCCTAATTTCACTTGTAGAAAGTGGAGACAATATTCATCGCAGCCAGGCAGCCAAGCCCTCTCAACACGAGACCAGCAGCGAGTAGGCACTGGTTGCCTGTCACAGAAGGACCGAAATTCAGACGCCGTTATCTAGTCCTTGGAAGCCCCACCAGCTGATAAATGTTAAGTTACAAAACGGAATTAGCGAAGAGGAGATCTAAGTCAGTCAACCCTGTGTCTGGCTGGTCTGGTGCAGAGAACGGTCGAGAAAATAGTGGATATGATTGCTGCACGCTGGCTGACGGGGGATGTTGAAAGCACCAAGAAATATTGTAACGTGGAGTTACAGTCTTCAGCTGTGTCGCCAACCTGTAGCCTTGGAAAACTGGAGTGGAGGGCTTTTGAAGCTGGCGGACAGAGTTACTGGTGCGGTGACTACTCTAGGGGGCACCAGTGGGTTATCTGGGGGAGCAGGAGGTGGGAGCCCAACCTCAAGGTTGGTTTACCCCAGAGTCACAATCCAAGGGAAGGTTTTCAGGCATACAGCATGGGAAATGCACAGAGGTCACGGAGATGCTCTACCTACAGCAAGGGTTGCCTTGGATTGTTCCAGGGTAAGAGTAACCTTTTTTAGGACTCAGCTGTGTCTTACATAAGTATTTCTGATTAAAAAAAAAAAAAAAGAAGTATTTTTTTATTCTAACAGGAAACCACAGCTGCTTAGTTATAAAAATTTTATTTTTTTCACGTACTTTCGCAACATGACCCAATTGGAAAAGTAGAGTATTGTGATTTTTATCACAGTATTCTCCTATTTCTGTGCTTTAAACGCGTTCATGTGATTCGCTTCTTTAGGTTTCACGAGAAATAATGTACTTCATTTTAAATGGAAATAGTCCCAGGTATCTAGGAAAGGTGCATTCTCTCATGACAGTGACTGATCCTCCAGCAAGTAAAGGGACAAGGGAGAAGGTGAGCAGTAAACCCCGAGGAATCTTATGTAAAAGAATTGAAGGACCAGTGAAACAAAACAAGATTTTAGTGGTAACCATGGCAACCTGCAAGGGCTAAGGAAGAACATGAAGCTTTCAGGTCATTATTATTATTGTATTTCAACGTTTATTGACCGCCTGTATGGGATTGGGCTAACCAATTTTTTCTTGGGAGGAACAGATAGATGGAGATGAGGTTTCCCTTGAGGGGAACCAGCACGTTCTAAGAGCTTTTAATGAAGTTGGGACTGTCGGATGACAAAGGAACAGTAAGTTCTCTCTGCTGCCTCGTGGAGAAATTTTTAAAACTTAGAGACCATGTCAGGGAAGGGACCGTGCAGTGACATTTACGCCAGAGACATCTGACGGGTAAAAAGATGTATGATAAAATCAGTGGTGTGGAATAAAAGAAGCCGAAGGTCAGGTTCAAGAGTAATCGGGTTCTTGTTCGGAGAGAGGGCCAATAATATTATTTTTTGGCCAGCCATCTTCTCGTGGGATCCCTGGGGCAAGATATGTTTACCGCGGCAGCCTAACGAAGACGGTGCGTCACCAAAGGAGACCGAGTGCTTTGACACACCAGCTTCTGAGATACGCTTATTTCTTCTTCGTACCCAGATGCAAGAGCAGAACTGTAAGAAAGCAAAAAGCACAGCGGAAGAAAAGAAAACGTGGAGGCTCATCTACCTTCCTGGGATGGGGCCGTGTCTGGAGGGTGGGCAGGATTGTAGAGCGGAGTAGCAGCGTTTAGGTCTGGCGTCCGTGGGGTTTGGTTGATGGCCAAGTGAAAACCAGCAGAATGATTAGCAAGGCCTGGACACTTGCCCTTGATCAGGGTCGCTCAAACCACCTGGGGGGTCTGCTTCAAAGGAGGATTTTGATTTCGGTGGAGCGTCGTAGATTCACCAGAATCTGGCGGGACTCCAGATTTGGCATTTCTGCTTCCCAGTTGATGCCCGTGCTGATGATGACCATATTTTGTTATTTTTAAATGTTTTGTTACTTTTGAGAGAGGGGGAGAGAGAGAGAGAGAGAGGCAGAGAGAGAAGGGGACAGACGATCTGAACCAGGCTCCAAGCTGCCAGGGCAGAGCCTGACGTGGGGCTTGAACTCACGAACGGAGAGATCGTGACCTGAGCCGAAGTCAGAAGCTTACCAGGCTGAGGCAGCCAGCTGCCCCCAGTGACCCTACTTTGAATTGTAAAGCTCAGCTTCGCACTGCAGATCACCTGGGGAACTTGCAAAGTCTCTCTCGTGGCCCAGGCCATACCCGCAAACCAGTGAAATCAGCATATTCAGAGTGCAGTCTAGGAGCTGGCCACCCCCTGTGGGTCAAAGATGGCTCACAGATATCTTGATTTGGCTTACACAGGATTTCACGACTTTTCTTATGCCTGCAAACATGGGGACCTGTCCCGTAAAACCTTTAGTTTTAGTTCTTCGTTGCATAAATGACACCAGGACCATACTATCAGCCGGGTGTTAGTGGTTGCAGCCAAGGAGAGAGGTCACGCTGGCCCGGCCAGCCACTTTCCCCATTTCTGTTGCCTGCCTGTCCCCTGCCAGCATTTGCTCCTGTGCCCCTGCTCAGAGCCCTAGTCTAATGTCTCCTCCTGGGTGGATGCTTGGCCGTGCTACCCTTCCTTTAAATCCTTGACTTCCACGCGGCAGAGGTCTTGGGCCGTTGGCTTGGATGGCATCACCTATCTGTGTGAGCCTCCCCATTTGAAGAGCCGATGTTGAAGAACGCTTGTGAGGAGGAGTCCGGAGCTGAGTTCTCACCAGGGTCTGCCATTTACTGCTCCGTGGTTACTTAACCTCTTGCACTCGGGGTTCTCCTCCTCCGTGAAGTCACAGTTTGTGGACTGGACTGAACATCCCCTGCGTGGGCCAGCACACCATCAGGCACCATTAGGGATCCAGTCTGCACATTTCTCGTTTGCCAACTCTGTGCCAGGTCCTCCGAGAAGGACGAGAGGGAAGAGAGTCAGGTTTAGTTCCCCTCCCCACCAGGGCTATGAAGGCTGGATGAGTTCTCCTGGAGGAGATGGTTAGGAATTGGATGGCCACACACCTTCGTGTGCCCTAACAGCCTGGGTTGTACTTGATGTTTGGGTGGAATTCTTAAGAGCACAGATTTCACGCGTGAAAGCGGTCTGGTTTGGAAAGAGGTCCGTTGGTCTCCGTCGTTAGGAACAGGTTGCAGTGGGAGGTTCCTCTAAGGAAGGAGAGTCTGTGGGAAGCCACGGGAAGGGGATCCCCCCCATCCAGCAGCACGGGTAGCACGGAAGGGGCGTGAGGGGCGTCGTTCCAGCATCTGCATTCACAGGCTTCCACAGGCCAGCAGTGGCCCCGTGTGCTGTGCTCCCGAGAATCCCAGACAAGTCCTCCTGAGCAAGCTCCAGGCGGGAGACAGCGCCTCTCACAAGGGCGGAGTCTCTTTGGCCAGACCTGGGGGGCTCTTCACAGACTCTGCTCTGCCTCGGCAGCCCCGGCAGCACGGTACGCGCTGCCAGTCTCCCGCTCCTAGACCCTTCTGTCTCTTTTTCATTTTGCATCTGGTCATTTCTAGTCACCTAGGACTCTGCTGCTGAAATTCCCTGCCCTGATCTTTTCAGGTTGCCTTTGAAGCCCCTGGTGACCCTGGGCGGGAGGGGCCACCCGCGCGCCGGCTGCTGCCACCTAGTGGGGGTATCATGTCATGTTGCCGTTCTCTGCTCACAACTCTGGGCCGGCCCGGGACCCGCGGGAAGGAATCATCCAGGCAGTGCCTGCGGTGTGATGGGAAGGGTTGGGAGAGTGAAAACGTTTTCCAGAGCATACAAATACCTCATTTCTGCCGAAACTGGGTTTTGTTGCTGAGAGAGGATTCTGGAAGCTAACCCTAAACACCCCAATGCAGCCGTTCCTTGGGCATAGTGGCTGAACGATATCGTCTTTCCTAGTGAATGAACCAAGGATCCCGCAGAAGAAAGCAGTTCCCACCCTGACCGAAGGAGAGCTGTTCCCTTGTCAGATGCAGGCGGTGGTGTCTTGTTTCTTTCCACGTGAAGAAGAGATTCTCCAAAGTGACCCGCTGTGATCGGCAGAGACCCTCTTCCTGACACGGGGCGTGCCCCACTCTCAAGGCTGTGCTGTTACAAGGGTGCAATTCTGTATTATAATAACAAACAACCCCGGGGGTTCAGATTGAGAGTGTAAATTCTACTCTTCCTCTTTCGATTGTCTCTTTTTTAAAAAAATCTACCATTTTTTTTCTGGTAGTGTTCAACAGGAGATATGTGCTCTTTTCAGATCTCTCTGTCTTCTCTGTTCTGCCCTTTTCTATAAATTGGCATCCATCCCATCTCCTTTTTCCTATTTCTGGTTCATTCTGATGATTTTTATCTCCAGATTTCTTCCCACAAAACCTTCTGTTCACCATGAAGATCCCCAGTGGGTCTCATCTACTTAAGTAATTCGAACAGACTGAATTTATTCTTTAATTTTTGAGAAAATGTTCCTTTTCACAGTCTCGGCCTACTGGTATACCTGAATGCAATAAGGATTAGCGATGATGAATAATGTAAATAAAGCCGCGTATAGATTATAATGACTAGAGCGGTAATAAGCGCCCTGCTATTCCAGTTCTCCTGAGGATTTCTCTGGAAGGTTAAGAAGGATATTTTTGGACATAGTTCACAGAGGCCACCGGAACATTTAATAGTCTGTAATTATTTTTGATTTATAGTATGTTGGTCAAAAGCAGATTCAAGAAATAAATCAACAGCAGTTCACTCAAGGTAAAAATAGGGCCTAAATTGAAGTACGGGCATCATATTGAATTATAGTACCATATTACGTTTGCCACATTTGGAGCTGTGTCATCTTCGATATTCCCATGCTTCAGTTGTCTTCGGCCTTTGCTTTCCAAAAATATTACAAAGGCTTCTTCTGCTGCTTTTGGTATCGTTATGGTACCCGCTTTGAAATATCAAATTGCAGATATTTGAGACGATGGCATTTTATTGCTGGAAGGAACCTTGGTTGGAAAATAGCCAGCCTGCTCTTTATTTTGGCTTTGAGGAGTGGCCTTGTGGGTAGCCCAGAGGGGCAAAGCGTCCACCTGAGGTCACATAACTAAATCCAAAGCACAGGTGAATTCGGTTCTCTTTTGATCATCCTAGAGTGTCGTTCATTTTATTTCTGAGTGCGCACATATAGATACATGGATATGTCCATGCTATACTTTCCTACATGTATTTTATAGTTTTTTTTTTAATTTTTTTTTCAACGTTTATTTATTTATTTTTGGGACAGAGAGAGACAGAGCATGAACGGGGGAGGGGCAGAGAGAGAGGGAGACACAGAATCGGAAGCAGGCTCCAGGCTCCGAGCCGTCAGCCCAGAGCCTGACGCGGGGCTCGAACTCACGGACCGCGAGATCGTGACCTGGCTGAAGTCGGACGCTTAACCGACTGCGCCACCCAGGCACCCTGTATTTTATAGTTTTTATCTTATTTATGCATAATAGGTCTTTCTAAAACCATACCTTTCTGATAGCTCCCCAAGAAGAAATGAAAGAAAAATTTCTTTCAAGAATTTCTTAGCTTTTAAAAAAGTAGAGGCAGCTATGGCATTTAATCTTAATATTTACCTATGTTAAAATGATTTTGGGGTGCCCGGGTAGCTCAGTCAGTTAAACGTGCGACTTCAGCTCAGGTCATGATCTCGTGGTTCGTGAGTTCGAGCCCCTCATGGGGCTCTGTGCTGACGGCTCGGAGCCTGGAGCCCGCTTCGGATTCTGTGTCTCCCTCTCTCTCTGCCCCTCTCCCACTTGCTCTCTGTCTCTCTCTGTCTCAAAAATAAACATTAAAAAAATATATTTTCAACGGCTGCTGAGAAAGAACTAACCTGTCAAGACCGCTTTGGAGGGCAGCGTCCATCAGATCCATGAGGCTATTATGTTTCCAGCCCACTGCTCCTCAGGCACTGATTGTCAACTTCTACAAGCTTTGAAGTAGGAATAAATGTAGCACATTTAAACAGGCCCTCTTACACGATCCTATGGCCATTAATAAGTGATGGATGACCCACATTTTTCTCTAAGCAGATCTATCTGAATGTGTTCTGATTTTAAGGGTGCTTTAACATGCCACCATATTGGGGGGTTTTGGTTGTTGTTTTTATACATTAGATGAGTCACAGTGGCAAACGGATGTGTCTAGCAAAGTCAAGAAATCATTCTGTCTCCAGATACCTCAGAGAGACTTTTTTTTCCCTGCTGTTGTGTTCTAGGACTATTCAAACAAAGATTACTGTAAGGAATGTGCATATGAATTTTTAAGATGATTTTTCTGGCTTATTTCTTTTTATTCTAACTGTATTTTAAAATTTTTGAACAGAATGCACTTCTCCCTCCCTTTCTTCCTCCCCTCCTTCTTTCCCTCTCTCCTCCCTTTCTTCCTCCCTTTCTTCCTTCCTTCTCCCCTCCTTCCTTCTCTCCTTCTTCCCCTCCTCCTTCCTTCCTTCTTCCCTACTCCCTCCTTCCTTCTTTCTTTCCTTCCTCCCCTCTCTCCTCCCTTCCTCCCCTCCTTCCTCCCTTCCTCCCCTCCTTCCCCCCCTCCTTCCTTCTGTCCTTCTTTCCCACCTCCCTTCCTTCCTCCCTTCCCCCCTTCCTTCCTCCCTTCCCTTCCTTCCTTCCTTCCTTCCTTCCTTCCTTCCTTCCTTCCTTCCTTCCTTCCTTCCTTCCTTCTCTCCTTCCTTCCTCAGACATTTGTCCTGGCACCTATTAAGCATCAGATATTTTGTTGGATGCTATAATGCTTGTAATTTAGGAAAGATGATGTCGCAGATGTGGTTTCCTTACATTTTTAACTTTTAGGACTCTGTCAGATTCATGATCATCCTCTCAAAGTTCATGTATCATTTTACTTGGACCTTTATCATAATCTCTTCAGGGATATTCTGAAATCCAGCCTGTTACAAATATTCCTTGTTACCCTCAGAGGCTGTTAAATTGTTCCCATTGTGAGGCAGAACTCCTACATGCTCTGTGATCAGCGTTGATCTCCCACGTGACCACCATTGTCCACTTAAACGTATAGCTGTGCTCTCTCGTACCTTCGCGTGTATCCGAATGAGATTAATCTTGTCTCGTAGTCAATCCAGGGGACAGGGAGGGAGAGGCCTTCTGTCCTTGTATAAACTGATAAGCGTGGTCAGGCAACAGTGCTGTCAGGGGCTAGCTGGAAGGCTGATTTCCTAATCAGCCTCCGCCCCTTTCGGAAGCCACAGCAGGCGGGCCTGGCGTGGGGCTCGTCACAATCTGGAGGGACGCGGCCGGCTGGGAGGCAGCTGGAGGTGATCAGAACCAGGGCTTGGCTCCCATCAGCTTCTTCCAGGCCCGGCACGACTCCAAATGGTTTCTGGGTTCCAAAGAAAACACGCCAGCCTTATGCCTGCTGATCCCGGGACGGGGACGGGGTATATGTTACTGGCTTTGAGGTTTTAGAGCAAATGCTCATCGGTGGTGCAAACACCCTTTGTGTCCTGCTGCCACAGGTGAGCAGAAAATGACACCTGAGCTGCCTGCATAGGGTTGTGGTCCTTAACTAGGTGATTCTCACTTGTCTTTAAATCTTCAAGATGAGTCTGCATTTTAGTTTTTTATGTCCCCCCCCCCCCCAACATGGGACTTTTTGTTTTCTCCTCGGTCCTTATCATCGTCTGAAGTTATCTTGATGTATTTCGTGAAGCATTGATTTATCTTCGTTAAGTGTTCATTTGCGTAGAAGCATCATGAAAGCATTGTTCCCGTTCAGTCAAAAAATTACAGGCGAATTACTGAGTGAGGACGTGCCCCTGCCCTGTTTCTTGTTCTCTTTGTTTAATTTCCTTAAATGTTTATTTATGTATTTTTGAAGGAGAGAGAGAGAGGGAGAGGGAGAGAGAATCCCAAGTAGGCTCTGTGCGGTCAGTGCCGAGCCTGACACGGGGCTTGAACTCATGAACCGTGAGATTGTGACCTGAACCGAGATCAAGAGTCAGCCGCCTAACAGACTGAGCCCCCCAGGTGCCCCTTGTTCTCTTTAAATTGGGAAACCAAGCACCTGGGGATGAAAAAGTTATCTGGGAAGAGCGTGTGGGCCTAACCTCTCCGCTCACCTCTTCAGTCTCCGCTTCCTCAAGGGCATCTGAATCTGCATTTTAAATGTAATGGGGTGGCATCTTAGGGACTGTCTTGTGTAGGCTCTTTGCTTCGTAGAAAAGGCCCAGAGGACTCACACACACACTGGGGTATGGTTGGGTGTGTAGCCAAGCCCCGCACTGACACCAGGGACACAGAGATGAGTAGGAAAGAGTTCTTGCTGTATGCAGTGGTCCATACGCTGTTGGGCCCATCATGACCGTCCTTCAGTAAGTTAGCTGAAAGATGCAAGCGACTTGGCAAGGAGAGAGAATGAGATCCTGCCACTCGCGGCAGCGCGGACGGAACTGGAGGGTATCGTGCTAAGGGAAATAAGTCACAGAAAGACAGATATCCTGTTTTCACTCATATGTGAATCTTGAGAAACTTAACGGAAGACCATGGGGGAAGGGAAGGGGAAAAGATAGTTACAAACAGAGAGGGAGGGAGGTAAACCATAAGAGACTCTTCAATACAGAGAATGAACTAAGGGTTGATGGGGGGGTGGCGGGGAGAGGGCAAAATGGGGGATGGGCATTGAGGAGGGCACTTGCTGGGATGAGCACTGGGTGTTGTATGGAAGACATGAATCATGGGAATCTACCCCCAAAACCAAGAGCGCACCGTGTAGGCTGTATGTTAGCCGACTTGACAATAAGTTATATTAAAAAAAAAAAAGACCAAAGTGTTTTATAAGCTGCGGTTATAGATACAAACAGATGGCTAGGCACGGAGCTGTTATACAGTGAGTAGGTACTGAACAGTGAATACAGGGCACTCCGTATAATTGGCTTAAAACTGTTAAGGACCCAACCTCCGATTAAACAGACAAAGCAGGCGTCGAATACTCTGAATCCATTTCCAAGCCTAAAAGACAAAAAACATGTGGAAAAAGAAGATTCTGGGTGCATGCTGACCCTCAGCGTCACCCTCTGCCGTGGAGGAGACGGGTTTTGTTCTCAGGATTCTCCTTCTGTACAGGTATGAAAACACAGGCGATGTGCACCTAACTGGACTTAGCGAAAGGGGGCTCAGGAGGAAGGAGGGCAAGCGATGAGTCCTTTCCCTCAACATTTCTCCTTGACTTTTGCTTTTCTGACCTTCCATTTCTTCCTGTCCTGCCTCATCTCAAGGTTTGTCTGTTCAGTGAACGTTTCCAAACGCCACTGAGAATCTCTGCTCCTACGATCTATTTCCTGCGTGGTCAGGTCCTTTGCAGTTCAGAATTCTGCTGCCCATTTGTTTCCCCACAGCTGTCATCTCCAGGAATGAGTTAATTTGAAGATCTATAATTGTTTTTGCCAGAAATCTAGCTCCAAAGTGAAAACGTACAGCAGAGACAGACAGACAGACAGCGAGAAGCTATATTGCACCATGTGAGGCGAGCTGATGGTGTTTTCCTTGGGATATTTCTCCAGACCCAGCAGCTGGAACTGTCCCAAGTGCCGCCTAGAGCCTCGCTAGTGAAAGTTGCCTCCCTGTACCAGTAACGCAGGCACCACCGAGGGGACGCCCCAGCCCCGCCGCAGACTTTCTGAATCAAACTCTTCATTTTACCAGGATTCCCAGTTGGTTAATATGCACAGTGTGTCTTAAGGAACAGTCCTATAAAACTCGGAGGTCAGACATGAAGAATGTCACAAACACCAGGTGGGAAAGAATGAGAGGGGAGACATCAAACCAAAAATAGGGGGCACCCGGGTGGCTCCATCGGTTAAGTGTCCAACTCTTTTCAGGTCACGGTCTCACGGTTCGTGAGTTCAAGCCCCGTGTCAGGCTCTGTGCTGACAGTGCAGAAACTGCTTGGGATTCTCTCTCTCTTTCTCTCTCTGCCCCTCCCCTGCTCATGCTCACTTGTTCTAAAAAAAAAAAAAAAAAAAAAAAAAAAAAGTAAATAAACTACAGAAAGTTTTTTTAACAAAGAAAACAGCAAAGAGACCACGAGCCAGCGCTCGTCGTGAGGTCACGTAATCCAGGAAATAGAACAGATGTGAACAACATTGTTAGTTCATGGACAGAGCACAGAAAAAGCAGGGACAGAACAACGCGGAGCGCGCGGGGCCATGAACAGCTTCCTTGAGCAGATCAATTCTGAAGCTGATTTTGAGTCAGAGCTGCTTTCTGGGAACTGGGACACCTGTCACATCCCGACTAGCGTTCCATTCTCTACACGTTCTTGTTGTGCAGCTGCTCAAACCATGGCCCTTGTTTCTTACTCTCCTGCAAACTTCCAGCAAATTCTTCTTAGCTGAGGTAATGTGCCAATAGCTCTGACCTTGCCAACCTCAAAAATCCTCAAAAGCACACCGTTTTGAAGGACTTTTTTTCTTTAAGTCTTATTCCCAGTCTGGTTTCTTGTTTTTCTGCAAAAGTTTAGCTTCATGGAAAGTTAAATTTTAATACCACTTATGGCTTCACCAAGTCCTGATAAAGCTATGCACAAGGTGTGGGGGCTTCCAGAATAGTAGTGCCAGGAGCCTGGCAAGTTGTTTCCCTAAAAATAAAGGGGGGATGGGGCGCCTGGGTGACTCAGTGGGTTGACCATCCGACTGCAGCTCAGGTCATGATCTCACAGTTTGTGGGTTTGAGCCCCACATCGGGCTCTGTGCTGACAACTCAGAGCCTGGAGCCTGCTTCGGATTCTGTGTCTCCCTCTGTCTCTGCCCCCCACTGCTCTCTCTCAAAAATAAATAAACATTAAAAAATCATAATAAACGGGGAAAAGAATCCTCCCCCAATGGACAAAACGGCTATTTTAAGACTTTGGCGATTGACCAAAGGCATGTGATCATTTGAGAAGTGTTTATTAAGGGAAGCTACCGAACCCCGGGTGAGAGCTGGAGTGTGTGGCCCTTTTTGCCTGGGGCTGTTCTCATCACTGCCCGGTACTTCATTGTGGTAATTCTACCAGGGCGTAGCGGCTGTGAAAACCAGCACTCAGTTACTAGAGAGGACTGATTTGATTTGGTGCAGAGCAGAAAAACCACATGTCCCTGGGCGTTGTCAGAAACAATAGTGATCTGGGTGGCTCACGGAGGGGAAGGTCAGGGTTGCAGCTAGCCTGTTGTCGTCCTTGTCGGGAAAAGCAACGGAATAGCACTTTGCCAATAATTTAATAGGGAGGGCTAGCGAATGAGACATCAGCGGTGCGTCTTGAGAGGTTCTCACGTATCCCCATAGGTGTGCAAGTCCGTGTACATGTGTGAGGCTGTGCACACAGGACAGATGCGGAGGGCCTGGGCTCCATATACTCCTCGCTCAACATGAGGCCATGCACGAAAACAGAGGAGACACAAGAGGATGCATGGGAAAGTAAAAGGGCAGATTTAAGCTGTGTTCCCCAACCCGTACGTGTTGGAGCGCACTTCTGATCGGTCACTGGCTGACGATTAGGCTATTGTGAAACAGCAGCAATCACTAGGAAGCTAAATTTAAAAATAATATCTTTCTCAGACCCATCAACGCTCTCAGAGGGAGATATAATCCACAGAATTAACCCAGGCATCTTGCTGAAGAAACTAAGAATAACAACACGAAAATATCAAAAGAACAGCCTCCAGTGGGAAAATCAGAATGTATGTAGACTTACTACAGTGTGTTACCTGAAGTGTCCAGTTTTCATAAAAATAAAAATCACAAGCCATGTAATGAAACAGGAAAGTGTGACCCATTCGGAGGAGAAAAAAAGTCAACATAAAGTACCTGGGAAGGTCGTCGAGGTGAGACTTAGCATGCAAAAGCTTTAAATCAGCTATTAGGAATATGTTTAAAGAACTCTGACAATAATGATTCATCAAATAGAGAATATCAATAAAGACAAATTATGTAAAACAGTGGGAATTCCATATGTGAAAAGTATAAAAAGTGAAAAATTCATTATGGAAGCTCACCAGCAGATTCAAGATGGCAGAAGGAAGGATCAGTGAACTTGGAGATGGGCCCATAAAAATTATTCATCCTGACGAACAGAAAGAGAAAGAATACTAACGGACAAGCAGAGTCCCAAAGACCTTTAGGACCTTCAGGCTATGAAGCGTTCTAACATATACATAATAGAAGGCCCAGTGGGAAAATGAAGGACTGAGAGAAACGGGCAGGAAAAGTGTTTGAAGAACTAAATAGCTATAAACTTCATAAATTGGATAAAAGAAATTTCATTTACAGATCTAGGAACCTCAGCAAACCCCAAGCGGGAGAGACACAAAGACCGTCACACATAGGTACCTCGCCGTCAAGCTGCTGAACGCCAAAAGAGGGCATCCTGAGTGCTGCAAGGGAAACAGAACTCATTCTATACTAATGATGAGCGTGATTAACAGCATGCTTCTCATAAAAAATAATGGGGCTGGAGAACATTGAGCGTACAGAAAATTACTGAAAACAAAACCCAACAAAAACACAACGCTATCAAACAAGAATTCTGTATCCAGCAAAAATATTCCTCGAAAATGCAGGCTCAGTAAAGTTATGCTCAGATACACAAAGACAGAGAATTTGTTGCCAGCAGACGTGGCTTACGAGAGGTACTGAAAGAAGTTCCTCGGGTTAGAAACCACGACAGCAGGCGCGCCTGGGTGGCTGAGTCGGTTGAGCGTCCGACTTCGGCTCAGGTCATGATCTCACAGTTGGTGAGTTCGAGGCCCATGTCAAGCTCTGTGCTGACAGCTCAGAGCCTGGAGCCTGCTTCAGATTCTGTCTCTCTCTCTCTCTCTCTCTCTCTCTCTCTCTCCCTCCCCCGCTCTCTCTCTCTCTCGAAAATAAAAATACATTAAAAAATTAAAAAAAAAAAAAAAAGAAACCGTGACAGAAGTTAACTTGAGGAAATAAAACACGTAAGAAAACATAAATATTTAGGCAAATATAAAAGACCATATATTTAATGTTCTCCCCCTTTTTACCTAGCTGGTTGAAAAAACAAAGTTGCATAAAATAATAATTATAAAATTATTTTGTAAATATACCAAATGTTTGAGATATACGAAATGTTTTTTATATGTGTTATGTTCGTATGTTTCATATACAATGTTAGGACATATAAAGATTATAGGTATTATTATATTTATGTATATTACATATATACGTAATACATTTATACATGCATATACATAATATATAATGTATATTACATATATATGTAATATACGTATATATAATGGCATAAAAGAATAGAGAGAAAGTGGAACTCTATTGGAATAAAGTTTCTATTTTTTTTTAACCAGACTTAAGTTAGTATTAATTTGAAGTACCACTACAATAATTTAAGTTGTATATTGTAATCCCTGGAGCAACCACAAGAAAATAACTCAAAAGAGTACAGTTAAGCAAAACTAATGAAGAAATATAAGTTGTATAGAGGAAAATGGCTGTTAACACCAAGAAAAGCGGTAAAAGTGAACCAGAGAAACAAAGACATCAGTCATATAGGAAACAAAGTGAAAGATGTCAATCCAGTCATAGCAATGATAACATTCTGTTGAATAGATTAGACTTTGTAATCAAGATGAAGAAGGTTATAATGAATATTTTGAATGGCTAAATGCTGACGAATTAGAGAACTTGGATGAAATGGACAAATTCCTGGAAGAAAAATGACCAAAACTGACTCCAGAAAAAAGGAAAACCTAAATGGATGTATTTCAAATAAAGAAAACTGAATTATTAGTTAAAAGTCTTCACACAAAAGTTAGCCCCATATGACTTCATTGGTGAGTTCTACCAAACATTTAGAGAAGAAATCCTACACTAATTACAAAATCTGGAGGAGGATGGAACACTTTCCAGTCCATTTTATGAGATCAGAATTAGCCGAATAACAAAGTCAAAGACATCACAAAAAAGAAAATGACAGAGTGATCTTCCTCATTAATAGAGATGCGGAATCTTTAATAAAACAGTAGCTGACTTAATCCAGCAACATATACAAAGGATTATACACCAAGACCAAGATGGGATGCATTCCAGGAACATGAAGTTTCTTAACATCAGAAAATCAAGTAATATAATGCACGGTCTTACTAGGATAAATGATAAAAGTCACAAGGTCATCTCAATAGATGCATAAAAAGCAGTTGCCCCAATCCATGAAAACAAGATCTCAGTAAAGTCAGAACAGGAGGAAACTTCCTCAGTCTGATAAAGGGCCCCCACGCAGAACCTACAGCTCATGATGCACATTGGTGACGACTGTGCTTTCCTCCTGAAGTGGGGAGCAATGTACAGATGTTATTCTTATCACTTCAATTTGTACTGGATTCTAGAAATTACAATAAAAAAAATTAAAACATTTTTTTCCTTGAAAGCAAGAAATGAAATTGTCTTTGTTGAGGGGTGCTTGAGTGGCTCAGTAGGTTAATTGACCAAGTCTTGACTTCGGCTCAGGTCATGATCTCATGGTTCGTGAGTTTGAGCCTCACATCAGGCTCCATGCTGATGGTGCAGAGCCTGCTTGGAATTCTCTCTCTGACCCTCTGTATTCTCTCTCTCTCTCAAAATAAGTAAAATAAACTTAAAAAAAAAAAAACTGCCTTTGTTGGTAGATGATGTAATACTATATGCATAAAATCCTAAAAATACACATGCACACACTTGCACTTATGCTCCCCCCCCAATACACACACACTACTTAGAACTAAATTCAGCAAGGTCACAGGATACAAAATCAATATACAAAGTCAATTATATTTCTATATACTGGTAATGAGCAATTTGAAATGAGAGTTAAGAAAGCAATTTCATTCCCAGTAATATGAAAAAAAAAATAAGACACTTTGAAATAAATTTAACAAAAGAAGGCAAGTCTTACACAATGAAAAGATTCTGAGGGAAATTAGAGACGATCTGAATACACTGAAGGACATTCATGGATTGACTGAGTATTGTGAAGATGTCAGTTCTATGACTGATCTATAGATTTGATGTAATCTCTAATAAAATCCCAGCAGGGATTTTTTTTTTTGGTAGAGATCAACAATCTGATGCTAAAATATATGTGTATGGATGTGCAAAGGACTCAGGATAGTCAAAATAATTTATTTTTGAGAGAGAGTGAGAGAGAGAGAGAGAGAGAGAGAGGAAGAGGTAGAAGGAGAGAGAGAATCCCAAGCAGGCTCCACACTGTCAGCCCAGAACCTGACACAGGGCTCAATCCCATGAACCGTGAGATCATGACATGAGCCGAAATCAAGAGTTGGATGCTTAACCAACCTAGCCACGCAGGTGCCCCCAAATAAATTTGATAAAAGGCAAAGTTGAGGAACTTCTACTTCCTGAATTCAAACCACATGTGAAACCTGCTGTAATCAAGGCAGTGTCACAGGGCACAAGAATCAACAGACCAGAACTGAGACATCTGAAAGACAGTCTTACGGTTCATGTATGTTGATTTTTGACAAAGATGTCAACGCAGTTCAGAGGAAAAGGGATAGTCTCTTCAACAAATTGTGTCGGGATAATTGGATGTCCACATACAGAACGATGAATTCAGATCCTCACCTCACAGCATGCAAAAAATTAACTGGACATCTACACCTATGCTTACAACCAAAACCTAGAATACTTCTACGAGAAAACAAGAGAAAGTGTTTATGACTTCAGGTTGGACAAAGTATTCTTTTTTTTTTTTAATTTTTTTTCAGTATTTATTCTTGAGAGACAGAGACAGAGTATGAACAGGGGAGGGGCAGGGAGAGAGGGAGACACAGAATCTGAAGCAGGCTCCGAGCTGTCAGCACAGAGCCCAACAGGGAGCTCGAACCCATGAACCGTGAGATCATGACCTGAGCTGAAGTTGGACGCTTAAACTACTAAGCCACCCAGGCACCCAAGGTTGGATAAAGCATTCTTATTTCTGGCACCGAAAGAATGATCCATGAAAGAAAAAGTGATAAATTGAACTTGATTGAAACTGAAACCTTTTTTTTTTTTTAATGCTTATTTATTTTTGAGAGAGAGAAAGAGACAGAGCATGAGCTGCGTAGGGGGAGAGGGAGGGAGGGAGGGAGAGAGAGACAGAGAGAGAAAGAAAGAATATGAAGCTGGCTTCACGTTCTGAACTGTCAGCACAGAACCCGACATGGGGCTTGAACTCATGAACTGCAAGATCATGACCTGAACCAAAGTTGGACGCTTAACCGACTGAGCCACTCAGGTGCCCCAAAACTCAAAATTTTTTTACCTGAAAAACCATCATTAAGGAGATGAAAAGACAAGCCACAGATTAGGGGAAACTATTCACAAGTCCTATGTCTGATAAAACATTGTATCCAGAACATACACGGCTCAACCAGAAGTGAATGTTGCAACCAAAAAATAGAAGACTTGAATAGACAGCTGCTTTGCCAAAGAAGATAGACAAGTGGCCATGTAGGAATTACTAATGAGCACCTAAAATCATTAGTCATTAGGGAAATGCAAGATGAAACCACGATCGAAAAGCACTCTATGCCACTAGAAAGGTTACAATCAAAAAGACAGACCATACCAGCTTTTGGGGACATTGGGAGAAACTGTGCCCTCTACAGCAGTGTTAAATGATACAGGTGCTTGGGTAAACAGTTTGGCAGCTTCTTAAAAATGTAAACTTACCATACAGCCCAGTGATTCCGCTGCGAAGTATCCTTCCAAGAGAAATGAAGACACGTGTCTCTATAAGGTGTTGTGCACAAATGATCATAGGAGCATCACTCCTAATAGCCCCAAACTAGAGACAATCTAGGAAACGATCAACTAATGAATGGAAAAACAAAAGGTGATGTAGTCATACAATGGGATACTATTTAATAATAAAACGGAATTGGGGCGCCCAGGTGGCTCAGGAGGTTGAGAGGCCAGACCTTGATTTCGGCTCAGGTCATGATCTCACAGCTTCGTGAGTTCGAGCCCCGCTTTGGGCTCTGCTGTTTGGGATTCTCTCTCCCCCTCTATCTCTGTCTCTCCAAAAATAAATAAATAAACTTTAATAATAATATAATAAGGACTGAAATACCACAGGCATGAACCTCAAAAACATTATGCTCAGACAAGGAAGGTAGACGTAAAAGACATCATCTCCTATGATTCATTTATGTGTAATGTTGGACACACGTACACAGGGAAGAATGCCAGTGGTGGCCCAGAGCTCGGGGAAGGAACAAGGATTGACTGCCATGAGCATGAGAGACATTTGTGGTGATTCATTGACATGACCATAACCATTTTAAGATTTCAGATGTTACAGTTCCTAATGTTTTATTTTCAGGTAAGGATATAAGTTATACTTGTTGCTATTTTGTAAAACTGAGAAATGACAAACACACACACACACACACACACACACAAACCCAAAAAACAAACAAACAAAACCCAACAACCCACAGCTTCGGAGATTTAGGAGGGAAAGCTTCAGGAATTCAAACACAGAATCAAGTTGAGCAGCACCGTCCAACAGATGTTTAAACAGATGAATAAAGTGTGCCTTGTGAATTCCTAATGAATTTCAAAGAGTACTGCCTGATACTGAGAAAGGCAGCACATCACCCAAGTGGTGCACAGTGCTGGAGAATGGTTTCTACAAAAACGTCTGTGGCAGACGGGGCTCACGTGCCTCACGATGTCTGCTTACAATTTTACACGCGTGTTTCTAACACCCGCGGTTGAAGATAACGGCTGTCCTAACGGTGAGAGGAGAGCCTTACCCAGCAAGCACAGGGGGTGTTTTTGTTTCTTTGTCCTGCCACCCCCTCCGGGCCAGCCCGTCCTATTTCTCCTGTTGCTGTTCTGTCATTTCACCGAGTGTCTCTCGTATTTATCAAAGGGTGTAGAGCTATCTTGACGATAGCGTCGCCACCCTTTCTAGGTCTCGGTAAATGCAATAACCATCACCTTTGAAAATAAAACATAAAGCTTTTCGGGACAGACATTGAGGCACGAAGAAGGCGATAAATAAATCTTCCTTACAGCGTGAACCTGCTCCACAAAATTCTCGAAAGATGGCCAAGTGCGTGTGGGGACATTATCAGATAAGAGAACCTGACGCCTGGTAGATCCTTGATGAATGTCTTCTGAAGGAGAGAGCTACAAAGAAGGAGAGGACGAACGTGATTTGGGAAAGGTAGAAGGAAGGGAAGTGTGTTTCTGGATGGACGCTGTGGTTGGGTGGCCTGGTTAAGCAGAGAAGGAAGGTTAAGAAATGAGACCCTGTACACAGACGCAAAGGGCATGAGCCTTGACACTGGATGGATCGTGGTTTGAATCCTGCTCGCCCCATTCACTAGCTTGGTTGTTTTCGGCACCTTCTTGGAGCCCTGGGATCCTTCTCCATTAAAGGGCTTGGTTGTAATGATTAAAGGTGGCTCACGGAAGAGCGCCGGGGTGCCTCAGTCGGTTAAGTATCTGACTTTGGCTCAGGTCATGACCTCATGGTTTGAGTTCAAGCCCTGCCCTGGGCTCTCTGTGTTGATAGTGTGGACCCTGCTTGAGATTTTCTCTCTCTCTCCCTATCTGCTCCTCCCCAACTTGTGCTCTGTCTCTCTCCCTCTAAAAATAAATAAATTAAAAAAATTTTTAAAGGAAAGAATTGCATATGGAAAGACCAAATACATCGCCACTATTTAATATGATAATCTGAAAAATAAAACCGCATGGAAGGGATAATGAAGGATAAAAACCACAGTGTTCCCCTGCCACAGCTTTGGCTTTCAACCAGCAGGAGGGACCAACTCTCTCATGATACAATACCAGTCAACAAACAGTAATGGGGACCCGTCAATGCCCTATAGGTCCCGCCATGCAGATAATGAGAATAAAGCATACTAGGACTATGTGAAGGAGGCCTCAGTTGATGACGGTTGTGCGGGATCCATGCATAAAACAATGTTTACAGGGAATGATAACATCTGCCATATTAACTAAAAATAGGATCTTCATCCCCAGTGCCTAGCCGTGTAACACAGACCTCTCCCGCAACACCCTGATGGGAACAAAGATGCTCATTGTCTATGCTGGAAGCTGCATGCATCATCTCTATCGTCAAATACTTGAGACTGGTATTAAAACCTTTGCTACAGAGGTAAGGGAACGGAACAGGAACTCAGCGGGTTTTTCTAGCCACAGCTGGTACCTCACAGAGCGGTCCCCCAAACCCCGATCCTAACACCAAACCCAGAATGTTCCCGCTCCCATGCCCCGCTGCCTTGCAGCTGTTCTTCAAAGAGCAGGCGCACTTCTTTAAACAAGGCCAGCAACCTTTGCAGCTGGTGCCTGGCTGCTGAAATGCACAACCACGGGAGGCTGGTTTGGGGGCGACTCGACCTCAGGGCGGTGTGCCTTCAACTCCGTGTCACGGGCCGCAGGCAGCCCTTTTATCTCGGTGCTGTCCCATCCTGGCCGCTGCCATCGGTCAGAGTAGCTGCCCGGTCATCATATTCCCAGCAAAGTCAAAAGACGGAGTCACGATTCAAAGGGGAGCAAACTGCGCCTTTTAAGAAAATGGCATTTTCCTGGCATTGCTGAAGGTATCAGCTGCCAGTCAGTGGAGACTGGAGATTGTTCTAGATAAAAGAACACGGGCCACAAGATGCATGCTAAATGAGTATAGCAGCCACCTGGGGATCAATGTCAGTAACAACTGAAGCACCTGCCCCGACAGAAAGGCAGTTTCCGCCCTGCGGCTCTCCTTTTACGAGACTGACCTACAGCACTTAGGTGAGGATACAGTACAACTTTGGTTTGCGAGCATGATTCGTTCCGGAAACACGCTTGTGATCCGGAGCACTGGTCTGTCAAAGCGGATTCCCAAACCACTGGCTCGCTTGGGATCATGTGACGTTGGGCATCACGTACTACTCATACTGCATGGCCTCGCTCGTTTATCAAGTTAGAACGTATTAGAAACGTTTGCTCGTTTCGCGGCACACTCGCGGAACAAGTTACGCGCGAGCCAAGGTTTTGCTGCGTCTCCATAGAATAAATGTGTCACGTCCTTGAGGATCAAACAGGCGATTAGAAGATTACCTCCTTATCTCCCTCAAGTCATTTTTAGGGATTATTGGGCGTTCAGGTGTATTGCATCCATGCATGTGAAGTAGCAGCGGAAACCATTTGCAGATTCCAGTTTTCTGAGGTTGGTTTGTTTCTGAGAGCGAGTCCCTTCAGATGGGGAAATGCTGCTTATCGGCGCGCGTCCACTAAGAAGGACGTGCCGAACGAAGGGTCGAGAAACTTGCTGTCTTAATCTCTTGCTGCCGTGATGGGGGTAAGACATGTTATGCTTTGCATAACAAAGCAGGTGGTAAGGTGTTTCCTGGCATGAATTCTGATTCCTTCCAATTTGTGTGTAAAGAAGAACATTTTAATCACCATTTTGAAAAGGTGCCCCCTCTTTCCCTCCCCCCCCCCCCCAGTCAGGTGCCTGGATAATTGGACTGTACCTGTGTTTTAAGAAGGCAGGATTGTAGGTGCCTTAATTGTCATGGCTGTGGAGGACGTTGGTTCCAAATGCACTGTATGTAGCCCACCTCCTACTTAGCTGCACAAAGGTGGGCAGCTTTGGCTTGAGAAATCCATCAGCATTTTTGGTTTATGACGGCATTGTGTCTTGTTGCTGATTGCTTGTCGTTTTTTACAGCTGACTGGTATCTATTCGTAGCTTTTCGTGGCTTTCAGGGTGGTATTGGCCTTGATTTGGGTCTCCTGAACCACTGCAGGGCTTGAGTACAGGTGTAGACTCTTGGTTCCTAAAGGCAGAATGAACAGCATGTGGAGAGCCCGGGGAGTAACTGATTATAAAAAGAAGGCAAAGCATGGGGAGGTTATTGGCTTGGCTCTTCCTTGTTTCTTCCCGGCGAGGTATGTGCATTTACGTTTTCCTTGGTCTCTCTTGTTCGCCCTCTGCCTTTCTTGGCTCAGAGAGGACAACAGAATGCATTGCTGTGCAGGATACACTGGAAACTGTGTTTACGCTTACTCCCTTTTTCATGTACCCGCCGTGGCTTACCCCAAGGTATTGTGCTGGTGGGCAGAATGGGGGTAAGTTGAACTCGTGGAGCAGGAGGTACGGTGGGGATTGCAAAGAGGTCAGCGGGTGACCTCAGACAGTGTGCCGAGTATAAGGGGAGCTGTGTGTTCTTACCTGGGTGCCTGGCTTGCTTTTTCTCCTTAACCCCAGGTATGTTACTCAAATTCCATTTACAGTAAAACCTTGGATTGCAAGTAACTTGTTCTGTGAGTCTTCTGCAACATGAGCGAACGTTTGCAATTTTAACTTTATAAACGAGCGGTGTCTTACAATAGGAGTCGTACGTGATGCCCAAGGTCACGTGATCCCAGCTGAGCCAGTGGTTCTTGAAATCCACTTTGATAGACGAGTGCTTTGGACGACCAGCATTTTGCCGGAACGAGTTATGCTCGCGAACCAAGGTTTTATTGTATTTTCCTATGACATTTTCTCAAAACTTCCTTCTTAGCACCCTGGCTAATGGTACAAAGAGAACCTTTAAACGCGACAACGGACTCCTGGAAGAAACTGTGTGAGTGCTAAAATGTAATTGGGGTTAAACGGCCTCGCCCCCAACTGCGACTTTCAACACGCAATTTACCGTCTCTGATGGTCGGCCACCTGTAAAACAAGGACAGTACCTCCTTGGCAGGGTGTTCGGGAGGTCACGAGCGCCTACTGGACGCCTTTTCCACCCTCGTCCCTGACACGTGGTGGGGGGGAGGTCCTCCCCAGCTGCTGCTGTGGAACCGTGTCCTGTGCGTGGAGGCACGAGCCGGAGAGAGGGAAGGGTTTTTTGCTTCTGACTTGCATGCGCACCTGTGTCTAAAAGTACGTAAGAACTGGTTGTGAAAATCACCCCCTCGTACCTTTGTGCCCCGTAGTCCACCCACCGAAGCTGCTGTTTGCTCCCAAACCAGCATCCCTGTGATGAGAGGATCTGGCTGCGGGAAGCTCACTCCTGCTCATTGACCCCACCGCCTTCCCTGGGCGCCGAGGGAAAGCGTGCCACCAGCATCCATAGGGCCCAAGCAAGACCTTTGCAGCTGATTGTAACTTCGCCGGTCACACTGAAGAATGGCTCCTAGTGAATGCTTAAAAAGGAACGGCGGAGGGTGGGCATCTGGGCGGCTCAGTGGCTTAAGCATCTGACCTTGGCTCAGGTCACGATCTCTCAGCTCGTGAGTTCGAGCTCCGTGTCGGGCTCTGTGCTGACAGCTCAGAGCCTGGAGCCTGCTTCGGATTCTCTCTCTGTCTGCCGTTCCCTCACCCAGACTCTCTCTCTCTCTCAAAAATAAACATTAAAAAGAAAATAAAAGAAAGGAACAGGAGCCCTGAGGGCCACTAATCTCACATCAGCCTTAAGAGTTGGATAGAACACCCCAGTCACCTTCCGTGTGTGAGCCACAGAACCAAAGGCATGTTTAATTTGGAGTCTTGGCTTGAGACCTTTCTTTGTGGATTAAACAAGTCGTAGAAACTTTCTGCACACCGTCCGCTTGCCTGGGTATAAGCCGTCTGGTGCTCACCAGAGACCTGTACCCCAAACTTGCTTCTCCCCTTTACACGAGTCAAGAATGTGGTGTGCAGGATAGTGAGGTGACTCGCCACGGGCTGCCCGAATCTGAGTTCTCAGGATGGAAGCACAGGCCAGGCTTGTCACGACAGGAGAGACCCCTTCAGGTTGTTACCTTAGCTGTCTTCTCTCTACCTCCCTCCCGATCCATTGCTGGTTATGTATGTTTTGTTTTCTGGCATCTTCATGAGCCAAGACGACTGCCTGAATTCTGGCCCTTCTACTGGCCTTTCCCCCGAAAGCATAACTAGGAAGGGGGCGGGGGGTTCCCGTCAAGTGAATTCATGGGAGTGGTGAGGGCTTAGAATTGGGAACACCTGGATCTGATCTTTGTCCCTTAATTTGCCTTTGGTGTTAATCAGGTCGTTTTACGAGCTTGTTTCCTGAACTAGAATAATCTCTTTCCAGGAGCAGGGAACCTTCCTATGTATTTGACTTCTATCACACAACTTTTGCTTAATGGTAATCTCCTGAAAGATAGAAACCATGTACTTGAAATCCTGTTTGTTTTCAATGATAGTCGATAATTTCTAGCAACTAAATTTGATAAAATAATTATAGTTATTTTCTGGAAGCTGAGGACATGGGAAACATTCAAATACTTGATAAGTGATTGAATAAAGAGGGATTCCCCCGCCCCAGTAGCCTCCTAAAAGTCCCATGTTAATGCCCTAAATCAGTGATTCTCAAGTGAGGGTGACCCCTTTCCCCACAAGAAACCGTGTCTGATGACCGTTTTGGTTGTTAACCGGGGAGAAAGAGATGGCATTACCCTCTAGTGAACAGAGGCCGAAGATTCTGCCAAGTATTCTGTAATGTACAGAACAGTCCCCAGGACCTAGAATTCTCCAGCCGAAAATCTTAATCATGCAGAGGCTGCTAAGCCCTGAACGCCCACTGGTTATTGGGGCAACAACATGAGGCTCACCTGGGAACTTACTAGAACGACAAATCCTCAGACCCTGCCCTAGACCTACTGCAAACAGTCTTGCTTTTCCAAGGTCCCTGGTACATGAGCTTGTCCGTTAATGTTTGAAAAGCACTATTTGCAAGTGGTGCTCGTTTTTAAAGCTTCAAGAATGGTTTCAGGTTTGCTAAAAGACCACGTAGAGTGCCCACATGCACCCCACACCAGGTTTCCCTTATTAAACGTAACTCCTCTTACTGTGGTACCTTTGTTACAACTAGTGAACCAATAGCGATGCTTGATGAGGAAGGAGAGCCCAGGCTTTATTCCTGTTTTGTTAGGTTAGTTTTTACCTAGTGTCATTTTCTGTTCTGGGATCCCATTGGAGATCCCACTCGACATTGTGTCTTCGTGTCTCCTGAGTTCTCTCTTGGCTGGGACGGTTTCTCAGACTTCTTTTGGTTTTGATGATCTTGATAGTATTGAGGGGTCCTGGTCGGATATTTTCTGGAATGTTCCTCAGTGGGGGTTTGTCCATTTTTTTCCTCCTTGTCAGACCAGGGTTCTGTTCTGTTTGGGGGAAGACCACAAAGCTAGGTATCCCCCTTCATCACTTCCAGGGTGCTGTCCACATGACTGATCATTGAGAACGACAGACTGGATTGCCTGGCTAAGCTTGTTCTTGGGTAATGTTTTTATAGTTTATATTTATTTCCTGTCTGATTCAGATTTGCTTAGTGGTCAATCAAGGCTCAGTCCTTCGATGGTTGTCTTCCATTGTGGAATTTGGAAGGCTTCCATCGTTACAAATTGCCAGACTTAGGATAGATCTGGAACTTGAGATTACGAATTTACAAATGGGCAATGTCAAAGGTGAAATAGGGGGCTTAATTTTCAATAAGGAAGCAGACAGATTGCAGGACAGGGAAAATCTGATTAAACATTATTTTTAATGTTTACTTATTTTGAGAGAGAGCAAGGGTGCATGTGAGTGGCAGAGGGGCTGGGGGGGGGGGTGGTGAGAGAGAGAGAGAAAGAGAGAGAGAGAGAGAGAGAGAGAATGCCAAGCAGGCCCTGTGATGTTCAGTGCAGAGCCTAACGTGGGGCTCACATGGCTTGATCCCACGAACTGTGTTACCGTGACATGAGCCGAAATCGAGAGTTGGGGGCTCCACAGACTGAGCCACCCAGGTGCCCCCAGGGCAAATTTGATGAATGGAAAGAGCTAAAAACCACCTGGAACCAAGTAATTGTCATTCTCTACAAATGAGAAAATAGCAATTTCACATCTGAACTGGGAAAGCCATGAGATAGGAAATCAACGTTTGTAGTCAAATGGGTGGTTTCAGGGAAGATTTTGTTCTCCTTAAAAACTCCTCCTGACTTTTGCCTCCTGGTGTGGTAGAGCCCTGTGCTAGGAGGTGGAAAATGAGGAGCACAGTTGTGCAAAGGCACTGTGGCTTAAAAATCATCAGGCCTTAGCGATGATGGCATTAGGCCTTGGTCTCTTTCTCACCTTTGGATAATTAATCCTAGTCTCCATACTTGGTGGTATTCCAGGCAAAAGAGATAAGCGATGTTACAGTACTTTGACCTTTGAAAGCCCACCTCCTTGTATGTTCCACCCATGGTTACCATCCCAGACTAACAGCCCAAGTCTTCTTTCTCTCCTGCCTCAGGCCTCCCTACCTCTAGGTGGTGGCTCTGATTTACCACAGTGCTCTTCTTCAAACTGGAGAGCTCCTGTCCCACCTTCAGACCTCAGCTGACTCTTCTATTTAAAAGGTAAAGCTGTGCCTTCCTGGCCTGTTGCTAAGATCAAGTGTAAAAGGTCTTTACCTATAGCTATCAGTGGGTCTCCAGACACTGTCGGGAGGCACAGAAGTAGCTGTACTCCTAGTTGAGACATGTAAATACTACTCAGTCGAGAGCACTTTGGAATTTTAGCCTTGGGGCATCTGCGGGGCTCAGTCGGTTAAGCATCCCACTTCAGCTCAGGTCATGATCTCCTGGTTTGTGGTTTCAAGCCCTGCGTCGGGCTCTGTGCTGATAGCTCAGAGCCTGGAGCCTGCTTCAGAATCTGTGTCTTTTCTTTCTCTCTGTCCCTCCTCTGCTCATGCTTGGTCCTCTCTCTCTCTCTCTCTCTCTGTCTCTCTTTCTCTGAAAACTGTATAAACCTTATTTTATTTTCACTTGGTATAAAAATATGCACCTCCATTCCTCTTAGACTCATGGGGGCAGGATGTTCTGAGATTTCCAGGCCAGAAAGTGAAGAATCCAGGAGCCTTTTTAGACCATTGGGCTCTAAAAACTGCTTGCCTCTTTGGGCAAGTGACATGTAAAGGGACGGAGGTTGAATAGTGGGAATTAGGTCTCTGAAATGAACAAAATCTCTGCTTTTGCGGCCCACAGTCTTTCAGTAAAGCTTCTATTGAGCGTGGGGAATTCCTTAAAGCTCTTCCTTTAAAAATAAAATACTGAAAAGTAGCTTTAACTTCGACAAGACCTTTGATTTTCTTTCTCCGTAAACCTTTAAGAATCCTGTAATCACACAGGTGGACTTGAGCTTGAAACTAGCCGGGATCACTTTGTACACGAAGCCAAAGAGAGTGAGAGGGTGTGCGTAGTTGGCTTACTGAGCCAGGGCAAAAAGTAAGTTCTTTTATCACACACCAAGCGTGATACTCCATTTAATATCTCACACTGCATTGTAGCTCTAAATAGTATTTTTTTTTAATTTTTTTTAACGTTTATTTATTTTTGAGACAGAGAGAGACACAGCATGAACGGGGGAGGGATAGAGAGAGAGGGAGACACAGAGTCGGAAACAAGCTCCAGGCTCTGAGCCATCAGCCCGGAGCCCGACGCGGGGCTCGAACTCGCGGACCACGAGATCGTGACCTGAGCCGAAGTCGGACACTTAACCGACTGAGCCATCCAGGCGCCCCTAGCTCTAAATAGTATTAACGTAGCTTTATATTTTTTTTCCTTGAAGTAAGATGCTGTACCAAACCTGTTTCTCCGGGTAACTCTAGGTGACACCATGTTGGAGACTTGTTTTCATTATAACAAGTTTATAAGGGGGAACAACAGTAATGAAATACTGAAGTCAGAATAAAGATACTAACGGAACATTAACAAATGAGGTCAACGGGAAATAGGAAAGCCGAAATAATACGAAACTTACAGAAGAAAGGCAATCGCCCAAGATATTTTTATGGCTACGGTGTGTGTTGTGTTAGCATTGTTAAGGTTTGGGGCTTTAGAGTGAAGTTAGCACACGATGTTCACTTCATTTCAGGCATACAACACGGCGATGCCACAACTCTGCTACCCAATCTATGGTCTCTGAAGTTGCAGTAAAAACTCTTGAGTATCTTGTCGGGGATGGGAGACCACAAAGTGAACATCACGGTTCTTCTGTCTTGGGAAATCGTGAAGTTGGGGAAGGGGGGGCAATAGGAAGACTTGAAGTGCTTGCACGGGTGGAAACTGTTTCAGAACAGCTTCCGTATTAGCATGCAGAAAGCAACCCCCGTGGAGGGAAACGTATCCAAACTCAATGACGATTCCACACACCCAGGAACCAGTTTGCCGATCAGAGCGGGAGTTTGCGATCATTGCAAATTAGGTCCTGATAGCTTTGACCTAAAACGGTGCTGTAAGTCAAATCCTCACGTTGGTGACTGATGCCTCCACCGTGGTAAAATGCTAGTGCGTTTCTCTGCTTTAAAAGAGCTTTCTGAAGGCGCTTCTGTGAAAGGCGGAGGGGTGCCTGAAGACGACCCAAGAGGACAACGGAGACTGGCCAGCAGGCAGAAATTCCCGGGATGGGATTTTCCTGGCTCTGTCCCAAATGAATGGAACTGCAAAGACGACGTGGTGACAGGCTATAAGATCAGGGAAAGAGCAGTTATAATAAATACGTGTGGACTTGAAATCTTAAAATCCCGTAAGGTTTAAAAAGAGCAATGAGGCCACTGCAAAAAAAAATTTTTTTAAATAATAAGAATAATCCGTGCTTCCTAGAGTCACCTACTTCCTTGTAACTTGATCGTGAAGTCTCAGGGTCCTGTGCCTGCCTCCGCAGGTGTGGTTTCCTTCCGAGGTTCTGTTGTGACACCGGATGGTGGTCACAGAGGGCAGTTTGAGGACCAACGGCAACTTAGCACCAACACGCTAGTCTCACTTTCTTAGTTAGATCACCTCTGTGTCCTATGTTGTCACTGTAGCACTTGCTGCCCTGATGTATCGCGAGTCTATGAATTGAGCGACTGAAGCCTAAAGTAAATGCTTAGCATACTTGGCAAATCAAAGACTTCTTCATTTGTCACTTTCTTTCATAAACTGACATACTTATTTTTAGCCACACTTGTTATATGATCGTGGTTTGGGAAGTCTATCCACATGATGTCCCTAGAATGACGCCCAGCATGCTTCTGTTGGCATTCTACGTTGGCTGCTCTAGGGACAGGTAAGGGGTATACTTACTCTGCCTTGGAGAGGGCACCGGACGTGACTCTCCCCACCCCCCTTTCCGTGACCTGGTCCTCAGCCTTCTGAGAGCAGCACTGAAGCAGCGAGACCCCTGAAGAAGTCTAGACAGGAGACCTGAGTTCTCCTCCTGAGTCTTCCCTAGCGATTTTCCTTTTGCTACACTGCACAGCTTGCTGGGACCTATTTTTTCTCCTCTGTACCATCAGGGGTAGGCCATGATGACCCAGCTCAAGGACCGGAGGACTCGAAGCAATTTGCTCTCCCGAGTCCTGTTTCCCCATTCTCCTTCATCTAAATCCAAGATTTATAATTTCCTCCCCTATGCTCCCTACTTTTTAGCTTCAGGTATTCCGAATCCTGATTTGTGCCTCTAGGCTATTTCTTTCAGATTCGAGCATCTCCTTACTGAATTTCTAGAACATTAGTTTCCTGACTTGAATAATCCCCCCAGTTGAAGTTGTCCAGAGTTATTCTTAGTTAAAACTTGAGAGCTTTACTCTTCTCATTATTTTTTTTTTTTTTTGCCAGAAAAGAGTCTGTGCATTAACTTACTCCCTAAAGCTCACTTGTTCAATATTTTGATTATTTGTGGACAGTGCGCTAATCAACCATTCAAAATTTGAGAATCCATTCTCAAGCTGTGTGCTAAGAGTTTCAGTTTTTCAAAACAGCCCTTGTTTAAGTGCAATGTTTGTCGATTCTGAAACACTATGTATTTTTAGCTAAATTACTAACAAAATTTGGTTCTAATGGTTTAAACCATTTAGTAATTGTTTGAAGGAAAATGAGTTCCGCTTCAGATTAACCAAATTCAATCCCATAGCTAATTTCTGAAAGTAATTCTGATAGTTTCAGGATCATAGTGTTTCCTGCCTCCAAACCACCCCTCTTTCTCATTTGTAACAGATGAAGATATGGCCACAACACAGGCAACCTCTCAGGACTTCTTTCCCTGCACAATTCAAATCGGATTCAATTTGTCTGTGATGCTTAAAAGTTCTTCTTTACTCACATTGATCTTAGGGTATTTTTTAAAATGGATTTACTTAATACAGTTCTTGTACCTGTAGATGCCCCAGACTTGTGGTTTGAAATAAGTGAGGTCTATCCGTGAATTGTAAAAGAAATATTTTCTTTTAATTGGGGGAATAACAAAATACCTCCCTTGGCTTATTAATACACATCCATACAATTCAAAACATTTATATTAGCAGAAAAAGTGGCATTGGTCCCTAAATATCAAAAAAGTTGTTCTACTCCTATTGTAGCCTGCCAAACCACTTAGTGATTTAAAACCATTGATCTCTCCTGGGTCTGTGTGTTGGCTGGTTTCAGTAGATGTTTCTTGGGTGGGATCCCTTATGTGACTGTAGTCAGGTGGCTGCTGGGGATAGAGTTATCTGGATGTTCAAGATGACTCTGTCGTATGGTCGGCCGTTGGTGCCGACCATTGGCCGGATGTCCAATGGGGTGTTTAAACGTCAGCTCTCTCTGTAGCTTTGGTATCTCCCAGCATGGTGATTGGGCTCCAAGGGGAGCGTTGCCAGAGACAGGAAGCAGAATCTAGAAGCTGCTAGCCCAGCATCGTCTCCACAATATTGTATTGGCCAAAGCAGTTACAGGACCTGGCCAGATTTAAAGAGGTTGAAAGATAGAAACCACCTCTTGAGGGGGGAGTGGTAAAGGCAAGTTGTAGGAGAGAGATAGGAGGTACTGTTAGGGGATCTTGGGGAAAATACAGTCCATCCTAATGGTTTTTAAGAAATATCCTCCCCCCCCCAAAAAACAATAAAGAAATGTCTTACCATATTCCTTAATGCTGGGGTCAACAGCGTATAGTCAGAAGACCACATCCTGTTCTCGTTTGTAAATCAAGATATATTAGAATATAGCCACGTTCCTACATTTATGTGCTGTCTATGGCGGCTTTTATGCTACACACAGTTGAATATCTAAATATTTACAGTCTGGTCCCTACGGAAAAAGTCGCCGACTCCTGCCTTAATGTCTTCATTTTTTTTTTTTTAATGTTTATTTTGGAGGGAGGGAGGGAGAGTGGGGGAGGGGCATAAAGACGGGGAGACAGAAAATCTGAAGAAGTTTCCAGGCTCCGAGCTGTCCGAACTCAGGAACTGCGAAATCATGATATGAGCCAAAGTCGGACGTTTACCCGACTGAGCCACCCAGGCACCCCAGTGTCTTCATTTTTTGAAGAACGTTATCTATTGAAGACCGTTGTTAATTAAGCTTTCTACTGTCTGTAAATTTTTCCTGTTGCCTTTTTCTCTAAGTGGACTCTACCAGCTGTAATAGTGCCCATGACCCTGTCATGGCCTCTGATACAGAAAGTTTCCATGAAACGTGTTTTCCTTTTCAGAATAGAAGCCCTCCCTTCTACTTCCAGCCCCACCACCCGAGTGTGGGCTTCTTGTCTGCTTATGGGGTTATTTGTTTGATAAGATAGTGTATGGGCAACCCTGGCCCCCAAGCCCAGCCTGTCAGCAAATGGAAACCACTTGGGGAGTATGAAGCACTACCGAGGTCCACACCCCACCCAGAGATCCTGGTTTACTTGACCTTGGTTATACGCATCAGTACTGAAAAACGGATACGCAACGTGCCTGGAGAAGAACACGGCAAAACTCTTGCACGTTATCTAATTAAATCCCCCAATAAAGCAGTCCATCCTCTGCGAGTTAGTAAAAATACATCCACCTCTTGCAAAGAACGGACTCCAGTGTGACCTGAAAATAGACTTTGTGTGCTCATTAACTGCTAGCAAGACTATTTTTTAAAAGAGAAGACCAAGTGCCTTTGGTGGGGGGCGGGTGGTGGTACTTTTTTACGTAAAGAACCGTGAACAGAGAAGGCGAAATGGGATATGCGATAGAATAAATGGTGGTGGAAATAGGGGGGGATTTTAGTCCTCGTGCCAGTTGCTTACTGTGGCAACTAGAAATACCTAGTAGGAGAAATTATGCTGAAATGAGTGATGTGGGAAATGGTGGGAGTCTTAGCCCGGAGTTTTCTGGAAAGGAGAGATGAGGACAAAGAATTAAATCCTGCCTTTGGCAGGCTGCTATGGATGGTTTGTTGGAGGCAGGGGAGTGGGCGGGGAAAACGGGAGCCACAATCAAAGGTCAGACTTGGAGGGAAAAAAATCCTATTTTGTTACCGCCCTGACCCGGTCCGTCTCGTAGGAGAAATCCCACGTGATAGAAGCATACAACTTGCAAGCTGTTATTAACTAAGCGGAAATGAGGTAGTTCAATCCTAGTTCAACTTGCTCAGAGTATGTAGAGAACCAGCCTTTACCTGGATAATGGGGGAAAAGCAAGCTCATTTCTGAACGGCAGCATCTTGAATCCTTTCTGTAACTGTAGTATCAGGCATACTAATTCGATAACATAGATATAATTGCAGATTGTAATAGTATTTGCATTTGTAATTAGACCGAAAGCTTCAGCTGCTGGTATGAATGGAGTACATTTTCTGCCAAAGTCACGCTGTTACCATGAATTATTTATAAGTGCCACCAATATTTTTTGTCGTTGTTTTACAAAACCATATGTGATTTGTCTTTCTTCCCCCCTCCAAAAACTTTAGAAGAGATAGGTAGGTAAATCACCTAAAATGTAGAAAGGTGTGGTATTTTATTTATTTTTTAAGTATGTGTTTTGAGAGAGAGCAGGGGACGGGGAGAGAGAGAGTCCCAAGCAGGCTCCGTGCTTAGCACCGAGCCAGACTCAGGGCTTGATTTCACGAATGTGAGATCACGACCTGAGCCAATATCCGACCTGAGTTGCGTGCTTAACCTACTAAGCCCCCCAGGCGCCCCGTAGAGAAGTGGGATATTTTAAAGAATTAACTGTGTGTGTGGCAGGGTGGATATTGGGAATGGTTTTTAAAAACTAACATTGCTGAGAGCATAAGTGAAAAGTTGGTCTTTGTTGCTGAAAGAAGTGATTCTTCGGAGGGATGACCGTTCCAAGATAAACTGAGGCGTATGAAAAATTTGAAGAGTTGAGTTCAGCAGAAGTCAATTGAAATTGGGCAGCCTCCCATTGAGCAGACAGAAAGGAGCTCCAAGGAGCTGTGCAAAGTGAAAGGCTTTTATAGGCAGGAGGGAGCAGGAACAAGGAAGTTAAACCAGGTAAAAAAGTGGGTTGGTTATTGTGAGTTACTTTAAGGGAGGCCAGGGGTCTGTCAAACTCATTGCCTAGCAAATGCTGATCTGGCTGTTCCTGATTGATTGACTTAAGATTACATTGCTGGGAGGACCGAAATTGTAGCTCAGTGAACTCTTGGTTTGCTGACCTGGGGCTTAGCATAAGTGACTACATTTGGGGCCTGTTACCTGGTTTTTTTAATGGAGGAAGAAAGATGTTCTGGTGCTCTCAGTAGAACTTTCTGAAGGATGGCAGGAATATTCTACACTCTTCAGTATGCAGCCACAGGTAGCATTTGATCTGTGTTGAGGACAACTGAAGAACTAAATTTTAAAGTTGAATTATTTTTGATAGAGTTACGTTTAAATAGTCCCATGTGGCAAATGACTGCCATATTGGAGCGCACAACACTCAGAAAACAAAATGTTCTTGGAGAGGAGGATAAAGAGTCTAAAAGCAATGGTTGTTCATCATTGTAGTGACAATCCATAAAACGGTGCATTTCTGTTACAGCTTTGTCATGACCACAGATGAAAACGGACACATTTTTCTTCCTAGAGATTGATTTTAATAGTGTTTGTAGAAATTATGGTAGTAAAAATTAGCCTTTGATAATTATAAATCTAGCCTGTCCAATGGATAACTGTGATTAGGGAAAAGCATTTTTCCATATTCTAGTTTATAAAACTCGATCTGCTATGTGTCACCTTTAGGTTGAATATCACAAAAAGACAGTAAAGCAGATTTAATCACCAGGGATATCTCATCAAGTAGTTAATTTGTAGAAAAATTTCATTTTTTTCAATTTTAGTGAACAGATGGCCTATTCATTAAAATTCAAAAGTAGATAATTACTTGATTCCAGTCTTTTTAGCAAAAGGACATTTTATAACATTATGTTTGGGGAAGACTCATAGGTCTTAAAATGTCTTGTGTGGCTGGACATGTAAATTCTCCCCCATCCACAACTGCCTGCCACACTAACTGAATAAGTCAGTTAAAAATAGACTAGCAGCTCTTCTTTGGCATGAAAACACTCCCTTAAAAAGCTTGTCTCTCTGAACAAAGATTCACATTAACCCCTGAACCCTGCCCGAACATCCAATCGCCAAATGTTTATCATTTTGTTCTAGAGGGTATGCCTAATCCCTGCCCTTAAGAAGTAAAGTTCAAAGGTAAATATGTTCATTGACTTAAACTTCCTGGATTCTCTTAACAACTGATTGGTAATTTTTTTCTTCCCTCATTTAAGTAGTTCAATAAAGTGGATATTTAGTAATTCATATCAGAATATTCATGTAGTTAATAATTCTACTAGGATTGTAGTATGTAGTATGTAGTATGTAGGATAAATCTATAGAAGATGCTACTTTCTTGTACAATGATGCTTATTCTTGTTTCTCTTAAAACCCACAAAGAGTTTTTTTGTTTTGTTTTTTCCTTCCAGAAGGATTCTTCCTACCCTTAGCTACATAAAATGAGAGAAAAGTGACTGATTTGCCTGATTTCCCTCATTGCTAGGAAGCTCGGGGTATTTTATCCTTCAACACTCTGACTTCCTCACCTAGAAATTCTTGGTTGCTTTCTTCTTTATCTCTTAGATCTTGGCTCTCCCAATATATCAGTTTTTATTCTATTCCACCTCAAATTTATTTTGGAATAAGTTCCCGACTTTTTTTTTTTCAACTAAGTGTATGAGTTTCCACAGAACGTGTTAAACTTGCTACAAATTGTTTTAAGATTTAAGAAGTTAAAGCTGACATCCTTCCCATGAACCAGGTTATGTAAAGGAACTTTGCCACTTTGCATTTTAAATCAAAAGAAAGGGACTGCCCTTGCCCATTAGACTTGATCTTCATCGCCTCTTCCATGCTCTGCCCTTCCCCCCCCCCTTTTTTTCTTTTAATTTTGCTCTAGCATACTTCCTCCATCCTTACAGCTTGGGAATGGATGGCCCCCTGACATAGGCATCTTTCGAGGTCCGTTTTGATAAGGTCCTGATAAAATCCAGGAGAGTAAGGGATGGATGTCAGTGGGTGTACATTCCCACGATCCCTGCTGTCTGTAGTATCCAAGGCGAGAGGGAGACTCCTTCCTAGACAATGGTCACACAGAGACCTACTCCCAGTAAAGGGAAATGGCTCATGTAGAGAGCAGTAGAATACCTGTCGGCAAGCTCTTTCCCAGGACCCCTGGGGCCAGAGGCTTCAGAGTCCATCATTTTTCAGACTCGAGAAAAGTAATAGGGTACATATATTACATGTTATATAACCTGCCCCCCCCCCCCGCTCTGGGATAACCCCTACAAGTGTTTCCATTGCAGGGTGTGTAAATGGTCATGTGGGTCAGATACAGACGATATGGGGCCCCCTGTTAGTGTAGGTCAGGTTGAAGGCAAATGAGAAAACCGCCTGGGAATTGAAAAAGCAGTTAGGGGGTTGAGGACCTGATAGTAACTGACAGCACGGCTGAGGCCACCCCACCGCTGCCACTGTCCCAGTGCCTGTGAATATTCAAATGAGCAACACAACTGTGCCATCTGGCATTTGTGCGTAAGGAGTTCCGTGAAGAACGGTCAGCAAGAGTTCGATGCCTGCAGGTTCAGCTCGGACCGGTATTCAGAAGGTTTATTTAGGAAAGTTCTAATAGCCAACACAGAACTCCAGGTAGTCAAAATCCCTGACCTGTTAACCCCGTTACTGCAACTTCCTACCTTTTCCCTTTGCTACCTTACGTCCTATTTCCTGAACCTTCTCTCTTCCGTCATTCCGCAATACGCCCGTCACCGTCCTCATTATTCTGAGGCTTTGCCCCAGCTCCTCGTCTTTCCCTGCACCTACTATAATGTCCTATCCATATTCTGTCTGCCCCAAACCTAGAGATAAGTGGGGCTTGGGTTTTTGTCTGAGTGTCTTTGGCAAGAAGCCGTAACAAACTCAATTCGTGGGGACAGTTACTTTGGAAGACTTGTTTGCAACACGCCTTTGAGGAATTGCAAAAAGCTGGAATAGAACCATTTAGAATACTTGGGAGCCTTCCATTATCTTCTGGAATGTGACCATAATGTTGGAGGTCACAAATGGCTGCTCATTAATGACGATATTCAACCTAGGATCTAATGCCTTTGAGAGTATCCTATATTCGTACTGGGCACAGAGAAGAACCAGACCAGGTGTTTTGACCATTATAAACACAGAATCCTTCATCAAGTTGACATTCATATTTTTCTGTTAGGTAGAGATTTTGTTCATATCTGTCTCAGTGTATCTGTCTCACTGCAGGTGTGAATCACCTCTGGAGGTTTTTCTTCTGTTCCTGTTTTTAATTCCTGTTGATACGGTCATGATACTCACATAAAGGCGGGGAGAGCATTACCTTCTGAAATTCAGCCAGGTTCATTTTTAGGATTGGCTGTGTTTTCTTTCTATAGACTTGGAGAAGCTGGTGCTTATTCATTTATCAAATCATTGATAATGCCTGCTTTTAACTTTTTTTCCCCCAGAGCAAATGAACAATAACAACAAAACAACAGAAGTCTGTCCTCTGCCTTTATTTTCTTAGTGTATTAAAAGCACAGGTCTGGGGCGCCTGGATGGCTCAGTGGGTTAAGCGTCCGACTTCAGCTCAGGTCATGATCTCGCGGTTTGTGAGTTCAAGCCCCGCATCAGGCTCTGTGCTGACCGCTCGGAGCCTGGAGCCTGTTTCAGATACTGTGTCTCCCTCTCTCTCTGACCCTCCCCCGTTCATGCTCTGTCTCTCTCTGTCTCAAAAATAAATAAACGTTAAAAAAAATTTAAAAAAGTCACGAAGGTCCAGCTTGAGTCCTGCAGACTTTAAAAAACAAACAAACACAGGTCTTTGGTTGATGCATACCAATGACAGTTTTTAAGAAAATAGAAATCTTTATTAATGGATTTTTTAAAACATTTATTTTGAGAGTGAGGGAGAGAGAGCAAGAGAGAGAATATATCCCAAGCAGGCTCCACACTATCAATGCAGAGCCTGATGCGGGGCTTGAACCCATGAACTGTGAGCGAGATCATGACCAGACCCGAAACAAGGATCAGACACTTAACCGACTGAGCCACCCAGGTGCCCCTATTGGGTTTTTTGAAGCTACCTTCTGTAATAATGAATAGCTATATGATTCGTTGTTCATTTAGGACAATATTTTCCGGGGCCTGTTTAATCTTGAAACTCCCCAAAAACATGTTCATTGTAGCAACCGGATTTCAGTTGTGGTCCAACTGGCTTACTGCCCAAAATGGGGTTAACTCCTCCCCATGCCCCTAGTGTTTTCTCATTGCTGCAGAGTTGTGTTAGCACAGGAAAGGCTTCAGATTTTGCTGTGCTTTGTAATGAATAAAATATGTGGGAAATGTGAAAGACTTATGTAAGCTCTTTTGTCTTCGTCTCACTGAAGAGCTTTAATTTTATTCTTTGTAATCCTGGAGATGTCAACTGGCCCCATGCCATCTTTCATGACTTTATACTTTCCCAGTAGAGACCGAGGACTTCAAAGTCTGTTAGGAGAACATAAAAACTAAAGGCCCAGGGCTAGTGAACTTTAATATTATTTTTCCCAATGAAGCAGCAGTGATCTACAGTGCAGTGTGTTTTCTTAGTGTTCAAGCATAATTTAAAACCACACTGCACCAAACGTCTTCTCTATTAAATGTACATTCTGAATCCTAATGTCCAATACCAGTGTTTTCTCAGAATATTTTGCTTGTGTTTTTATATCCATTTCTTTAATGTAAAACCATCTCTTGGACAGAAGCATAGCATTAGTTTAACATCTATTTTATAATCTTCACAATGTGAAATACGGTGTTTTTCCCTTTCGACCTGTTGGTAGTCATTACTCTGTCTGGAGGCAGAGTGCAAATTCTTAACTGGCTTCTCCAGGGTATGGGTGTGGTAGGAGGCAAGTTTATAAAAGAAAAACAAACTGGTCACTCAAGTGAAAACCCCTGGTCTGTTCTCATGTGAGTCAGTGGATGAACTAAAATCAGGAAAAACTGAAAAATAAATACCATCCTCTGTATCATTTAGAGCTGCTTTGAATTCGAAATATAAATGATTTATGACATTTTAAGATGGGGACAAATTATTCATGGACAGTGCTAAGTCATTAGGAATATTTTTCTATGGGAATTAATTTCTTCAATTCACTGCTGTTCAAGACTAGGTAGAACTTCACAGCCTTTTAAATATTTTAAGCCTGTTAGGTTTCTTTATCAAATTCCTGCTTAACACAGTAGAAGGGTGATTCACATAGATGTGTTAACAGTTTTTATTTTTAATACCTAAGATAAAATTTATATTTTATAGTTTCTATTTAAGCAGTGTATCTAGCCTTTTCTTTTTTTTCTTTGTTGTTACTGAATTTGTGCTGATTAAGCCAACACTTCCCCTGTCCCTCCTACGACAGAAGATACATTGATAAAATACATCTCTAAGGTGAGAGGTAGACTAGATGTCCAGTAAGCCAATTACTGTTAGTAGGCAAACCATGAGATGAGATTCACGACTTTAGATTTGTAACAAGTATTCGAACAATGCTGGTCTTAAGTTGCTTTGCTATGAGTCAGCTTTGTTTCCTCTTAGATAAATTCTGGGTTGTCAATGATAGTTTGAATACCATGGTAAGGTTCTCTGAGGAATCTAGGGGATTATTCAGTTAGCCCAGGATTCTTACTCTGATTTGTAATGCCAGGGACCTCTGTGGAAGTCTGATGTCTGGGAACCTCATTTCAGAATATTTTGAAGTGCATAGAATGGACTGGATTGCCAAGGAAACCAATTGCATCAAGAATCAGTAAATTGTAAAGGTTGTGATTCACGAATACATCTGTATTTTTAAGACATTAAATAAGATCGAACACTGTGTCTCATAACTACCATGAGTTTGAAAGAGGGGAGTCCAAACAATATTTAAAGATTTAAAGGTATCTGCAACTGTCAATATCTTAATAAAATGTGGTTTCTTTCTTTAAATATATTTTTCAGGTTTGCTTATTTTGAGAGAGAGAGAGAGAGCGAGCAGGGGAGGGGCAGAGAGGTAAGGAGAGAGAGGATCCCAAGCAGGCTCTACCATGTCAGCACAGAGCCCAAAGCAGGGCTTCAACTCGTAAACTGTGAGATCATGGCCTGAGCTGAAACCAAGAGTCGGATGCTTAACTGATCCACCCAGGTGCCCCTCAAAATGTGGTTTCTATTGGTGACAATGCCATAAGTATTGTTAAGCAGGTATGGTTTGTTACTGTGGAAAAGCCCCACTTCAATTAGAACTTAGTAAAACTGAAAATAGAAAGATTTTATCCAAGTTCTCAGAACCCTGAATTCTATTCGGTTAAGAACCTTTGAACTAGACCACAAAATTTGAATGCAAGAATGACAGGTGAAGGTTCAGGTTAACTTAGAGAAGATCCCAGTTTGTGCAAAGACTGGACACACGAGGCTAGGAACTGGAGTTTGATCCCAGAGAAACTAGTAAGAATTTCTTAGGGGGCTATGGGTCAGAATAATACCCAAGGAAGATGATTGATCTTCTTTGCTGCATGGTTTTGTGGCAGAGAATCCAGGGAAGGAGCCATGTCCGTTGTGAACAGGGCCTACGGCAGAGTTTCAGTTAAGGGACAAAATCGGTGCGTTATGTGTGCTATTAGAGGTTATTTGTAGTCATCGGTAGGGTGACATACGGATGACTTGGCTGTCCTTAGTCACAGAGTTAAGTTCAGAAGGGATGAAGGGTGATTTTGGAAGGAAAATGAGGTCACACGTGAGGCCTCCCGTAAAGAGAGCAGGAGAGCAGTTATTCAAGAAAAAGTGGGGGGGGGAGGCAAAGCATCTCTGATTGCTAAACATTCTTGTAAAGAGTAATAAAATACTATGACATTGGTAGCCAGTCTTCTAATTGAGCACTTGCTCTGTGCCTTTGCTAAATCCCCATGTTTTTAGGAGCTTTACTGGGATATAATTCACATCCCATACAATCCCATACAATTTGCCCTTTTAAGGTGTTCGATTCGGTGCATTCTGGATTATTCAAAGTTGTGCATCCAAAGCCACGGTTACCCCCAGATGAAACACCGCACCCCGGAACTGTCACGCCCCAACCCCTCCATCCCTCGTGAGGGGCCTGGGCAATTATTAATATACTTTCTCTCAAGATAGGACTGTTCCGACTGTTTGTTGCACATACATGGAGTCCTACAGCCCGTGGTCCTCGTGACTGACTTGTTTGACTTCGTAGGTGTTCATCCCTGCTTCCGGCGGGACCCCGTTCCTTATGTGGTGGAGGAACACGTCACCTTGTTGATCCATTTACCACTTAAGTCCTCTGTACGCATTAGTTCTTTCTGTCATTGCCCCTGACGGCACAGGAGAGGAGTGTTGGCTGTTTGCTTCTACGGTCTGCTTCTCTGGAAATACCACCTTGAACCCCCTTCCTTTGTTCTATGGCACAAGAGGGCGAACACTACCTCTTTGGTGTGGGCAGTGGCTTTCAAACCCAAAACTCTCCCTCCTCCCCTGCCCCAGGCCATTTGTACAACAGCTTCCTGAGGGAATAAATCCAAACTTTTTTTTCATCTTTTGATAGATGCTTAGAGTTATTTTGCAGGGTGGATGGTTGTTCCTTTGGGGTTTTTCTTCTCTGCTTTTTAAAAATGGGAAGGTAGGTAAGTGCTCACCGTATACTCTGGAGAATCCTGGCCTTATGTAAAATGGAAAAAAAAAACTACATATATTACATCCAGTGTAGGTAGTTTAAATTGTCAAATAAAAACTTTTCCTTGTGAGATGTGTACTACTGGGTAAAACAAAGTACAGAAATACTTTCAGTAAGTGGAGTGGGAGTGAGAGGTTGACACTTATTATTATTTTTTTTTTGAGAGAAAGAGAAAGATGGTGGGGGGAGGAGCAGAAGGTGTGGGGAGAGGCAGACAGACAGACCCAAGCAGGCTCCATGCTGTCAGCGCAGAACCTGACGTGAGCTTCATTGCACAAACTGTGAGGTCTTGACTTCAGTCAAAGTCAAGAGTCGAATGCCCAGTGACTGAGCCACCCGGGCGTCCCAGAGACGGACACTTTCGATTTTTGTTTTTCTTTTTCTTGTGGACTATAGAGGCAATAGAATAAACATGAAATCCTAAGGCTAACCCACCAGCAAGATCACAGCTGTGGACCTTTTCACTCTTAGTTCAATCTGTTCACCAGTGAGAACCTACTAACCTCCCACTATTTACAACCAGGCATTAAATGACTGTCCCTGTGTCAGCTGAGGGTTTTCTGATGGGTGTGGGAAGCTTCGTCTCACACCAGGCTTTCACTGAAATCTCCTGTGAATCCTACGATCCTAAATGTGGTGAACCCACCTTGGGGTTTACTCTCCTTAAAACTATCTTTTTTTTTCTTGTCTAAAGGAAATTGTAAGAAGGACTCCATCTATGTCTTCATCTTGACATATGTATTATCTAGTGATCCTAACCCTATAAACTATGATACGGTTATCCCAGACCTATAGTGAAGTAAATCGAGACCGAATTAGAGAATTCCTTCAAGATCCCAAAGCCAGTCAGAGCTACAGCCACGACCCAGTGTTTTCAAGGGTATCTGGAAAGGAGCTGCCATTCCAACATCAGTAAGATCGTCTTGCGAGTCTTGCTTCAAAATGTTCCGTACTTCTATTTGACATGACATCTGCTGGGGAGAATTACCCAGTAAATAGACTTGTGGCTTTATCCAATCCCGGAGCAACGTGGTTTGCTTCAGTATTGCAACCTGGTGTTAATCTTACTTGAGTTTGGAATTTACATCTGGTGGAGGTTAAATGATGAACAGCGGAAGTCCAAAATTTCCCCTTAAATGTAGAGTATTTTCTACGTGCGCAGATTGTATCGGGTTTTCTCCGCCTGGGCACAGCTCCCATTTGGGGCCAAATGATGCTTTGTTGTGGGGCTGTCCTTGTTGTGGGGCTTCCCAGCATTCTTGGCTTCTGCCAATGAGACACGGGTAAGACACCCCAAGTGGTGACAACCAGAAATATTCCCAGACGTTGCCCAGTATTCCCTGGAGACAAAATGAGCCCCAGTGGAGAACCACTGTGTTAGGTTCTCCCAAGCTTACCATTAAAACAAAGGCATGATTCGTGCCCACAAGTCTGACAGTGTTAGCTGTCCTTTTGCCACGTGCCCCTCTTCGAGAAGGTACAGAAGTGGCCATTCATGGTCTCGGCTAATTGAAGGTACTCATGAACTTTAGAAATGATACAGCAGGAGTGCATTATACATTGCTGGAATTAAGCTTAATAAACGTGACTTGATTAAGACAAATTATCTGTTCACCTCTTCATTGACTCGGAATCGTCCGTCTGCTCCCCTGTCCTACAAATGCCTCTCTCTCCTCTGTCCTGGCTTTTCTCATCATTGGAAATTGAAATTAGTCCATGGACATTCATCTAGTGCTTTTTGTGTACTTTAAAGTGCTAGGATTTTATTTTTTATCTTTATTTTTTTTAATTATTAAAAAAATTTTTTTAATCTTTATTTTTTCTGAAAGGAGACAGTGTGAGCAGAAGAGGGGCAGAGAGTGAAGAAGACACAGAATCCGAAGCAGGCTCCGGGCTCTGAGCTGTCAGCACAGAGCCTGACTCAGGGCTCGATCTCACGATCTATGAGATCATGGCCTGAGCTGCCATCAAGAATCAGATGCTTAACCAACTGAGCCACCGAGGTGCCCCTATAATTATCTTTTTTTTTAATTTTTATTTAAAAAAATTTTAAAGGTTTACTTTTTTTTTTTAGAGAGAGAAAGAGAGACAGAGAGCAGGCAAGCAAGCAAGCAGGGGAGGGGCAGAAAGAGAGGGACGCACAGAATCAGAAGCATGCTCCAGGCTCCACACTGTCAGCACAGAAAGACCTGTGACCGCACTGAAGCGGTCCTCGAACTCCCTAATTATGAGATCATGACTTGAGCCGAAGTCGGACGCTCAACCGACTGAGCCACCCAGGTGCCCCGAAGCGCTAGAATTTTGTAAAACACAATGTGTATGAAGATGATAGAATTATGACGCTTGTGAAGTTCTTCCAGAATCCTGTAGACACATCTGTGAGAGTGTCAGTGTGTTCTCTCCTCCAGTATCTCCGAGGGCAGGATTCTGCAATGTACATTGTTCATCCCAGATTTCCACTCTGATGATTCAGAGGATTCTCTATGTACAAATCGCTTACATTTCAGACTGTTTCCCCATCTAGGTTTCCTTTGTAAATATGTGCATGCCCCCTATGACCTCAGTTAGAAACAAACACACTTGATGCTCAGATATGTGCATTTTTATTTCTTACTCTCTTGTGGGTTTTGTTTTGTTTTGTTTTTTTCGTTCTCTCCCTTCCCCCCCCCCCCCCCCCCCCACCCCTGTCTCCATAAGACAGATGTTTAGTTCTGGACATCTCATTAATGTTTTTTATTCTCTTATTACCAAGAGTAACTATGATGATTATATTTCATATTCAGATATATATTGATCTGTTGTAATTCAGTGTAATGAAAAATTGTGTCAAGTCATGACCAGAGAGAAAATCAGATTTGCCTAAGGAAAGAAGTCTGCTATCATATATCTTCAACTAGCCTCTTAAACCTCAGGCTCTGTTTCATTCCATTTGGGTAACTAGTATTTTTGTGCTCCCTGTAAGAATTATAGCTATGATGTATCAAAGAAAAGTGACTTCTTTTGAATGGGAAGCTTGCTCCTAACTACAGTCCAGATGTCCTGGGGCACCTGGGTGGCTCATTCGGGTAAGCATAAGACTGTTGGTTTTGGCTCAGGTCATGATCTCACAGCTCATGGGTTCGAGCCCCATGTCGGGCTCTGCACTCAAAGCGTGGAGCCTGCTTTGGATTCACTCTCTCTCTGTCCCTCTCCCTGCTTGTGCTCTCTCACTCTCTTTCAAAAATAAACGTAAAAGAGGAGAATCTGATGGCCTGACACTTAAAGAAACTAGAACACAAAGAGTTGAGGGAAAAACCTCTTCTCATCCTCCAAGAGAAAACCAATCTGCAAAATACCTAACTAGAAGTGGGTGAAGCAAGCTTTGGAAGAAATAAGTAATACTAGAACAGGGAAGTTTCTCATAGAGTTCCATTCAAGGGCCAGAGAACGATTTTCAATCATCAAGATTAACACTACATCAAAGGAGCAAAAGTGTGGATCCGGAGAGACCATAGCCATTTGGATTTAAAGCAATCTTGAACAGAAAACAGATAAGGTACTGACACGCAGTCATTTTTAAATTCAAGAACACACTTGTGTCTCTTTGTGAGGCCGTCTGTTTCCTTTTTACGCTGGCTTCGAAAAAGCCTACCTGAATGCTTACAGCTTTGAAGAAGCTATCCAAGAATGGAGTCTGTTCCTGGTAACTGGATGGTTTTTTGCTCTAGCCCACAGCAGCCTTAGCAATTTTTACTTTCTTCCCCAGATGAACACCCCCAATCTGAAAGAGCCCTGCAAGGCAAGTCCGATAAAATAGTATCCCTAATTCATTTGAAAAGCAGAAAGTAGGGGCTAAAAATTCTCACCCTAAAAAAAAAAAAATCATTCTTCTCTCTATGCGATGACGCGTGCTAAGTAAGCTTATTGTGAAGTAATCATCTAGCAGCATATGTTAGTAAAGTCATTATGTTGTACACCTGAAACTTATATAGTGCTGTAGGCCAATTACATCTTAAAGAAGGAGGAAGAGGAAAAGAAAGGAGGGGGAGGAGGAGGGGGGAGGGAGAAGGGAGGGAGGATCCATAAGTGAACCTCCTCTCCTAGAGGAGACAGACCCATGCTGGTGGCCACACAGCTCAGCCATCACATGTTGAATTAGTCCTGTTGAAAAACTGGAAACTCCAGAAACCCACCTGAGAGAATTCGTAATGTAAAAGCTGTGATCTTGAGCCTGCAAAATCACAAAGGGGCTGGTCCAGCAGAGGGAAGGAGCAAAATGATGGGGGGGAGGTCTTATCTAGATGGGACCTTTTGACATAACACCTCACTGCCTTTGATGGCCAGTCGAGTTGCCTTGAATGTTCCAACCAAGGTTATTGGAACTAAGCACAGAACGTTCATAATTAGGTTATTGCCAGCCATTCTCGTTCAGCCTGCCTGTAATAAATCCCTAAGCTGATTTGCCTTATCGTGGAAGTTCTTAGGGCACAAAACCACAAGCTAGTAAAAAACCTATAAAGATAATCAAAGCCAGGCGATTCTGTGTCTCCTTGTAAACTCAATTTGTTTTATTTGTAGGGCCTAATTCTTACAAGAGATAGACAAGAGTAAAGATACTTTATTTTTTCAATGTTTATTTATTTATTTTGAGAGAGAGAGTGAGAGAGTGAAAGAGAGAGAAATGGAATCCCAAGTAGGTTCCATGCTGTCGGTGCAAGGCCTGATGTGAAGCTTGATCTCATGAACCATGAGATGGTGAACTAAGCTGAAACTGAGTTGGATGGTTAACCAACGGAGCCACTTAAGCATCCCCAAAAGTATAAATACCTCATAATGGGTCTCTTAACACTTGGCATCTCCCAAGGGGGGCACGTGGATTGTAATGCCAGAAAGCAGAAGGGGGGAGCTGATTGATGCTCAGGGTGGCCCATGGTAGGCTTTAGGACTCAGCCCAGCCCATCACAAATGGGTGTATGGTCCTTGAAGTAGAATGTAGTTTTTATTTTAGGTACTGTGATAAAACTTTTAATTGTTCAGACTCATGGCTGGGGTCCTGAGAGCTGAGTAAAACTCTAACCCCTAAATCGAATCTTAGCCAACTGTCCCCACGTCTCTTCTGTAAACAACTTTCACAATGGAGCAAAGCCAAATAAAAATGATTTGCATGTTTCTTTTTTGTGGTGGAGATAGCGCAGAGTAAAAATAATGCCAATATGATACCATATTTCCTAAAAGCAAAAGTGACTATTAACAAGATCAGAGTATACAGACGGATCACATTTTTGATTGTCATTAGTTCCCTTGAATAACAGTTCTAATGGCCTCTAGTCACTGTTGAGTCCAGTTAAAGAACATAATGGGAACATCTAGAACTTTACTAGGATGTTCTGAAAATGCCTTTCTGCTACTCTTGGGGAAAAAAAAAATCTTTGATTTGGAATCTAACGTGGTTGAAAATTAAAGTATTAAAGAGTCATGAATAAATGCTAATGAATCTCTGCTATTTCTTTAAAAGAAACAGAAATTACATTCAACCATGCTGACCTGAAGTGAATTCCTCAAAATGCGCTCCTGAAGTTAATAGCGAATTATAATTATGTAAAACCTCCAAGTTGGGCTGTTTCTAAGTTGGTATGAGCCTCTGGCAAAAGCATGCTATATTTTGAGCCTGACTGACTTTTTCCCTATTTGTTTCAGCCCACATTATTCCCCTCACCACCAAAATAACCACACATAGGCCTACCTACTTTCTATGCAAGGGAGGTCAATTTCAGCCAAACTTCAAAGGTAGCCATAGCATGGAAAAAAGAGGTGGGGGGAGAACAAGAGTAGGGGAGTGGCTCCTGGATGGTCCTGATACTTGCCAAGGACATCGATTAGGTGGGAACCGAGCCCTCTGGTAGATGGCAGTAAGCTTGTGATGGTTTTATTCTTCGTTTTCATAAGTGGGCCACAGATTCTGTACTTGGAAATCCATTTGTAAGTGTATAATCACTTCTCATTTGGCTTGAAGGTTGCTCTGCGGCATAGTGAGTGAGCTTAACCGAATTCACAGTTCACATCAATAATTTACGTTACTGGGCTCCTGGAAATCCAGACCTTTCCAAAGGTCTTCGAAAGAACTCTCTAATTAATGCCATGTGTGTTCCTACCTTTGTTTTTAGCCCCCGTTGGTCCCGCCTCCCGGGTTACTTACTCCATCCACACAGCAGGGGTGAAGAAGGGAAAGTGATCACACAGTGACTCAGTAACATTTTAGAAACACGGTGTTTCTGTTTACCATTTAGAGTTTTCTGTTTATTAAAAAATGCTTTTTGGACCATTCCCATCTATCCTGTGTGATCACATTCCTCACTTCCATGGCTATTGTGAATATAGTGACCCTGTAGTATTTCACTTAACCTGGAAAAGATGTTTTCTATCCAGATTTCTATTTCTCAGATACAATCTGTTCCAGTAAATCGCTTGCTAAATCTTTTTGCTTTTCTGGTTTTTTTTTTTAGAATGTTTATTCATTTTTGAGAGAGAGAGAGACAGAGACAGAAGGGGAGGGACAGAGAGAGAGGGAGACACCTCTCCCTCTGAAGCGGGCCGTGTGCTGACAAAAGAGTCCAATGAAGATGCGGGGCTCGAACTCATGAACTGTGAGATCATGACCACAGCTGAAGCTGGATGCTTAACTGATTGAGCCAGAGGTGCCCCCCCACCCTTTTTTTTAACTGTCTAATCAATATGGAATATATTCTCTTCTCAACACTGATTATTCAAATATATATGAATACCTATAATACATAGGCGTGTTGGTACCTATCTTTAAAAAAGTGAGTTAGACATGAGAAAATTAGGCAAATATGAAAATCATCAGGAAAACGAGTTGGAACCAGAAACGCATTTGTACACATGTTTCAGACCTGAGGCATATATAATTCCGACTGTGAGATTTCTGGAGGTCCTATCAAAGAAAACATATCTGTTAAAAGATTAACTATCAGTTAAAATCAGTAAGTGCTGGGGTGCCTGGGTGGCTCAGTTGGTTGGGCATCCAACTATGACTCTTGGTTTTGGCTCAGGTCATGATCTCACAGGTTTGTGAGTTCAAGTCCCATATGGGGCTCTGCACTAACAAAGTGGCGTCTGCTTGGTATTCTCTCTCTCTCTCTCTCTCTCTCTCTCTCTCTCTCTTTTCCTCCCTCCCCTGTCTGCCCCTCCTCTGCTCTCTCTCTCTCTCTCTCTCTCTTTCTCTCTCTCAAAATAAATACACTTGAAAAACATAATCAGTTTTACACAAGCATGTTTTTTTAGAGAAGGAAGGTACACCAACACTAAGTAGTAGTGTGGTCACTGTGGTATAGGAACAGTAAAATTTCCCAGAGTGGGGAATCTCTGGATTTTATTAATTAGCTTCCATGTGACAGGTCATAGATGTCCTTTGAGAAACCACTGAGCTAAAGTAAGAGCTCTGTATTTCTTGTCTTCTATTAGTTGAGAAGCCCTAATTCTTAAGCTGTCCAGAAGGAATCTGAGTAGTGGTCTTGCTCCTGTGGGTCTATTGCCACTGAAGACTTTCAACTTTGGAACCTCAACAGAGAAGTAGATTTGTCCAAAAGCAGTGATGTATGAAAGTTCTTTAGATATTGTTCATTTTGCTTTTAGTTCTCTTAATACAATTGAAGCTAGAGCTTTAAGTCAGGAAAATATTATAATGCACTGGAAAGTTGGTACTTTGGGGGCCTGGGTGGCTCAGTCACCATCTGACTTTGGCTCATATCATGGTCAACTTTTGGGACCGTATCAAGATAAAAAGCTTCTGCACTGCAAAGGAAACAATCAACCAACCTAAAAGACAAGCGATGGAATGGGAAAAGATGTTTGCAAATGACATATCAGATAAAGGGTTAGTATCCAAAATCTATAAAGAACTTACCAAACTCAACACCCAGAAACAAACAGTCCAGTAAAGAAATGGGCAGAAGACATGAATAGACACTTTTCTAAAGAAGACATCCAGATGACCAACAGTCACATGAAAAGATGCTCAACGTCACTCATCATCAGGGAAATCCAAATCAAAGCCACATTGAGATACCACCTCACAGCGGTGGAAACAACAGATGTTGGCAAGGATGTGGAGAAATGGGAACCCTCTTGCACTGTTGGTGGGAATGAAAACTGGTACAGCTGCTCTGGAAAACAGCGTGGAGGTTCCTCAAAAAATAAAAAAATAAAACTACCCTGTGACCCAGCAATAGCACTATTATGAATTTATCCAAAGGATACAGGAGTGCTGATTCATAGGGGCACATGTACCCCAATGTTTATAGCAGCGCTTTCAACAATAGCCAAATTATGGAAAGAGCCCAAATGTCCGTCAACTGATGAAATGATAAAGAAGATGTGGTTTGTATATACAATGGAATACTACTTGACAATGAGAAAGAATGAAATCCTGCCATTTGCAACAACATGGATGGAACTAGAGGGTATTATGCTCAGGGAAGTAAGTCAGCCAAAGACCTATCATATGTTTTCACTCATAGGTTGATATTGAGAGACTTAACAGAAGACCATGGGGGAAGGGAAGGGAGAAAATAGTTACAAATGGAGAGAGAGGGAGGCAATCATAAGAGACTCTTAAATACAGAGAACAAACAGTTGACTGGGGGTTGGGGAGAGGGGAAAGTGGGTGATGGGCATTGAGGAGGGCACCTGTTGGGATGAGCCCTGGGTGTTGTATGTAAGTGATGAATCATGGGAATCTACCCCCAAAACCAAGAGTGCACTGTATACGCTGTATGTTAGCCAATTTGACAATAAATTATATTTTTTAAAAAAAGTCATTTATGGGAGCTTCCAGCCTAAGGCAGTCCTTGCTGAAGCAATACTATGTCAACTGTTGGCGGTACATGGCCGAGTGGGGAAGAGGATAAAGAGAATGCATTCTGCCAGGTAGATCGCCATGACTTCTTGCAATTCCGTGTCCTTCATTCAGTATGATAGCGATTTGAACCCAGAAGTTCTCAACCCCCGTAGAGAAATCTGAAACAATTACTTTCTCCATTAAAAAAAAAGAAAAAACCAAACTTACTAACCTATAGGGATGTTGGTTGGTTTCTGGAATAGATAATGGAATATTGTGTTTCCGTATGCTGTAATAAGCCCTCCTTCCTTTTAGATAAGGAGTATGGTGAAAATAACACCAATAGTAAGAGCTAACGTGTATTGACCGTCTTCTATAGGCTGGGCATTGCACTCAGCATTGAACCTGCTGTATTATGTCATTTTGTCAACCGCCCCATGAGATAGGTGCTTTTCCTTTATCCACTTTCTTAATGAAGAAACTGGGGCATGGAGAAATTAATACCACGCCCAGAGTCACAAGGCTCATAAGGAACAGATAAGAGAACCAGAATTCAACTCCTGGTCTGACTTCTAATGACGTATAAACCTCCTAACTGCATAAAGTTCTGAGTCTGCTTCTCATTCTCTGGTGGCAGATGAGATTCCTGAGGGGACAGGCTTACCCATGAAAGGGAAGGGGGGACATGCCATGGGCAAGGGACATCTGAGGCTTGTGAAAATACGAATTTACTGGGCTGGTTTTGATGTACCTATCAAGAGACAGAATTTTATTTTCCGTGGTCAAGAAGTGAGGCATGACAAAAGCTAGACTGAATTTCGAGTGGCCAGACCCCCATAAGGGAGTATGTCCTAACGTTGTGAAATGTTGGACTTGTTCATCCCGGATAACTTCTTTCCACACAGAGGAGGTGCGCCCACATGGTTCAAGAGTGGCGAATAGATTTTATGTGAAATTTTATCCTAATTACCACAGAATTCTCTCTCCACTGATACCATTTGCATGAAAATGGTTTCCGGGGTAGAACAAGGTTGTCTGAAGCGTTGACCCTGCATCACTGGTACATGGATTAACTTAACAAATAAAAGGATTTTTTTTTTGACATTTAGGATTTTATCCCCATAGGTGTCTGAGCAAATTAGCACATGAAACCTGTGATTTTACAAATGTTATTGCTTAGTTGAAAGTAGGTTGATTTTTTTTTTAAGAGGGAGTGAGTTTAAAGCCCAACTCTACAAGTCAAATACTACAGGAAACACATCAATAAGGGGGCAATTATGAAATCACTGCCTGGGGGCCTGAAGTTTGGAGAGGACTTGGTGGTGTTACTTCCTTCCATGCACTAGCTAATGCCACACAGACTTTGTCTTCTGTAGACTATGGATAAGTAACTTGGAAGAAAAATAGAAAGGGGGGATTGGTCTAGAATGCATTGTGTTGACTATTTCCCACTGCCGCCCCCCAATTTTGTGAGGTGATAGAATTTGTAGTGCACTTAGCTGCACCCTTTTAAAGTATATTTTTTTCCATTTCCCTCATGAATAGAATTTACCTTACTCGCAAGCGACACTGTATATCCAGGGTCGTTGTGTCCCTGGTCTTTCCTTTCTTATCATTTCATTGTCCCAGTTCTTTGTGCACAGAGAACTCCCACGGACCCTCTATCCTCGTAGTTAGTTTGTTTTTCCTTACAGTCCGTGTTGCAGGGCTGGCAAACAGATAAAACAATCTTGGCCAAGTCAGATAAGATGCTTACAAAGAAAACCTACCATGAGCTGCAATTAAACAGTGCCCAAGGGTCGAAGCAATCTCCCTTTCTCTAATCGCCATGCCTTACTCAAATGAGCATTCCCCAGTATGAAACGTGCTATAGAAAATGTACCTGCTTTCTCAGTTGTACCCTCAGATTCAAAATGACATCAAAATCGGAATTACCAGAGTTTTCTAAAACTGGGAAAAACACACATTTACATTTTTGTCCCCTTTTTTCAGGCCTGCTTTCTGTTTTATCTTACAGTGCTATCAGCGACTAATTTAAAGAAGGGTGGCATCTCTTAACCGACTTGATTTATTGTTCCTCCATTGCCTCCGAGCTAAGACTTGATGTTCCCTGGTAACTGCCTCGCAGTTTTAAACATGAGCCCGGTATTCCTTCTTGCCGATGACAAATGCAACAGATGAGATGAAGCATGGGAGAGAATTAAAGTAACGTTGTCTCTTCTTTTCAGATGGTAAGGTGGAAGTCACCAAAGAAGGTGTGAAGCTGTGCACCATGGGTCCAGGAAAGGTGTTCGGAGAGCTGGCAATTCTTTACAACTGTACCCGGACAGCTACCGTCAAGAGTAAGACTGTTTTCTTATTTTGCAAATATTGCCAGCGCCATTTTCCCCTAGAGCTTTGAGATGTTGGTTGACGTACTTCCGGATTCAGTCTCTGTGATTTTGTTAATCTATAGTTTAATTCTCACCTTGCAATGGGGTTGATACATCTGTCCGCTGAAGGAAGGTTAGCAATCAGTTCTGCCTGACTTCAGTTGTTTCACTGACTTGTGGAAAATCTTCTTTTAACCTGGAATTCCTAGAAATTAAGATTTACAAAATGCGTTCTCTTGATAAATTAAACAGAAGCAAGACCTTTTCGCTTGAAGCCGCATGCTGATACTTAAGGAATTTTTACGTATCTGTCTATTCTGGGTTACGTTCCCCCATAAATTCCACTTGTTCATTCATTGGGTTAGAAAAAATTTAAAGGAGAAATGTCCTTCATCTCATTCAAGCCTCATTGAGCGAGATATATCCTGAATTCTAAAATTTGTCTGAGTATATTCTTGTCTTCAGCTGCTCATCAAGCTGTATATTATAGTATTTTTCTTTTCTACTGATTGAGCTTATTTTAAATCGGGGCAATAAAGCAACTTGTCTCCCTAATTTTACATATATGTGTATATATGATTTCTCTAGCAACTCATTACTCGGTAGAAGCAGCTGCAGGCGTTGGGGAGTGGGGGGAGGTGGTGGTTTTAAATACTCCTTCCTGACTACAGGATATAATGAGTGTGTAACAAACAGAGCTGAATGCAAAAGGCAACAATGGAAGGTCCATTGCATCTTTAGGCAGATGTGTGTTTTTCGTGTTGGAAATGTTCTTTGGTACACAATCCTGTGGGTCATCGCAATCACAAGTCACTTTGATTAGGTTTTCTTATCTTAAAAAAAAAGTACTATTGGCAAAATGAAAAATTATCAATCAGTTTCAGCTGGATGCCATTGATTATTTTGTTTACTGTTTTGTTTTTTTCTCTCAAGTATGGCATGCGGCTAACAATATGGCACTGAACCTTGGATTGTAAAGAATTCAAGAATGCATGGCCAGCCAGAAACCCAGAAATTGTCCTGTAGGTCTGGTTGGCGAATCGCCTTTTTATTCAGTTGCGATTGCGGCCCTTAGAGGATGAGTGCCTCATGATGTTTTATCTCGATCTTTGAAGGCACGAAACTCTTTTGATTGATACGCACCATGTTTTTATTTTATGTGATCATTGAATTACATGACTCAAAGAATAATGAAGCCCAGTGAAGCATAACAGAATCTGCCACAACTTTAACTTGTTTAAAAAGTGCCTTAACTAGAAAAGAAGAGTAGTCATGACACTATTAAGTGAAACAGATTATACTGTCATGCTGCGTTTTATGAGAAATACATTCCTTGTAGGTCAAAAAAGGGACAGGAGTAACATATTTTGTTTAAAACAGGCTTTCCCTGAATTGTGAATAGTGAACATTTTAAAATACTTCAGCCTTGTATACTGCTCGTTTAATTCTAATGAAAACCCCAATTCCCAAGAGGTCAACAGTTGGTAATAACATGTGCTTAATCTTTTGAAACTTTGAATTATTAAAGAAATATTTTAGATAGACTAAATAGTGCATTTAAATTTTATAGCAGAGATTTTTTTTTCATAAAATGATTGCTTTATGAAATTGATGAGTTTCCTATAAAATGGAGTTCATCTGCTGTAGCCTCTATTGTATTACTATTTGATCCGTTGAAAAACGTCCTATGTATCTGATTGAGAAGGAACTGGGTGTTGAATGCAAATCACAATTCTAACCATTTGGGGCAATCAAAACATCTACATCAAAGAAAATGAGTAATGGAGCATCTTCTTTAACACAGACTCAGAAAAGGCACACATACGTGTGTGTGTGTGTGTGTGTGTGTGTGTGTGTGTGTGTGTGTATTTCTTCATAGTGCCTACTTAAGATGTGGAGGTTGTACTGAGAAAAGAGCCTAAGTTTGATGGAGTGTAGACCTACCTCTGCGTTTATAGATGGAGAAGTTTCTGCATGAATGAGGAATAATACCTATTACCGAGAGATTCTGCGTATCGTGTAAAGAACTATAAGGTGTGAATAATGGTTATTTCTTATTCAGGACCTTTTGTTCTGTCTCTTACACTATCCAGGGTGATTATACTTATGACCATGATCCTTAAGTACCACTTTAAATTTATGTTTAAATTAAACTTTCAGGCTGATCACTTTATAATTCTGATTATGTTCCATTATGGATGCTAATTTTACCAAACGACTACAGAACAGAAACCCCCCAATGTTATCTTACTCTTCATGTGTGATATTACAAAATGGCCTTATTTGGCTTTTTTAGATCCAGTCGTTTCTCAGGATTCAGGATTTTGTTGGCTCTTGTCCATTTTTGTTAGCCATCATTTTGCCAGTAATGACCATTTGGCATATGGATTCATCCACCTGGGTGTGGCAGTCTACCTCTCAGGACTTCACTCGACCTACTCAATAGCTTGCCTATCCATGCCTCTTTCTTTCTCACTTCTGTGGGATGTGACCCCATTTGTGTCGACATCACCTATTTTGTTTCCTGATCTCTTTCTCCTGTCTTTCTCCCTAGGTCAGCCTGAAAGCTGCCTAGCATTTTAATGCATTTTTAATCTCACAGTGGTAACTAAATCCTAGGTGACAGTCAAGAGTTCTCCATGTACATGAGTCATTTCTTGTTCAAAAGAGCACTTTTTTTTTTTTGAAATTGTATCAGGCCATGAATAAATAAATCCCAGTGACTTCCCGCTAACAAATAGGATTCTATTACCTGTGGGCTTTTTTTTTTTTTTTTTTTTTTTTTACTTACGGTACCAAAAAAGTGGTTTTCTTTTTAAAGCTCAAAATTGATAGATGCTATAAAATACGATAAGCTCGTTCATAGTGTTTCAACCAAAAGAAGTGCCATGATAGTTTGAAACAAGCTCCTTGTTTTTCATTTGGGAGAAATCAATTAACATGCCTCAGAAAATAAACGTATACTACTGGTTATTACGGTAACACCAGGAGAGGGGTCTGATAGCACCAAGAATAACTCTTTAAAACATTGAAACCATGAGGACATAGACAACCTGATAGGATAGTGCAGGAAATCTACATTCAGAGTCCATTCCTGTCTTGTAAAACAGCACCATTGATTTTTTCCCCCCCTTGAGGAATGAACATATCAAAATACATAAAATTAACATTTTGTTGGAAACAAATGTAATGGATGTCTTGAGGTCATTCGTGGCTTAAACACCCTGAAGTTTTCCCTGTTATCTGTGATAGGAACATGGCCACTTGGACCATCCATCCTATCACAAACAGTCCAGATGCCCCGGGGAGGAAAAAAAAATCAATTGTTACATTTGATTTCCACAACACCAAGCAGTGTCTCCAATGGTGGTTGAACTTGACATCTTTATCTAAATATTTTGGGGTTGTGGAGATGAAAGAGTTTTACTGTCCATTTTCAAACCCCACAAAGGTTAGGGACTTCTAATACATCCTTCAGTAACCCTTGCTTCCTCGGTGCCCATACCTGGAAGCATGTTATTGTCTTGTCTTCCTAAAGTGTCATTTCTGGTCATGATTTCACTTTTCACTTCCCTCACAGCTAAAGCAATATCCATTGATACTCAGTCTGGGCCTCTTACCTTGCTTCTTTGCCCAAGGTTCTTTAAAATCACACACACACACACACACACACACACACACACACAGACACCACACACACACACACACACACACACACACACACACACACACACACAAATGGAAACTTGAAGTTAATGGAAACCTAAAAATAGAATGGACAAAGCATTTCATTTACAATGAGAAAGGGATTCAGTGACACTTGCCCTGTGTGTGAATTTGCAAGGACATTTATGGTATTATCCTGTTTTACCTGGATTTCCCATGACCATTTCTCATAACTACATAGTGATTTTTTTTTTTTTTTGAGGTTTGACTTCTATGGCTCTTTGCTCCCAAATTCAGTTGTAGATGAATTGGGGTATTTTTGCCTGAAGATACTAAATTGAAGTCTCTTCCTCCTATTTTGAGTGTCCCGTTCACAAATCCCCAAACCTTAGGCAGTAATTTATTCAAACACTCTCATCCAGGTAGACTGCAATATAATCCAAGAATAAAAGGTCTCTCTTTGTAGGAAAACCTCTCAACACTAGGGTAAGTTGATAACCGTGGAAAGTTATCTGCAAAATTGGTCTATGGGGGTGTGAGGCTCTTTTATGAATTGACTTGGGCAAAGTATCTGAGTAATTATTTTTTCCTTAGATTATATATAACAAGTATTTAAAAATTCCTCAGCATTAAAATACTTGAGTACTATCACAAAAGAGCCTAAACATCCTACAAGAAATCTAACAAATCGGTGACTTTAGTAACGTCTGCTAAAAATATCTTTCTGCCTTAGCTTTTGAATACTTTCAGGTTTACAGAAGTTTTCCTAGCATATTTGTACTGGGGGAGTGGACTCATTAAGATATTGCAAGATGTCATAGACATCTTAAGAACACAGTGAAAAGGGTTGGATTTTTCGGTTTGTTCTTGTTCTGAAAATTGAGTCTAGGCAGTAAGGTGTTTTGTACATTCCCACGTAGCTTGGTTTCAGACCTATTATTCAACCTGACTCAGAAAAATCTGCCTACTGTCAAAACAGACAAACAAAAATTCTAAAGAATGCGAAAGAAATTGACCAACATTGTTTGTTCAGATACCTCTCTGATCTGTTCTGATACTTACAAGGTCAACAGTGCCTTTTATTGGTAAAGGAACAAAAGAAATGAATGCCAATTTCATTAATCCAAGGGAATCCTAGAGAAAGCTCTTCTAGTGGCCGTAACCTTACCTAGGAAGGTGATTGAATCAAGAAGTGAGCAATTAGACACTTGTTAGGAAAACACCATTGTCGAGTTCCAAAAAGCATCACTGAGGGTAGAGGTACATCCACGTGAGGAGATGAAGGGACATAGCCTGTGAGTACCCACTGCTGTAGTCTAGGCGGTTATTACCTGGGGTTTTAATGAGCAACACCAGTCCTGGACTGTCGGACTCCCTGCTCCATAGAACAAAAGCGGAGGAGAGAAGTATGGTAAATGAGAATGGCTCTGTTCTGCCTTCCAGAGGCCAATTAAAAACATGCAAGCTTTGCATCCTCCTAGTCTAATGCATGCCTGCTACTAACCATCCTGAAGGGAGAGAAGCAACAAAGTAAATTTAGGCTGCAGATGGCTAGAAATATGGCCCTGATCACAGAAGGCACAGTCCAGGAACCTCCCAGGAATCGTCATCCTGGACAGCGAAACTGTGTTACGACAGCATCTTGGGGAAGCAGATACGTTGTTTAGTGAGTCAGCCACTATTCTGTTTAGGAAAATCTTTCTTTTCTTTCTTTTCTTTCTTTCTTTTCTTTTCTTTCTTTTCTTTCTTTCCTTTTCTTTTCTTTCTTTCTTTCTTTCTTTCTTTCTTTCTTTCTTTCTTTCTTTCTTTCTTTCTTTCTTTCACAGATCACATTTGTCTCTTATAGAGTGCTGTGAAATTAGTAACATAAATCCAACTATGTAATCCCTGAGAAATAAATTTCTTGATTAAAGGAATCAACTCACTAGGTACCAGTGATGCCACACAGCAGACTCACCTGAATAAATGCACGTGCAAAAGCTGTTGGATCTCCTTTCTCTATTGTTGAAGTGAAATGGAAGTGAATTTCGGAGAAGAGGAAAACCGTAAATTCCCTGGTGTTTCTTTTACAGGATGAAGGGTTTTGTTTTGTTTTGTTGTTTTTTTTTTTCAGTCTTGATGGGAATTGTTATAGTCAGAATTTATTTGATTTATATTTACTTCCAAAAAGAGATTGGAGTTCGGTATTGATTGGGCTTGATAGACAGGCGTATGTTAGCGATGCTTCTTGGGGGAGAAAGGGAGCATCTCTTAGGGTCCAAGGAGGGCAATATTACTTAATTCCTTCTTGTGGCTAGATTAAGGACTCTCGCCCTCCCTCTTTTAATGAATCGAGTACCTTGAGTGTTCCTTGTACCTAGGGAATAGTCAGCCTTTAACTGATGGGATATTATTTTTTAAGGATCGCAGATAATTTAATGGTAAATGTAACAATGGGCAAGGAAGGCTGATGGCTTTTTTAGCAGCTTCTTCAAGCTTGCAGAATTTTCCGGAAAGACCTGCATCATAAAAATCAACCACACAGGGGTGCCTGGTAGGCACAGTTGGTGGGGCGTGTGGCTCTTGATCTCAGGGTCATAAGGTCAAGCCCCATGTTGAGTGCAGAGATTACATTAAAATTTTTAAATTAATGTAGTCCATAGGGCGCCTGGGGGGCTCGGTCGGTTAAGCATCTGACTCTTGATTTCGGCTCAGGTCATGATCTCTTGGTTGTGAGTATGGAGCTGACTTTGATGGATCAAGGCTTGGCACAGAGCCTGCTTTGGATTCTCCCTCTGCGTCTCTCTCTACCTCTCTCTCTCTCTCTACCTTTCGCTCTCTCTCTGCTTCTCTCTCTCTTTCTCTCTCTCAATGAGTAAGTAAATGTTAAAAAAACAAACAAACAAGTAATGTCCAAAAAGTGCTCCCACATGGTGTAAAGTTTGCAGCAGGTTTAGTATATTGAATCTTAATTTATTTAAGAATTGTCTAAGAGAGAATTTACTATACTACTCTACTACTACAATAATTTAGTATTTAATCAGATGATTGAAGAAAAAGCGAGGTAGTAACGTAGGTCAGTACTGTATATCATGTCATTATTTTCCTAGGAAGTGAAACATTCCTGTCCATGGATTGGGATGGCTGTTCAACGGGAATAAGGAAGAGAGCAGAGGACATCTGAGGGCTCAGAGTGATGCTCTAAACGTAGGGCTTTCGGGCATGGTGTGGTGGCACCCTCATTTTATTGCTGAGACAACTGAGTTTAAGCGACTGGTCCCCTGTCCCCTAGCTGTGTAGTCAGGAGGCCCGTGACTATGACACTGCGTTGCTCTCCTGCTGTCACAGGCTCTTACATTTCATCCACAGTGGCTCATTTTGCATTTAAACACAAGTGTATCTGTAGGACCACTTCTGTTGACCTCAGGCTTCATCTCCACAAAAAAGTTACACAGCATGTTGCCATTGTGGGTTTTTAAAATTTTTAGATGGTAACATATGGACCTACATTAAGTACATCTGTTAGGAAAGGATGAATCCTGAGATCTAATGAGGAGAGGGTCATAAGCTTAAAGCCTTCGAGACACATAACAAGCAATCTGTACCAATTTGGGGATCTAGCTTTTGCAGTATACTGAGACACTTGAGTGTCTGATGCGATGAAACTTTATGGTTCAACATCTGAGACATCACTCAGTAGCTACACGTTTCTTTTACGGAATATATTAGTCAATGAATTTCTTAAAAGTAGGAGTTACAGAAGTTGAAACAGCAACTAAGAAACACCGAACAAAGGACTTTTTAATGTTATTTTTTGTGATGTAACAGATCGATTAAGGTACAAGAAAAAAAAAATTGAGCCGTGATACGCATGTTTTACTTTTGTTTCCCCCAGAGGAAACACAATCTCAGCAATTCATTGGCAAATCTGAGAGCCCGCTCTTCTTCTGGGACGTCCTTTGTGGACTGGATACATTTCTAAGTACCCATGGTAACAGTGCTTTATAATTTACAGCCTGTTCCCCGGGCATTATCTGATGTGACCCTCAAAATATCCCAATCGAGTAGGTGACAGAGGTTGTCCCTAATTTCCCGGGTGACAAAGTGGAGGCCAAGATCGTGGAGTCCACAATCATTTACAAACCGTCTGATATAAATTGACGTAGCAGCGTTGGAAACACTTACTATAGACAACCCTCCCTCCCTTCCCTCAAATGCGTAGACCTTGAAATGAGTCTGTAACATGCCTACTACCCCCACACAAGTGTAGACTCTTGATTAGGGAACTTCAAATGACCATTACAGTGTTTATCAAACTGTGGTGCCTGCAACAGCATCAGCGTCCTCCGGGTACTTGTTAGAAGATGCTGGAGATTTTGCATTTCTATCCATTCCGAAATCTTCGGGGCGGGTCACAGCAATCTGTCTGTGTAAACCAGTTCTCCAGGTGATTGTGAAGCATCCAGCGTTTGAGGAACACTGATCTATACCCTAAAGGTGCTTAATTTGTATTCAGATAACACTCTTCCCTGCATTCAAATGTCAATGTTGAAGAATTCAAAGGAAATTTGCAGACACTAATAATAATTACTGTTCTTCTGGATATGCTTTTCTCTATTATTTTGTTGCTGTTGAGCAGAGATATTTAAGAAAAGTTGCATTTTTCTTTTAGAGTGAAACACAGCATTGTTGGCTGACTACCAGCATTGTGCAGATTATTAACATATTCTTTTGAAGAAGAGTGAGAAGCAAAATTAAAAGAGAAACAGGTTGAGAGGGAAGGAAAAAATTAAAAAATCATGGACTGCTGGGCTATGTTGTTAACAAGAATAACTTTTAGATTTATTGAATTTGATGGCTAGGATGTTGGTAGGAAACACAGCAAAGAAAAAAAGTTTTTTTGATTTTTGTTGTTCTTTCTCACGGTCACGAATATAGTTTGGATTAGGTGAAAACCAACATGGATGGGCATTTTGAAGAGAACAACTGACGTGGAGATGTCTGAATGAGTGCCCTGCTTTTCCCTGTTGGGGTAAATCCAGTCCATTGGGCCAAGAGTGGAAGAGGTCCTTTATAGTCCGTGGAGGTGGTCATTGATCTAATTTATGGTGAGGGACCCGGCAGTCCTAGATGGATTGCAGATCTCTTGGCATCTAAAATGAGAGGATAAAAAGGCATCCATGTATTAGAGTGCTTGAGAAAGAATTGGGGGGAGGGCGATGATTAGAATGAAGACGGGTGGAGATCTGAGTTCCGGTGGGCTGCAGGTTGCTGGTGAGGAAGCTAGCCAGCTCCCCCTTTCTGCACGAGTCTTGGAGAATTATTTTTACTGTGAATGTGGCAGTAGATGGTAGAAAATTAGTGTCAACTGCTCCGAAAGGCAGGGATGAGAGGGCTGAGAAATGATGGTAGCTTAGGAAGCTAGACTGTGTGTTCTGTACCTAAGCCATTCTCTTACTCCTTCTCTCTAAAGGACAGTCTGCTTTACTAATAATCCACATTTTATGCCCTCGTAATTCCTCTCACTGTTTGACTTGAAAGCATTGTTGTCTGTAGTTTCCTGACTGGGATCGATCAGTGTTCTGCAAACTGTCTTCACAACTGAATTCTCTGTTTATTTCCAAAGCAAAAGCTCACGGAGCGCTTTTGTGTGTGAAGTTTGTTAAGAGCGGCTTTTGTTGGCTACGGATGGGGGAGCAGCCTCCAGGGACCCCATCTAGCTGCTCTGAACCCCCTTATTCTTGATGTCGTCTTACGTGTCTCCCTGGTTTCAACACTTCTCTGGCGATTCTGTGGTTGTTGTTGTTCAAATAACGCAGCGTGAAACCACCGCTCTAGTTGAATCCAAGGGTACATGGTGTGTCTGAGTGGTGGTAATTTTTAATAACCCATCTTCGTGCACTTACACAGGCTGTGAGCATGATCTCTAACCTTCACGATGGCCCCCTACCATAGGGGGCCATGGCAGGACTGCACTGATGAGGCAGCTGAGCCTTAGAAGGCTTCATTCACTTCCTTCAGGTCACACAGGTAGATTGCTAAGCTCTACCCCCTCCTTGGCGTTTGCCAGGAAGACTCTGAACTCCATTGCCTGAAACTTTGTTCTTGGCAATTGGTAGGCGAAGATCCCACTTCCGATCTATATCATCACTCATCTGGAATTTCTGAGAATCGTATCAAATTCTTGAGGCACTGATAGACACCAGAGAGCATCACCCAAGAGAGGGCACATCCCTACCATTTAAGTGTTGAGAGCCTAGTTGGAGAGAGTGGATAAAGGTAGATTATAAGGAATCCCTCGCAAACCAGAGACAGAGAAATAGAGGAATTTTGAGGGGGCAGGAGATGGCTCTGGGCTGGCATGGGCGGATGCCCACAGACAACGACCTAGGTCAGAATTAACAAGTAGACTAGTTCAGAGTACAGGATCTGGAATCCCGTTGCCTGGGTTCAGATTCTCGGCCACTCGCTCTGTGCCCGTCGGAAAATAATTTAATGGCTGTGAATCCTCCCTGGGCCTCAGTTCTTTGACCTTTAAATTGGTAAGGACCTACCTGATCATTATGGCGAAGACGAAACAAGGGGCTCTCTGCAAATGGCTTAGTGCAGGAAACTAGCACGTGGTGCATTCAGTAAGCACTAACTGATCTTCTGCCCCTGTTCTCTTTACAAAGCAGGAAAGGATTATGTACTAGTTGGGACCGTCATTATCTGAAGAACCTGGGAAGTACCCCTGAGGAGCCCAGGGCATAGCTTGATACGCCACAGGTAGAGCAGTGGAGGAAAGGGAACAGGCCACATTCCCAAGGCTGACGCCCCTGGAGAGATCCCACATCCGGACAGAGACCTCCTTTTGCCCCTATTACCCAGAAACGTTGGTGCAGATGTACACTTTGAAAGAAGTGGTGTAAGAAGCCCCAACATCAAAACCGAAGTTTGGGTAAGAGCGTAGGGTGCAGTGATGGGATTACGCTTCTGCTTGGACGCGTGCCTTTGGACCTGGCGGAAGGAAGGAATATCTGTGCTGTCTGAAGCCATCCTGTTCTCACGTCCCTCCTGGGCTGAATTCTCAAGACTTCCATGAGAAATGTGTGTGTTGGTGGTAAGTGTGCATGGCCCTGAATGGGTGCCTACTGCATCAAGGCCTTAGATTAACAATAGATAGCTAGTGGACGTGCCTTTAAAATGGCAATTATTTTCCAAAGCAAGATTTCAGGCAAATGACACCTATAATTTGTATCTTAAGGTGCAGCCTGAAAACTCAAGACTTCTGGTGTACAATTAGTTTGGCCCCTTTGATTGCCTCAGGAAAAAACATTATCTTTTCTATGTTTACCATGTTCTTTCTGGATAAATACGGTGGCAATGGCCGCAGTTATGGTTGAAATCCATTGTCTACCCCACTCTCTCCCACCCCGACATGTTCAGCCTCCTTACTTCCTGGCCAAAACCTTGGCCTTTCGTCTGTATTTGAATTTAGCAATTCCTGGTTTCCCTAAAGTTAGAGTTACCCTGAGTTCTGGGAATTGTTCATATTTATCGCCTTTCACTTCATTGACTACTTTGAGGCAGAATTCTAGTAATTTCCATGGAATGTTACCATGTAACATGCGATCACAGTTATCCATGAAGCTTGAGCATAACACAAAACAAAGTGAGCCGCTAATACACACACACACACACACACATATACGTATGTATACGTGTATATATGTATATGTATATATACACACGTATGTATGTATATATGTATACATACGTGTGTATATATATACATGTGTGTATATGTATACACACACACACACACATACATACATACATATGGATTCTCAGCAATGTGAAATGGCCCAAACTATGTACAGTTCAAAATGTAATACATACAGTTCTAAGACCATCGAGATCTATAAAGTAGAGTTTCTGAAATGCTCAATGTCTCCTGTAGCTCAAATTTGAGATAGGGAGAGACCTGAGGTCTCAAGCATCCCTCCCTTTGTCTATCCTTACAATGTTTGAGGATTAATAAACACAGAAATGAGCTGTAGATGTTTGGAGGCCTTTTAAAAACGGATCAGGGCGCATTAAGAGTCTTAGATTTGAAAAGGCAGGAAAAGAAAGTCCTGAATGAGAGTTGTGATCTTTTATTTACTGATTCTCTGTCTCCTACTTGTACTTTCGGTTTTTCAGCCAGAATGGTTCAGGCCGAGAACAATAGTAAATAACTGTAAACACAGCAGGACTATTTTTCTGTACTGACGTTTTCCCTAATACTTCCTTGAATGAATTTAACGTGTCTTTACAATTTTTAAAAATATTTTTCTGATCGTAAACATGTTGAGAAAATATGTAGATGTAAAGATTTCTTTTTTTTTTTTTAAACACTTATTTAATTTTGAGAGACAGAGACAGAGCATGAGCAGGGGAGGGACAGAGAGAAAGGGAGACACGGAATCCGAAGCAGGCTCCAGGCTCTGAGCTGTCAGCACAGAGCCCGACGTGGGTCTCGAACTCACAAACCCCATGATCATGACCTGAGCCGAAGTCAGATGCTCCACCGACTAAGCCACCCAGGCACCCCTACATGTAAAGATTTCTTAACAAAGTCATTTAAAACCCTCTACCCAGAAAGAATACTGTGAACATGTTGCACTATCTTCTTTTCCTTCCTGGATGTCCTCAAAGGTAGGAACAACCTGTTCCCGTTTCACGCACGCACCAGTTCTGAACATGGTTTATTTGTTGACAATTGGTACGTGCTTCTGTTGTTCTTAAGGTTTTCTTGTGGGTCAAGGTGGCCGCATTTCGTTTCCATTTTCTCTTTGAGGCTTTCAGTCCTGCGCACAATTCTTGGGCCCCTTCTTCCAATCCTTGTTTGCTAGTGTTTTTCTGTTCATCGTTTGCCGTTAAACAGTGGTTTCTTTCCTGCTCTTGACGTGCACTATTCTTCTTGGTCCATGCGACCTGATCACTTGAATATTAATACTTTGTGTTCGTGTTTCACGAATACGTTGAGTTAGAAGTTCTTAGGCATGCTCTTTGTTAACAGAGCTGACGAAATGGGACTAGCAGGTCGTGGGAGAGAATTAGGTCTTCTTACATTTATGTTCAACTCTAACACTGACCTGTTGGTGGAGTTGGCACAGCTTCAACTTGAAGACGCAGCATTTGAATCTTCGTTTTTTCCGCACTTTTTGCAATGCTGTTCTGGCATTCTGTTTCAGGACTTACATGCTTTACTGAGTGGAGACACTCACCGATAGCTTAAAATTCATGGAATAATTGTGTTGATTGATTTTAATTGCTCAGCAGAAGCCTTGCAAAAAAAAAAGATGAATACTGGCAAGTTGTCTTTATTTACAGCTGCGGCGTTAACGTCTCAGAGCGTTTGTTACGTAGGCACTGGGTTTCTCTTCCGGATGAGCTAGGAAGGCATATAGATTTGTGGCATTTGGGGGAGCAGAGTTGGACTTCTTCTCCTATGAACTGATTCCAAGTTGCTCTTGTTGTTTGGAAGCCTGTGTTCATCCATGTGGTACACTGCTCAGGACAGTTTTCAGATTTCAAGATGAACTTGGTACAAGGACACCCACAGTCAGATAAGCTACCTTCGGATAGAATCTTCATTTTCAAAAGGTGTTCTTCTGAAGTCCTCCCACGGAGGACACCTAGTTATGGCATTCCTGTGCTTTCTTTGACCAGGAAGGAGTGTCCATCCACGTAGGCGCTTCACAAGTATAACTTGCTCGTCACACTAGGCTTATCATTTCGACTTGGAATGAAAACTCCATGCACCGTATATTCTCCACAGCACTTGTACAGTTCAGACATCATCTTTTGGAGTAGAATGATGGTATTTATGCTCGGATCGCCTTCTTGGGACCTAAAAGAAAAGCTGCAGATGTTGATAACAAAGCCTGTGGCTAAGAGCCTTAAAGGTTTGACGCCATGGAGTAGCTAGGAGCCCTGGCTTTGAGTCAGTGGGGTGTCAAAGCCCATAAAAAAACCTTTTCTTTTTCACAACAGAATGTTTAGAACATAGAGAATATTGATCGGAAGGTATTAATAAGGGCTATTGATAATATGGGGAGATGGGTAAATAGAATTTGAGGTCTTAACATTTTTTAATTAAATGGACAGTCAAAAAGGATGACAAAAGGCAGAGTTCAGAATGCTTATTAAGAAACATAAACATAAAAGCAAATTTTAATTTAAACAATAGTTTTGGGGGCACCTGGGTGGCTCAGTCAGTTAAGCGCCCGACTTCGGCTCAGGCCATGATCTTACGGTCTGTGCGTTCAAGCCCCGCATCGGGCTCTGTGCTGACAGCTCGGAGCCTGGAGCCTGCTTCGGATTCTGTGTTTCCCTCTTTCTTTTTTTTTTTTAATTTTTTTTTTCAACGTTTATTTATTTTTGGGACAGAGAGAGACAGAGCATGAACAGGGGAGGGGCAGAGAGAGAGGGAGACACAGAATCAGAAACAGGCTCCAGGCTCTGAGCCATCAGCCCAGAGCCTGACGCGGGGCTCGAACTCCCGGACCGCGAGATCGTGACCTGGCTGAAGTCACGCTTAACCGACTGTGCCACCCAGGCGCCCCTGTGTTTCCCTCTTTCTGTCCCTCCCTTGCTCATGCTTTCTCTGTCTCTCAAATTAAACATTAAAAAAATTTAAAAAGCAATAATCCTATGGAAAAAATTGGTTTGGTTATTCCTCATGGAGGCCAAAACCTGGTGTATCCAGATGTTGGAAAGAGCTCTTAAAGATGAGAAAACGATTTTGGACATCGTCTCTGTAGCTCTTGGCTCGGTACACAGGAGACTGGAGGAAAGAGGGAAGGGCCGCCTAGTGTCCAAGCATGAGGGTGCGTTTACAAATAAAGGAAACCAATCGAGGTAACAAGCATGCCTACAGTGCCTCATGTATGTGGCACTTAGTAAAACTCCTACATAATGGATTTAATCTGCTTTTGAAAAAAATCAGTTTGAAATAAAGGGATGATATAAAGGAAAAGAAAAATGGACGAGCTTTGAATATTTGTATAGCATAGGGCTGTTTGACTATTCAGACTCTTTGGTTCCGTAGAGTACATAATTTTAAATGTACATGGAGTAACACATTCCTTATTATGGATTTCCTTGGAATTTTATATCCCAGGTAACTCACCATCGGCATAATTCCGTTGGCACCTCCTATTTTCAGAGAAATAGCCACAACTTTGGAATTCGTTAACAATTAAAGAAAGGCTCATTTGTTTTTTTCCTGTTAATGCTAATATTTTCTGCTTAACATTTAATTTTAATGTATTCCTTTTCTCTTTTTTTCTGCCTAGTATTTGAAAAGAAGCCTTGAAATGATTTTCAAATATCTTAGCACATTGTGAGTATAAAACATCATGCTCCTGTGAATTGCAGACGCTTGCTCACATTGAACGACCTGTTTTAAGACAAAGAAGGAAAAACAAAGTTCTATATCCTAGAAAAACCATTCCTTTTGAGCTCATCTTCCTAACTTGAAGGGGCAATTAGCTTTTTCCATTTTGTGCTTCAAAAGAACTGGTAAAGAGGTCATAGAAATCTCTGGAAAACCTTAATGGCAGGTGTGTTAAATAAGGTGACAACAGGTGGAATGATTTTCCTCCTTCCCTTCTGACCTCATCCCACCCCACGTTCAGTTTTCTTCAGTACCGACTCTCCTCACCTCCGCAGATGGTGGCATAGGGACAGAAGGCAAGGACAGTAGACCCAACTTTGATATCCAGGGAGGCACACACTGTGAAGCAGGACAAAACCCACCTGGATGAGTAATGGGGTTTGGTGCCCATGGGCTCCATCACCAGCTCCACACACGGGATGCCACTGGCCGGACTCAACCCCCTTGGGACTCTCCTTGGGCCAGAGACCGTGGCCTCCAGTCTTTTCCTCCTTGCATCTACTCTGCCCGTAGGTACCAAGTTAATTCCATTCCTCTCCAACTTTCCTGAAAGAGGCATCTGGTTACGGCACAGACTTTGACCTCCCTGGGTGGTGGCTGCAGCCTCCCCAACCCCCTCCCTACAACACGGCCTTGGAGATGGGGGCACGGCCTTTGTGTTGGCCTGGGTGGGTTGAATGCCGAATCCCTTTGGGCTTTAGCAAAGTTTCCACGTTCGTAAAATAGGAACAGTAAGGCAGATTTCATTGCTTGTGGTGAGGCTCGAATGAGGTGATATACGTCAAGTGCTGATTTTGTGCCAGAAACAAAATATGAAATCAATAAATAGCGATTGTTAGGATGGCTTTCTGTCCCAGGAGAACCACCGCAATTATCTCATAACTTGAGAAACAGATTTCTAAGGTTCCTGGAATCTTTTCTGTGTCGGTACCTTTGTGCGGGGTATGCTTTCCATGGAGAATGGCTTCCGTGGGCAAACGTCTTTCTTTCTAATCTCTCCTTTGCGGGATCTTAAACAGTGCGGGTACCGTGCTAAGGTTCTCATGTGTACACTGAAGTTTTGAAGCTTTAAAGGTTTCCCTCCCTCCTCTTGCTAGTGAGTTAATTTGGAAAACCAATAATCTAAGCACATTGATAAACGAGACTTTGACCTATGAAAATTGAGGAGGTGTAGCTATAACATAATTAGATGCCTAGGCTGTGTTTTCATCTTATTCTGTTTGAATCTGAAAATCTTGTTGATGCGTGGAATGATAAGGTCAGAAGCACGCTGATGGCTGAGCTGACTGCACTTGCTAATGATAGAAAACCTTTACTCGAGGTAGGTCATGGCTCGGACAGAGGTCAGTAATGTGATTTCCCCCTGGACTTGCCTTGTTGATGCTTATTTATAGGAATAGCCGGGTGCCAAGCCGAGACCTTTTTGCCCGGGCCCTAAATGCAATCTCTGCATAGGAGATGGTGATCGCTTGACCACTGTCTTTATCAGAAGGCTATCTCCTCTGGACCCTCAAAGAGAAATGACATACTGCTTCTAATTGACTATCCGTTTGAATGTACGCTCTATTTCAATGGATTTTTATTGCTCACCTATCAGCCCCCATGTGAGACTCCCTGCTTACAATTGGATACCTCTGTGAATTAACCCTGGAGAGTTAGGAATATGCTGATTAAGCGTAGGTCCCCTACATCGACTGTATAAACAAATGCTTTTCAACTCTGAATTACTGTGGCTGTAATTCTTTACTTGGTACAGAAAGCCATAGTCTGCCTTTCCCTTACTGGAAGCACTTCTGTCTGCGGCTGTCCTGTTAGGAATTCCCCCAGCTTGACCAGGCATCTGGCTGCTTTCTTTTAAATATGGAGACAATTACTATTGAACAGCAAAGTGGAGTATGTACCCGCAGTCTTAGTAAGTGGATGCAAAATCAGAAACCTTGGATATTAGGGAAGTTGAACTTAATGCTGTCCCATGTTGTTAAGGAATAGGGCCAACAGTTTGCTTAGACAAATAGAAAATCTCATACCTGCCTTTTACGCAAGGCTGACAGTGAAATCAACTTCCTTAATATAGAGGCACCTTTTAGCCATGTTATTAGCCCCAATTAGATGTTAGTTGTGATATGTCTACACACACAAAGGGAAAAAATATAGTAGAAAATACAATGTGTTTGTACAGTATATAAAATCCTCTCTATATTCTTGGTTGACCATAGTTGCATTGATAAACTTTGGAACATTTCCTTTGGAGTTCCAATGATTGGAAAGAAACCGCTTGGAATTATTCACAGGATTAGTGGACAACGACGTTCCTGCCTTGAGGATTTTCTTGTTTTGAATAACAAATCTCTCCCTGAAGATGGTTAGACAGAACTCATTTGCAGTAGGCGCCTGTGTACCAGAACTTGGAAGTAATTAGATTGCTTCATAGCTTAGCTGCACGAGCCTCACTCAGTATATGGATTCTTAAATAAACAATAAGAAAATTACATTACGAAGAATGACAACCCACATGCAAATCCCCTAGTATAATAAAAAGTGATTAAAGATGTTCAAGTGAGGCAAGATTGCTCACCATCTGCCTACAAGACTCGACTGCAATGCGTAACGTCACTAAATAAATATCAGAACACGTTAAGTTACATTGTTTGCTTTTGTTTTTTGTACGTGGTGAGCTGGGTAAGGCTCCTTTGGAAACGAAAGGAATGGGATACTTCTTTTTCTTCTCCCGAGGCGTTCACACTGACTTCCACCTGCAAGAAAAGAGTAGACATGGTTGGTGTCACGTTATGTCATCCGTGTGTTCGATGTGCTGTAACGTAGCGCAAGCTAGCAGCTGATAAATCCTGTTAGCAGGTGCTCACATCTGCCAAAGCACCACCAGATGGGGCGTTCCCCAGCCAGGCTTTGGAGAACCAGTAGGTCTCTTTTCCTCTGTTTTACAGATCTGTCCGTTACCCCTGTTATCAGTCTACCCGCTCCAATTTCTTGAAACCCGTCTCCAAACACCTCCCTTGGTTTTTAATTATTAAGTACGTTTATAAAAGCACATTAAATTTGGCTAGATGTTTGATTGAAGGGTGGTGTTTCTACCTTTTTGGTCTTGGAATGACTACCTATGATAGCCCTCGCTGTTCATTGAGTAATCTCAAAATCGAAATATCTTCATAGGGAGAAGTGACGCATCCTCCCCTGCTTGGTCCTCTCCTTTGAGGAGTAGCCAGCCTTAAGTGTTTGGGTCAAGGCTAATGAAGGAGATACTGAGCTTACCTAGTGGATGTTGACACCACTGAAGGCATATTGGCTTCACAGAATTTTGTGCCTGTTTATCAAAAGATGTCGCTTCTACATCTTGTAACTCAATTCCCAGTGCTATTTTGTCACTCTAGAATTCTTAAATTCTATACCGAGGTGATTATTTCTCTGCTGAACATTGTTTTTCAAGGGGTGACCTGTCTTCAAATTCCACTTATATTCAGATTGCCATCAAAAGGACATCATTAGGTCTTGACAGATGCTTTTAAAAAATTTTTAAACCAATTTTTAGGGGACTCTTGGGTGACTCAATCGATTGAGCGTCCAGCTTTGGCTTGGGTCATGATCTCATGGTTCGTTGGTTCAAGCCCCTCGTCAGGCTCTGTGCTGTCAGCTCAGAGCCTGGAGCCTGCTTCAGATTCCGTGTCTCCCTCTCTGTCTCTCATCCTTTCCTCCTCCTCTGCTTATGCTCCGTCTCTCTCTCAAAAATAAATAAACATTAAGGGGCGCCTGGGTGGCTCAGTTGGTTAAGCATCCGACTTCAGCTCAGGTCACGATCTCACGGTCCGTGGGTTCGAGCCCCGCATCGGGCTCTGGGCTGACGGCTCAGAGCCTGGAGCCTGCTTTCGATTCTGTGTCTCCCTCTCTCTCTGCCCCTCCCCTGTTCATGCTCTGTCTCTCTCTGTCTCAAAAATAAATAAACGTTAAAAAATTAAAAAAAAAATAAACATTAAAAAAATTTTTAAATTTGAGAGAGAGCATGAGCACAAGTGGGGGAGGGGCAGAGAGAAGGAAAGAGAGAATCCCAAGCAGCTTCCACACTGCCAGCTCAGAGCCCAACCCAGGGCTCAAACTCACCATGAGATCATGACCTGACCCGAGACCAAGACTTGGATGCTTAATCGACTCTGCCATCCAGGTGCCCCAATCTTGACAGATGTTAAACAGCGTTTGCCAGATATAAAGAGTACAGGCATCGATGATTTGCTTTAGTGGGCTGAAAAAGGAAAAACAAAATGTGAAGTTGAAAGTATACAAGCTTTACAAATACTGTCAAGCTGGTAACACCTATTCAAATCATTAACAAGTCAGAATATTTGGAATTTGAACTAAAGCTAAAAAGTTCTAACTTCCTACGAAAAATGTTAAATATAATTGTAAGAAAGATCTAAATCCTTGGACTCTAACTTAAAAAAAATTGGAGTCCATTAAAAATGACGAATTTCAATCTGACCTAATTAAATTAGAGGGGATTATAATTCTGGAGATCTTTGAGTTTGGGAATTTTGGAAGAGAGGAAGGAGGAGGGATAGTTGGGTTTGGTCTGGTATTCTTACATTATTTTGGATATATTGAATTTATTAGCATAGGGTCTTAAAAAATAGAACTGGACTGTACAAGCATGAGCACTAGAGTCAAAATAAAATAGGAATTAGTAGGAGTCAGAGACGTGAAAAATTAATAGGAAGTTGTGTAGTTGAGAGGTCAGTGTGTCTCCCAAAGATCCCTGACTCCTGACGTCCACCCTCTTGAACTCTCCCCTCCCCCGGAGTATAGACTGTGCCAAATGACTTGCTTCACATGAGTAGACTACAGAAAAAAAATAAAGGAGGAACCAGATCAAACGGAAGCCGGTTTAAACTAATTTTAAGATAGTCTTGAGGGTTTTCTCTCACCAATGAGGAAACACTAAGCCAAAGTATCTGGACACTAGAGCTCGTGATTTATTGGCATATAATTTTGAGGGAACATACCTGCCAGATAAAATAGTGTAACTGGAGACAAACTAGAAATCACATTAGGGCAGTTACCATGAATATATAATAAGGTATTTGAGTTAATCCTTGAGTTCTTTTCATTCCTAATATTTGGGGACTGCAGAGATAATAAATCGGAAACAGCTGGACATCTCTTCCGTGTTGGTATAATTGTAAAAATTGGCCAACAGCTTTCTTTTCAACTCAACTACCATTTGTCGAGTACCCGTTTTTTACCAGGTATTAAAAATTACACTGTAATCAATGGAGTCAGTGGGAAAATTCTCCCAATCTAATTTGAATTCTTCCCAACCCTTGGATAAATGCCACATCAGCCCTGGTTGACTTAGAGACCTGTAAGTCCAGGCTAGCCAAGTGTAAAGATAGGAGATATTGACAGCAGTATTAATGGTTTTCTGAAAATTGATTCTTATTGTGGTGCTCCTCCTTTAGTATTTGAAGGTTGAGCTTTATGTATAACACTGTAGCATAATTCTCTAGATGTACCTTGGCCATTGTAGATTTTTTTAAAATTACTTTTAATGGTTATTTGGGGGTGGGGTGGGGCGGGGAGGAACAGAGAGAGAGGGAGACACAGAATCCGAAGCAGGCTCCAGGCTCCGAGCTGTCAGCACAGAGCCCGACGTGGGGCTTGAACTCCAGAACCTGGAGATCATGACCAGAGCCGAAGTCAGAGGCTTAACTGACTGAGCCACCCAGGTGCCCCAGGCCATAGCAGATTTTTAAGTGGCCTGCAAGGTGTGATTCCTCACTATTGCTTTCAGAGCTTTTAGGTACCAGGTAAATCCGCATCACGGTAGAAAGACATTGTAGCAAAATTTTTGTAGCCTCAGAAGGCTGAAAAACTCATCATGTTTGAGGAATTAGATTTTCTTTCTGAATATAATTGGAATGGAAGTATTTTATTTGGTTGATGATGGCGCTGTAAACCCAGCCACGCAGTGGACTCTGACATCTGTATTTACTGCTGGCTGCTGTTCGTACAGACCTTCACTTGGAGTTGAAATATAATCGGGCCTTGATGGTTTAACAAAGATTCTAATCGTTAAATCTTCAATCCGAAGCGGAGTGTCCTTAGACGAAAGCCGTGTGGCGTTAAAAATGTAGACACTCCCATCCTTGAGCTAAACATAGAGAATGAAAGTACTTGTCTGGGGGTTCCACGCAGGGCTTTCTGGGGCTTAGTCCTCTCCTGGCCCCTGTGTTCACCTTTTCTCTGCTTAGTTACCCCAGGGCCCAGGCTCTACTCCTTCTCTACCCGGGCTCCCCTTCTGGCTCCTTCTCTGGTATGTCCAGAACAGGATGAGGTCTTGGCTGCTGCTTATTCACAACTCAGATGGCAAGCACATGGACCCTTTGAAGATATTCCCACCGATCACCAATCGGAAGCGGATTAAAACAAATAACCATCGTTGGCACGTTGTCAAGGTGTTAGAACCGTTGGGCCTGATACAGAGTTACGGACACGGGTTGAAAAAACCTTGGCGTACCTTCCCACCCTGTGTCAGGCGTTTCGTTAGGCACCGAGAATACAAAGATAAGGGCAGCTGGCCTTCAGGCTCCTGGCCAGGGAGTGTAAATAATGAAGCAGTTGCCGCACAGGGTGTTAAGGGCACAGTGGGAGAGAGGGAGATGCTTGCTATCACAGGGACACAGAAGCTTGGGGGTGGGCCGGGTGGAGATGACCCTGTGGGCAGCACGGGGAGGCAAGCCAGGTAGACGAAGTGGCATGTGAAGAAACACGTAGGCGAGAAAGAACACGATGGATTTGGGGAACTGGAGGATTTTTTCTTTTTAAGTTTATTTATTTTTGAGAGAGAGCAGGGGAGGGGCAGAGAGAGAGAATCACAAGCAGGCTGTGCCCTGACAGCACGGAGCCAGACTCAGATCGTGACCTGAGCTGAAATCGAGAGTTGGACACTGAACTGACTGAGCCCCCCGGGTGCCACCAGGGAAGTGTAGGATGTGAAGGGCACCCTGTTGAGCCCTGGGGCTCAGTGGGTGGGCGTGAGTTGTTACATCCCTGGTTCTCCCCGTGTTTCTCCCCAACTAGTAGCATTAACATCACCCGGATGTTTAAGAGACATGTACATTCTCAGGCCCCACCTTAGACCTGACTGAGAAACTGATTTAAATAGCCCTCCGGGTACTTCCGATGATACTACAGTTAAAAAGCCACTGTGTTAGATTACGTCATATCGTAGCATTGTCTTTTAAAGCCAGTGGATTTTTTTAAGTTTATTTATTTTGAGAGAGACAGAGATGGTACAAGTGAGAGAGAGGCAGAGAGAGCGGGAGACAGAATTCCAAGCAGACTCTGGGCTGTCAGCACAGAGCCCACTGTGGGGCTCGAACTCAGGAAACTGCAAGTTCGTGACCTGAGCTGAAGCCAAGAGTTGGACGCTTAACCGGCCGAGCCACCCAGGCGCCCGAAAACGAGTGGATTTTAAACAGGGGAATGAGGCTAGTTGAATTTGATATTTTATCACAAGTGCTGCCTGGAAGCACTTTTGAGCATAAATTAGCGCTTGCTCCACAGTCCGGGGAACGAGATGGAGGGGGGGTGGTAATAAATCTGGATGATGCTTAAGAGGCTGGGCGGAAGTGTGGCAAAGATTGAAGGGCTTCAGGAAAGACTCGAAAGACACTCAGTAGCCGCTTTCTCATCGTCACCTGATTGGAGGGGGCCTAATGCCATTATTGCTCAGCTGGACTCAGGCTCATTGTTCATCACTCTCCTCTCCTGCCACTTGGTCCCACTTTTCGTGATGGCCCCTGGAGCTTTTTCATCCAAGAATAGTCAAAAGATCAGTGTTCCTCTTGCACAACTGTTGGGTTTCATTTCTCGACACGAGGGAGCAGGCGGGTAGGCTGTTGCTTCTGGTATCTAGACAGGGTTACATCCGAGTATTTCCTCTGGCCTGGAGCCAGAATTTCTACCACTATCTCCCACTCATTTGAACAAAGTTGTATTTAGAGTAAAGAGGATTGTCTTCATGGTGTAAACAATGATCTTATTATTTCTTTCATTTTACAATAAAAACCTCAGAATTATTTGGGACCTCCTCCAGTGGTTTCCCATTTGTGGTCTTTGCCCAATAGACATTTGACATACTGCGTTTGTGGATACAGACGGAGTACGTACCATGATGAAGTAACCTAGGTAAAACTAAGTTGCATAGTTTAAATATATGATATTGCATTAAGGTGATGATGGAGATAGGATTTAAGAATCACTCGGTGCCCCTAATATTTCCTGAATGTTCCTCTGTTTTGGGCACTGGATGGGTACAGTACTTTATTATTTAATTCTCAAAGCATCTGTACGAGATACTGCATTTTTCATACTGGTATATTTTTTATACCAGTGAAGAATTTGAAGACTAAAGAGGCTAACCAACCTGCCACTTCTAATAAGTAACTGAGATTATTCAAGCTTCTGAACAGTCCAAAAAGAAAGTCAAGGAGAGTACTGCCCATTTTCATAAATGACTCTGAAAAAGATCTTTCGTGACTGTTGCTACAGGTGCAGAGACCTATGCTTTCTTCTACATGATTGGTTCATAGGGTTTTTCAAAAGCAACTGAGCTGGGGTTTTTTGTTTTTTGGGTTTTTGGGTTTTTGGGTTTTTTTTTTTTTGTTTTTTGTTTTAATCTAGACAGAAGCATAAAGCTATCTATATCATCTGATTGAGTCACTCCACTTCTAGGCTCCTAGACTATGAAAATAATCTGAGATTCAGCAAAGAAATGTGTGTGCAGATGCTTTTCAGAAATATTTAAAGAGAAAAAAAAGTAATGACAAAGATAGTATCTGGCATCTATTCAAATGTTTTATATATTTTAGATGAATATGTCATTTATGTAAATATATTAAAATATACTTTAAATCAATATGCAAATTTAATGTATTAAATGTAGCTAACATAGCAGATTAAATATAACATACATACGCCAACATGTTAACTATGGGTGAAATTATTGGTGATTCAAGTATTTGACGTTACTTCCTTATTTTTGGAATTTTCTTGACCAAAAATTACTCTTACAACTCAGAAATAGTAAACACCCTATTTCCTAAACTAGTCAGAAATCATAAACCTCCCACTTGATAAACTAGTCCAGAATATGTGTTTGCAGTTATTTTGTGGAAGAAAATAAAGTCTGTTTTTGAGATAAAGCGGTTAGAATTACTTCCACGGCATTGCTGTTTAAATTATAAGCCAAATACTTCTGGATCATTTTATTGAATTTTCTGTCTCAGGAATGGAAAACAGCTTCTTCATATTTGAGCAAATCAGGATGACAGGTTGCACAGAAATTGACACTGAATGAATTCCGATACGGTATGGAGACCAAGTGTCCTAGATCTGATCAAAGATTAATTTGCCTCATTGAAAGAGTCACCTGATTTTGGCCTCCAAGAGAAATAACAAAATCTAAACATTTTCAGTAAAAAAAAAAAAAAAAAAAAACATGATAGTTCTCAATCACAATTTACTTTTACTTTTATATTCCTTAATATGGATTCTGAAATCTATCTTTATTCCTTTCAACTGTCTACAAGACCTTAAGTTAGTAAGCTTAGTACTTTTAGCGTGTGTTTTGACTGACGAGTGTGGTTTAACCTTGTGAAAACTTCTCTCAATTCCCACAGCACTGTTGGAATAGGAAGTGGGGTGGGGGGCAGATAGAATACTGGGATCAGCCGATTTTCTTGATTTTTCGGGGCCAGCAAGTGTGAATTTTCAAAGACCATAGTAACAATAACGATGGCTTATGCTTACATAACACTTTCTGTGTTGCAGGCACTGCTGTAAGAAATGTCCCACATATTAAGTCATATAATACAACAACCTAAGAGGTGAGGCCTACTCTATTATTTTCAAGATGAGGAAACTGAGGCACACAGATACAAAGTGACTTGCCCAAGACGACGCTCACCATAAGCGTTTGACCTAGAATTTGAACCCAAGCACTGACCCAAACCCTTGCCCTTGTCCATTATAGTATATAACCTATCGGCTCCAGTCAGCTCTTAGGGGCGTAGGAAACTGGACCTCAAAAAGCACAGCATGATGACAAGGCATCATGGGAATCCTTCTCAATGATTTCAAAGATGCACACGTGTAAGAGAGTCATGAATTCGCGTGGTTAAGTCTGATGAATCCCCTTGAGTTCCCTATTTTCGTTGATGGTTTGGGGGGAGGTTTTTGTATCACACATAGATATTTTAGTAGTAACGTATGAAGGATAGGTTTTGAGATAAAGTGATAGACATGAAGATAGCTTTCTAACCGCTTTGAGACGTGCCCGACCATCCAGGGGCAGAGTTCACTCTCCTCTGCTCTCAGAAACTTTGGTGGGATGTTTGAAGAGTGTGGATTTGAACAAAGGAATGCTGGTAAAACTAGTAACATTTACCATGATTAAAAAGTAATGGTATAAAATTTGAAGGAAGCCACAAAGCTTATCAAACCCGTTTTCAATATTTAAAAAAAAACAAAAAACAGCTTGAGAAAGACAGTGACTTATTCAAGGATTTTGAGATGGTTCTGAGCATCAATGTAACCACTACTTGGACCTCCAGGTTCTCAGTACTTTGTCAGCTGCCTCTAAACGATAGAAAACGAGGTTGTGTAGCTGATGGCATCTTATATTACTTTCTTAATGAATTGGCAATGTTTTTCATCTCTGAGAAAGTGCAGACAATTCGGTGGGGGTTAGGTGAAAGGCATAATCAGATTGCAAAATTTGAAAGCCTTTCCAAATCACGTGCTCTTGACATCACAGACAATGGATTGTAGCAAATACTTTGTTACTTTCAGGTTTTACGTTAGGGTGTTGATTTAGACTACCTCACAGAGAAATCTTCCCATTTTGTTTCCTTTTTTCCTCTCAGCACCTACTCCTTCCTCATGAACGTAGAGTCAAAACAGTGATTTTCCTGGGAAAAGAACCACCATTTTAGGATTCCAGACAAGTAAAAGCCTCAGTTTCAGTTCACCTCCTATGTCTGCCATTCTCTGATCTAGGTTAGGTCAATTTATCTCTTGGCCACATTTAGCTCAACCATGATATGTATGTGCTTAAGAATTGAAGGAAAGGAACTTATTTGAATATCTCTATCCATATGAATGCTAGTTCTAAGAAGTTTTGAGATGGATAGATGAGGTCAGTGGACCATGTTGAGTAAAACTCTCCTTCGAGAAGTCCCTTTCGTGTTTGGAGAGGCAGGTGCCAACTTGTAAAGTGTCTTTGTTAGATTCTTTTAAAATTTCTTAGAAAAAATACTAATTAATATAACCAAATAATGCACACTTAAAGACCCAGTATTGAGACTCTGTTTCAATACATGACCAAATGATCATTTGCAGTTGATCTAGGAAATCATCACTGAAAATATGGTTATGGTGTCTAAATGAGCCCACTTAGCTTTCTAAAGTAATCAAGTAAATCATGAAGGGGCCACTTTTAAACTTCCTTTTGTGCTAGGTAAATACAGTCTTTTGTGATACTAATTTAATTATACCATTTGGCTTTAATTGGCTAAATAAAAGAGAAGGAAATATGCAGGCAGTAAAGAAGATCAAATGGATGAATTTAAAGAGTCGTAAGCCTTAATATACTTCTAACAATGTGAATATAGTTGAATGTTTTCCTCAAGAGATACTTGAACTTCTAAAACATTAAACAGAAGCTATATGATCAGATGATCAGATGTACAGTTTAGAGTAGTTTTAGGGCGCCATTCAGTTTGAGTGAATTTTGAATGAAAATTTTCATGAATGCTTTATGATGATTGTAGGTGACAGACGTCTGTTTCAAAATAAATAAACTAAAAGAAGATTGTTTGATCTTTTAATTAACTTGAACAGAGAACGTGGTCAAATTTATGGTTGTTACATAAATCCATTAATTTTTGAGCCATCAGTTTTTTTTAAAAAGAATCTATTTCTTCTATTATATCTTCATTTTCTTCTTTAAAAATGTCTATACGAAATCCTTTTTAATTTCTGACAATGGCACCACTTTGAGATAAAGCTCTCCTGGTGCACTCCCTGCTCAGTGAAAGAAAAGAAGACCTCATTCTGGCTTTTGGTTTATCTTAAAGGCATCCTGCTAATGCTGATACGTATTACAACCTGGGTGAATCTTTAGCATGCCATGAGGTACCCAGCACAGGAGCGTTCATAGAGACAGAAAGTAGAGCAGTGGTTTGCTGGGGGGGTGGGGAATAACGGGGAGTTTAATAGTTTCGTGGATGCAAACTTTCTATTTGGGAAGATGAGGAAGTTCTGACAACAGGTGTTGGTTGCAGCATATTACGAATGTGCTTAATGCCATGGAATTGTACTCAAAAATGATTCCGTGGCTTAAAAAAAAAGCCTGTTTCTCTTGAGGAACCTGTTATCTTTTTATTTTCTTTCTAAAAGCGTTGCCCAGTCTTACTTAGCCAGCCTTGGGAGACTCTAGCGTGGCGATATCCTGTTGACGCCTTAGAACACAGGTTGATCGTTAGTTACGGACCTGTGTCCTGGCCTTCTTTCTGTCACCACTCCCCTTTCACATTTAAACAAGCCATCAGGTTGGTTTTTAAAAACTGTTTCCAAAATGGGATTCGCAAATATTGTTTATCTTATTTTCCAGATTAAAAAACAAAATTTACTTGACCCAACGTGGATTTCCACCAAGTTGAGAATTTAAGGTGTGGTCTGTGCATAAGGTGACGAACTTAATTAGATGGAAGGAGCAGACTAATCATTTCTAATTGCATGGTTAGGGCTTCCTGAAATAGGTCACCACCATTACTGTGATGCTGTGCAGGCCAAATGTTGTACTCCGTATAGTGATTATTTGCCCCAGTTTGGTTGGTTGGTTGGTTATTTATGTATGTCTGTGTGTTTTCATTTTATATTAGAGAGTGAGCGAGCAGGAGAGGGGCAGAGAGACAGAGACAGAATCCAAAGCAGGCTCCAGGCTCCGAGCTGTCAGCACAGAGCCCGACGCGAGGCTTGAACTCGGGAGCAGCGAGATCGTGACCTGAGCCGAAGTCGGACGCTCAACCGACGGAGCCGCCCAGGCGCCCCTCCCCCAGTTCTATCACCACACAATATTTTGTAGCTGTTGGCTGAATCTTTTTAGCTGTTGACAGAATAGACACAAACGTATTACTTGATCCGTTGTGCTTCAAGAGAATAAAGGAGTTAGGATTTTTTTGTTCGAAAACTGGTGGTGCCAGTGAGAGTCATAGGAAATTCAATGCAGTTTAGTAAAGGAGAAGAAATAGACTTAGTCTGGCTCTTAGAGGGCCTTTGCTGCTCCTGGATGTTATTGAACATCAGTTCAGAATTGCCATAGACCCTTTGCTCCACGTTTTTGTCTTCCGTGTGTTTCTCTTGATGCTCTAATAGTAACCTAGTAGACAAATTTTATGTGTTTGTTCTTGAACAGCATTATGTAAGTAAACTGTATTTTGAATTTGCTTTAAAAGTACATCACTGAACTTTATTATGGGAGTATATAAGTGAAAGTCAATAAAAGCTGGTGAGAAAAAATACTTAAATTTGATAAATACGGTTTACCAAATCTTTTCTCTGTCCGCAAGCTTCTATATGTCCCCGCTGCAGAGTTAGGTTATGAGAACTCCCAGAAACCAAACTTCTTCATAGTTTGTATCATAAAAATAAGTTTTTTTCTGCTTTTTAAAAATAAAATTAGGTCGGGGCGCCTGGGTGGCTCAGTCGGTTGAGTGTCCCACGTCAGCTTAGGTCATGATCTCACAGTTCGTGAGTTCAGGCCCCGCATCGGGCTCTGTGCTGACAGCTCAGAGCCTGGAGCCTGCTTCGTCTTCTATGTGTCCCTCTCTCTCTGCCCCTCCCCGTTCATGCTGTCTCTCTCTGTGTCTCAAAAATAAATAAACATTTAAAAAATTTAATAAAAATAAATAAAATTAGGTCATAACATTACTAATCCATCAAATGCCTCGAGTTTTGAAGTGCCCTGCTTGATCCCTCTTCGTTCTAAAACTTTTGACCATTCTTAACCACTCTTGCTTCTGACTCTTTGTCCTGTGGTTTCCACCTTGGGCTCTGGGCGTCTTCCCCCACTCCAGAGCTGCTCTTAGAGCCTAGGATTTTTGCTTCTATGAAAGAACTCAGTTGATGGGGATATCAAAAGAACCCAGGGAAATTCAAAAGGACTAAGATTAGTTAAAATCTTGTTTTTTGTTGTTGTCATTATTGCCTTCTATAAAGATGAAATGATGATAATAAGGCAGACAAACAACTTTGATCAGACAGCCGCTCATGTTTCAAGGATAAAGAAAGTTACTGGTTTTGACTGCTGTAGGCAACAGGGATAAAGAATAAAGAAATCCTCTAGGTATTAAATGTCCTCCCCACGATAATTTTGTATTTTCATATATGTGACATATAAGTTTTGATTCGGGGGAAAAATTAAAGTTAAGAATGAAGAAGTCCCCCTTGTTTTCTTCCTCCTGGATCTGGGTATGTTTCTCTAGCATAAACGGAGCTGAGTGGGCAGAATTTAAGAAGCATCCCTCAAAGCCACAAAACTCAAAATTGGTGGCTTCACTCTGCCGAAGACCGTGGTGGACATTCCGTTATTATTTTTGCCCTATCTGTCTTACCCACTAGACTTCAAATTCTATTATAACATATGTCACCCTTTGCTCAATCAATAGTTCAGTGAATGACCCAGTTAGAAGACTATAAGTTCTTTCCATGTATTTTGAAACAAACCTCTGGAGACCTAACCCACATTTACAGGGTCTCTAGGTTCCTGGTTCTTAGACACGACCACCAACTCCAAAGCAGCTTGTTGGAACGGATGCCAGTTCGCATGGTAGATTTTTGTCAGAGTTTAAACTTGTCTTTGCTTTGATTTAGTCTTAGACGACAACACAGAAAAATTAGAATTGTTGAAAACCCATTGCTCTATTTCCTCCTGATAGGATACATTTTTCTGCGTAGCGTCTTCTAAATAGTTAATGCAGCAAGAGTAGAAAGGAACTCTTTTTCAAATAAATGGTTGCGTATTGTCAGAGTCTGTTAACTATTGGTAAAACCACCTTTCAGCAGAGAAACCCGTTAGTCATATCGATGAGTTACTAGGGGAGTCTTAAACTTAACACAGAGACACTTAACCCAGAGTTGAAATAAGACGGTTTGCCTCTCACCGCTCTGGTGAGAATAGAGAAGCAGGGACCTATAACGAACGGTCCAGAGCAAGTGAGGGTGGTAAATATTGCCAGGCAAACAAAGATGGTAATCGCCAACTGTAACGTACTTGATAGTGAACCGGACTAAGAACCTACATTTGAATCATGATGCGTGATTCAGCTCTTACCTAACGTGTTTGCTTTGTATTTATATAGTTTTTTAATGTTTATTTTTGAGAGAGAGAGAGAGAGGGGGAGAGAGAGAGAGAGCGCGCACACAGGGGGAGGGGCAGAGAGAGAAGGAGAGAGAGTATCCCATGCAGGGCTCGATCCCTTGAACCATAGGATTGTGACCTGAGCCAAAACCCAGAGTTGGACGGTCAACCGACTGAGCCACCTGGGTGCCCCTGATGTGTTTGCTTTCTAAAGTCTAAAATCAGGAGACGTCAAGACGATGTGTGCCTTCAATATGTTTCTGTTAATGGTGTTTGTGATTAGAAAAAAATTACAGGTTTCATTTTTCTAATACAACTTTACTTCTGTGAAGCTATTTGTAATTAACTGTTTCTGGGGAAGAATAAGCAGATGAGGGTTTCCCATTACTCTTGAGACATCAGGCGATGTGACACAGGTTTTACTCCTAGATCACTTGGAAAGATGTGCTGTCCATTTTGCCAAAAGTCGGGCTACTACTTTATGAGTGTAGGTGAAGATTTTTTTTTATTTGTCTTACCAAATTAAAATCAAATGTTCAAGTCCACAGAATGTACAGATGTTGTGCCTGCATCTTTTATATTGACTTTGAACTTGAATACTAATTCTAGAATTTTTTTTTTTTACAGCCTCATTTCAGATTTGGATTAATTCATGAGGAAAGATCTCTTTCCAACTAGGACATTAACATCAAGGGAAGATGTTATCATGAGGTTTATGAAAGTAGTGAGGAAACGCGATCCAAATATTTCAACACTGAAGAAAGGACTAACTTATATATTATTATTATCTCCACTCCCAGTAGGGCTATCACATGCCCGAGCTATAAAATGCTAAGTGCTGATTCTTTCAAAAATGCCCTGACTTACCTTTATAATAAAAAGAAAGTCAAAACATGAATGTGAGACTTCAGCAGGGTTGTAAAAGTGTCCTCGGTGAGATACTAAAGATATATTTAGCTAGCTTAAGACCACATACTTCGGCCAACGTGAAATATAGAAGGAAAAGTAATGGCTTTGTGTTAAAAGCGTTGGAGGTATGATGCAGGATAGTTGCTATTTTGCATACCCAATTCAGAGTACGTGTGGCCAATGTGATCAAATTTGGAAAAATGCATTTATAGAACACACAAATTTTAAGCTGTTTTGTGAAAATGAAGGCTTGATGCATTTTTCAGTTAGGTCTGAGGTACTTGGCATTTGTTTTTGTCAATCTATGTGAGTGTCTACTGTGACAGTGTGTGGTACGCTGTGGAACGGTACGTCTTGTTTCATTGGGTACCTGAGGTGCGCCGATAGAACGCGTGAGGACGCAGAAGGTGATCCTCCTCTCTTGGGACTGGTAACGCGCTAAGTGTTCTCTGCCCTGGTGAAATTTCATCTCAGGACTGACCAAATAGATGTGTGTCACCTGGGCCAGGGTAGGAACTTACTTTCTAGGCGCTTCTTCACATGATCAGATCAGAGGCAAATAACTGATCTTCTGAGAAATGAAATCGGAGCCACTCTGGGATTATGGGTGATTGGGTTGCAGACAGAATGGTTCTAGGGTAGACTCTGTTGAACGTGTCCCTGCAGGTGAATCTACAGAAGCGTGTGATCGGCTTTATAGGGAACAGAAGACCGTCTCAGTCGTCTGTGAAGAGCTTTCGAGTCCCCGTGGGCCCTATTCTCTTAATGGCAATGTGCACAGAACCAGCTGTCCTTTTGGCACAATCGAGAAGCAGAAAGCATTTGTTCCCCAGGGCTCGAGAGGATGTGGGTTTTTGGCCCCAGAGAGCTCACAGAGTCAGCCTTTACCAGAAATACCTCTGTGTTCAGACCATTGATGACGACGATCTTTACCCAAGTCGTCTATTTTCTCAGGCCTCTCTGTTTTCTGCAAGCGCTGTGATTGGTCATCATGCTCACAATTATAAGGGCCATTTTTTGAGTGCTGACTGTGTGCCGTGGATTTATAAAACCCTATTAACTTCTTCCCAGTTTTGTCATCTACTCTGGAGCCACATTCTGGGTGGTTGTTTCATAACAAATATGTAGATGTCCTAACTCTAGGCTCTTTCCAGAAATAAGCTCTTTTCCATTCAACTAGAATTCAATGTGCCCTTCAGTCTCCACTGATTCCTGTCTATTTTTGGCGAAGTGAGGTCAACGGAGTTAAATGGAGCTATTGTTTTTCATCACAGTGGGCCATTTGCTTGTATTTGAAAACATGTTCTTAAAAGAGCATTTGAGGGAGAGATCTGAGTTTCAGGCCCAAGTCCACGGCCACTGGTTGTGATGACTACATAAAGTCAATTCACCTCTCTTTAGTTTCATTATTGGTGAAATAAAAGGTTTCACGTGGACCGTCCGAGGATGATCTTAGATTCATAAGTGATTTCTTATCTCACATCTATAGTTGACTTCAAAATAATAATTTTCTTCCCTCTTTAGATTTGTTGCCCTAACAACCCTGCGGGTACTCAACGCTGTTCCAATGAGTCGTCCGTGCCGGCATTTCATAAATCCTGAGCACCTGCTCTGTCTCAGGTGCCGCATGAGGTGCTGAAGTTACAGCAGTGAGAAAAAAACGTCCTTGTGCAGCTTCTAGACTAGCGGGAGAAAGGAAAAGTAATGGCAATCAAACTTTTTAATGTAAAACTACAACCGTGATGTGTGATGATGACAGAGTCATGGCACCGTGATAATAATGAGAGACTTCCCAAAGAAATGATCGTTATAAAGGTGGGTGTGAATCAAGGACTTGTGTATTGTGTGTGTGGGGGGGTGATGTTTCTGGGAGAGCAGAGCAAGAGAGCAAGATGTGCTAGAGACTGGGTAGAGGCCGAGATGAAAATGTTGGTGTTTGGAGCAAATGGTCAAGGAAGAATTCTTGAGACGTCTTGGGTGCAACAAGGTGGTTTTTTGAAAGCATAGGGACAGGGCCCATGGGCAGAAAGAGCTGCCCTGGGGTCATGAGGAGTGAATGATTATATGCCTTCAAGTGGGGGAAAGGGTCAGGGATGGCATAAGCCTCTAAGGATTTGGAAGCCAGGTGTCCAGGACCTTGAGGGGCTAGCTGCTGTTAGGAACAGGTCATTGATTCCTGCTTAGTAATGCCTCAGTCATGAGACCCTTCAGATGTACATCAGGGGCCATAGGCTTGGAGGATGGTTGTTGCCAACGTATATTTGGGGAGTAGAGATAAAGGAAGTTTCCATAGGAATTTTTATATGGTAAAGGAAACTTACAGGATCCTGGAGGTCGGGCTAATGATAACCTGATTGCCCTTGGTCCTCAGCAAAGTGGCAGCATGGAGGCAGCCGAGGTCCTAGAGGAAGGTCACTCAGACTGTCTCAAGGACGTGTCAGTGGGCTGTGAGTTGTACGGAAGTTTAATTTTGTTTTCTTTTGTCTTTGTTCCCCACATGAGGGGCCTATATTCTCTGTAGAAATACTGATTTAGGGCTTGGAATGGGGTCCAGCTCCCATGGGGCTTACAGTTTAGAGAAGAATCAATATTTGGCTCTCATGAATTCATGCGACTCTTTCAGTTACATTAAGGAAAACATTATAGGAAAAAAACAAAAGTCCACGGGTTCTAGGCTATACGTGAATGCATCTGATAAGCCTCAAGCAGAATCAGTAGACATCCACTTACTCTTCTTACCTCTTGAATGTGGTTCTGGACGGTGTGGGTGAGCCATTCCGGGACTTGAAGGACTTGGTTTAAGCAGTAGGAAGCTGAGAGTTTTGGTCCTTGGGATGGTTCTTTACAGTTCAGCAGATATTTGGAAGGCCTAGTAGGCGCTCATTGCTGTGCTGAGAACAAAGGGCACGCGGATGATTAAGACATTCCTAGTTTTAATGAACCCAAAGTCCAAATTATCTGGCCACTTCAAAGATGCCCTAGTTTATAGACTTTGAGAAAATACAGAACTACTTAGCGTTGACTTTTAAAATAACCACAGGAAGACAATACGGAGCCATTATTTAAACATTACGATGTAATTTCAAATGGAATAATGTAATGAGGCTCAGGTCTAACAGGAGAAGTAGAGTTGTTCCTCCGGAAGTTCTACAAGAGGCACACTATCTGTCACAGATTGACGGTAGCTGAATGTTTAATGTTGCGCTTGAGCACTTGAAATTGGTGAACGGTGTCTTGTAGGCCCTGGTGAAACCGCAAGTATGTTATATGGGCGAAGTGAAATCTAGTAGCTTCTCTTGCCCCTGCAAGTGTTTTGTTGCATTATTAAGTGTATTCGCCAGTCGAGAAAGCACAGGAAGTAATAAAGGTGCTAAGACTGAGCCAGATCTTTATTTTCTTAAGGCTGTTCCTCCAGGTTTGTTTATTTTTATTTATTATATATAATAAAAAATGTATATATACACACATAAACATGTATGTATTATATAACGTATATGACTATGTAATATATACAATATATAACATGAAAATAGATAATATGTAACGTATAATACACATAGCATAATATATGATGTATAATATATATGATATCTGATATTTATTACATATAATATCAATACACATACGGGAGGAATAAGGCTTCTTTCCCCTACAGGGCTAACCCCACCTGTGTTAGAGAAAGCCAGCCGCCATCGTATTCCACAAAGTTCTGACTTTTAAAAGGGACAGTCAGTGATCAGTAGTTAACTAACAGTATTGCAACAATGATTTTATATGCTTTTGCAGGCGAGGCAGCCCTGTTTTATGTAAGACAACCCAAATACGCATAAGTCCAGGGAGGTTTTCCTTTGGGAGCCAGCGCAGAGCTCTGAGAAGGGAAGGGGTCAGTGCAGCCAGTGGGCAGGGATGCTTGGCTGTCCTTCAAGGAGAGGGAACCAGATAGCAGCCCACATGGAGCTGTCTCACCGTGGGTGAAACAGAAGAAGGCATCTTTCTGGACGTATCGACCGATGCATATTTGTGCAGAGAACAAGGCACTGCCCCTTCCAGGCTGATACAGACCTGCTTCAGGGCACGAGGTCTGGAGAACAGTGGGTTTCAAATCGCTCCATGCTCCCTGGGTTAGACCCGTTAGTGCAATACCCAGACCACACCTCCATGTGCTATTACCCTGAAGGTGATAGGGCCTGTCCCAATAGAGTCCTGACTTTGGAGTAGGACCCTGAGGCCCGGGTTCTAATCCTGGCCGCACAACCACAAATTGTGAGACCCTGGAGACGTTGTTGACCTCTGGCCCTCAGTTTCTTCCTCTGTGAAATGGAGATGCTGCCAGAACGCCATGTTACCCGTAAGAGTTCAACAAAACTGCAAATACCGAGCCATTGGTGCAAACCCTGGCCCCAAATAAACACTCCCTAAATTTTAACTAGAAATCTCAACACTCTGGACAAAGTCTATGCCTGTGGGACTTTATCAGCGTTGGAATGACAGCATTTGAAAAGATGCCCCTATTTTTACATGACAGAAAGAGGGAAAATGAAAACCTGAATATATAGTTAGGTGTTGTGGGGACAGGTTTTCTTGCTGCCTCACCGTTTTATTCCTGTAATATTTCCAACTGTCATAAGAACTTGACATTTTTTGTTTGTTTGTTTCTTGCTGTTTGACCATTTCGTGTGTGAAGAGTTCTTCATGGAACGTGAACTATGGAAACTGGTTACTATGTTCAATATACCCTGGAGCCTAAGTTTACACAATGTTACTCAAGACTAATACATTCCCGTATTAACTTTCCTTTGATAAAAGGATGGACTTCGTTATATGTCAGAATTCTGGAAAGATTGACCTTCCGTACTGAGTACAATCAGCATCCTTCTTGATCTGACTGCAACTTATTAAAAACAGGATGAGTAAAACTTTGTTCTTAAATCTTTTCACCTTACGTAAGATTAAATGCTCAGGAATGCACAGGATTTTCAACGATTTGCATTCATTACCCTTGCTCTAGATGTGTGTCACGATGCTCAGTGTTCCTCCTTTACCTCCAATGTGCCCTGTGTACTATTTGCAGATACTTAGTCTTTAATCACTATGGAGAGATGAGAGCGGTGTTATGTGGACAAGTCATTAAGGCAGAAGGCAGGGAATGGTCCTACCTTCCACCTGCCCTGGGCTCTTGGGGATTGGAATAGCATTTCAAATTGTAGTGATAATCACTTAGCCCAAAGCTCGTGGAACTCTTGAATGCCTTACACGATGTGTTCACGCCTTACCAAGGCGTGGTCTCCTTGCCTGGTTTGGCAGTAGATCCTCGTTGGCCACTCTTCTTTTCAATTTAAAGTGTAGCTGGGGTGCCTCGTGGCTCAGTCGGTGAAGCGTGCGACTCTTGGTTTCGGCTCAGGTCACGATCTCACGGTTCGTGGGACTGAGCCTCCCGTCGCGTTTTGCGCTGATGGTACAGAGCCTGCTTGGGATGCTCTCTCTCTCTCTCTCTCTCCCTCTCTTTGTGCCCCTCCCGTGCTTGTGCTCTCTCTACCTCTCTCTCTCTCAAAATAACATTAAAATTTTTTTATAAAGGTACAGTTGACATACAGTGTTCTATTGGTTTCTGGGGTACAACATAGCGAGTGGACAACTCTGTACATTGTATAATGTAGTTACCGTCCATCACCCTGTAGCGTGATTATGATAGTATTGACCACAATCCCCCTGCTGTGCTTTTCCATCCTCCTGTCTGATTTATTTTATAACTGAAAGTTTGTACTGCTTACTCCCCTTCGCCTATTTGACTATTTTACTGTCATCCTTTTAACCTTTGCTTTCTTTTTTTTTTTTTTTTTTTGGACCCTGTCACCAAGGCTTCCCTTACCTCTGTCTCATTATTGATGTCATGATAACTGCTGTTGGGTGTGCGCACGCAGATGCAGGTACTCTCAGTGCCCTTTTGCCACCTGCTGATCCCGCCTCTCATTAAAACTTCAAGGACAAATGATTGGCTCGACAGATGCCCTCGAGGTCAGCCTGAGTGATAGACTGGCAGCCTGTGGACGGGTCTGCGTCGGGTGCCCACCCCTTGTCCAGTCTTCCGTCGCCCGAGTGGTGGGGTCAGCTGGTACGGGGCCTGTGAATAAAGGATCCTGTGACCGTAAAGAGGAGTGTGCATGCAGCCAGTACTTGGGATCAGCTTAGGATCTGTGAGAATTAACTGGAAGGCACTTTCAAAGCCTTCCGGTGGTAGTAATCACAACATAAGATAGAAAATAAGCGTAAGAAAGATTTAGATGAGAGGCACTTGGGGAGAGAAAGATATTTTGTGTATTATAATTGGATTTTAAATTATCTGATGGAATTACCGTGCAATTTCACGTAATTATCTCACTTTGACATAGGGGCCAAATTCACTTGTCCACGGTCTCTGTTATTGCTTTTGAGTGTGAAAATGGTCAGCAGGAAAGTAAGCTCATTAGTGCAAGTTGAATAATTTCTCCTGAAATTTTGGTAGTATGCATGATTTTGGATGCATGGAATAGCTGTTTTTCCTTTTCATTGTATTCCTTATTAAAAATGTGCTAATGAGGGGCGCCGAGGTGGCTTGGTCGGTTAAGCGTCCGACTTCACCTCAGGTCATGATCTCGCGGTTCGTGAGTTCAAGCCACGCATCCGGCTCTGTGCTGACGGCTCAGAGCCTGGAGCCTGCTTCAGATTCTGTGTCTCCCTCTCTCTCCCTGCCCCTCCCCTGCCAGTGCTCTGCCTCTCTCTCAAAAGTAAATAAAACATTGAAAAAATTTTTTAATGTGCTAATAATTTTTTATTTACTGGCTTCCATCAGAGTTAGCAGTTACTGCATTTACTGTTCATGCCACTTTTGCTTGTTTGTTTTCTGTTTCCTGGCTACTTAGAGACTATGTATTCAGGTGCATTTTTTCTTCAGTATTGACTTTCTCTTGACATCATCTCGGAAATCAAACCCGTCTGCATTGCCGGTAACAGGTGAGATTTGAATAAAGGTCCATATTTCCGGCTGTGTCTCCTGAATGCCATCTCTGCTATGTAATGCCGCTCTGTAGAAATCTCCTGTAACCACCCTTCGCGTGCGGTCTTTTCCTGATCACATTTTGTGTTTGTCAATCACTTGGATTGAGAGTCAAGGCATAGAAAGCCTTGAGATGTGCAGTAAATATGGTTTAAGCATCCAAAAATTAGGTTCAGATATCATAAGCTGGATTGTGGTAGCAGCTTCTCCTAACAATAGGCTTCTTGGAGGTTTTCAGGATCTGCATGAGCTTTATCGAAGCGGACAGTGTTATGAAAGGTCTGAACATCCTTCAAGGTGGCTCACCCTACCTCCTGGGAAGAGATCTGTGCGTTTATTGTGCTCCTCTGCTTCCCCAGGATCCAGGTTCCCGTGGACCACCTTCCACCGTAGCGACCGTGGGGTCTTGCTGACGGAAGCCTTGTGTTCACATTCAAGATTTCTCTTCCTGTGCTTCTCTATGAATCTCTGCTTTGTTCATTCCTATTGCCACCCTGTTTGTGCCGGCTCTTTGTCATTTCCCAGTTCAGTGAAATTTTCAGGATAGCTTACATAGTGCTTGGTATCTGACAAAAAGGCTTGGCATTCATCCGGAACTGACCTGCTATTAGCTCTTTGACAAAAGTCCCATTCTTTACCTAAGATTGCGGAACAGAGGACTCTTTATGTGGAAGGTGATTCACCCAATTTTAGTTCCGTTTCCTAAGTTTTGGCTCTTCATAAGCATCTGTACAAAGTTACTGTGTCTTGAGCAAATATGGGCACAATTTTTTTTTTCCTTTACAGCAAAAATGTGTTTCCTGAATAAGGAGGTATCCAGAGGTAGGCTTTGCAGCTCCGTAAGTTCCTAGAGATTTTATGCATCTTTTGCTATCACATGTACTTTTATAAGAAAAGAGTCATAGACTTTATCAGATCCTCAGTATTTTGTGACCCTTAAGACAAACAAAATGAACATAAACGATTTATGGGCTTGACTTCTCTTCTAGGCTGTAGAGTATTCCTTGTCTGAGTCCATTTTGGGAATGAATGAATCTGTACCCAGACCTGGTTGCTCTAACTTCATTAGATTGAGTTGAGTGGCCATATTCTCAGGGATCTCTTGCTTCATTCTGCAGACCGGTAATGTCAGGTACTAGAAGGGTGTAGGCTAGTGATCCAGGCCAGTCAGAAGATTCCTATCCCTAATGCCAGGCAAACACACGTAGAGGCACGCAAGCATTGGCCTATTGTGCTTAGTTTTGCCAAGTGCCAGCTCTGAGAAGCACAGAGTTGCTATTTGAAACTCACCCAGCCTATACATGAAGATAGTATTTTTCTGCCATTGTCAAGTATATATCTTGGGCTCTTTGCTGATACAAGGGAGACATTTGTGTTTATATACCTATACTGTTTTGCACCAATTCCCTAGGGTTTGGAAATTGTGCAGTATTTGGGGTTGGAAGAGCTGAAATCTGTTTCATCTTCATAATTTGGTGGCGGTGTGACCTTGGGTGAATCACATGAGGTCTCTCGGAGCTTTAATTTCTTCATCCGTAGAATGGGAGTAATGACACCATTTAAGTCCCACAATTGTTCTGATCGTCGGTGAAATCATGCGTGTGATCTATAAAATGTTTTACCGCGTTATCGACAGCAGATGTTTTATGCAATTTGCAATGATTAGTCAAGTCTAGAGATGAGTTCCGAATTGTGCATCTGAGTCGTCCTCCTTCAACTGACAGTCTAAACGACTATGCTAGGTTTGCTGATTGCCAGCCCCCTGCCGCCTGGCTCATAAATCAGCCTCAAGATTATACACATATTTCTGTTTTTCATAGATGGGTGCATTTGAAATCCAATAGATAGAAATTCCCCTCTGAGACAGAAATGGATTTTTAGAGAAGGGAGCTCCACAATTCAGCTGCCCCCCATTCTTTTTCAATCTCTGTTTCTAGAGTCTTTAGCTTCTAGCAAATCACGTGTGGGTCTTACTGTGTTGTTGTGTCCTCTTCTAGGGAGAGGGGAAGTGAGAATTACCCGGCCCTGTTCTAGGCTGGGCACTTTTCCTGAATGTTCTTTTCCACCCTGACTCTGACACCCCGTCTCCCCCGCCCAACTCTGCTCCCATAGAACCCTGGATTTCTTCTTCTTTCAGTCCCTTCCCTTTCGATGTAAAATGAAGAAGAATAGGAAAACAAAAACAAAAGCAGAATATGCACCGTGAGGCCCACTCATCTTGTGAGAGTTTAATGAGATAATTTTGGAGATAGCATTTCAAAAAAAAAGCCTTATTGAAGAGCCTTGTTTGCATGTTTTGGGGCAAATGAGAGCCTGGTCATAGCATATGCTCAGGACAGCTGCACTGTTACATCTGTCCCATGATTAATGGGCCATAGTTTATGTGAGTCTCTGAACCTGTCCCAAGTCCTAATGTGCTAATCAATAACAAGACATTGGCTAACTCCTTAGCCAGCCTTAAAATCATCTGATTCTGGGCCTTATCCTCATGTGGCTATTAGGAAAAAAAAAATACAGGTGGACCTGGTTTATCACCTGGAGACCCTATTTGTCCCCTAACTCTTGACCTCTTGCACATATGGATGAAAATATTATCAAGCAAGAAATGTTTGTGAAGCCCCTGAAAAAGAGCTGTGTGCTTTTTAGTGTTGACTGTAAAATGGTGGCTAACCGAGAGGAAATCAGTCATTTAGAAATGCTTAGGGATTTTGTTGACGCTTATCTATTTTTGAGAGAGAGCTAGAGAAAGCATGAGTTGGGGAGGGGCAGAGAGACAGAATCCCAAGCAGGCTGTGCACCATCAGTGTGGAGTCAGACACGGGGCCCAAACCCATGAACTGTGAGATCATGACCTGACCTGAAGTCTGACACTTAACCTGACTGAGCCACCCAGGCACCCCGAAATGCTTGGGGATTTTAAACAAATACTTCCAAACTTAGATTTGAGATCCTATTGCCCATATTTAGTAGAAATGCTACCGAGTGCTTATCTTGCTGTTCAAATGCCAGAAGAAAGAAAAGAAAAGGACCGAAAAAGAGAAAGATGTTTTATTATAAGATGGACCCTCTTGGCATAAGGAAGAGGTGTCCCCAGGTACAGTTTTATGTTGCTCCTGGATTTTAAAGGTCCAAACAATCAGATTAACTGGCCCAGATCTCTTGATGCCCCAAGCATGTTGAATGCATTCAGAACAGAGCTAAGGAGAGTTGCCCAGTCTTTTCCCGTTCACCAAGTAGATGCATTTGGCTAAATGATGTGATCACTGGAGATAACACCTGTATGGTAATTCTTGCTTGTGTGCTTGTAATTATTGCGTTTATTCTGCCTATTCTTTACCTTAACAGCGTCCTAGCTACTGAAACACTCATCTGTGGCTGGTTTGCTTGGAATCGAGACTATGGTGTTTCAGAGGTAGATAGTCCTCAGCTGAGGTTAAAGATCTTGTCAGTAAATATCACTCCCTATGACTCTGACTGAACTTTTTAACACATATACATATATTTAATGTTTATATATTTTGAGAGAGAGAGAGAGAGCATGAGGAGGGTGGGGGCAGAGACAGAGGGAGAGAGAGAATCCCAAGCAGGCTCCATGCTGTCAGTGCAGAGCCAGATGCAGGGCTCAAACCCACAAATAGATTATGACTTGAGCCGAAATCGAGTAGGATGCTTAACCAACTGAGCTGCCCAGTGCTCCTCTGATGGAACTTTTATAGCAGGTTTATGATGGACTTCTCCTTCCACAGGTCACGAGTGGCCTGGTGCAGAGTAAAAGGTTGCCTCAGCATAAATCCACTCCCCACCCCTCACCCGAAAGACTGAAGTAGCCAGACTGATGCCAGAGGGAAGGTCTTGGAGGAAGGAAGGGTGGGGCTCCTTCAGGGATGCCGTGCAAGTTCATCTCCCTGATCATTGCTCCTGTTGAGGGTCCTACATTGGTGGCCTGCAGCCCATTCTGGGCCATTTGTTTCCATCCTCCTCTTTCTGATTCAGGAAATTAAAAAGGGTTAACAGTTATAAACTTAATATTTTAAACTTAAGTGCTTTAATGTCTAAAACCAGGAATGATGACCACCATGCTATTGGGAAATAGTAATTTAATGACTAAGTGAAACGGCTGTGAGGAGGGGCACCTGGGTGGCTCCGTGGGTTGAGCATCCAACTTCAGCTCAGGTCATGATCTTGTGGTTCATGAGTTCGAGCCCCATGTCAGGCTCTGTGCTGACAGCTCGGAGACGGGAGCCTGCTTTGGATTCTGCATCTCTCTCTCTCTCTCTCTCCCTCTCTCTCTCTCTCTCTCAGTCTCTCTGCCCCTCCTCCCCTCAAAAAAAAAACATCATATAAAAAAATAAAATAAAAAGGGCTCGACTCCTATCCCAGCTCTGTTTACCACCTGACCTCATATTTCCCTGTCGGTAAAAAGGAGACAGTGATGGGAGCTGCCCCATAGAGCTACACTGAGGACATCTAGAGCATTTAATCAGGACCTGGCAAATAGTTAATGTTCAAGAAAGCTGATATTTTTAGTATAAATGGTTCACAAGAGCAGTCATTGCCACACAGTATACCTATGTATCATTAGGTTTCATTCACCTCTTGATGTATAAGAATATACAAGTGCCATAGGAAATAGAGATTCCCAGGTTGATGTAAAAAGTAATTCCAGGGGGAGCCTGGGTGGCTCAGCTGGTGAAGCATCTGACTCTTGGTTTCAGTCCAGGTCATGGTCTCAGAGTTTGTGAGTTCAAGCCCCAGATGGGACTCTGTGCTGACAGTGTGGAGCCTGCGTGGGATTCTGTCTCTCCTTCTCTCTCTGCCTCTCTCTCTCAAAATAAAGAAATAAACTTAAAAAAATAATAAATAAATAAATGGATAGTTAGTAATTTCAGTTCCTTAAGCTGGAAAGAACCTTGAACAGGAACACAACTACCCCATGCATTAATGACAAGATGTCAGAGGATATGTGCTTCATTTTATTAATTTTGATGGATAGACATGTAACACCAACGATCGCTTTGAAAACATGTCTAAAGCAATCATGTTTGGTCTTGGGAGAGTGGTTTTTTTTTTTTTTTTAAGCCTTAAATATTTTGCCACATCTGAACGATCAGGTCACTTTTGTAGATCTGGCCAATAGATATAAATTCTTCTTATACTCTTTCCCAAAAGGCAGAAAACTCTCTCCGTCCTTAAATACTGCTATTGTTTTAGCTCTCTTCATTCCCATCCAATTCTGTTCTTTTTATTCAATGTGATTGAAAAGCAATGAAATTTGTTCTTACAGATCTCTTTACCCAAACTAAGCAAATTAGAAGACATTTAATCTACCTTGTATAAAAGTGGATGCAATAGAAGGAAATGAGTTGTTCTTAAATCCCATTTTATTATGACATTATTCCAATGGTATTACTGTAAGCTATATTGATCACAGCTGACTTCATGGCTGTGTGTTGACCACAAAATGTAATCTAGAGGGCATTTCAGATTTTAAATGACTTTCCAGGGTACCCTAGTTAAAATTGTCGATGCTACATGACAATGCTATTATGTCAGTGCCAGCCAAATATAAAAGAACATTAATATTCATTAGTAATGTTACAGCTGGTGACTCCTTCACAACATTGTGAGGGTTTGAATAGTTATTTCAAACAGCGTATTGGAATATTCTCACAATAAGCCCTGATTGACACAATCATTAAAGAAACCCAGTAACACCAAGGAAAAAATAAATACGTATGGGTATATATTGGGCTAAGTAAATATTTTAGACCTATACTTCAGTTGACAGGACTCGTGCTAGCTAAGAGGTGATTAATTTTTGAGTGAGATACACGAGGAAATCACTATGGAAGAAATCCGGGACGCAGATTCAATCTCGATTTCATCACGTAAGTTCACTCTCGCTGTTTTAATCCCTACACATCAGCCTCTGTGGCCTAAGCGTGTGTGCAGAGACAGTTGTGAGGATCAACTCGGACAAATGGAAGGGAGGTGGTCGTCGGCGTCCTGAGATGCACTGATGTCAGACGGACAGCACACCATCCTGGGCTTTTCTCTGTGCTGTCTCCTACCCTCTTTGTAGGAAGGTGGCTTCATCTCCATTTATAAACGAGGACAGCAAACACAAGGTTTAAGTCCTGTGCACACAGCCGGACGATGGGAGATCCTAGTGTTCAGACTGAAGGCTGAAGGGTGGCTGTCCTTTGCAGTCTACCGAAATGCTCTTGGAGACTGTTGAGGGCCAAGTGCTGTGCTGGGTGATGCTGGTGCTGAGGCTCGGGGTAGAAGGTGTGGGATGTGCTTTCAGGGTGTTTGCCATTTGGCCGCAGTGAGGCCAAGCTACAGGATGGGCTTCCATGGGGTGACCTGTACTCTAGTTAGAATGTCTCTGCTCTCTGTTGTCGCCCAGTTAGTTACTTTTCCTTCCTTTCCCAGGGCTGCGTTTGCAAACGTGATGCGTCCTGGAGAAAAACTGTCCTTTGCTCATTCATCCTGAACAAACCCACAGAGATTCCTTAAGGTGCTTTAGGTTTCTAGTTCTGTCGCTCCACACTGTAATTAGGAGAAAATTATCTTATAATTTATACTAAAGCCGTTACTTGTGCTAACTTTACTCCCTGCCGTCTATTTTGCTGTACGTCCCTAAACCTCCTTAAGCGTCTGTTAGAGAAAGATGCTAATGCCCCAAACTGTAAGCCTTTTCTCTCGTTCAAAATAGTATTCCAGTGAATCAGGCAGTAATTTCTGATGCCCTATACAAAGAGGAATTCTTATCTTAAGACTTATTCAATTCAGTGGGGCACCTGCATGGCTGTTGATTAAGCCTCCAACTCTTGGTTTTGGCTCAGGCCCTGATCTCACGGTTAATGAGTTCGCGCCCGTGTCGGGTTCTGTGCTCCAGCGCGGATCCTGCTTTGGATCCTCTGCCCCTCCCCTGCTTACTCTATCTCTGTCCAAATAAATTAATAAACTTAAAAAATAAATATATTTCTTGTTCATTCATTCAAGAAGCATTTACTGGACAGTTACTTGGAAGTTTTGCTAGGTGCAAAGGACGAAACAGTGAGGACTGAGGATAGTGTTCCCAGTTATGACCTCTATTAACACCACCTCTTACGAACTCCCAACTAGAGTAATCTCCACGGTGCCCTTGTAGAGATTAGTCTAGTCGGGAGTTCATAAGAGAGAGAGAGTTGAGGCTTGGAGTCTTTTGACTGCAAGTATAGTAGACAGGTTGGCAAATGGATGGGTGGAGAGACCCATCCATGTATGCATATGTACACCATGTGTGCATATGTATGCATGTGTACATCCGTGTATGCATATGAGTACTTACACGATACATACATGATGCAGACATGTGCACCTCTATGTACGTCATGCTTCCTGGTGAGTGCCCGTACGTGTATCTCCACACTGCAGGGAAGTGTCTCCAAAGCACACGGCAGCCCACGTGCACTTGTTGAAGTTAGGACTGGTGCGTTCATGTTGGAGCCCTCACGTTTTTCATCAGTAATGTAACGAACAGATGCCGAATGCCTTCACTTAGAAAGGCTCCAGCTATCAACCTCTGAATCCTTCCATCGTTCACTACTGTCTGTTTCCCTCCTTTTTTTTTTTTTTTTTTTTTGAAAACAAGTCGAAGTAAATGAAGATGCCTTTTGCCACAATGAGTTGCAGCGCCTTTGGAATGTTAATTCTTGGGGAAACAAAAGCTGATGAATTGTTATAATTCCGTCTCATGCAGGGAACTCTGGGTGCTCTGTGGCAATAATGCCACGCATGTGACATTCACAGGCATGGTTTCTGGAAATGTTTATATAAAGCTGTTTTACATTGGATGATTATATTTTGAACTGTGTATAAATAACTATGTTCTTAGATCTGACTCAATTATAAAATAAACTCCTGGCGCACAGAGCAAAATGGAGAATGGGGAAGAATACTTGTTTGCAGAATCTGAATCCTCTGTGTGGTAACTCTGGAATTTGAACCACACTCGCAGGGATACCCCTGATTTCTCTTTGTCTACTCCCACTTTTCTGTTTTTTAAGACTAACTCCATAATCTCAACTGACGTCTACTACCTACCTAAATAGAATCACTCAGTAATCTGATAACTTGACTACTCCGGCCAAATGGAGACTTCTTTATTTTGTTTAGAGAATGGCAACTAACATGGGAATTCTCTCCAGGTATCAGACACCGTCAGATACGTTGTTTTCTCTAATTCTCACAACTGTGTGAGATGAAGGATATTGCGTCCACATGAGAAAACTGAGGTCAGACAGAGTGACGTCCTGAGTGTCGTGCAGTGGCTAAAGGTAGAGGAAGTTTGGTCAGATCTCCGAAGCCACATCATGTCACGGTCAGCAGGGCGCTCACACTCTGTCGCTTTCTCGCAGTCTCTCAGTCTCTTTGTCTCTCTCCCTCACACACACGTGCACACACACACTGACCATGGGCTATGTCAAGTCTGAAGCTTCGTAATTTTAGATGGATTATTGATGGTCACATTTTGATGAAACCGTGTTATGGCCAGAATGTATGTTGCCGTTGACCTAGACACCTCTTCTCATTTCTTTCATGACGAGGTCTGTTCCAATGGTCTTGTCCTCTTCTGAACGTGAATTGTCTAACGGCACCAGGAGCCCCAGTAAATACTGAGGTCGGGTTCAGCAGTGAGGCGCAGTCTTGCCGGCAGGAGTGGACGTGGGAAACCCAGGAGCTGGTGGGTGTGGGTACCTCCAGGACTTGGTCTTCTCACACCCTTCATCAGCCATTAACAAAACACCACATTCGCAATAATGACACTAAAGAAAAAAAGACCCAGGGAAATGCCAAGTCAAAACCGTAACTCTGCATCTTTCAAAAGGGGACCCCAGGGAAAGAAGTCTGAATCTGTGGGAAGATGAACTTTTATTTTAAATGCCATTAGATTTAAGCTTAGTAATAGGAAATAGCCTTTTCTGCTCAGACGGAAAGTAGAGCTTGCCTCCCCTATCTGGGAAAGACCGTTTCATTTCTGAAATCCTAATGGGGCAAATTATGCCGTATCAAGAACCTAACTCCAAAACTGCCTCTTTCCCTTTATTTCCTACCAACTGTAGTGCCACACGGTATCTTGCCATACTTTGAGGCTATGTCTGCCTCTAAGTGGGAGTCTCCGATTTTCTAAATAGTTCAGACCTTGGAACAAGCACCTCACTGAGTGACTGAGGTAGTCAAGGCAGAGGGGGCGTCTTCAGCCACCCATAGCTCAGCATCTGTGAGTTTCAATGAGGGAAATTTACCAAGTCAGAGCAGATGTTGATCTTTTGTCTTTGCTCTAAGGATAGAAATGGTAACACCCATCACCATTTTGTTGCACTTTACTTGAAAAGCAAATGCGCAAGATAATCCATTTGCTTTTATGGAAAGAAGTAAAAGCCCTCCTGGGGCTTACAAGGGGCTTTAAAATGTAAATTTGGTAATGTTGTAAAGGTTGCCTGTTTTTCCTTCTTTCAAATATGCAGCCTCTCTGTTGGAAAGGACTTGGGTGTGTCTTGTGTAAAAAAAACAAGAGGCAGAGATCATATTTTGAGACTCCTACACGCATTATCCAGGAAAGAAAAATCTTTACAAGCCATTTTAGAAATTCTCACATCCCATAGGAAGCTCCTTGGGGAGGGGGGTCCATTAACACACACCCAGACTGGGGTCCAAGGCATTTTTGTCCCCCGTTTAATTTGCCAAGCTTCTGGTGGACTTTGCTATAGAATTCTCTGAGCTCCCATCTGCTGAGACTGTTCAGTTTGGAAAACAAGAAAAGAACTTGCTGCTCTTCAGTGTAATTTAATAGAACACTCGGGTTTTATAATTTCATTGTGTATGGTAATCTCCAAATTGTTTATGTGCTGGTTCCAGTGGTAACATGCAGCTTGTAATAAATAATAATTAAAATACAGCTTTGTAAGAGGGAAATCTACAGTTACCAGTTAATAGCATTATTAAAGGAACATAGTTAAGGTCTCTTTCTGTAATTTAATTAGAGACGGACTTAACGTGGAAGTCTCTCGCAGGTGTAGGAAGAGTGTGTGCGTGTGTACATGTATACAGATTACACTCGGATGAAAGATGATAAGGACAACAAAATTGTCTGAGACGGGTAACATAGCAAGAGATCCGCACCAGCCTAAGGAAGACAATTACTCAGATAAGCAGATCATTACAGAAAACAATAACGCCTTGACAAAAAGTGGCTGAAAGTATGTGCTTGTGGGTACACAAGCAGCTACGCTTGATGCGTTACCCCATTTGTACAATGGAGGAATTTTGCCTTGTGAGCCTTCACTTACCAACAATGATGTGGGTACCTAACTTCTGGCGCATTGATCTCTTGACTTTGCTGTACAATTTTAACCTCTGCAGCTTTAATTATCTTCTCTAGGAAATGACTTGAGTTACCAAATTTTGGCATTGCGCGTTCAAGTACAGTAGTATTACGTTTCCTGTGTGGCAGTCAAGATACTTTTGTTTATATGATCAGAGAAGGTGTTAGTAAATAACCATCGCATGCATGTATACCCAGGAATATGCCACTAGAAAATAAAGGAGTTAAAATATTACATGCTTTTGCCTTTATTGTACTGTCTTTGACAGAAATCTTGAAGCTTTTCCTTCATAGGGGTTAAGAGCGAGTTGGGGTATACTACTGGTGTATAACAATATAGTCTTTGTGATGAAGTTTTGGGGGGATATTGGGTGGTCTGGAGCCAATGGCCAAGAAAGAATTCTTGAAGACGTCTTTGGTGCAAAAAGGTGATTTTATTAAAGCATGGGGACCGGTCTCGTGGGCAGGAAGAACTGTACTGGCGTTGTGACTGGTAATTCATGATACACCCTGGGGTTGGGAGGGGATCAGGGATAGAATAAGTCTCTAAGGTATTTTGGAAGCAAGGTTCCCAGCATCTTGAGGGGCTAGCTGTTGCTAGGGAAACACCATTTATTCCTGTTTAATAAAACCTCAGTCATGAGACCCTTCAGATGTATATCAGGGGGGCCATAAGCTTGAAGTATGATGGCCAGCCTGTATCTTAGGGCCGTTAAGACAAAGGAAGTAGTAGACCTACAGGGTCCTTGAGTTTGGGATAATGTTAAGCAAAGGTTCCCTTTTGCCCCTAGCAAAGTGTCATCACCGAGGCAGCCAAGTTCCTAGAAGGAGGCCACCCTGCCTGTTTCAAGGACTTATTGCTGGACTGTAGGCAGTAAGGGAATTTAATTTTTCATTTGCCTTAGTTCCGCACATCACCATGGCAAGCACTTAAACCCCTTTCCTTTGTTCTTGGGTAGCTGGGAGTGTCCAAGGAACATCACACATATTCCACGGGACATGATGGGGGGAAGGGGGCAGGGGTGTGCTGTTAGCCTGTACTCTGTCCTCAGCTTGCCCCCCGCTCCCTCATCATTTGGATATGAGATGTTGGTAGACTTACAAATTATGGCACTTCTGACACATAAAATCAGGCCGGGTATGGGGGTGCAGCCTTGAAAACATCATTAACATAAACATCATTGCCCCAAGAGTCAAGTCAGGGGAGTTTGTAATGCCCGGCTATTTTCACTGGATTTTGCAGATTGAAAACACAATTTGAGGAAAGACCAATAAATTGGACTACATTAACATTAAGAATTTCTATTCATCCAAAGTCATAACTAAGCAAAAAGACAACCCAGGAAGTGAGAAAAGCTATTTGAGCCTCTTATTTTCTTCAAAAGACTCCCATCCGGAATATATAAATAGAGACCTAGAAGACTGTAAGAAAGGGATAACCTAATACAAAAGAGCAAAGGACTTGAATAAGTATCTTATTAAAAAAAGATACCCAGGGGCGCCTGGGTGGCTCGGTCAGTTGAGTGTCTGACTTGGCCGAGGTCATGATCTCATGGTTCATGGGTTCGAGCCCCACATTGCACTCTGTGCTGACAGCTCAGAGCCTGAAACCTGCTTCGGATTCTGTGTCTCCTTCTCTCTCTGCCTTTCCCCTACTCACGATCTGCCTCTCTCTGTCTCTCAAAAAGTAAAATAAAACGTAAAAAAAAAATTTTAAGGACATCCAAATAGTCAGTAAACATGCGAAATATGAAGTAAACATATGAAACCATTAACATTATTAGTCATCAGGCGAGTACAAATTAAAATAGTAATGAAGTATCAGTAGTACCACAATAGCTATGGGAAAAGACCAGCAATGCTAAGTGATGGTGAGGAAATGGGGATGTGGATACATCGCTCCTGGGACTGTTACATTTTAAAAACCATTTGGCAGTATCTACTAAAACTAAATATGTACTGACAGAAATGTGCATGTGGGTATGTGTGCGCGCGTGCGCGCGCACACACACACACACACACACACACACACACACACACACACAGATACCCCACAGATGATAGATGAGAACATTTAAAGAATCTCTGTTTATCATAGACATAAACCGGAAACAATTCGAATGTCCATCGATGGTGGTAGAATAAATAGTGTCATATTTATACAGCAATGAATATAAATGAATTATTATTGAGCCCAATGGCACAGAGGGGCTCAAGACTACAGTGTTGAGTGAAAAAGTCATTCAGAAAGTAATGTATGCCGATTCCATTTAAAAGGACTGAGGTCAGTGAAGCTAACCTGTGGTGTGGCAGTCCTAAAGGAGTCACTTTTGGGAAGGCAGGTGGGGGCGGGTACTCTGAGGGACACAGAAGGGACTTGCCTCATCCTGTCTGGTTTCCTGTTTCTGGGTCTGGGTGGTGGTTACATTACTGTGTTCAGCGTTGAGGACTTTCTTGAGACATATACTTACGTGTGCCTTTTGGTATAAGCGTTAGGCTTCTAAAAAGTTCCTAGAAAAAAGTTGATCACAAAACGTTAAAACCATGTGTGATTCTGAGGGTCACCGTCCGAGTACAACATTTGCTAGCCTCTTTTCAGTTCCGAGAAAGCCAGGAGAAGGTTCCAAACCTTACAGGCAAAGCATGGTGGATGTACTCTTCTTGGTGAATCCGTCCTATCGTGTCCAAAGAGGAGCCCTGTTCATATCCTCAAAACGTCTGAGTAAGTGTGGCAAGGCGGCCACTACTGAAAACCCAGTTGCTACCCATTTGCGGAAGTCAGTCAGAGGAAGGATGGCTTGCCTGCGCAGATTTAAAATCCACGTGACTCTGGTCTGTCTTGGGAGAGGTTGGTCAGGGGTCACAGGTCACAAAGGAGAAGAGGACCCCCAAGTTGTCAAGCTTCAGAAAACGGGCTCAAACTTCTAGTTGGTAGAAATGTATTTAGGGATTTAAGTCTAAGCCTTTGGACTTAGGGATAAACCTAAGCACTAAACCTCAGCACTCTTTGTGTTTTTGGCTGGATAATTCTTTTTGGGGGGGGGGGAGTGTCTTACAGTGTAAGATGTTTAGCAGCTTCGGGCCTCTACCCACCAGCTGTCAGTATTACCCTGTCCCCAACTCTGACAACCGAAGGTTTCTCCAGGGGTAAAAATTGCACCCCCCCTCCTCCCCATGAGAACAACTGGAAAAAATGCATTCATATACTAATAAGAAAGACAAGGAATAACTTTGCACAATTATGTACATCTTACATAAGGCATATCTAAAGTGTTGGTATTACCTTAACCACTGCAGAGGATAAACTAGGCAATAAGCAATTTTGTTGTGTTCACAAGACATTCAGATACCTTTTTGGGACTACTGATACTCGTTTCCACTTCCAGTAGACCTAAGTCGTCTTTAAATTTTGGGTGGACCATTTTTTGTCAGTGGAGAAGGAAAAGGTTTGTAGAAATGGGCAACATCTCCAACAATCTGTAGAATGGACGAATCGTGGCATACCCATGCGTCCGTGCGATATCATTAGTGGTTGTACCTGATAGGAAAATCACACTGACATCCTGGTAAAGTCCTAGTCGCATTCAACCTTAAAAATGCAAATAAAAACAGTTTATGTGCATGAAACTCGTGGCTATAGTGAAATTCTTATTTATTTGCCTGTGTCACGGTGACTTGCTATATCACTTCAAGAACTCCGCTGACATGTCCTTATCTGTCTCCTCCTGTGTTGAATTGGAAGGCACCATCTATAGCACCGTGTTAGGCCCAGAACAGTTCTTGGCCTGTAATGAATACTCCATAAATACATGGTGGAGGACACAACCGGGTTCCAATGACGCTGAACTCTGAGAAGTTTAAAGAAGAAGGAGAAACATCCATCCAGAAGAATGAAAGTCCCCTGGGTGCAGACCAGGGCCTGACTGACCTGGTACAATTGAACTGCCAGTTTGGCCAAGTCCATGAAGACCTACGTTGACTTGGTAATTATTCAGCAAGTAGATGTTGACTGTGTATTACGAGCTCGGTTCCATTTGAGACCCTGGGAATAGACCCTGGAGCAGGGACCATGCACTGGTTGAGGTTACATGTTAGTGGGGGAGGGAGACAGTAGACAAATGCACATAAGGAAGTTGTGGGTTCAGGAAACAGCTGTGGAAGGAACAGTTGAAGGCAGCAGAGGAGTGTGTTTTGAAAGAGACAATCGCAGGAGGTATCTCTGAAGAGACGTTGTATGAACCAGGACCCGAATGGTGCGAGAGGCGAGATCCAAAGGAACAGGATTCCGGAAGGGAGTTGCAGGTTCAGGAGGCCCAGAGGTCGGCGTGGGTTGGGTTTGTTCTAAAGGAAGGAAGGAAGAGAAAGCAGATGGCCTAGAATAACGTGACTATTGATACACTGTCCTATGAGATGACGTTTCTTCAACCTGAGCAAGGGTGGGGTTTGGGGTTGTATAATTCTTTGTTGTAAGGAGATCTCTTCCAGATGAGAGTATGTTTAGAAGTGCTCCTGGCCTCTCCCCATTAGATACCAGTAGCCTCCTTCCACTCCCAGTGTGACCACCGGGGCATCTCTGGTACGGCCACGTCATCTCTGGCTGAGAACCACTGAAACGGAACTATGAGGACGGGGCCAAACCATGTAGACCCTTGCAGGCCACCGTTTGAGTTTTATTCTTAGTAGAAATGGGATGCTGTTGGAGCTTGTTACGTAGAAGAGTAGCATGGTCTGACTTCAGGAATCCCATCTGGTGGATGTGGGAGGAATAGGTATTAAGGCAGCAAGAGTAGATTCAGGACCATAGGCGGCTCTCCCAAGACCCTGGCCAAGAGATGATGGTGGTGCAGGGCAGGGCCAGTGGGGAAGAGAGAAGCGGACTTTAGAGAATGGACACTCGAGATTGGATTTGGGGCCTGAAGGAAAGAGAGGAGGCAAAAATGCCTGCTAGGGTTTCTCCTGGTCAGAGGGCGGTGCCATTCACTGAGCTGGACGAGACCCGAATGGGATCAAGGACAGGTCGGGTGGCACGGACTGTGTAGGCCTTGTTCTCTGTTTTCTTTCTTTTTTTTTTTTTTAGGTTTTTACTTTTTATTTATTTTGAGAGAGAGACAGAGTGCAAGCAGGGGAGAGGCAGAGAGAAAGGGAGACAGGATCCCAAGCAGGCTCCACACTGTCAGTGCAGAGCCCAATGTGGGGCTCGATCCTACGAACCACGAGACCATGACCTGAGCTGAAATCAAGAGTCAGACGCTTAACCAACTGAGCCACCCAGGTGCCCCTTTCTCTGTTTTCTTGAACTGCTAATTACAGTTTTTTAAAGTTTCTGTCTCCTAACTCTCCTATCCAGCCCCACCCAGAGCTCTGTTCCTAGGGTTTATTTTTTCACTTGGGCTGTTTGCTGCGTGCCTGATAGCATTTTATTGACTTTTAACCGTCATATATGGAAACATTGCAAGAAGTTCTGGTTAATCTTTTCTTCCTTCACAGAGGATTTTCACTTTCATCTGGAAGGTTGTTTGAGAAAGAGTGGGTCAATCTAACCTAGTTAGAGACTGAGCCGATGCAAGCCTGGGTTTTCATTTTTGTAAAAACTGCTGTATTTCTGCCTCACCTTTCTTAGGGTGCAGCCCGTTCGAATCTCAGGGGAATGTCTGGCATGTTCCCCAGGGTGCCTCCTACTTAGCGGGCCCTAAGTTTGGGTTTCTGTTTTCCCCAAATTGGGAACCTGCCTAGTGCCTTGCTAATTTTTCCCCTTTACCTGCCATTTTCTGCCAGGTGCTTCCCTGAGGAATTCTCCAATGACTCCGACTAGCCAGGCCCAGCTTGCTTCTCTCTGCTTCCCTTGTCTTCTGGGCCTTGGCTCCTTGAGTTCCGGAACACTGACATCCAGGTGTAAATCTCCAGGATCCCTCTGAACAGCCAGACGACATCTGGCATGGCCTGAGTTGTCTTTTAGAAAGTTTGCTCTCCTAGCAGCAACCTAAAAACAAAAACCAAAAAGACCAAAACAGATTGGGGAGGTTGAGCGTTGATGCTGAGAAGTTGAAAAAAAAAATAATCAAGTCCCTGAAGTTGGTGCACAGGCAGAAGATAATGAGGATGCAAACTAGGGCAGTGAGCATAAAATGCAGAAGAGGAAATAGAAACGAAAAATACTTTGGGAGTGGATTAGAAATGATGGCAAATGGAAAATGTAGCTGTCAGCATCCCTTAAATTTTATTTGTGTGTCAAAAAATGAATGACATATTGGCTTATTAATTCTACATCCCTCATAATTATAAAGGCTGGTCAAGGATGATGGGTTGCCAAACAAAGTAATTAGCTCTTTGAAATTTCTCATGGTTCGGCTATTATTCTTGGCTATAACGATTGAAAAGGAAATGTATTTTCATCTGGCTTCATTGTTCAAAATAAGAACTTGCTTAAGTTAGTCTTTATGGGAAAGGAAGTCATGTGCTCCATAATTCAGGAAGCCTGGAAAATATGTAAAACCAAACCTTTATTATTATTCTGATAGTAATATTATATGGAAGAAGTTGAGCCATTCAGCTTGAAACACTGAGCTAGGTTGGTAATAGGCTGCATTTAACAATGCATTGGAGATGTGACACTTGTTCTAAATAAATAGTATTAAGGGAAGGAGAAGAGACCATGAGCCTAGTGTTGAATGCTTTATGTATATTCTCATTTAACCTTTTCAGTTACCTTATGCGTAAGGTATACATTTTCCATATTTTATAGAGACAGGGCTCAAACAGTTGGAATCATCTGCCTGGTATCACAGTTAGTAAATGGCAGAGCCAGGCCTGAAAACGGACTGTTTTATTCTATTCTATTTTCTCTTTCCACAAATCTAAGAACTTTCTTACATTTGGAGAGAAGCTGAGAAAAACAAAAGAGGAAAATCTGGGTCCCATTACTTGGATTTATTGGGACACAACTTTGCATTATTCAGTGTCGTTTCATATAAAATGAAAAATAATTCCAGTGAAACTCTTTCCAAGTGGTACTTTCACTCATGAGAGTGGAGGGCGGCTCGTTCTCTTATTAACTTGAGTCCTCAGGCATCTCATTATATGCTTCCTAAACTCTAAAGTGTGATCTCATCCCCCCAAAGTTTCCTATACCTGTTGTCACTGTTGATACAGGAACAGCCAAACCAGCTATCTTAAAATAATCCCGATATTTCTTTTATTTTTTTCCCTGAGCCTGGGAAGTTCTGTGTGCGTCAGCAAAACTAGCAGAAATCTGACCCAGGTGACTCAGTGACTGCGTGAGCTCTCCGTTGGCTGCGGTCTTCTCCCCACAGAGAAAAAGAAAGAACACTTAACATTTACTGTCTTTCTGCCCTGTTCTAGGCACTTAGTACTCAGTGATCTCATTTAATTTTTTACAACAAACCCGTGAGGTACTAACTGCTTTTACAGATGATTCATTGAGATCCAGAGAAGTCAAATGACATCTAATATCACAAGTTCTGATAAGGGGCATTTCAGTCAGCATCTGGCGATAAAATCTTTTGTACTTAAAGAATCGAGTATCTTGGTTAACGTAAATGTAGTTAAGTTACTAGTGACATGTTATCTATTGCTGTAGATCTATATCTGGGTATAGATCATTGTATATATGGTGAATGTTTTTATATATGCAATTCATTATATTTTATGTAGTATATGTATTAAAATAGAACATATAGTTAAATGACTATAGAACAATGAATAGGAGAGTTTAGATTTAAACATAAGCATGAGCTCATCTCTGCTTTGTCAACAAGGGAGAAACAATTACTACACCAGTTTAAATTTCACATGAGATGAGCACGACCAGTCTGCTGTAATCAGTTACAATGTCAGGGTCTAGTATAGTGCCTGATGCATGCGTGCATTGCAAATATCTTTAGATCAACACATCACTGCGATAGGACGGAAAGCCAAGGAAAACTCCAGGTTATCTAGAAACTCACGGATAATTAGAGGAAACCTGGTATCTGGAGGAGAGGACGTTGGGGAAAAATTAAATAATACTGTAGAGTCGTATGAATGATCTTTGTGTCCCTGGAATGTCCAGCAAGAGGAACCGAATTAGAGAATGGAGGATTCATGTCAGATATGGAAGGAGTTTCTGTCCATCACACGCTGTTAACGTTGGGATGAATTACTTATGGAAAGGGTGGAATCTTGGTTAGACATAATAAAATTAGGGAAGGTTATTTTGGGGGGGGGAGGTTATCTTTTTCTAATGTTCATCTTTGAGAGAGAGAGAGAGACAGAGTGTGAGTGGGTAAAGGGCAGAGAGAGAGGGAGACACAGAATCCGAAGCAGTCTCCAGGCTCTGAGCTGTCAGCACAGAGCCCGACGCGGGGCTCAAACTCACAAACTGTGAGATCATGACCTGAGCCGAAGTCGGACTCTTAACCGACTGAGCCCCCCAGGCGCCCTGGGGAGAGGTTATTTTAACTGAAACTACTTTCATGAGATTGTAATCACAAGCTCAGTGTGTATAAGGACTGTGTTTATTTTGCTGATTATTGAAACTACAGTGCCTAGAACATTGCCTGGTCCACAATATACTTGATAGATAAGTAAATGAATGAATGAAAATAAACTAATGAAATCATTGATCTCTCAAAATTTCTTTTAGTTCTATAATTGATATGAAAGTGAAAGTTGTTAATTTTTTATTGTTAAGATTGGATTTTGACTAATCTGTTTGGGCCACATGAATTGTATTTAAAATTACTTGTTGAAGGAATGCCTGGGTGGCTCAGTCCATAGACTGTGCCACTCTTGATCTCAAGGTTGTGAGTTCAAGCCCCACGTAAGGCGTAGAGATTACTTAAAATTAAATTGAAAAAGAAAAAAATGGGTCCCCTGTGTGGCTCAGTCAGTTAGGCATCTGACTCCTGATCTCAGCTCAGGTCATGTGGTTTGTGGGAGCCTGCTTCAGATTCTGTGTCTCCCTCTCTCTCTGCCCCTCCCCTGCTCACACTCTCTCTCTCAAAAATAAACAAACATTAAAAAAATGGTTAGGATCAAGCATTGCCAGTTACTTTCTATTACCCTCAAATATATTTTAAAAACAACGTAGACCATGGCTGAGGAGACAGAACACAATGGAATTGTCTTCTAAGCTCTATCCTTTGCTTAGCTGATTTATCACTTCACTTCTCTTTGCTTTTACTTTTTGTTCCATGGCAATTCTAGTTTAACAAATAACTAACATCTTTAAGATGGAAAGATCAATTAGAGAGATCTATAAAATACTTTGAGCTTCTTGAAGAGAATTCTCTATAAATAGAACTTGGCGAGTAATTAGTCATTTCACTACTATAAATGAAAGTGGTGTGAATAATTTTTTTAAGTTGCTCTTTTTATACTCTGCGTTTACCATAAGGCTGTTAAATCTTTTAGGGCCCTTTGGTATGCAAAATACCATAACTGCTTTTTTCTTTGCAATAATTTAATATCCTTACGTAGCATGAGAGAAAAATTTGCTTATAACCAACAAATTGGGACTTAACAAAAAAGAGGAATTTCCAATTCCTTTTTAGGTGATTATGTGTAGTTACTCCTAGTTGAATCTACTGCTTTTAAAAAGATACTGAGAAAATTCATGGCTGTATTTGTTAGTTCTGTAGGCCTATGACAATAGATAATTTCAGGAAGTTTTCTAATTTCACGTTACTTTGTAAGCATTGAACTTTGGGAAATCTTTGCACGTGGCATTGGACACCCTGTAGCGTGGACTTGAGTTTTCTCCTTGACACATTTTCCCAATTTGGTACTATTCCCTCTTCCTTTCTCTACACAACGGTGGTCAGACCATCACACAGATATTGAGGTAGACCAATCATTAAATATCTGGGGAAATTTAACTCCACTGTTGAATAGTTTGAGGGCTGTGATTGAAAACGCTGCTTGGTAATGAAACTGATTTTCCACCTTCATTGTGGGATGCAGGGTGGTGAGGAAGTAGTCTGGTAGAGGGGAGTATTTCTGTGCGACTCTTCCAAGTAGAAGGCCTTGTCTAGCCTTTGTTACTGTCCTTGACTCTTTACCGTGTTCACTTACTTTCTTCTTGAGCGAAGCTTTGGGGATAGTGAGGGATGTCTATCAATGAGTATATGTAGAAATCAGGTGAAAATAATACAAATGTGTTTCCTGTGAACAGGATCTAGTCTGAGGTTTCACTTTAATTGATTGATCTCCCAGAAATCATTTTCCTGTCCCGTCTTCAACCAGAGTATTGGCGCAGCCAAAAAAAAAAAAAAAAAAAAAAAACTGGCTGATTTTATTAGAACATTATGCCAGTGTCAATCACAGACAATTCTGGAATGTGTTGTTGCTAAGGTGATGCATTCTTACTGAAATTACTTATTCAAAAATTGCAGTGCTCCTAAGGCCTGTTGGCTCTTGGATTATTACATCATTCATTAAAAATCAAGGAAAAGGGACACCTGGGTGGCTTAGTTGGTTAAGCTTCTGACTCTTGGTTTTGGCTCAGGTCATGATCGAATGGTTCCTGAGTTCAAGCCTCGCGTTGGGCTCTGTGCTGACAGCTAAGAGCCTGGAGCCAGCTTCGGATTCTGTGTCTCCCTCTCTCTCTGTCCCTCCCCTGAGCATGCTCACTCGCTCGCTCATGCTCTCTCTCTCAAAAATAAATAATCATTAAAAAATTAAAACGTAAATAATGAAAAACTTAAAACATCAAGGAAAAAAACCCAAATTGTGTCCTGACTCTCTTACTTTAAATAATCCTATTCTTCATGGATGTATCTATATGTTCAAAAGAACGTCTTTATTCTGAACTGTTTTGTGTAACCAGTTTCACTCAGAAGCTGTCTGTGGTTTGATGATTCCTGTGGATGATACAGCACCAGCTGCTGGAGGGGTTGGAGGTCAGTCGGTTTCTTTTCATCTGGTGATTGCTTTGGACTTAAAGAAAAATAATAACGATGTTTGGAATCAGAGGCTGAAATTCAGTCTTTCCATCCACATAGCGGAAAAAGGCAGGCAGACCGCATCCATTCCGTACAGGGACCCGGTGCTTGGCAGGGACATCTTCATTTGTTGTCAAGACAGTGACTTGCCTGCCTCAGCCCCTGTGGGCCCCTGACGAGAGTAACGGGGGTCCCTGCATCTGTGATTGTTGTTGTGGAACACAGCAGGTGTGTTTTATATGTGAGCACCTGCTGTGTCCTCAGTGGATCCCCCGTGTATTATCTCGTGAACTTAGAACAGGCATGTTATAGTTTTGCCCGCCTCTGCAGACATAGGGCCCGGTGCTCAAAACTGATGGTGTGAACGTCAGCTCTGGTTGTCTATTATTTTTGACTGCTTAACTAATTCCCAACGAATTCTTTCCATAATTAGTCATAAAACTAGGGAGGCCCATGGCAATAATCTAGCTTGACCCTTTTGCTTTAGAGAGCAGCCGAAGTTCCTGGAGACTCTGACACTCTCAAGGTCATCGACGTGGCGAGGTAATGGCAGAGCTGTGACCACGTCCCGTCGTTCCTTTTCCTGAATTGGGCAAATCCAAGATGCCTGACATTAGCTCAAGGCATAAGCCTAGAAAATAAACCCCTATAACACTCGATTATCACTCTCTCATTATTTTCTAATGATGGCTTCCATAGTTCAGAAAGTTTGTATCATATTATTTATTTTGTCATTGTATGGAAAACTGATCATCGTCCGGGCAAAATGGTGATGTAAACCAGGAATGGGCCAACGTTTGCTTAAAGGACCAAGTAGTAAAAATTTTGGGTTTCGTAGGCTTTCTGATCTCTGCCTCAATTACTCACCATTGCGGCCGTGGGACAAAGCCATCATAGACCAAACGTGAATGAGAGAACACAGCTGTGTGCCGCTAAATTTTATGGACACCGGAATCTGAATTTTATATCATTTTCATCTGTCACAGAATACTGTTCCTTTTTTTCTCAACCTTTTATTAAACGTAAAAAAGTATCCTTAGTTCCTGTGCCAAACAAACAGACAAAAAATCAGGCAGCTTACTGGATTTGTGCCGTAGTTTGCTGACCTCTGATCCCAAAGATCCCAGTCAACGTCCATTCCATTCTGCCATTTTTGCTCCTACGCTTCGGGTTCCGCCCGTGTGCCCTCACAAATCTGGATTGTTCGTGTGCGTTTGCAGAAGCTGACTCTAAATGGATCCCAGCAATAAAGGAAGGGCTCTTATTATGCTCAATATACCAACAGTGTTCGCTCTTAAGAGCTTTCTGTTGAAAATACTCTTTTCCATCATCGTCACAAATGCTCACACAGAAGCTGCTTTTCACGTTTCAGCTTTTAAAGTGATCTTTTAATCATGTTTAAAAAATTACTTTTTTCAAGAATGCCTGTTTGGAGCCATGCCATTACTGGGTAAAAATAAGCCCATATTTCGTTGATGATAATTTGTCTGCATGTGCCGACGAAACAAAAGGAACTTTTCTGAAAGCTTTGGAAGAGCAGATCCAAGAAATCAACGTGTCAGAATCCTGCATAAACAAAGATGTAATACAAAGCACATCCCATAAAGGATGTGATAATGTGACAAGGAGGGGGAGAGGGTGGGAGCTGAGAGAGAAGAGAGGAGGAGAGCGGGAGGAAAGATGGGAGGTGGAAACACAGTATTAACACAGCTAGAATTTAGAGGAAAAGAACATTTTCATTTTTAAGCGGGCTGTAAATATTAAGGTATTTCCCTTGTACCCCCAAATGTGATGTACAAAAAATATATAAGGTATGCACAGTTTAATCATAAAATAAGGGGCACCTTGGTGGTTCAGCCAGTTGAGCCTCTGACTCTTAATTTCGGCTCAGGTCACGATCTCAGGGTTCGTGAGATCGAGCCCCATGTGGTGCTGCACTGACAATGCAGAGCCTGCTTGGGATTCTCTCTCTCTGTGTGTCTGCCTCTTTCCGCTCTCTCTCTCTCTCTTTCTCTGTCTCCATATAAATAAACATAAAAAAAGAAATGAAAGTAAATTATCCCATGAGTAATTTTTATGTTGATTGCATGTCAAATGACAATATTTTGGATGTATTGACTTAAGGAAATTATTAAAATAAATTGTATTCATACTTTTTAAATTTCATTTGAAACGTTACTAGAAAATTGGACAAGTGGTTGGAATTTAGGCTCTATTATATCTGGATTGAACAGTGCTGATACACTAATACTTCTGAGTCCTGTGTGTTTTCCTTTGATTTTCTACGGCCCTCATTTCTTTGAGCTTTATTTAAACAAGTTCCTTGCCTTTTCTTTTAGTTTTAGCATATACATGTATGTCTCTAGATTATGTAGTTCATTAAAAAAAAAACATTTAAAAATATCCCATTGTGGGGGCACCTGGCTGACTCAGTTTGTTAAGCGTCTGACTCTTGACTTCAGCTCAGCTCATGATCTCACCGTTTGTGAGACCGAGCCCCGCATCAGGCTCTGCACTGACCGCCTGGAGCCTGCTTGGGATCCTCTCTCGCCCTCTCTGCCCATCCCCTGCTCACATGTGAACACATACATGCACGCGCTCTCAAAATAAATAAATAAACACTTAAAAAATAGATGTCCAAGTGTATTCAGCCCATATTCCCGGGAGCATCACCAACTCTAGGCTGTGCTTTTCTGTGTCTGCTCCTTATTTCTGGCCTCCACGTGTTTTCCTTTTTCTCCCAGCAGCTCAGACGTGCTTTCTAAATCTATTTTTTTTTTAATCTAGCCACTTGAAGTTTTCTACACTAGGAGGCATTTCTCTGTATATTTAGTCTACCTTATTACCAGCATACTAATTCTCCAGAATCTTATGTTTTGCCTTCTCCACAGTACCTTTATAAAGCCGTAGCCGAGGACCCATTGTGTGAAACAATTTAAATGTGTACCGAGAAAGTATTCGTGAATAAAGTAAGATACCGATGTGTAACAGACATTATGTGGTCGGAATATTCCGCTTGAGATAAGATATAAACGTGTAAGAGATAACTCAACTAGAGAATCAAACTGTCGTCAAATGATCTGCCCAGACGTTAGGTCTTTCGAGTACACGAAGATACCAGAGACGGCACAGGCAAAAGTGAGTTGGGGTGGATTTGGAAGAACAGATGGAAATGAACAGCGTTAGCAAGTAGCAAGGTCTATTTCACCTAAAAAGAAAAAGTGCACAAGCGAGGTTTACTAAATATGAATTGGTTAAAATGCATTAAATGTGAACCTTTACTCATTCAAGACAATTACCAGGAATACAAAAGTGTTCTAGGCATTGCAGAGGGACTCAGATTTCTAGAGGTCTTAACTAAAGATCTCTCAAGTAAACAATAGTACGGAAGTCCTGGGGAATCGTACTTAAGATCCTAGAGAAGATAGCCGTCAATTTCCACAGGGCCCTTTGTTCCCTTTGCCCTAAGAGGAGTTATTCCTGTTTGAAAGAGATCTTCGAGCACCGCCAGGCACATGCCTCTCTGGTTAAGTAAAGACAAAGATAGGCTAATATTAACATCCATCTTTAAAGGGGTTCCACTATGAATTGAGCTCTTTCTCCAGGTCCCTGACCTGACGAGGGTGTCATCTCGTGTTTCCCCGCTGTGATACCCTGGCCATTAGCAGTTTGCAAGACGATGATGGGAAACCCACAAGGTGCTGGTGTAAGCCTGCCCAGCTTCGTAATGTTTCCTGTAATTTCAAATGATGCTTCTAAATTTGCGGGAGCAAATATTAGCAGAAGAAGCTCTCAGAATCAACTAGAGACAAATGAGAAGAGTCTTTTAGAGGCACTCTGTTCGAACAGGGAGCACCCCCACCAGCAGTGAGCCCCAGTCAATAATATAATTGATTACCTGCTGTCATAGCAGGTAATCCTGAATCCCATGTGGTATAGTGATGTAACTGTGCTGCTTACAGGTTCGTTCAGGTATAAAGAAGTGAGTTCATTGTAAGAAAATATTAAGTGATGTGCGGTTATGGCAAAATGTGAAGGTAACAAGCTGATGACTGGAACTTGGGAAAATTTGGCCTAAGCATATCTTTTAAGGGAGAATGATTTTAAGGACAAGTTGGTAGGGCGTGTTTTAAACTTTGCTCTCTTCTTTTGAGGGGAAAGTCACTTAGTTTAAGTGGAACATTAGATTTCCCTTCATAGTTTTTTTTTTTCTTTTTAAGTTATATTCAGCAAGGCAAAAAAAAAAAAAAAAAGAAAAGAAAATTGGATTCAGAGATGAATCCAGGTTCCTCTGTGCAGGTTGAGGGGCTTAAAATTTTAAACAGGTGCAGGGAACCTTCTTTCCTGGGAGAGCATCGCTCTAGCACAGGGTTAATTAAGCCCGTGTGAGCTGGTGCATTAAACATGCTGAGGGGAACCAGACTTAGAAGACCTTGAACCCTTAGGAAGTAACCCCCCAAATCAGCAAGTCAGCTGCAGAACATTCCAGAGAACGGGCAGAAAAGTCTTGAAACAGCAGGTCCGTGCATCTAGTCCCCAAAGTTAAGTGTCATTCTCTAGACAGGTCATACCTACCGGATGAAAATCGATGGCGATTCTGGGAGTATTTCTCCCACGTGCACTGGAATTCATATGCAGACGGGAGGACAGGAGCTGAACATTCATAGAAGAGGGATTCTTATTTTGCCCCTCCACCTCCCAACGCCCTCTGTCTCAGTGATTGGCACTCCCCCCTCCTCTACTGTTCACACCCTTGGTTCTGCTCATTCCCCCACCTGCCAGATGCAACCACGGTTATCCCCTCCACGGCTACCCCACTGCTGCATCCACCCTCCTCTCTCGTGTCTACGGCTGTGAGGTCTCTTTGCTTCTGTTCTGGCTGCGCTGTCACCCACATCACAGCCCGGTCGTGTTTAAAAACTTAATTCAGCTCTTCCTTGATGCTCTTCAGTGACTCATGATCATACTCGGATTAAAACGTAAAACCCTGCGTTTGACCCACAATGGTCTTCCTGAATGCCTCTCTGACCAGGCGTCCTACCACCTACTTGTTTTGTCTACGCCCCGACTCCCCTTCTTTGGAATCCCTGATCCCATTCTCCCTCTCCCCTTTCTGGAACATGCTTCCGCTGCATCTCTGCATGGTATGCCTCTCGCTCCACTCAGGTCTCTCTCTGCACAAATGTCACTTTTTTTTTTGTTTTGTTTTGTTTTCTGATCATGAAAATAGCAAAACACACACACACAGTCCCCTGGCCCTCTATTATTATTCTTTCAAAATATTTTAAATACTTATTTATTTCAGAGACAGCATTCACATGGGAGAGGGGAAGGAAGAGAGAGACAGAGCTGAAGTCAGAGGGTCCAAAGTGGGCTCCAAGCTTGTCAGCACAGAGCCCGACGTGGGGCTTGAACTCATGAACCGTGGGATCATGACCTGAGCCAAAGTCAGATAGTCTACTGAGCCACCCAAGCTCCCCTATTATTATTCTTCATAGCCCTTATCGTTACTAAAATTATTTGTTTATATATCTGACCTATACACTTCCCCCAGTTATCAAGATTTAAACAGACCGTGTGTGGACAAGCATTTTATAAAACTATTTAAACGTGAGGGATGATTATTATAGCAGAGTTTGCCACTTTAAGATGCTACTCTAATGACATTTTGAATCAAAAAGGCTTTTTTCATTTAATTAATTGCAAGTCTTCTTTTTCCCTTTACTTTTCACCAGCCTGGAGAGAATTGGTTACTGGCTATTTAAATAATAGTCTTTAATTTTTATTACTTGCTCCTCATAATATTGATGCCATTTTTTCATGCATCCTTGGTGTCGTAACCTTATAAGACAAGAATGTAAGAAAATGGGGGTGCCTGGGTGGCTCAGTCGGTTAAACGTCTGACTTCAGCTCAGGTCACGGTCTCACAGCTGGTGAGTTCGAGCCCCGCGTCGGGCTCTGTGCGGACAGCTCAGAGCCTGGAGCCTGCTTCGGATTCTGTGACTCCCTCTCTCTCTCTCTCTGCCCCTCCCCTGCTCATGCTGTGTCTCTCTCTGTCTCTCAGAAAACGAATACATGTTAAAAGAAAAAAAAGAATGTAAGAAAATGTTTATTTAACCTTTATATGTCCTTGATACATATTTTCAGGTAGTTTATCAAGTGTATTGGTTTTTCAAATCATGTATGTCTCCTAAGGAAATGGCTATGTATTGGGGATCCTAGAAGTTTGTAACTGCCCTGGGATCTAAACAATGTTACTATTTCGGGGCGCCTGGGTGTCGCAGGTGGTTAGGCATCTGACTCTTGATTTGGGCTCAGGTAATGACCTCACGGTTCGTGGGATCAAGCGCTATGTCAGTGGGTTGGGGGCCTGCTGGCAGCGCAGAGCCTGCTAGGGACATTCTCTCTCTCTCTCTCTCTCTCTCTCTCTCTCTCTCTCTCTCTCTGTGTGTGTGTGTGTGTGTGTGTGTGTGTGTGTGTGTGTGTGTGGTCCTTCCCCAACTCGTGCACTCTTGCTCTCCTTCTCTCAAAATGAATAAATAAACATTTTTTAAAATGCTACCATTTCATAAGCGTGTTGCTGATTTACTGTTTTTGAAAGAAGAATACCATACCATTCGGCCTTCATGTGGTAGATACATAGATTGTAAAACAAATACAAATCATGCCCCACAGTCTTGGGTGGGCAAGAAATTACACCCCCTTACTTCTCTGTAACTGAACTTTTGCTTCAAGCCCCTCTCCTGCCCTCGCTGTCAGCCCTACCCTCTGTCTGCTCTTCCCTGCCATCCCCACCTGAGATTTGAGCCACCTCCCCACCCAAGTTACAGCTAAGATAACCATCATCATGGCCGCCGAGAGCTCTTGGCTGTTAATTTTCCATACTGGGAGCACCTAATCTTTTTTGATAGTTAGACTGGCTCCCATGTGCCCACACATACCACACAGCCATTCTGTGGCCCCCGCAGTACCACCAGGGGCCCGCCAAACACCCTCCCTCTGTGCTCACACGTCCCTCCCACGCTCCCCCACCAGGAGATGCCTCGGATCTGATGAGAAACCCTTCTCCCCGTGTGGTTTTGTCCAAGACCTTTGTTCTCTGTCCTGATCCTGGTTCTCTTACCAGTTCTGGAAGTGCTCTACGTTTTCTTGACCGCCTAGGGTTTGGAAACACATCGCCAGAGAGAATTGCAGGGAATTTCTATTTTCTGCCCAGCCACATCCCTCTGTCGAGTCGGTGAGCACAGGGCCAATTCTCTGATGGAATTGGGGTGAGAAGAAACGGTAAATATTGAGAGGAGAAAAACGTAGGTTAATAACACAGAATGCTATCCCTCCATAATGGTTTTCAATTTTACACCTTAGTATAAAAATCAAACTGCTCTTGAGCGTTTGCTTTTTAAGTGGTCCTTAGATAACCTCTGCCAGCTTTCTCACTCTCTACCTCCAAACTGAAATAGGCGGTAAGTCTTTAAAGGTCACCGATTTAAAAGAACTTTGGTAACTCTGACATAATCTTGGCCATAATAATCACAATTTTTTTTCAAAATTTTTGCTTAAGGTTTATTTATTTTTGAGACAGAGAGAGACAGAGCATGAACAGGGGAGCGTCAGAGAGAGAGGGAGACACAGAATCCAAAGCAGGCTCCAGGCTCTGAGCCGTCTGCACAGAACCCGACGCGGGGCTCGAACTCACGGACCCTGAGATCGTGACCTGAGCTGAAGTCGGACGCTTAACCGACGGAGCCACCCAGGCGCCCCAATAATAATCACAATTTTTATGGCAGTACGTAACTGTGTCCAATCAGTGACAAAATAAAACACTGAACCTAATACTTAGAAGTTGTGGATGTAGAATTATCTGCTTCCCTGAATTTCATATGTAGTTTGACTACTAACAGATAACACCTGGTATTAAAAATGGTGTCTTTCACCCAGCCCGAGTGACATAGCACTTTTAGCTCTATAACTAAGGCAACGCGTTTACCTATTTTGTAGCACAGCAAGTGTGCCGTTTGTCAAAGTTCCTGTTTGTCCCCGCGATTTGTGGCCGAAGAAGGAGTTCTTTAAAAAAAGACAACAAGGGCATGTGATCTTGGCCAGTTCCAGGCTGCTACGTAGAATGCGCTTGTCTAGAAACCATTTAAGCTGTGTTTTTTTGTTCAGTATATCGGCAAAAGATGGCCGTCTTGTGCGTTTTCTGTCCTGTTTGTTTCTTAAGGCATCGCCCATCTCTCTCAGGGCTGCCAAAACCGTGGCGGGACCCTGGGGCGGGGGGTGGGGGGAAGCAGGGGCGAGGAGGGTGACCTTCTAAGTGTCTGGCCACCATTGTTGCCACGGGTTAGCTGGGACTTTACAGGTGGTTGTAGTTTCGGTGGGTTGGAATGTAAAGTGCTGACTCAGAAGGCTTGAGACCTAAAGGTCCTCTTATTTTCAGGTGACAGTACTCTGTCACGAATCCACAGCATCACGCATACCTGGCTTTGGTGAAAGAGCTTTGCACATACTGTCCATTTTACTGTATCTTTTGACTTCGCTGAAGCATAGGACTTACCAGTTGGTTCTCTGTGCATCCTGCTACCGATGTGTGACTTCCAAACGACCTGACGCTATTTGACTAATTCCACATTATAGTAAGTTTTTTTTTTCCAACGTTTATTTATTTTTGGGACAGAGAGAGACAGAGCATGAACGGGGGAGGGGCAGAGAGAGAGGGAGACACAGAATCGGAAACAGGCTCCAGGCTCCTAGCCATCAGCCCAGAGCCCGACGTGGGGCTCGAACTCACGGACCGCGAGATCGTGACCTGGCTGAAGTCGGACGCTTAACCGACTGCGCCACCCAGGCGCCCCTATAGTAAGTTTTTACAGCAGTGCTCATGCCTCAGTGGACTCTCATGGGCCATAATATGGCCACCAGGCAAAGCAGTTGCTAATTACGCGTTTCTCCAGATTTCCCATCACCGACCAATAGCTCTTGGCCTCAAGAAAACATCAGTGACTAGATTATCTAGTTGTTGACCGACAGCAACCGATGTTCACTTTTAGTATTTTCACCGACAGGGTTTGTTCTGTCACTTTTGTGTTCGTTCTAACGATATGAGGCAACTCACCGTCTACATAAATCAGTCTCCCCAGATTCCTCACACCCCTACCCTTGGTCCCTTTCTCTTTCTCAAATTTGAACTAAGAGCACAGTGCTCACAATCAGGTGGTGATGGACAGAGGAGATTGGGGACAAGGACACTATTAGCAATGGCCTAATGTGTAAGCACAGGGAGAGAAAACTGGAAGGAGCCAGAGATCGAGAATCTGAAACTTGAGCAAATAAGACTGACCTCAATCGATGGCCGCTTTTACGTTCTCAGATGATACAAAAATGATTGATTTCCTTTGGCGAAAGTTATTCCAGTTAGCTTGAGTAGATTTTTGTTTCTTGCAACTGAAAGAACCTTAATCAGAAGAGTTGGTAGCTTGAGTCTGTTCAAAGTTATTATGTTTTTAGTACTTATTTATTTTGAGACAGAGGGAAAGAGAGAGAATGCCAACAGACTTCATACTGTCAGCATAGATCTCGACACGGGGCTCAAACTCCTGAATCATGAGATCGTGACCTGAGCCAAAATCAAGAGTCAGATGCCCAACTGACTGAGCCACCAAGACATCCCTGTTAAAACTTATTTTTAAATGCATTTAGCACATAAAAATTTGTCCCTTTCAGTAAAAGTAATAGTCGTTGTGATTTGTCTTTGGCCAGCAGTTTAAGTTTTCCAAAATGCATTTATATGATATGTTGTAGCCACAGAAGACAGAGTAAGTGCTATTCCCACACTTGATAGATAAAAAAAAATTTTTTAATTTGATATATAAGAAATGATCCTAGTTTAGATAAGAGTCTCTGCGTATGGTCTCAACTCAAGTTCATGGTCAGCGTTGAATGATTTTGTATCGGAAGCTTGAAATTAACCGTCGTGGGAGCATTTGTGCCGTGACAATCCGCAAATATGGCAACTCACAGCCTTTTTAAAGCCAGTTGTACAACGTTTACCAGCATAGCACTGCCTCTAGCAAACTGAATATTTTATCTAATCATGTACTATATACTCTGGAATCGTGTGTATCCATACATCTTTAAAGAAAGGCTGAAAACCCTTAATTTATCCTTAATTGGAACTTTTCAGTTCTTTCCCAGGATAACGTCCAGCTGTGGGTGAAGACCTCTATAGTGTTGCTGGAGAACTATCTCAGAATATTTGCTCTGCCTTCAAATTAGAAGTATAAAAGGACCGTCAGTATCAGCCAGCTTAACCCTATTATTTCACCGATGAGGGGTGAGGGAACGGAGAGGAAGAAACGGGCAGTGGTCTCTCCAAGGTCATAAAGCTCCAGGAGGGGAAGATCCTAATTCAAACTCAGATCTCCTTCCCTATATCTCAGTCCTGGGTAAAATCCAGGCTTGGGAGACCAAGGACCTGCATCTCAGGGCAATGAAAGGAGGCCACAGGCAAAAGGCTGGCATCCCAGCAGGCTTATACAGCCCCGTATGGATTGACCAAAAAAGAGACCCTTGGAAGGAATCACCAATGCCCAATGAAGGTTGTAAACTGCACCGGTCATTTGCTCATCAATGTCTGTGAGCATAGCGATGTTTCTAAAAATTAAAATATACAATCAATAAGCCTGCAAGCTCAGTTTCAAAGCCTAATTGTTAATTAAATACAGAGTATTTTGCATAATGAGAAACTGTCAATATTTATGGTGGGGAAAAAATAAAACTGAAAAGCGGTTCCGCCCTTCCCAATAAAATCATGGTCACGATTATCTGATAAAGCAGCCAAAAGGGAGAAGGAGCCATTTTGTTTATTTAATTTTTATAACTAGTGAAGGAATGAATGTCTAATTTGATCCAAGGAACGCTGGTGATCTATATTACAAGTTGATGCTTGATTTAAAATAGAAACCACTTCAGAATAAAACTTGGCTTGGTCTGTTGCTGACTTTGTTGTACATAGGTCTCCTACAAATCAGCATCACATAGACAACATGCAAGAAAGCGGTTACCTGATTTTTTTTGGTCATTGTTTCTTCCTCTGATCAATGGGCCTTTTATTTGAATACGAATTATCACAGAAGACAAGTAAGTTTTCCTTGGTAGGGTCTGGGGGCTGTTTTGGAAACTTTGCAGCTTTGAATGTCAATGTGCTTAGTCAATCCGCTGTAGTTAGGCCAAGTCCAAGCCCATTTCTAAATGCTGACGCGATGAGCCGTATCTTGGGGAGGCAGTTGGGTTGTGGGTTGTTGTTACTATATCACACTTAAACGCCCTCCTCCCCCCTCCTTCTCCCTCACGACGTGTTATCTCTGTTTCCTACTAACACAGATTGCCAAGTTAGGATTAACTTACTTTTTAGCTGATTTTACCCAACCCAAATGACTTGATAAAACGGCCAGTGGCAACCTATCGGGGAACCTCTCAACCTGACTTCTCTTGGTTGCACGTCTTTACTGGCCAGTTCTCTTCATGTAAAATAAAAAAAAGATGGATAAATAAAATGAGTAAAAATACATAAAATCAATACCTGCGTCTCCTCCCTTGCTTTATTCACCTTCCTTACTAGAGACAATCCGTGGATTCTCTTCATCGGCAGGCCCTATGGCAGTGGTTCCCAAAAGGTAGTCCCTGAGGAGCATCACCATCCACCCGACAATTTGTTAGAAATGGAAAGTTTTGAGCTCCCCGCCAAACCTACTGAGTCGGAGATTCTGGGAGCGAAGCAAGCAGTCCCTTTGTCTTAACAAACCTGCCTGTCATTTCTGACGGATACTCAAGTTTCAGAAGCGTGGTCCCGAGAGAAACACGTAGGATTTTGCTCAGAATATAGGAGTTGTTTTCTGTGTTTTCACTCTCTCAGTGGAGTGGGAATCATTTATTCTGATAGCACATAATGGACATATTTTTACTACTCTATGAAGTATTTTACTCTGGGTGAGAGCATTCTGCGTCTGATAACCCCCACTCTTTGCCCCCATTTCAGGACCACTTTGCTAAACAGGGCGAAGAGGGAGAGTATCTCTAGGTAAGAAGAAGCTGAGGTAGACGGAAAGCTTGGGAGGGAGCTGTTGAGACAGAAGTTCAAAGTGAACAGAGGCCCCTGCGTGGCTCAGTCCCCTGAGCGTTGGACTTCGGCTCAGGTCATGATCTCGAGGTTCAGGAGTTCAACCCCACGTCGGGCCCTCTGCTGGCAGTACAGAGCCTGGAGTCTGCTTCGGATCCTCTGTCCCCCACTCTCTCTCTCTCTCTGCTCCTCCCCCAGTCGCGTTCTCTGTGTCAAAGACGAAAACGAAAGAGTTTCAGGTAAGCAGCCCCAGTCCACACTGCCAGCCGCCTCCCCACAAGGCGGATCCTTCATCATTCCAGTCACCGTTCACCCACCTTGCAACGTGTTCGAGGACCGCATGAGGTAGGGTAATCCAGAAAGAGTGTACGGGACATCTTGGTGCTAATCGTGTAACTGCTTCTGTAAGGTTCGAGTTATTTCATCAATACGAGGTTGGAGCTTCCGATGGCCTGCGGACGGTTCACTGACCGAGGCTGGCTGTCCTCCTCGCTTCTCCGTAGGTCTTCCCTCATGAATTCCGTGTCCTCGCTTCTCCACCTCCTGGCAGCCTATAAGTGCCCGACTCCCTGGCTTGGCCCTGCAAGGGCACCTCACCCTGTCGCCCCTGCTTTGTCCATCAGCGGTTGAGCAGCTGTGGGAAAGAACGTGGGATTCGGAACGTGTTCTTCCGCTTTCTTTAGAAACTTCTTGGCCAGACCTCTCAAACGTACCCACCCCGTACCTGAGCGATCATCCCAGGGCACCACCGCTGCCCCGAGCCCCTGGCATGCCATTCTGATTTCTGCCCTCACACCTCCACCTGGATGGCCCCCTACTTTTTTCAGCTCCCAGGCAAGAGGCCCTTGCTTCATGTTGCTTGTCAGGACCAACTGGGCCTCGCTGAGGAGCCGTCTTCACACCCACGGCACCGTGAGTCTGTGCCACTCCTCGGAAAGGTTTTATGCTCTACTGTGTCATCTCCAAAATGAATGGGAGGGTCTTTAAATTAAAGTCAGGGACCGTTTCTTAAGCTTTTCATCTTGTAGAGGCTGCCGTGTGACTGACTCTTCCCGGTGTATTAACAAGGGCCTGCTTTTTGATGAACATTTCAGTGCTTTCTACAGCATCCGAGCTAATTATTATCTATTAGGTCTGCTGCATCCAAAAAGTAAATTTGTTGAAATAAACATGATGACGTGTGGTTAACTCTTTCTCTTTAGGTACCTAATCCGTTCTTGGAAACTCTATGGTGTTTAAGAAAGAGTAGGAATATCTTTTCTTATAAAAAAAATCATAAAAATTATGGGTGCTATCAAGCCTTGGAAAAGTACAGGAAAGTAGAAAGAAAATGAGCAATGCTGGCCAAAGATAACCTCATTAGCGTGTCTCATGTTCCATTATATTCCTGTGAACGTGCCTGAAAATTCCTGTCATGTCTTTTTCACACAAACTGATCTCAAGAATTGTTTTTCATTTTCAAAAGAAACATTAACAAATTCAGTGCTAGATAGGCAGAATTGTTTTTTGAAGAAAAAAAAAAAAAACAGGATGTCCAGATATAGCAAAAATGGGCATCTTAAGAAATTTTTGTATTTTACCAAGCAGACTGCACAAATCAGAACACAGGTGAGTCATTTTTGTCAAGAAGGGAAAGAAATACAGAATGAATCCAATTTTAAATGGCTTGTGTCTCATATGCCAGTTCACATCAAACAAAACTTTGAAGCATCTGAATAGAGCGGTTTCTGTTATGAGAAAGCTGTTTTCTTTCTCTTGGTTATCAGTAATTAGGCAAGCTTTCGAATGCGGTTAATTAGTTGAAAAGGCAACCATCAAGGCAATAGAAAAATTAAAATGTAAAAAGTAAAAAAAAAATGTAAATTTGATAAGGATCAAAAAGGATTTGAAATCAAAGATTGTGAAATTAAAAAAAAAAAAAAGTAGAGATTACAAATATGCTTTCAACTGGTCTAGTTCACAGAGGGCAGGGTACCGAGTGACCAAGGCTGATGCTGTGGTTTCTTTGGGGGAAAATGAAGAATTCTAGAACACGTAGAAAACAACATCTGTGCCCAAGATTGAGCCCTAGGGGGCGGGGTGCCCTGGGGGGGGGGCGGGGGGGAGGGGCAGACCACTCTAAACTGGTTGGATGTTAGAATTATTCAGGGAGCTTTTAAGACCCACCAATGTCAGGGCTCCATGCACAGGGGATCATCTTTAATTGTTCAGAGCTGAATGCCAGGGAGAAGCAATATTTAAATCCCCTTTGCTGATGGGAACCAGTAGCCCAGTTAGAGACCCACTGATGTGTTTGTAAGTTTCACGCGTGTTTCTCCCATCCAGAGGCAAATTAAACTTCCTTTTGAGTTAGTCAAGTGTCTAAAAAGATTCTGCTTCAGTGTCTTCATTTTTGGAATGAGGATGCTAAATATTAGGGTAGATAACTTGCCTAGTAGCAAACATCTAGTTAGCATCAAAGCTGGGGCTGAGACTCAGGGCTTCCTGTAACTCAGCACCCATTCTCCCATCCCACACTGCATTATGTCCCTCGGAATCTATGTGATGCTTTTTGTGGAAGAATGAAAACTGCTTCAGAGAATGAGGTGTCTGCCCCAGACAGCTAAAATGCCAAATATAACTTTGACAGTTGAGGACAAAGAAGGCATATTTTCTTACTTCCTGTGATCAGGGCAAAACAGACCCCTCCTAAGTATTTATTTGCAGCCTGTATAATGCAATTGGCTGACCACAGTTGAAAGTAAAATGATTAATATATGATGCACAGCCCTGGACACTTACACAGATCGGACAGAGAGCTGGTTTGATGTTTAAATTAACTGGCTGTTCTGGAGGACAAGCAAGGTGATCGATGTCTGGAAACCCTGCCATACGTGCCTGAGGCGTGGTGTTGTAACCTCCTAAACCGAATTGTCGTTTGGCATCCCAAACCGTGGAGAGGATGGCTCGTCCCCTTCGTCGTTTTCTGTGATACCTCACTTTCGGGTCACAGTGAGAGAAGAGAGAAGAAGAATATAATTAATTGACCTGATCGTTTTCAGCCCTTTAATAATTTTTAAATTTAAAACAGTTCAGCTGCTATCTCCTCTTTAATTAGGCTGCTGGTGTTACAGAAATATCTGCACGTATCAGCTTTTCTGACTTAGATAAAACTAACTATCTCTGTATTCTAGCAATTGTTTGTGTGTTTTTCTTTTACAGTCACCCCATCACATAGATTTTATGTATATACATCTATAAGTGTAAGCAAATGTTCCTTTAGTTTATTAAAATTGAAAGCCTAGACAGTACAGATTGATTTGATGTTACACTACAGAGATAATTAGTTTTATCCATTTTGGGTTGCCTTTATTTGTACAGTATAATTGAATCTGCAATGTGATTGTTTACTAGGAGTGTTAACTTTAACTCATTTCTTCTGTTTGTGTTCTTTCAAGTACCATATTCATAGTATAGCAATTTGCTCACTTAACTGTTAGAATTGAAGTTTGTCTGGCTCTTCCAGTGTGAAAAAGGGCTGTGTCCATAATTATGCTCCCCTGTCTACATGTGGCCAGCTGGGTCCATGCATGTAAAGGGTGGGTGAACGTGTCCACTAAAAATAGTCTCCATCCGAATGTGAAGTTAGTTGCGGGCAGTTACAAGAGGCACATGCTAGAATCCTTTAAATGACTTCAAATTGTCATTCAAGCAAGGGATTTCATTCATCTTTGCTAGGTTAGTGTTAAAAGCTGGTATGTTTCGGTAAACCATTTGGAGCTGCACAGACTGACCTTAATTATTTCAGGATTTGTCCTACTTCTTGGACACTGGACACCTCAGATAGCCAAGCCACTTTACCTATTCTAATGAGTTCCTTTTAAGGACCCTATGTATTGCTGTATGACACTAATTATCATGACTGTATATTGATAGTAAGGAAAAGGTTGATGGTCTACACTTCCATCGGAGGGTCAAAACATCACAGTTCTAGAAGGATAAAAGGATTTGTTAGCTTACTTCCAACTTATCCAACCGAGTAAGTAATTTTTGGCTGGTTGTTCATTATCATCTGAAATCTTAACAGCTCCCTGTCTGTGACGCTTGTATAATTTCATAAAATCAATGCAAATTATTTCAGGCATGTAACAAAAGCCTTAACTAGTGTTCATTTATTCCTAACATTTTTTTCTGTGGCCCTCACCGGGATTGGCTTTACTTCTGTGAAGTCCCATTTTTGTTGAGAATCTGTTGTGTGTGTTTTCTCAGTTATGGAACCAAATGATCTTTTTGCTACCTGGCTCAAAGAGTAGGGACCAAGGGTTCTCTCCGCCATAACTCTGGGTAGTCATTAAATGTGTCAGGCTGTGATACTGTGGTGCGTACAAATTGGACATAGTGTTAGATTCTCTGGAGAGGGCTCTGTGATCGTGTTCCATAAAACGTGTCTAGAAGCCAATGATTTGTCTAGAATGTGACGTTGTGATCTCATTAGTTTTTAGATAGTCAACTTCTGGGGCCCCTGGCCGGCTCCGTCGGTTGATCGTCCATCTCTTGATTTCAATTCAAGTAATGATCCCAGGGTCATGGGATCGAGTCCCGTATCACCTCCATGCTCAGCGCAAAGCCCACTTGAGGTTCTCTCTCTCCGTCTGCCTGTCCCCCACTGGCGTGTGTTCTCTTTCTCTCTCTAAAATAAAATAAAATAAAATAAAATAAAATAAAATAAAATAAAATAAAATAAAATAAAGTAAAGTAAAGTAACTCTTCTAAAGTAGGCAACGTCCGAATGTGAATGCATCATAGAACCACTACACTTCCTTCGTGTTACTGGGAAGCATTTATTTACATTCACATCAATGGAGACTCTCTGTTAACAGTTCAATCAAGTCAACTGAAAATCTCCAAGATACTGAGTAAGAGACTGCCTTTATGCTGGCTAAAAGCACAATACCAAATTGCCAAAGGAGGAGTGCCCACCAATGTGTACTGATACAGTGTCTCCAGGTATGGCATTTGGTCAAGTTAGTTCCCTGTTCATTGCAATAAATTTAGATAGATAGATTGACTGTATTGCATGTATACATTATACCTGCAGTATACACTAGCTGTATAAGGGAAACTTCACATTTAGAATACTTTAGCTTTTAGATTTTCAAGCAATCATGATGATTGCTTGAATCTATATTTCTCTTTGGTTTTGCTGATACAGTGGCTTTGTGGGGGCTCTCATATTAAAGGGCTAATGCAGACAGCTGAATGAGCAGACTGTTTCTTGGATCCTGTGTTCATGGATCAATATCAGATTGTTTATGCTGTTCTTTTGGACTCCCTTGCCAAAGAAAGCTGTGATTACAATTCAGAGGTTTAAAATAAATTATAAGAAGGGAATAGGAAAAGCAGTAAAGTAAATAGATAATGGTCAAATAAAATCCGTGAAGTTTGTCATTTGGTTTAAAATTCTGATATTGTATTATAATGCTTAATATTGTTTGTATTGATTACTCATGGTTTCCATTCCACATGCATAAAAAGGGGAATGAGGCTTTATTTTCAGAAAAAAGATTGCATTAAGCCTCCCTTTTTTTTTTTGAAGAATCATTTAATCTTCGAACATCTTGCTCAGAAATGCCATTTAACTGACAGCCAGTTCCCCCATAGCTCATTTTAGCTTGTCTTTTTAAATCTTATTTTTTTTTTGCTTTATAAATCTACAATGTAAGGTAGTTCTTATTAACTTGTTTTCATATAACCAGCTTATATAACCCTTCTGTTGATAATGATATCCTGCTGAAATTCCCGTGGCTTCAGCTCATTCCACACCCCCTGAGACGCTCCGGCCTCCCGACCCCTGTCAACTCAGAATCATCATTAGTCATCACAGAGTGGCTTTAGGTGACACAGGAGACACCTTGACTTTGAAACCCTTGACGTGACAGATTCGACTGCCAGAGAGTCATGTTTCCATGTGAGCACAGAGCATTTTCCCCGTTGGACCATTGTGGGACATGCCCCCTAAGTCTTTCCAGGAGATGCTCTTGGAACAGACCGGGTGGAAGTGGAAAGAGAGAGGAAGAGAACATGGGGGGTCTGTACCAGGCAGACCCCAGCAGCAGCAGAAGCGTCTGCAGGGCTCAGTGTCCTCAGGTGCCCAAGCGCTCCACATGCGTCCGTCAGCCATCTTACAAAGGAGATCGTTTTCCCCTTGTTCTTCGTTGCTCTGCAATGTTTTCCTCCACGGTCACATTTTCACTTGCAGCCCCGAGGAGCCGTGGTAACTGCAGACCGCACTGAAGCGATCTGGTGGGGAAACGTTTCACATTCCCATGGTTTTTCCGACTTCACGTCGTGTGGAAGGGACAGGAGACAGACCGCCAGTCCTTGCTTTCGGTGTGGCCTTGAGCAAAGCCATGCAGCCATCTGGGGGCTCTGCTTGGGCTCATTTCCACGTTTATATTACAAGGATGTTAGATTGCATGATTACCCCTGACCTTGCAAACACTGATATTTCTGTGATCCGCCCTGTCGTGGATGACAGAATGGGACTTTGGGGAAGATCGTCTCAGTTGATGTCACACATTCGCCGTCACCTCCCCTCACGGTAGGGACGCAGCTCGTGTTAACATCTGCCATTCTTAATCCCTGAGTCTAATACTTACTGCCATGCTGCGTGGCCTCTTCTGGGCTCTGGGTGAACCTCAGCGAAGTTGGAAAGTTGTCCTTCAGGGTTAGGTAACAGGGCTTTGAACTTGGCCCTGCCCTGCTTGCCAGCTTTCCCGGTCACGCCAAGAGATGTGGCATCCACGTTAAGGTGATGAACGCATTGCAGTGATGCCCTAACACCATCTGCGAAACAGCACAGGGCTGGGAAGCCGTGAACGTTGGAACTAGCGAGATGACCTCGGTAGGTGACACTTCTGCTTCTGCCGTTGATCAATAGAAGTCTCGTCAATGCAAATGGTCAACGGCATCTTAATCGGCCCAGAGTCACCGTGCATCAACAATATGGGGGGCACGTTTGAAAACTAATGTTCGGCGGCGTGCAGGTAGCTGACTAAACTAGTTGCGGGAGGTCTCGGGGTCCACGGAAGCCCCATCTGTTGCGAGAAGAACCACCTGGAAAACCCACACCCGGGCTCCAGGCTTACTTCCCAGTGCCCCGGCGCGGCGAGGACAGGACCACGCACAAGGGTCAAGAAGGAAGCAGCTAACTCAGGGATAGGCCTGGAAATGGTCCTTGAGAGCAACGTTGGGAGAACGAGGAAGTTTAGCCCAGACAGGAAGAGGCCGCGGGGACTAGAGAGAGATCCTCACATGATCTGTACTGTAAGTCCAGGCGCCTCTTTCCATCCATTCCCTAACTGTCTTTGTAGCCATTGTTCTAGGTTATGAATGGGGATGGCTTACGTACATCACGTGTTCCTCACGTCACACAACTGAAACATTCTTTATATATATATATATATATATATATATATATATATATATATATATATATATATATATATAGTTTGTTTTTGAAAGAGAGAGTGTGCACACAAGCCGGAGATGGGGAGGACAGAGAATGAAGGAGAGAGAGAGAGAGAGAGAGAGAGAGAGAGAGAGAGAGAGAATGAATATCCCAAACAGGCTTCATGCTGTCAGCACAGAGCCTGACACAAGGCTTGACCCCACAAACCATGGGATCATGACCCAACCTGAAGTCTGAGGCTTAACAGACTGAACTGCTCAGCTGCCCCCAACTGAAACATTCTTTTTTTTTTTTTTCTGTAATGTTTATTTATTTTTGAGACAGAGGCAGAGCGTGAGCAGGGGAAGGGAAGAGAGAGAGGGAGACACAGAGTCCGAAGCAGGCTCCAGGCTCCGAGCTGTCAGCACAGAGCCCAGAGCGGGGCTCAGACCCACAGACTGTGAGATCATGACCTGAGCCAAGGTCGGACGCTTCACCAACTGAGCCACCCAGGCACACCTCCCCCCAACTGAAACATTCTTAAAAATGTTAGGCATGCAGTCAACATTTTGCAAACTTCTTAAAAAAAAAATCTTGCTTAAATTTGTATTTCCACCTTAGTGATGCTCTATTTTGATGTATTTTCTATTGGCGGATACTCATCACGTTTCCCGGATACCTTTGCCCTTGGTCTGTCTATAAATGGGTCACAATACACTGAAGTTCACCATAAAAACTCCATTGAAAGGGGCATTGTATTCAATCTGCTTAAAATACAAATGCCATCCTCCTCCCCTTCGCAAATGAGCTGCTTTGGTGGATAAAGATCAAATCCAACAATTTTCTGGAAACCAAACCCCACCTGCATTTTAATTGATTTTCTTTTATTCGTGTTATTGCAGTTAGGCAGTGGGTTATAGTATCATGGACTGCTGTTAGTATGTGTATGAATGTGTCCCCTTGGGAATTGGTGAGTGATTAACAGTTGTGTGAAAAGTGCTTCGCAGCTCTGTTCATACTGAACCCTTTTCCTATAGAGGGGGTCTTCCTTGGTGAATGTCCTTCCCTGGAGTGCCCTCAATCAGAACATACAGAAGGAGTTCTCGATTTTAGCGCAGTTACAATAACAAGTAAGTTTAAACAAAAGCACAAGAGCAAAATAATTCATTTGAGTCCTTTTGTTACATTGTTGCGAAAATGAAAGTCTGTGTAACAAGTTCTTTCATAGGAGGTTATATTAAATTGTGATTAGGTTTATCATTTTCCCAGTGCATGTTCAAATGAGTTTCTTTACAGCTAGATTTTACAATATTCTTAACATGTCACAGATACATACCACATGATCCACAAGAAGTCAATGAATGGTTGTAAGAAAAAGTGACGTGACTTCATACTGGTATTTAACCTCCCAAATCAACACGAGATGTCACTGTCCCTTTCCTTTATATGAAACAGAGGTTTTGTTTTTTGGTTTTGTTTTGTGCCAATTTTAAATTAGCACGGCAGTCGGCCTTGGCTTCATGTGTCCATTTACCTTAATAGAAATGGTGTAATGATGCGTCTGTATGCTCAGAAACTCAATGGTTAAAGTATTCTTTTCTGTGCTCTCTGATTTACAGCCATTTATATATATTTTTTCCTTTAGACCTTCACCAGTATATTTCACAACTGCTATTTGAGAAGTAATTCTGCCAAATTAGTTGTGTGTTTATTTTATTTTACTATATTATTTTTTAATTTGTTTTTTAATAAAATTAATATTTACTCTTGAGAGAGAGACACACAGAGAGATGGAGCATGAGCAGGGGAGGGGCAGAGAGAGAGAGAGAGGGAGACACAGAATCCGAAGCAGGGTCCAGGCTCCGAGCTATCACCACAGAGCCCAAAGCGGGACTTGAACCCATGAACCACGAGATCATGACCTGAGCCAAAGTCAGAAGCTTACCTGACTGAGCCACCCAGGTGCCCCTGTGTGTTTATTTTCAAATATAGCTTATTCATATGCTGTGCCTTCAAGACATAGTAATTGACTCCAGTGGCATAAATTCCATGAAAATGTAGAAATTAGTATAAACATTTGTATATGTGTGTATGCTATGCTCATAAGCACACCAAATAGCATTTCTTTAATCTGTTTTCTGAGCGACTGAGCAGTCTTTATGGAAGGCAGCTCCAAAATAGACGAGCAGCTACTGAAACATTCTTTTTCAGTTTAAATGATATTTAACAACTAAACTGATTCATATTAATTTTTGCTATAGTGTACCCTCTTCTGTGCCTCGTCCTTTTAATTCTGGATGTTACATGGGCTCAAAGCTTGCTTAAAGTGTGAAAATAGAATTGGTGATCGCTGAAATTAGGATGACCCCATGTATGCTACAAATGCTTTATGTTGGAATAACTAAAACCGATGTTCTTTAAGCTCAGTTTATCTCCCCTTTAAAAACTTTGATGGCTTTGTGGCTCCTGGGTGGCTCAGTCGGTTGAGCATCCGACTTCTACTCAGGTCATGGTCTCACAGTTCGTGAGTTCAAGCCCCACGTCAGGCTCTCCGCCGTCAGCCTGGAGCCTTCCTCAGGTCTTTAGTACCCCCCGTCTCTCTGCCCCTCTACGCTTATTCTTTCTCTCTTTCAAAATAAATAAGCTTAAAAAAAAATTTACGATGGCTTTCTAGGCCCTTTGTCCTCCCTAAACCTGTAAGGTTTTCTGTGTACAGAGAATACATTTTATATGCTAAACTTATACTTTGGGTGTTTGAACAGAAATCTCATGTTATTTGTCAAAAGTTTTGCCTCTACTCTCCAACACAACTTCTCTTAGGGCAACAATAGCTGCCTGGGTATCCCCCCCGCCCCGCCCCCGCACTCACACACACAGTTAGGCTTTGGGCATTTAAAAATGCCTTTCCCACACACTCTACCTACAGATGTAGTCATAATTCAAGACGAGCTCAAGTCCTGTGTGGGTACAAATGATCGTGGTTAATATCGTCGCTTACTTCAGTTATGGAGATCTCGTCTCTACCAGCAGGGCCCCCTGAGGACAACATTGCTCATCCCAGACCAGTTTTATATTCATCCCAGATTGTATACGTGGGCGTAGAATAAGTGATTCCTGTAAGTTTGGGAGGCTTTAAGCTTGCCAGCGTGCAGCCTGATCAGAGCAGGGCAGCGGAGCATATGAAAATGTTCATGAGTACACGCGCATTTCCGCATGGATCAGAATGTTCAATGTACCATGAAAGACGTCAGCCAAAACAACCAGGTTAATTCATTCACTTAATAGATTTTAGGGGCGCCTGGGTGGCGCAGTCAGTTAAGCGTCCGACTTCAGCCAGGTCACGATCTCGCGGTCCGTGAGTTCGAGCCCCACGTCGGGCTCTGGGCTGATGGCTCAGAGCCTGGAGCCTGTTTCCGATTCTGTGTCTCCCTCTCTCTCTGCCCCTCCCCCGTTCATGCTCTGTCTCTCTCTGTCCCAAAAATAAATAAACGTTGAAAAAAAATTAAAAAAAAAAAGATTTTAAATAGGAGCTCAAACTCTTAGGTTGGACCATAGAAAGTTGCAAATTTTATAGTTCAGATATGGTTGAACATCAGCAAACTCACTGGGTTCAAGGCTTATGGATACAGTAGTAAATAATAAAGGCTGCTTAGTGGAACTTAGAGTATGTATTAATTTCCCAGACCAAAAGAGGTTAATTTCTTAGGATTGGTCCTCACAGAGAAACTAGTCTGTCTTCCCTGATCACCTGCTCTGCCTGCACTGTTTTCAGTTCCCTCCCGCCCTTCTGGAAGAGCCAGAATGAGACCGAGTGTTGCCGTAGCTGATGATTCACAGGTCTCTTCAAATTTAGGACCTTGTTTTCTCCTTTGGCCTCCTGATGATAACCTGCATGTTGCTGGCTTTTTCGACTTAAACAGCACAAAGAGCTTCTTTCTCCAGAAAAAGAGAGCACAAGCTAAGGAGGTGCAGAGAGAGAGAGAGAGAGAGAGAGAGAGAGCGAGAGAGCGAGAGAGCGAGAGAGAATCCAAAGTAGGCTCCAGGCTCTGAGCTGTCAGCACAGAGCCTGACATGGGGCCTGAACCCATGAACCATGAGATCACGACCTGAGCCAAAGTCGGATGCTTCACTAACTGAGCCACACAGGTGCCCCCATGACTCTACCTCTGAACTGCTAAATCGGAAAGCATCGTTTTACAGTATGAGTTGGACATATTTATTTCTGGGTGTTCAATCTCACATATGTCTACATGAAAAACCACCTTCTACATTAATTGTAGCGGATTTATACAAAAATTGGCAAATTGCTATCACAATTTTTATTCCTTATAAGAGCCCTGTGAGGTAGATTGAGGTACTGTTCCTCTGTTCAGTTTTACAGAGAAGAAAACAAGGTAAGATAAGGATTTGGAGGATTTTACTCCAGGTTCATTAAGGGGCCCACAGGAAGCTAAGAGCAAACTCTAAGCCCTAATCCACTGCTCATCTGACTACACTAAGAAGGATTTGGGCACATCACCAACTAGGAGACTCGCATGCTGCCAAGTCCTACGTTTAAAAGTCTTAAGTCCTGTCTCATAAGAAATCACTAGTAAGTGGGTTAGTAATGAGTGGCTGTTCCCACTCGTATCTTTTATTTTCCCTGGTGGCTTAGTGTTTACGTAAGTTCCGGGTATCTGCTGTACGTCTGAGATCATCAGTCGATACCTTTATGTTGTGTTACCACACAGTAAACCATCTCAAAAGCAGTTTGGCGTCCCATTTTACATTTATTGAGGTATCTGAGTCACCTACTTCAGTTTGCGTTTCGGCATGCTGGCCCGAGATTGATCTGAACACCTTTGGGAAACTCCGTGTTCAGTTTCAGACAAACCTCTAGAGGCTCAGCCCTTTGATTTACGTGAAACTACAAGAGTGTGTTGGCTTAGCGGAATCTTGTATAAATCTTGTTTTCGTGTAAAAATCCAGAATAACAGCTTTCCAAAGTACTCATTTCTTTTTTTTTTTAAATTTTACCTGACAGAAAGCTTCCTGATAAAAATTTTATTTCACAAAGCAGGTAGTGTCATCCCAAGAAGATATTAAGAGACATGTTATAGACCGTTTGTTGATTGACTTCAGTCAAGAATGATCGTGATGCATGTGGTTCTTTTCATGCCTCAGGCTTTGGGAGACCAAATTTTCTTTTCTTTTTTTTAATATAGGTTTATTTTAGAGAGAGAGAACGATAACGCACAAGCGGGGGAGGGGCAGAGAGAGAGAATCTGAAGCAGGCTCCGGGTTCCGAGCTGTCAGCACAGAGCCTGATGAGGGGCTCAAACTCATGAACCGTGAGATCATGACCTGAGCCAAAGTCAGATGCTCAACCAACTGAGCCACCCAGGCGCCCCTAGGACACCAATTTTTTTCTTTCCTTTTTTTTTTTTTTAATTTTTTTTAATGTTTGTTTAGTTTTGAGAGATAGAGAAAGAACATGAGTGGGGGAGGGGCAGAGAGAGAGGGAGGCACGGAATCTGAAGCAGGCTCCAGGCTCCAAACTGTCAGCACAGAGCCCAGAGCGGGGCTCAGACCCACAGACTGTGAGATCATGACCTGAGCCAATGTTGGGCACTTAACCAACTGAGCCACCCAGGCATCCCTGGGACACCAAATTTTCTTCAGTAGAACATCATTTGTATGCTTTCCATCCTTGCCTAAACTAACATGCAACATTAACTCAACTTCCTGTATCTATCGTGACTCTTCCTGCTTTAGGCTAATAACTGAGCTACAATTGTTATGGATTTATTATTTACTCACTTTTCTGATTTTTAAAGCTTTCTTGCACTTTAAGGGGAAAACATACCACATTGCGCTGTCTTTACACTAGACAGCTCTTTCAAAAAGCAGATTTTCTTCTTAAAGATGCTGGACTCTCCTTCTCGTATTTTCTTGTGACCTAGTTAAGCTGTCCTTGTTTGCCTGGAGGGGTCATTAACTTGTGGCTTCCCCTGTTTGAATGATGAATTTAGGGGGATAAGGCTGAGGTTATGAAGTTTATGTCAAGTGGGCTTCTTGACATTTTCAGAGCAAATGCCACGTTTTTCTGCCTTCCGATAGGTCTCCCTGTCCAAGACCGGGAGCGTCTTCATAAGTGAGGGGTTGGGATGGAGAAAAGATGTACCTGCAGGGAAGGTTTGGGTTTTGTCGTCCTTCTTGTCCAGACACCTCACTAATTTATTTCCAAGTCACAATATGGAGTTGTCAGACTTTCCCTGAAGTCTTTCAAACTGAGACCGTGCTGTACCAAACACAATGGAATTGGTGTCACCTTCCGTCACACCTGCCCCTTCCCTACGTGTCATCTAATGAACACAAATCCTTTGAGCCCCTCTTAAGACTAGGTCTCTGTTAGGAACTGTGGGAATGTACAGCTTATCGGATGCAATTGTGATCTTCTTGAATTTTAACGTGGGAAAGTATGAGGTTTCCTTAATCTCAGATCATTTCAACATTCCTGTCATGTCTCAGCTGTAGTTAGAAAGAAATCTTCCTGTATAGATTAGCTTGGGGGGTGGGGGGGAAGGTCACCCTATTAAGGATGTTATTTTCAAAACAAGATTTGCACTAATGTTATGCTTTGTCTTTTCTTTGGCTATTTTCTTTATTTAAATTCATTTCCATATGAAAGCCGTATTAAAACTTGTTTTAATTTGTACAAATGTCAAAAGGAGATCATTCTGAGACATGTGTACCCTACGTGGTATGGCCGTGCTGTTCATGGGACTTATTCATCTTCTTTACTTGCCCAAATGCCCAGTAGTAAACCTTTAGTGGATGTAGAATCCCAATCTCAACATTGCCATTCTTCAAGGTTGCTTCTATTTTAATATAAACAACATTAATTTTGCATGGTTAGATGGATTGTCATCAAATTGGTAAGGTGTGTTTGTAATGGTCTTACTCAAAGGTAGGTTCCGTGGCTTAGGCAAAATTCACTTTCTGGGATCCTAGGTGGAATCTTAGGAACAATCGCTTAACATCTACTTTAGAGTCCCATTCCTGGACAAATGAAAATAAGACAATGGAATGGCCAGTTAGAAAAGATGGACTCGGATACAACCAAGTAAGATTCTCATTTGAAGAACATTTGTGTCCACAGGTCTGAGCCATTCTCCTCCAAAGCAATTAAAGCCTAAAGCATATGTATCATGGGAATCTTTGTAAGTGCTGATAGAGATCTACTACATATATCCGTGGGCAAACTATGGTTTCAAACATGAGCCCCAAATTGATCATGAACCCCAAAGAATTTAACACTGAAAATGTGAACACAAATATAATGCTTTCTATCGGGGTCAACTAATGAGTCTATAGGAAGGCTTTTAAAACTCTTATTTTTTATTTAAAGCTTTTATTAAATTTGTAGGTATGTATATATGTAGGTATGTATGTATGTATGTGAGAGAGAACAAGCAGGGAGGGGCAGAGAGAGAGGGGTTTTAGAGCATCCGAAGCAGGTTCTGTGCTGACAGCAGAAAGCTCGATGTGGGGCTCGAACTCAAGAACCGTGAGATCATGGTCTGAGCTGAAGTCAGACGCTCAACCGACTGAGCCGCCCAGGGGCCCCGAAACCTTTACTGATGAAGAAATGTTCAAATTCAGGCATATGAAAAATAGTGTCATGATTTATAATTACACATTTTAACAAGTGCTCTTAGATACCAATAAATCCCTATTACGATCCCTTCATTTAAAAACGTTTGCGTTTCCCAGTGACCATCCCTTTTGCTGTCACTATTAATAATTAATGACAAGGCTGATACCACATAATGCTTAGCTTGCAACTGATACATATTTCACATTGACAACTCCATATGTCATGCTCCAAGGATTGTTTTTACGGACTTCAAATACATGGGCCTTACTTGTGATTAATGCACAAAGATTCTTTGTAAGTTTATTTTAGTAATCTTATTAAAATTATAGAAAACTATTAAAACTCAAAATTGATTTTTGCTGTCTACTAAAACTTTTCATTGAGGATCATTAATGATTGTCTTGAGTTAGCAAAGTAACACAACTGTTATAGAAAGATAACATAATATTCAGAATTTTTTCATGAACAGTTTGTAAGTAAGAGGATGAAGCTTTTAGCCCGGTTGAAAAATTTTACACATCTGTATGCCTTAGTTATTGGACAGAGAAGAATTTTTCCATTTGCTATAGCAGATAAATATTCACTATATGCTTTATGACACAGGGACTCAAAGTTGAGATATATTAGAGACTGGGAGAGGGTGCCATTGGTACATGCAATCTATTTATAATCTTTATTTAGAGCCTCTCCTGTCATTAAAAAAGTAATACATGAGTGAGGTTCTTTCAACTATATCATGGATACCTTTTCATATTTCATAATGAAAGATTCTAAAATGCTATCTAAAGCACTTTCCTATGGAGACGAATCACAGTAAAACCTTACTCATGTTTCAAGATTATGCCTTGGCTTCAGCTTTTAAATTAGTCATTGTATATTTTATTCTTCCCTTGACAATGATTTGAGGACCAATTTTCTCTTTATTAACAAGGATGAGATAATAAATTTGTGAATGAGCTAATCCTTCTTAGTACTTGGCCAGATGTCATTTTTCCCATCTTAGACTGATTTTAGAAATAGTTTATTTCATATCTGGATAAATAAACACTCTAAAAGCCCAGTGATTCTTTAAAAAGAAGAAAATACTGCCAGTTATATCTCAGATGATGATTATGCTAAGTATCTATTATGTAAACACTCTAGGGGAATCCTTAATCGTTCTGAATAGCCTTCCTAGGGTCCAGCAACATGTTTGCTTGGATTGAAAAAAAAATCATAAAGAAAATCATCTTTCAAATGTTAGGGGCGCCTGTGTGGCTCAGTCGGTTGAGCATCCAAGTGTTGATTTCAGCTCAGGTCATGATCCCAGCATCTTGAGATGGAGCCCATGCTCAGCACAGAGCCTACTCAAGATTCTCTCTCCTCCTCCCTCTGCTCCTTCCCTGTGCATGGTCTCTCTCTCGCTCTCTAAAAGAAGAAAGAAAATTTCTATTTTATTTTTATTTTGTACTCATTTAGTAAGTGAATGGAATACCAAAGCCTTGAACTCGATACTAATGGGAGATACATCTTCATTTTGGTGATGGTGGTAGTGTTTCTTCCAACACACCGTACCTGGGCATACAGGCAGACTCTTCCAGCTCTAGACCGTAATTCTTAATGTCACAGGGAATAGCTAGACCATAATTCTTAATGTCATTTGATGTAGGTCTCCATAGGTGCACATACTACATTCACAAAAACAAATGCATTTCTTATTTAAGAAAATTGCCTTAAAATTTAAGAGATTGCTTTATCTAATCACATCAACCCTTTCCTACATCCTGTGACCACACTCCCTTAGCTCGTAAGAAACCATATAGACTGCCAATTAATTTTCACTCAACTTAGGTCATCAATTAAAAACTGGGATGAAGTGTTTCATGTGATCTTCTGAAATCACATGTCTTTCCTCTGATTTGAAAAACTTTGGCTTTGTGGAAATCTCATCCGTTACTGACCGTGAAGCTTCTTCTCCAGTATTTTTACTGGTAGAAATCTATTCTCAGTGAGGCTCGGTATTGTCAGGTGGACTTTAGACACTAGAAAACACAATTTAGCTGCATCTAAGGTGATTTCACATTCTCTTAGTCTACGTCATTGAAAGGGATTGCATAGCTGAAATCAACACATTATGAACCTAAATAGCATAACGAGGAGAGTAAAGACGCTCTTGGCTACATTTTTTTTTTTAATTTTTTTTTCAACGTTTTTATTTATTTTTGAGACAGAGGGAGACAGAGCATGAATGGGGGAGGGGCAGAGAGAGAGGGAGACACAGAATCGGAAACAGGCTCCAGGCTCTGAGCCATCAGCCCAGAGCCCGACGCGGGGCTCGAACTCACGGACCGCGAGATCGTGACCTGGCTGAAGTCGGACGCTTAACCGACTGCACCACCCAGGCGCCCCTTGGCTACATTTTTAAATTTCACCCCACTTTTTTCAGTAAAGGCACATTTTAACTAAAATGACACCAGATTATTTAGTGCCTAATTGCATAAACTCTGCTTAATGTTGATCATTTTGTTGAACCACTTTTGACCTTTAAAGTCTTTTTGCTGAGCTTTTATTTGTTCTATTTGGGGATTTCACTTAATTATTTAGGAACCACAAGGAGGAGAAGGAACAACGGGTGATAAAAGCTGTGACTTTACAGACAAAACCTCATCTTAAGTCTTCTGCTTGTGCCACAAAGCAGCCCAACACTTTCTGGAGTCAGTCATTTAATGTTTTGTCTGACGGTGGAAAGTAAAAGGGGTTTCCATGCTTCAGTGCGCCATCAAAACCAAGAAGCTGAATTGGGGCGGGGGAAACCTGGTTAGAATTGAAGAGTTGAAGGTCTTAAATAATCAACTATACTCTTAAAAGAGCGAGTATCATCAGTAGATCAATGAGTATCATTGATCACCTAGATTCCTGTATTGGCCTCTTAAAAATGGATTCCTTGCTTCAAATCCTGCCTCACCTCGTTCCTCCTCAACAGGCAACCAAAGTGATCTTGGAAAATGTGAATGTAGCTATGCCACTCTGTTCTCAAAATTCTCACTTGGTTCCTTAGGGTTTCTAGGGAAAATTGAAAAGTGCTTGTTTCTGAACAGAAGGTCCTTCGTCCTGAGTCTATAGTGGTGCCTTCTGTACCCCTCACCCACCCTGCTCCTGATCGCAGGATGGTTCGCCCTTCCCCGAAGGCACACTCCCCCTTGCTGTGGCCCCTAGACGCATCATTTTCCCTTTCCAAAAACCTTCTTCTCTGCTCTCTGCTTGGTTACATCTCAATCATTTATTCATTCGATCATCTTTCAAGATTTGCCTATGCGCCGTCTCTTCTAGAAAGCCATCTGGGAGATGCCATCTTGATCCTGCTTCCGTGACCCAATGGCGCCTGTATATTCTTCACATAGTTCTGTAATCATTGGCCGACTTGTGTCTCCCTCCATTGGACTAAGTGTGTTGCAAGCAAAAAGGGTGTTCTATTCACGACTGCGTTCCAGGTGCCCAGGACTGTCCTGGGATCGAATACGGTGGATTCTCAATGAATCTTGGTCGAATCCAGGAATGATCAGGGGTTCTGTGTTCAAACAGGGCCCTGGCAGTAACTCGCCATGTGACCTTCATTGCACTCTTTAAATACCTGCCAGCCTCCGTTGTTTTTTCAAATGTAACAAGATTCTTGCCTCCTCTGGGCTGTTCTGTTAAGGGCTATATAAAAGTACCTTGAACTGTTAAAAAAAAAAGAAACAAGATCCAAAGATGAGGTGATCGTATTGGTACATTTATTCTTTCTGCAGCAGAGATATTCGTTGAGGTGTTTATGATTGTGTGAGAATTGTAGGGTGAGAAAAAACTGAAGTCTCTGTCTTTTTTTTGACTTCCCTAGGACTCCTGTAGGTACAGAAACACAGGGCTACCCCCTTCCCACAGGAGCGGGAACATTTTCAAATCTGAGTTCGCTGGTCAAATTGATTAGCTGCCCCCTAAAATAACATCCTGAAACGGAACACATTCCTGTTTTTGAAATGTTTTTGGTATTACTTATTTTTCGTTATCGGGTGGAGTGAAATGTTATTGTTTGGGGATGTTTATTTCACTTGGGAAACCAAACTTGAGAACACAACTAGAGACAGCCTTTATTGAGGAAGAAACGCAGAGATAAAAGCGAATGGAAAAATGGCTCTAACTGTGTTATAAAGCTGGAAGTCAAGTTACTTATATGGGAAGGCCCCAGAGACCGCCATCTCCCAGGGCGTATTCCCCGAATTTTCTCTATTTCGCCACGTTTTAAGATTTGAGTGGAAATAACAGAACCCTAATCCTGAAAGAAACACCACTAGGGCATCGAGGCAGGGTAGCTGTCAAAAACAAAATCAAGTATACTGGAAAGCTCAGTGAATTAACAACCCGAATAACAAGGTTCTACTTCTTGGCTTGGCTACTTTGTGGGAGAGGAAGGGTTAATTTCACCTGCCTGGTCTCCACATTTTCAACCTTCTAATGAAAAACTTACTGTTGTCTGATAGCTCCTAGTTCTGAAATTCCCTGACTGTAAACAGTTTTAGTTTTTATATCTTCAGAAACAACTAACTACTTTCCTCACCTCAAGCAGACCTTATTCCCTTAATCAGGAAGCAAAGGAGAAAGGAAGGGAAGAAAGATCTCAGTAACTCCAGCCTTGAACACATTCTAGGCTCTCTTGGCCCTTAGAGTGAAGAAGTAATTTCTAACATCAAATGTGAGTAAACCCTTTCCATCACAAATGAGTAAGTTCAGCTCATTAGTCATAAAGAGATTATCCTTCCTACCATATGAGAAGTAGATTGCTTCCTGATTAGAATAAAACAGCGTTTTCAAACATCCCTATGACTTGTCCTGAGGAAGGTAAACTTCCATAAATAATTTGAAAAAGAATTTCCATAAATATTTTCCAAAAATGTATTTTCCTAAAGTTTTAAAGTATTTTTTTTTACACGGTGTGATACTTTTTTTAAATATGTGAAATACTTAGGGGAAACACAAAAGTAATGGCTTATCTTCAATTATATTGACCTTTGTGGAATTTTAAATCTGTTTTCTTGCCGTATCTCTAATTTATCACTTTTGACAATTTATTCTGGGCTCCTCTCTTCAGGAGCAAGTGATGTCACACACCCATTCCCCCACCCCTCCCCGCACATAACAATGCATATGAACATGCGTGTTTGTATCCCTCGCCCCCAACGCCCTCCTCCTTCTTTATTCCCTTTTTCCTGTTTTCTTCAGCCATTATAGCTGTCCAATCAGGACCCAAAACTCTGTAACAGTACAGATTAAGAAATGCTGCTGGCTGTAAACAGCCAAGTATAACTTCATAAGGAGCCACAAAGAGAGTTCGGTCAGGAAAGATCCTTATAATGTTCCGGACGTTGATTGTAGTAGAATTGTGGCATCAGAATGCCTGCCAAAAGTATGTCTCATGGTCATCCTCTCTTTGCTGCCTGTTGCCTCCATAAATGTGAAGTGATCAAGCCAGAGACTGAGTCTTCAACCATTTTAGAGCAATAGAAAAATGCCTCTCAAGGGGTTCTGAGTATGGGGTTCGCGATTCTACACTCCTGAAATCCCAGTCCTGCCCCTCTACCCGTGTGTGATCTTGGACAAGTTAGAAACACAGCCTTAGGGACTGACTTCCAGTTTTACAGTAAAAAAAATCAGTAGAGAAACTTGGATTCAGTCTGCAGTTTTTAATTTCTTACCATGCTTTCTCTTGAGCATTTTCAAAAATATTTTTCTTTATCTTCAGTGTTAATCTGTACTGAAAGTAACATATTTCAATGTAGGCATATTGGGAAGAGCTGTTTTTTCTTTTTTTCTTTTCTTTTTTTTTTCTTTTTTTTTTTTTCAATGTTTTTATTTATTTTTGGGACAGAGAGAGACAGAGCATGAACGGGGGAGGGGCAGAGAGAGAGGGAGACACAGCATCGGAAACAGGCTCCAGGCTCCGAGCCATCAGCCCAGAGCCTGACGCGGGGCTCGAACTCACGGACCGCGAGATCGTGACCTGGCTGAAGTCGGACGCTTAACCGACTGCGCCACCCAGGCGCCCCAGAGCTGTTTTTTTTTAATCCCTAACTTTTGAATAAAAATTATCAAGAGGCATTCTTCACAATGCCTCGTCGCAAATTTTAAATTTTAGTGTGACATTGCTTGAATCATCTCCAGTTGTATGCGATGTTTTCAAGTTGAGAGAATAAAAAAAAAAAAGGCAAGGGATTTTGTGTCATTAAGTATATAAATATTTGAAGCAATCTTTGTGGTTAGGATAAGGAGGTAATCTTGGCCAAGAAACAAGGGAAAAATTCAAATAAAGTCACATTGTTGTATCCAAATACAGAAGTTTTGTTATCAAGTGATGATCGCACTTAATTTTAAAACTGGATGTACTTACTCCTATTTCCCTACGTTGCAGTAGATCTTCAGTGCTCCCAGGGTGATCTCCAGAGGAGTGTCCTTGGAAGTTGACTTGTGTTTCTCATTCAGTGCCAGCGACTATGTGTGGATGATCACAGTAGTAAATCGAGTCAGCCTAAGTGTAAGAAGGCCAGCGGAATAAGAGTGAATATCGGCTCAGCTGAATTAGACTTAGAAAAACTAAGGCAAAACAAAACTCATTTGTTAATACAGATGGTTTCATGATAAAATTGTTTGGTTTAAGAAGCATAAGTACTGGTTGCCACTTGAAGAAACATTGGGAGAGATGGAAAAGAAGTGGTAAAGGAAGTCGCTGCAGTGGAGTGATACGTTTTAGACGGACCTCTGGACAAGGAGGCCGATGAGGGTTTCTGTCTTGTCTTCAGCATCAAATTTTGGACACAGCAGTGAACTGGAGGTGGGAAGAGAGGGGGATGAATATACACATTGAAAGTTGGAAAGCACAGTCTGTGTTATTACTTTATCAGGGAAAATGCCTTTTGTACGCTCTAACCCACAACGATACCCACAGGGCAGAAAAGCAGGCTCCATTGATTTTTCCCTGGATCCTCGTATTCCTTCCTAATGCACTCGAGGGTGTAAATAATGCATACAACAGATTGCATTAGGGGTGATTGTCTCCTTATTGCATGCATAAGTCAAAAGGCATTATTAGTGCATTAGAGGCTGAGGCTGGTTCCAGATTGCATCGTCTCTTTGCCTAATGACTGTCACAAATGAGGAATTCAAGGACCAGAGACCAGACAAAACCATCTTCATAGCTTGTCTCGTGAATTGCCTTCCTTGCATTGTTTTCTTTTAAAAAATGTAGTTTATGGAGCAAATGAAAGTTTTGTTTTAATGCATGACATTTTTATTAAATAGGAGAGTGAGACACAAAAAAAGGTCCTCATAAAGGAATATGAAATTGTTCCTGTGATCCTTCTAAAATCCATGGTTCATTCTTTTTTTTTTTTTATGTAGGCAAAAGAATTATGAACAAACTGATGTTACAAACCGTATAGGATTGACTCTCAGTAAAGCAGGATGGTTCTTCCCTGTCGTTCCATCGTAAAGATAAAACTGAAAGTTTGTCTTTCCCTTGATCACACGTTTGCATATGATCTAACAAATACTTGTTGTAACAAATGTTACATTTCTTCCGATAGAATCTTCACTAGGAAACACCACTTGGACTTTGTCATCACAGAGGAATGATTAATTTCATTTTAGGGCCACATTTCTGCAGCCTTTTTGTCTCCTACAGCCTTCTCTATTATGGTCAATATCTGGCTTTTGGGGCCATTTTCAGTGATGAAACAAACTCAGTGCATCTTGGTGGGCAGTTAAGATTCTTCCCCTTTCCTCTGAGGGAGACCTGTTTCAAAAGCACAGAGCGCTAAGTTTTCTGTTAAGATTTATACATGGAAAGTTGAAGACCTAGAAGTCTGTGGCCTCTTGACAAAAGCTAAGCTCATTTCTTAGAATTTGTAAAGAAAGGTAAACTTCTGACTTAATAAATAGGGGTATGTTACTTCTTCTAAAAAGTTCATTCTCAATTCTCAAAGACAAGTTAACAGGCTTGCCTCTGGAAATTTAATAGTATTAGAGTTCGTTCTAATTTTTACAGGATACTTCTTTTCTCAGGATAGTTTTAGATTTACAAGAAAGTCACAAAGAAATGACAGAGCTCCCTTTAAACCCACACAGTTTGACCAGCTGTGAATATCTTGTGTTATTATGTAAATTTGTCACAACTAATAAATCAGTATGGACACATTATTAACTGAGCTCCAGTTCTGAAGTTTTTAAAATACATTCAGGTAGGGGGTACCTGGGAGCCTCAGTGGGTTGAGTGACTGACTCTTGATTTTGGCTCAAATCATGATCCCGCGGTTCATGAGTTCAAGCCCCTCGTAGGGCTCTGCCCTGACATTTCTCTCCCTCTTTCTCATTCTGTCCCACCCCCTCAAAATAAATAAACAAACTTAAATATATATTACAGTGAAAAGAATTTTTTTAAAAGATTTCATTTTTAAGTAATCCCTGTAATCAATGTGGGGCTCAAACTTGTAACCCCAAGATCAAGAGTCGCACCCTCTACTGACTGAGCCGGCCAGGTGCCCCCCAAATAATTTATATAGAGCAAGTTTTAAAATAACGACCAGTTAGAAAACATATGCAGCAAGAATAGCATCCCATATCGATTCATAAGAAACGGTCCTGGAATCAGTGCAGGTGTCTACATCGCGGTATTCAACAGACAAACAGCGTTTCTGGTGGTCTTCTATTACACTTGATTTCACTACCACATTGACTTAGACTTTAAAGAATCACTTCTGCAATACATTCCATAAAGAAACATTGTGTGTTTTGAAAGCCCTGAACAGAAAGACACTTTCCCATTTGACTTCTGAAAAAAAAATGAAACATTCTATCCCGGGGTCAGTTATCTCCCTAGTAACAGCCCTTTTCTGAGGACCTACTGTATGTGCGATGTTTTGCAAGGTCCTTGACAGACATTGTCTTTGATCCTGCGAACAGCCCCACAAAGCTAATGGCATGGTCCGCATCTTTTAGATGTGGAAATTGAAACTGCAAATTAGCAGTGAGCGAGAGATACAGATTTTTTAAAAAAGAAAAATCTAGGGACGGTAATCTGAGGCACAGATTGTAAAGGGCCATCTCAAATTTGTAACTGTTAGGGGATTTAGTATTGAAATCCTAATCCTGATTAGAATGGAGTGTCTAGTCATTTTTGCATTATGTAAATAAAGGAGATCGGTCAAAACTGCCATTTAAACAAAAATGGGTTCTTTTAAAAATAGCATCCCTGGGAGGTTTATATAAGGAAGTGATAGGGACTCAATTTAATAGCAAAAGCTACTATAAAGTGTGAAAATATCCATGGAGTTTATATCACAGGCTTTCATCTTTTATAAGGAGATGTTTTTGGTGGTTGTTTACAATAAGACCGAGAGATGAAAATTCAATCAAACTGAGTGGTCCATGTTATGCTGGCATAGCTATGAGTTACCATTAGCCAACCTTTCTAAGTAAGGAATAGTGGAAATTTTCCTTTTTGTTTAGTAATTTATACGTGTGTGTGTGTGTGTGTGTGTGTGTGTGTGTGTGTGTGTGTGTGTGTGTGTCTTTGTTGTATGAGATAGGGTATTAGGATGTTTGATGGTCTTCTATACTCCTGACCCTGAATTTCTTTCTTGATTAAGGACTGACAAGATAAACACATCAGAGGGGATCATCTGGAAATGTATGCTCTCTCTTTGATTACTGTAACCTCTCTGTCTGATTGTCCTAGCTGGAGTCCCCTGACTATTGCCTGTTGCCTATTTAGAAGTGTGGAGAATGATCCAGGTTTATCAAGGTTATTTTCAAAAGTAAGCATCGTAACTTTGAAAAACATCTTCAGAGAACCTGTTTGTTCCTGCACTGTGTATTGGGTAAAACCTCCACGTGTCAAGTCGAAAAGTATGCAAGGGTTGATTCTAAATGAGGGTTTCTCGGGTGTCCAGTTGCTTTGGACTCAGAATGTCCTCTTCTAAATCACCGGATACATAGCCTCAGATTTCCTAATTGGTCCTGAAGAAACACAGTAGCGTTGAAGTTTGGCACAGTGCAGCTCTACCAGTAATCAGGGTCTTTGTCTGCTGATGGTACTCTCTCTATCCCCAAAGTTGGAAAAGCCCATGGATAGTAGCAACGAATATTTTTGGTGCCAGAAGCAGAAGTGATCATTTTCCAGACGTCTTTATCTTCTTCCAAATAACGTTTGAAGAATGTGGGTGTTTCTCAAGAGAATCCCTTGAAATCCCAGCATCAGCCCACTGGGTTGACTTCTGCAAAGGTAGTGTACATGAGGGACACCCAGGAGTAACTTCATGTACTGAAGATACAAGAATGAAAAAACTACAAGACAAGAGCAGAAACAAAAACCTCGTCTCGCTCGCTCGCCGTAAAGTTTAGCCGGCAAAACAAGGAAATTCTACTTGGTGTTAGGTAGGGGAAATGCCGTAGGAAGAAAATATGGGGTCTGGAGTTTGGGGGTGGGGTTAACGTTAGAGTTCTCAGTGAAGTCAGGGAGGCCTCATGAAGAGGGACAGTTGCATAGAAGTTTCAAGGAGGCAAGGGGGCAGGTCACACATGTATAGAGCACAAGAACATCCAGGTGTGAGTAAGCACGTGCAAAGGCCCTGAGACAACATGGACAGAGGCTCCGAGAATGGGGCATTGGGTGGTTTAAGACATGACATATAACCTTGAACACAGAAGGAATGTAAAATGTATTTGATGAAATCAATAATATCAGGCTTCCAGATGTCGAAAGTATTTACCTGTACGTTTTAATTGAATTCAGTGATTTGATTTGCTCTCCCCCCCCCCCCCCCGGTAAAATGCTTGAATTTGACATGAATGTTAAACCACGGCTCACCTAATGAAAATAGACTATATATGCTTAATATGTAGGGTTCCATGTCTCTTCAAGCCTTATGTTTTCCTTAGTTCTTCACACCTGTGCTTTAAAAGGTTGGAACTTTCTCTAATAATTAGTTGTGAATTGCTTTTGCTAGGAGTGTAATTGGTTGTGAAATTGCACTTTTTTTTTTAAATTTTCTTTATGCTTCACGGAGAAAAGCATTCACAGTTTCCTCTTTATTTTTTCCATGTTGAATAGTTTGATCCAAAAGAAAATCCCCAGAACATTACGCACCAAAGTTCCTTTGTTCCGTTGACACCCCCTCGTAAGAGTTCAGTGGGTAAATAATACTTGGAGGCAAAATCTTGTTGCAAAATAACCAATGATCATGGAAACACCAAGCAAAATGGATACCGAATTCTTTCAAATAATAATTTTTTTTAATTAAAAATGTTTTAGGTGTATTTATTTATTTTGAGAGAGACAGAGACAGCATGAGTGGGGGAAGGGCAGAGAGGGAGGGAGACGGAGAATCCCAGGCAGGCTCCCCACTCAGGGCAGAGCCGGATGCAGGGCTCAAACTCCAGAAACTGTGAGATCACAACCTGAACCGAAACCAAGAGTTGGACACTTAACCAACTGAGCCACCGAGGTGCCCCTCAAATGATAATCTAATGCTGCTCTTTCAAATTAGGATAATCTTTTTTATGAATCTGAAATTCTACAGGATTCTTTCCCTAAAGGTCTTTGTCTCAAGGCTGGTCCTGCTACAGAGATAAGCTGCCTTTGCATGGTCCTCTCGTGCCGGTGCGGGAGCTCTGTGCGTGGAGACCCCCTTTCTGGGTGGGTATGGGGACAGGGTACAGCCTGGCCCTTGCTTGTCATATTGCAGCATCGAGAGAACCAGAGACAGTTCTTTGTGGATATAATGGGGACAAATCACACACCCAATGGACAGTCAGTTCTGAAAGTGCCCGAGTGCCTCCCTACTCATTTCATCATCTACACCGATTGGCCTTGGATTTGGAAGCCTGAAGGTGAATTATTCTGCTGGGTTCAGATGAGTGCAATTAGCCAGCACTTTAAGCATTTAAGTGGATGTGAACTTGGACTACAGAATACCCAACGTGTAAACTAATTGTAGTCATTTTATCTAGCAGGTTCTAAAATTATCCTCGATAATGGAAACACTCGTTCCTCCAAATTTTTATGAAATAGCCACCATTCAAGCTACAGGAGGAGAAACCTCTTAGAACATCTGGTTAAACGCTAAGACATTTCATTTTGTTTGATGCAAAATTCATCAGCTATAAAGGTAGAGTATGTGGATTGGAACGTCAGCTCCAGCATATAGTCAATGCTCCTTTTAGGAAATGTCCCCTCTCTGGAAGGTGATGTCCAGGTGAGGTTGGCAATGTCTCCATGTTCTTGCAAACTGGGCACTCTACTTGTTATATATCCAGCACTGGGAGACATTAAAAAAAAAAAGTCACCTTGTAAAGATGAGGCTTATTAAGAAAGAGTTTGCAGAAACAATACTTTGGTGCTGAGAGTAGAAAATGCACTTTGGAGGCCCAAAGAGGAAGACTGGCAGTCCTGGAAATTTCTCTCTCTGGAGGTGAGACTTGGGCCATGGAACGTCAAAGACAGGACAAACAGAGAGCCAGTCTGGTCCAGCTTCTCGCGGCATAGACAGAGATTGCGTAGACCCACACAGCCGCGGATTAATGGGCCCAGCCACCGCTGAGATCTCCTAAGCTCCAGCCGTTCCTTCCTCTTTAATTTACTCCATCACAGATTCCCTGGACAAACATTTCCAGTGTGTGTTGTGTTCTAGGCACCGCCCTGGATCTTGGGAACCAGGAGGTGGGCAGAATTGACATAAGCCATTGATCTCATGTAACTAACATTTCAGGTGGTGATATACACAGTAAGTTCAGACTCTTAAAAATGTTTTTTCTTGGTGGCGACAGAGTGATGGGATTGGGATGGGCGGGGACGATAGGGAGGGGCTGTCTGGAGAGTTGTCATTTGTACAGATAATTACTTTTTTTGAGAGAGAGAGAGACAGGTGATCCGCTATGTATGTGTTGATTCACTTATTTATTTGGTGGTGACAGAGAACACGAGACAGGAGAGGGACAGAGAGAAGGAGAGAGAGAATCCCAAGCAGGCTCCGCACTGTCAGCACAGAACCCGACCTGGGGCTTGATTTCATGAACCGTGTGATCAACCGTGTGATTTCATGAACCGTGTGACCTGAGTCAAAATCGGGAGTCAGATGCTTACCTACTCATTGTTCTTCTCTTGATAGAAGGTGGCACTTCAGTTTAGGAAAGAACTTTCTGTTGGACTAAAAGAAAAAAAAAAAAAACATAGTGATTAGTACAGGCAACTTGAAGGAAGGATCTTATAAGTCAGATTCAACCCAACTTCATTTTTAAAGTTTTGTCTTTACTAAATTTGCCAATCTATTCATTTTTTCCTTAGCGTACATGTCCTTCTCTCCTCATTTTATGTATGAAGATACTTAGTAGGCTGATGACTTGGGTGGGAGGGATGAGCCCCTTCATATTCATACCTACGACGCCAAAAGCCAGAGAAAGCCACCGGAAATCACTGTCAGGCTGCTGAGCCCAGGCCACTGGGACCTTCTCCTGCCAAAGCCCATCTGCCTTCCTGGGCACTTTTCTGAGAAAGCGAGGGCTGATTTCCAGGAAGCACTCACACGGTTGGGTTGAATTTTGTACATCAGAGCATTCAGGGGAGACCACATTACCCAGGGGGATTTTACTTAGCATGCTACATCCTCCTAAAGGAGAAGCTAAGAGTTTTACATTACAAGAATCAGCAGATGTGGTGCAAAATGCCATTAACTGATTAAAAAAAAAAATCCCACCACACTGGTGCATTTCATTTGAAGCTTTTCCAGGACTGGCAAGGACTGGACCCTAAGAGTGAAGGAGAAAAGGCTTTCTGGGCTGCTCTCTCTCCTTTCTGTCTGTTGGCAGCATCATTGCTGGAAATCTTCCTCCCTCTCCATGGAAAAAGGACAACGGCTGCCAGTCTGGAAAGAACGCAGCATTCAGTTGAGAAGTCGAGTCACATTTTGCCCACCAAAGGACGAGATCCTTCATGAAAGCCGAACAGCGGACATGGGCATTTTTATTTATTTTCTTTGATGAGCCGTCTCCCTCCTCTTCCTGTGGATAATCAGGATATTATGCTAGTGAGTCAAACAAGATCTGAGTTAGCTTCTTCACAGCTTTTTCTGGTTCAAATGTGTGTGCGCTTAAAAGGAATACATTCCTTAATTTGTTGGGCCAGGATCCTATGCCTCATGGTCTCCGCCACCGAGGAAAGGGTTGTAGGTAGAACCCATTGGGAGATTTTAATCCTATTTCCTCATGTTTTTTCAACGGTTAACCCAGCTTGCACAATTGTTGAGTTTTGTTAGAAAATCAGGAGCCTTTGTGTTTCAAAGGCTTTAAAACAAATATTGAGTGGTAAAAGTTAACTTGGACACATGCAACAAGGGACTTTGACCTTCAGGGCTTCCTGCCCCCCACCCCCCACCCCCATGCGATAGAAACAAACAAGCAAGAAGATAATTCCTGGGGCATATATAAGGATTCTTAGCATCCTTGCTTCTGGCTGTCTTTTCCTATACTCTGTGGACCACAAGGAAATGACAGTCACGGGAAGCTAACTTGGCTGGTAATTAGGACACTTTCGGCCACCCTGTCACAATCACAGGTGGTCTGGAGGTGGACTTGACCCTGATACTGTCACACAGGGTAAAGTGAGCAGGCCCCTTGATGGGGAGGCAGTGGTTCTGGGGCTGAAGAGCTGAGTGGATCCACGGGCCTGGAGGTAAAACCGTGTAGTTGGGAAACCAGGCAAAGCACCGTGAGACCTTCCGGTGTTTAAAAACCGCTTGTCCTGTACATAACTCCTATATACTTAGGAGAGTCTTGATATTATGTTGAGCTCTCTCCTTGTTCAAACCCATGCATATTTCATGTTGAGAGTTAACCAAATATTTGCAGAGCACGGCCACCTGCTGTTGGCCAAGAGTGGAAGACAGGAGGGGCTGAGAGCCGAGGAAAGTGGTGCTTTCCCTGCAAACTCAAGAAAACGTGTCTCTCTAGGATAACTTCTTCCAAAGCGAGGTGTCCAATGTACTTTGTCTTCACTTCCAGAGACAGAAAGATCTAGGAAGTAGATGCTCCCCTCGAGAGTGTTTGTGGAATACATAAGTGGCAAAGGTGATCTGCTTCCTATGCCGGGCTAGCTCAGGACCCAGAACATCATCATCATAAGAATAGGATCTTCCCTCTTTGTAAAATACTTTGTCCGCTGAATGCTGCGTTGAGAGCTCTGCCTGCTGAATCTACTTGAACTCAATCTCAATCACAGCGAATGAGGCGAGTGCTGTTGCATGAAATGAGAAAGCCAAGGTCAGGAAGTAGGGAACTTAGCAGAGTCACTCAACTAGTAGATGGAGGGTCCAGGTTCCAGAACAGAAGCAGCTCGAACTTCAGACATCAACCAAAACAACAGTTGCATAGCCTTGGGCAAACCATGTAATGGTCTATCTGGTGTTTTTGTTTTTTTTAGCTATTATTAAAAAAAAAATCCCTGCTGGGGCTGTTGTACTAAATAAAATAATGCACATGAATGATGACAGCTTTGTCTGGCACGTAGTGGTCTGGGATGAGTAGCTAGTAGCTATATTTATACTACAACTCCTTTATTTTTTTTTAACGTTTATTTATTTTTGAGAGAGAGAGAGAGAGAGAGAGAGAGAGAGAGAGAGAGAGAGAGAGAGACAGAGCATGAGCGGGGGAGGGTCAGAGAGAGAGGGAGACACAGAATCTGAAACAGGCTCCAGGCTCTGAGCTGTCCGCACAGAGCCTGACGCGGGGCTAGAACTCACGGACCGCGAGATCATGACCTGAGCCAAAGTCGGGTACTCAACTGAGTGAGCCACCCAGGCGCCCCGGATACTACGGCTCCTTTAACTGACAGCTGCTCGTCCGAAGCTCTGATATTTCTAGAGCATTTCGATGTCCTTTCCATAGAGTTACCTGAACGGAGATATATATGCCATGGAGTCCAAGGTATAAAGGGGTCTAACGGTGGGTGTATATCCATGTACACGTACGTGTGTGCGTATTTTCTTGCTGTGGGTGCCAGATTACGTACTTGACCCATTGTGATTTTGACCCGTTGCATTTTTCTCTTAGGTCTCTCTTTCAGGAGGCTTCTTGAAAATATCATTCTACTTTGTCATTTTTTACACTACCCATAAGGTTTTGAGGTTAGAAAGATTTCTTCATAGAAGCAGAATCCACTAAACTTGGATCCTTCAGCTGTGTAAAAACCACATGCACATTTTCCTTGTGATGTAATTCATGTAGAAATATATTTATATAACTTAGATCCGGTCACTGATACTTCCTAGTACAAATTCTCGGATGATAGCGCCATAGTTTGGGTCTGGGTCCACCAGTTACCAGTCTATACTGTTAGGGAAGTTACTTAGATTCTCTGCCCTTGATTCGCTTACCTATAAGATGGAAAGAATTAGTTCCCTAAATAATTAAGGTTGTTAATATGAGAATATATATGCCTGACAGGTAACAGTCCTCCATCAATATTAGCTGTTGTCTATATTACAAAAATGATTATCAACATCCTTATTCACATTTTTAGAAAATATGAAAAGTTTACTGAAAAGAATACAATTAGGAGGCAAATCCTACATTTAATCTCTAATGTGAGTGTCTCAAAATGATGATTTTTCTCCTCTATAAAATAGGAATAATACGTGTCCTGACTACACATTAGATTGTTCTGTGTGGACGTGATAGGACTGGCTGTGTGGCCAACATACTATGGCTGTGTAAACACAAAACGATATTGGTGTTAGATCAAACAAAGGGTGAGCCTAGGAGAATGCAAGAAGGAATATTTCCTGTTGGGAAGGGGAAATGTGCTTTAAGAAAAATTGAGGAATATTTTCATGAAGTCTCAGATGTAGGCAGATAGAAATTTGGGGCTCATGATGAAAATGAGATAAAATTTCAGAAAAGGGTGGCCATAACAATATGGAAAACTTCTTTCTGCACCTACTTAGGGAATATAAAACTGCCTTTTATAAACAGGCATGGTTGAGATAATAAAGATGATCCTTTATAGTGGGGAAGGATATCTTTCTTTCTATACAGCAGGTCTTGAATTTCCTCTGGTACTTTATGTAATCACATGACGGAAAATACCTGTGTTATTGTGGAGCAAAGAGGTGTGCAAATCAGCCTGCCATATACTGAAAGCCTTGGAAACTACAGGCGTAAAACTTTGTATCTGCTTACTAAAAGGCATAGGAAACACTCCAGGGGAGGAGGGGGCAAAAAGAGAGCAAACAGCACGGTTTAGTGTTTGTGGTTCTCTAGAAAAAGAATAGTATAAAGCAGTTTGGAGTTGTCACATTTGAACACACAAAATTAATTTTTTTTTCAGCAAGCAGTTTGCTACATTGATGGTTTCCATTTTTACTTTTGTACGTTTCTGAATAAAGCCTGTTCCTTTTAATGTTTCCTGACAGTCCTTGCGATCTTTAAATCTAAGCTGTCTGTCAGAAATCATTATGTCAGCCATATACTGTGCTATGTGATATTTTGCATTTATGTGGAGTCTTTCAGGCAATAACAAAAATGGAGTGCTTTACGGATCCGTCTTAGTAACAAAAGGAAATCGTAGTTTAAGGCTAAGTGGCTCTCCCTACTTTACAGAGTGCACTGGGGAAATGTAATCAACGCCAAAGCCTGGGATGCCTGGCTGTATGGCTAGGCAGAATGTTGGGACCAGAGGGTTACAAAACGCAGTGCTGAAAGGTCCCTTAGCCTTCCTCCAGGTCAGCACCCCCCTTTCCAGATGAGAAAATACAGCCACGTGATAGACTATGTCGCTCTGTGGGTAGTTCTCAGAGTGTGTTTCTGTGACATCAGCATCACCTGGGGGACGCATTACAAATGCATATTCGTGCATCCTACCTCCTGGACCTACTGAAACGTTGAGGATGGGACCCAGCAGTCTGTGTTTTAACGGGCCCTCCGGTGATGATGCATGCCACAGCTTGACAACCAGTGGGCTGGATTTTCGTTTTTCCGACCCCATCCCAGGGGGTTTCTTCCTGCGGTGTGATGTTTCTCTTCTCTTTCTGTCCTTCTTTCTCTTTGGAATAGAGGGGAAGGAGACAGTCTCAACTCCATTGTGTATACAAGCACCAAGCCCAGTGGGAAAAGTCTGGATATTTTAATACACGTCTGAAAAACATGTTTGAATGACTTGAGAATCTTTAGACAAAAGGAGTATTCTTAAGACTTTAGCCTTACAGATATTTGCTCATTTCCCTAATTCATTGAACTCTGACTCTCCTAGACTTTCTAGGAGGTATTTAGGGATATTAGTCTAGCCTCCTACTGTTGAGAAAGATCCTTAATATCTTGATGAACTGAGTCAACGCTGCATCCCTTCACCTGTCTTGCATCCAGACTAATAAACTGCAAAGCCTCGTAAACAGCCTGAGTGGCCCTTTGTGTTTTCCCTTCCCAGCAAATACCGATCCTTCCACAGCTACCCTGTAAGCTTATGTATATTGCTCTGAATTCTTAATGCATGCTCTCAAATGCTGAGTATGGAACAAATAAGAATTAATACATATTTAATCACTAAAAGTAGATTGCCATTATTGAACTCTGAATAATATGTAAATTGTCCTTTTGATTGGTTTAAATTGGTTTACTTAGATTCATTATCATTCTCCCATGAAATAATTGTAATGGTTCTTTTGCAAACAAATCAGGTGCGTGTTTTTCATCAGTGAATGTGAGAAGACACAATGAGAATCTTCTGTAGGAGACAGAAGTCAATTTTTCATGAATCTAATAAAACTTAAACTCAGAGCCCGTCCCTCAGTTGCACAGACACTGCTAAAACCCAGCAGATTTCGTAATTTTGCATTCTTTTACTTAAACAGCATTCCCCAAATGGTATAAGCTTCAGGCCCCATGAAATCTAGAATCTTCTTTGGCTTAAGGAGTGTTAGGTACTCTGTCAGTGGACAGAAATACTTTACACATTGAACCGGATAAAAGGCTTTCCATTATGCTCAATAAACATTGGATCAAAACGAGTAGCCGTGTCAGTTTTAAAGCAGATAGAAATTGTTTTTGTGTAAGCACCTTGACAGCTGCTGCTGGCTTTAGATTAGCATTCGACTGGGTTGTCAATCACATTGTTAGCATTTTAGATTTCCTTTCTCTTGAATAGCAATAGACTAGGAAAATGTTGGCAGCTTACCTGGTATTAGGCAATGAAGTGTATTCACGCATTTACAGATGTAAGTGTCTAAGTGCTTCCAGAACAAGAGCAACTTTACTTTTGGTCAATTCTGCCTCCAGGAATTCAGAAACACTTTTATCTGGAAAAAAACGATCAGAGAGCATCTTGATTCAATCCGGAAATCAATGCCAAATGCTTATTGAGTAGATCTGTCTTTGAGGTGTTTGTGTGGCTTCTCTCTCTGATGTCTCCGGATGACAGCATGATTTATATCTTCATTTTAGTGAAAGAGTCTTTTTTTTTTCATCATTGAAGGAGACCAAAAAAAAGAATATAATTCCATTGTAAATATAACCCAGTTGCCGTCATTCCGGATGTTATAACTAATTTCGAATTTCCTAATGGTAGAGTATCCATGATTACGAGGGTCTTCTGTGGTTGGCATCTTACAAGTTGAAGTGTTGCCAGCAATGCTTTTAAATCACTTGCTTGGATGGAAGGGAAGTTTATGATGGAGAAACAAATCCTGTGGTATCTCTAAATAATAGCAGCGGTGCTAACACTAGACATTCTGGCACTCTGTGTCAATAGTTAGAGCTTCTAGGCTCATTTCGTTGAGGACTTTAGACTCATTACCTTTTTCCTCAGCTTTATTGTTAACGAGTTGTCATCTTGTCCAAGTTAATTAATCTCTCTGAGTCTCAGTTTCTTTGTATGTTAAACTTGTAGGATACCTGGCACACCAACTGATAATAAAACAAGTGTACAAAACAGACTCGATAACTTTTTCAATGAAAAAGTGTTGGATGCGCGGATCACGTAGGGGGATCTGGGTTGAAAATGAAGTACCTTCTGCCTGTGCTTGTCTACATTTGGATAACAGCGTGAAGCCTAGTGTTGTAAGACTTGGCTTTGCTGGAGGAGGAAATGTGAAGACAGAAGAGACGACTAACCACCATGTACCATGACAGATGATACAGTCACTGAAAGGAATTAGGGGGCATTCTGGCTTGATGCTTTATTTTCAGAGCTGGTGGCTCATTAAATTTCCTACCAGTCATGGCTAAATTTCCTGCCATTCGCGGGAGCTGTGGGTCCCTAAAGGAGCACCATATGCAGTGGGGCATGTAACACCGGAAAATGAAGCTGAGTTCCAGAAGTTTATAAAAATACAGGCTGTGTCTGTTTTTTGCAAAGTGTCCACCAACTGTGACACCAACAAAAGGTTTGCTTTTTTTCAAAGTGACAAGAGGGAGCACGATTTAAGATGACAGTGCTTCTCCCGGCCTTCTCTCTGTATTTGCATTTCTTCATTGAGTATGAAGCTAGCTCTTTGGTTAGGTCTCTCCAGAAAGTGATCTTCCACATGTGATTCAGATAAGATCAACACTCACAAGGTTAGAGCACGCAGTTTGGGGTTTGCTCCAAGGCGCTGCTCATGCTTTGTTATTGTTCTTTAATTACCCAACAGCTGGCTACAATAACTGGAATCTGTACCGTAGGAATCACTTCTCAGATTGAGAGATTCTTCCCAGGACACCAGAGGAAAAAAAAAAGTTTCCTATCTGGCCTGGGGCCAGTTGACTTCAACTTGGTCAATGAGAGGACTTGATTCTTCTTTTCTTGGAGATGAATAGAGCTCATTGTGATTAGTTCCATTTATCCTTGGCTGCCAGGAAACAATGGCAAAGTGAATCTATAAAAACTGCATCGGAGACCCTTAACCATAGGGAACACACCCGGTGGTCACCAGAGGGGAGGTGGGTGGAGGATGGGGGAAGTAGGTGATGAGGCTCAAGGGGGGCACATGCCGTAATGAGCGCCAGGTGAAGTATGGAAGTGTTGAATCACTGTATTGTACCCCTGAAGTTAATGTTACACTGTATGTTAATTACCCGGAACTTAAATAAAAACTTACAAAGCCAAAATACTCCCCCCCCATACTGGATCATAATCAACAAGAACACTGACATGTATTAGTGCTCCATTTCTGCTATGTGAGCTCACACAGGACTCCTAGTTTTTCTGAACACAAGACTGTCCTTCAACTCCTAAAGAATCACACAAATTTGAGAAAGGGGCCATTTCAGAGATTAATAGTATATAAATGCTAATATAGTAACACCAGTCATAGGAATAATTTTTAAAATAGGTACGTTGACACAAAGGTTGATGATCAAATGTAAGTTTTCGTTAAAATCATATTTGAGTAAACTGTTGTACAGGTAGACTATATAAAAAATGTCCATTGTTATGAAAGTAATACAATAAAGAATATAACCATAATAGGTAATGATAGGTGTTACTATGTGTCACATATTCGGCTAAAATTTTACATCATGAAGTAGGTATTGTTATTTCTGTATCACAGATGAGAAAAATGGTGGTTTTGAGAGGTTAAGTGACTTGCCCATAGTCAAACCTTTCCTGAGGAGTGACGTTGAAATATGAATTTAGGCACCGTGACTTCGAACTGTGATTCTCAAATTACATAAATTCAACCCAATTTCATAACTCCCTGTAAACAGTGTTTAAGACTTTATAAATATTTATATGCATTACATAAATGAATTTGTACAAAATTACATATATATACATGTGTGTATAGATATGAGATCTTACTGTGTAGGTTGTTATGTAAAATAATTTTTGTTCAACAGTGTCTGATAGGCCCCTTTTCTATATATAAAAGGGTAGAGGTACATAATTTTAAGGCTGTATAAGACTACATTATATACTTTTAAAAAGGGTCTTATTGATGAATATGTATTTTATTTTATGAATAGATATAAATTCCCTAGATCCCGTTTTATAACTTCCCTAGAACACCATTCCATTTACATACTGTGAGATTTTTTGTTTTGTTTTGTTTTTGTTTTTGGGTAAGTTCTAGTAGGAGGACCAGAAGGCAAACTGCATACACCCATTTACTATTTTGGAACATCCTTCTAAGCAGCCAAACAGAAAGGTGGAGCAAATGTATTTTCCCACCAAGGATATCAATGAGCAGAATCCCATTTTTTTAAAAATTTGATTTATTTTTGAGAGAGAGAGAGACACAGAGAGAGAAAGAGCAAGTGGGGAAGGGACAGAGAGAGAGGGAGAGACAGAGAATCCCAAGCAGGCTCTGTGCTATCAACGCAGAGCCTGATGTGGGGCTAGAACTCATGAACCGTGAGATCATGACCTGAGCCGAAACCAAGAGTCGGACGCTTAACCAACTGAGCCTCCCAGGCCCCCCAAGCAGGATCCCATTTCTAAGTGTCCTTTCCAAAATTAGGTTATATCAGTAATTTTTCCGGCCAATGTGATTATGATTGTTGAGGTTGGAGTTATTTTCATGTTTATTGTCATCTGCGTCTGTTTAGGGAATTGATAAGTTTATATTTTTAAGTAGATTTGTGGTATATTTTTAACCCTGCACATTTGGAATCCCGTGGTATTAGCAAATTCGGTTAAACCTTCCTGTTTGACTTATGTTGCACTCTTCAAAATCCAGTGCCGTTTTTAAAAAGAGTAATATCATGCTTGGATCCTATGAAGTTTGCTACCAACAAGTTTAAGACAATGTCTTAAAGTTTTAGATAATCTCTAGTGTTTCTACTTAAAAGTTCTTACGTAGAGACATAACTTTCAAATTGATCGTATTATTTTTTTTTTTTAATTTTTTTTTAAACATTTATTTATTTTTCGGACAAAGAGAGACAGAGCATGAACGGGGGAGGGGCAGAGAGAGAGGGAGACACAGAATCGGAAACAGGCTCCAGGCTCCGAGCCATCAGCCCAGAGCCTGACGCGGGGCTCGAACTCCCGGACCGCGAGATCGTGACCTGGCTGAAGTCGGACGCTTAACCGACTGCGCCACCCAGGCGCCCCTGATCGTATTATTTTACTGTTCTGCAATTGCACTGATTTTTGTGTGGTTTACCTGCAGTTCTATGCATTTATTTTTGTGTGTTAATGGAATCCTTAAGTGTGATGCCCCCATTGAAATGCTCACTGCTGAGAGGAAGACAGGCACATTATTGACATTTCATCTTGATTGGGGATATAAATAAGTTTTGAATTTCTCCATTTCTATCACTCACCACGTACAAGTGGATTTTGAGAGTCTGTCAGGCTTTTTGCAGTGAGATGTTTGGAACATTGTGCCCTCCTGTAATAATAAAAAAGAATACTCAAAACCTGACTTCGTTGAATTTGTTTCTCTTAGTTTTGGTTAGCAGTGTTTCTTCTGGTTCCATATGTTTCCATTTGCCTAATCTACATTTTGTCTTTGGTTACTGGCTTAGTTCCTGTCCTTTGTATTTTTCATGCTTCCTGGAATATCGTTCAATATATTCAGTTGACATGCAGAATTTTCTACTTTGGTTTATTAATGGAGATGCTAAATCACTTGGAATTTTTCTCTGTGACTGTTAGGCCACACTGAAATGGGCATATTTGGTGCTGCTTAGGATTTTGCTATCATGTTCACCTTCCAGGTTTAAAAACCATCTACAGGCTTATAAGTTACTTAGTCCATTACATCCCTCCTTCTAGAGAGTCGTTGAAAGAGTGACATAGTGCCCTTCATGGCTATTTTCTTCTCTCTGTTTCCATGAAGTTTTGTGAAATATTCTGATCGATAAGTCCAAGCATAGTTTAATTAGATTATTGCTAAATGTCAATTCTTACAAAAATTGCCTGCTTACTCTGCAGTCATACCTTTACCTGGCCAAGTTAATAGCTTGAATTTTTTTCCTCCTTTTTTTTTCTCACTTTTTTTATTTTTAAAATTTATTTATTTTAATTCAAGTTAGTTAACATACAGTGTAGTGTTGGTTTCAGGAGTAGAACCCAGGGATTCATCACTTACATAGTATAACACCCAGTGCTCATCCCAACAAGTGCCCTCCTTAGTACCCATCACCCATTTAGCCAAACCCCCCCACCCCACAATAGCCTGATTTTTTAAATGTGATTATTGGCTTGAGAAATTCTACTATTTTTAGGTTTTGTTTCACGCTTAAAATTTCTGGAGATCAGGATCATCATCTGTCCTTGTATTTTCTTTTTTTTAATGTGTATTTATCTTGAGAGAGAGAGAGAGAGAGAGAATGAGTGGGGTAGGGACACACACACACACACACACAGAGAGAGAGAGAGAGAGAAAGAGAGAGAGAGAGAGAGAGAGAGAGAGAGAGAGAGAGAGAGAGAGAGAATCCCAGTAAGTCTCCATGCTTCAGCACAGAGCCTGATATGGGACTCGATCCCATGAATGGCGAGATCATGACCTGAGCCGAAACCAAGAGTTGGGCGCTCAACTGACTGAGCCGCTCAGGTGCCCTCCAGATTTTGTTTTCATTTGAGTATAGTTAACACACAATGTTCCAGTAGTTTGAGGTGTGCCACATAGTGATTGAACAAGTGTACAAATTGTGCTGCGCTCATAAGCATAGCTCCCATCTGTCCCCATACAATGCTGTTACATCACCATCGACCGTATTTCTTAGGCTGTGTCTTTAGTTCCCATAACTCATTCCATTACTGAAAGCCTATATCTGCCTCTCCCCTTTAGCCATTTGCCCGTCTCCCACTTCTCTCTCCTCTGGCAACCGTCAGCTTGTTCTCTGTATTTATAGGTCTGATTCTGCTTTTTGTTTGTTTATTCATTTTTTTTAACATTCCACACGAGTGAGATCGTACGCTATTTGTCTTTTAAGTCTGACTTCACTTAGTGTAACACTCTAGGTTCATCCATGTTGTCACAAATGGCGTGATCTCATCCTTTTTTATGGCTGTGTAATATTCCTGGATGCGCTTTTGTGTGTGTGTGCGTGTGTGGGTGATACATATGTACACACACACTGTATTTTCCTTATCCATTTGTCTATTGATAGATGCTTGGGTTGCTTCTGTCTCTTGGCTATTGTAAATAATGCTGCAATAAGCATAGGGCTGCATATATGTTTTCAAAATACTGTTTTTGTTTTCTTTGGGTAAATACTCAGCAGTGGAATTGTTGGATCATATGGTATTTCTCTTTTTGATTGTTTGAAGAACCTCCGTACTATCATCCACAGTGGCTGTACCAATTTGCATTCCCTCCAAAAGTGCACAAGGGCTCCTTTTTCTTCACATCCTGGCCGTTATTTCTTGTTTTTAATTTTTTTTTTTTTTTGTTTTAGCCATTCTTACAGGTGTGAGGTGATACCTCATTGTAGTTTTGATTTGCATTTTCCTGATGAAGAGTGATGTTGAGCATCTTTTCGTGTGTCTGTTGGTCATCTGGATGTCCTCTTTGGACAAATGTCTCTTCACGTCCTCTGCCTGTGTTTTCAGTTGGATGTTTGGTGTTGAGTTGTGTAAGTTCTTTATATGGTTTGGATATTAACCCCTTATCATGTATATCACTGGCAAATGTCTTCTCCCATTCAGGGGGTTGCCTTTTTGTTTTGTTGATGGTTTCCTATGCTGTGCAGAAGCTTTTTATTTTGTTGTCGTCCCAATAGTTTATTTTTGCTTTTGTTTCCCTTGCCTCGAAAATGTCATTTTTATGGAACAGAATTGACCTTTTGTCCAGCATTTACCTACATGAGTTTATTATGCTGAACATCTTTTTTTCTTTCATAAGAAAGAAAAAGATTACCTTTGGGGTCGATATGTCCCTTTAAATGTAGAAAATTGTATTCTCCCTGTATATTTTAGAGTTACGATCTTCCCAGATTAGCTCACTGTAAATAGGATTTACGTCTTTGGCTTTGTTTAAATTTTGCATTTAAAAAGATACACCAACTAGAGTGAAATAATTAAACCATCACCCGCTTGACACGCAGGTTGGTGTCAGTTCTGCCCACTGTAACTGTTTCGTCTATCCCCCCACTTCAACCAACAAAGCGATGGAAACGTTTTTCAAAAGAACAAGCTGATCCTATCTCTGAAAGAGCCCACAAAATCATGGTGTTTGGAATCTGGAACAAATATTTACCTAGAGGCCAGTTTTAAAGATTTTTTTTTAAGTGTCTATTTATTTTCGAGAGCGTGCAAGGAGGAGAGGGGCGGAGAGTGGGGGACAAAGGATGTGAAGCAGGCTTTTGTGTTGACAGCGGCCAGCTCCATGTGGGGCTTGAACTCACGAGCCGGGAGATCATGACCTGAGCCAAAACTGGACACTCAACCGACTGAGCCACCCAGGGGCCCCATGGAAGCAGTATTTTAGAATTGAGAGATTAGGTTTTGAATTAATGCAACTGAAAAAAATGAATTGTGTTCCCTGGGAAAACCTGATTACTGTAGTAGAATATTTTGTCTGAGAAAATACACTCTCTTGTTAAAAAAAAAATATTATTTAGGGAAAGAGTGAGAGAGAGTGTGCACAAGGGAGGGGCAGAGAGAGAGGGAGACAGAATACCAAGCACGCTCTGCTGTTAACACAGAGCCTGATGTGGGGCTCGAACCCACGAACCACCGTGAGATCATGACCTGAGCTGAAATCAAGAGTGGGATGCTCAACCTACTGAGCCACCCAGGTGCCCCTACTTTCTTCTTGGTGTAAGGGTCCGGAAGAGCTCACCTGTTATCTCTGTTGTGGAGACCGGTGCTTACAAATACAAATAAGCTGTAAGACAGAGGATGAGGAATTTGCTGGGAATTCCCTGGGATGTGACCATTTCGAGTTTATAATATGGGAAATCTGAGTACTTCCCCATTTGGTTTTCAGACGCTTTGCTTAAGTCGATCAGGATCATACCTGTTTTACCTTTTCAGTGTCTTGAACCCATTTCATTTGTAATGGTGCAAGCTGGCAAGATTTGTGTTCAGTCAAAGCTACACTTGAGTTTCATTTTACATAATGGTATATTCAATCTTCATATGTAGAATACATTTTTGTAGATAAAATCCTGTTTCTATAAGAAAAGAGCACATAGAAAAATAGTATCAGCAGTGATCCATTTTGTAATCTGAACATTTGTCCTTTCAGCTTTTTATTCTTTTTATTTTTATTTTATTATTTATTATTTATTTTTTATTTTTATTTTATTATTTTTTTAAATATGAAATTTATTGTCAAATTGGTTTCCATACAACACCCAGTGCTCATCCCAGCAGGTGCCCTCCTCCATGCCCATCATCCACCCTCCCCTCCCCCCCACCCTCAGTTTGTTCTCAGTGTTTAAGAGTCTCTTATGTTTTGGCTCCCTCCCTCTCTAACCTTTTTTTTTCCTTCCCCTCCCCCATGGTCGTCTGTTAAGTTTCTCAGGATCCACAGAAGAGTGAAAACATCTGTCTTTCTCTGCCTGACTTATCTCACTTAGCATCACACTCTCCAGTTCCATCCACGTTGCTACAAAAGGCCATTATTTCATTCTTTCTCATTGCCACATAGTATTCCATTGTGTATATAAACCACAATTTCTTTATCCATTCATCAGTTGATGGACATTTAGGCTCTTTCTATCATTTGTCTATGGTTGAAAGTGCTGCTATAAACATTGGGGGTACAAGTGCCCCTACGCATCAGCACTCCTGTATCCCTTGGGTAAATTCCTAGCAGTGCTATTGCTGGGTCATAGGGTAGATCTACTTTTAATTTTTTTAATTCTTTTTAAAATGGGTGCAAAGAAGGCCAGAAGTGGGTCCAGAGGGCCTGGGCTTTAAAATCAGGCAGGGTTTCCTCAAATTCCAGTTCAAACATGTGACTTCAGGCAAATTTCTTAACCTTCCTGAGTCTCCCTTTACTGTCTGTGAAATTACCAATGCCACTTTGAAATGGTATTTACCACCACGATCTTCGATATTGCTGTTTAACTTTCCCTTCTTCATCTGTCCCCATCGCAGTAAATGGAAGCATCACCTGCGCTGCTGTTTGGACCCAAACCACAGAATCACCCTTGAGTCCCCCTTTTCTCCTCAGCACATGACACCCAGTCTACTGAAATACATCCTCAATGCACCTGCCTTTCTTTATCTCCTGGGCGAACCACTGTCTTCTCTTAGCGTTTCCTCCATTCCGTCTTCACATAGGTGGAAAAAATCTTTTTAAACAATCTTATTCGCATACTTCTGGTCTTATTCCCTGCTTAAAACGCTTTGAGTCATTGCATTCAGACTCAAATCCCATCAGTGACTTAGGAGTTTCAATGTTCTCAGCTCCTCCCTCCCGCCTAATGCTCCCTTGTGCCACCCCCCACACTTACTCCTCATTCTTTTTTTTTTTTTCGTTCCTTGCCTCAAAGCCTTTTCACAAAATATTTCCACCACTCACAAGGGTCTTTGCTAAGACCTCCTCATGGTTCACTTCTCTTAATTCATTGCTGAGTTTCATTGTCTTAGCTTCAAAGAGGTCTTCCTTAACCAGCCTGTTGAGGATACACCCTACCCAACACACATCATTCTTTAACATATCACCCTCTCTCCCTTTCCTTACAGCACCTCCTCATAACTAAAACCAGCTTCCTTATTTGATCGCTGTTAAGTTATTGTCAATGACAATCAGTATCACCTGCCCAGTGGTAATAAGAAAATAAGTATCTTGAAGGCAAGGGTTGAGTCTGTCTCGTTTCTACTGTATGCACAACACCCAGAACAGTGGTTGGCAGCTATTGGGTGCTCAGTATATAATTGTGGAAGTCAAAAATTAATAATTTTCCATAAATCTCCATGTGTGTGTGTTTCCAAGTAACTGTACTACTTGTACAGTTGTACTTGTTATGGAGCATACAAAGTTGATCAGATACTAACAGTATCGTGGACCATCTTCTGCCACAAGAGAGGAGATAAAACGTGTACTGGTCACACTTACAAATGGGAGTAAAGAGAGGCGGAGATAAAGGATGGAGGGGGTGATAAAAACTGTTTTTTTCTTAAATGGAACACACTGCAGCGTGTACCATTTACCCTGGTCTTCGATGGCTTAAAATTTCATGAGCAAATGTCAAGTGAATTTTGAAACAATTATGGGAACTCCGCTAACTGAGGCAGAAAATCATTTTAATATGGATAGGATGAATTATTCCTTGGGTGCCCTTAAGGTCTGCATGTATACCATCACGGAGCAGAGCAAACTGAATTTTTCAGTGCGGCTTGCATGCTTTGTAGGATTGATTCACAATATTTAATGGCGCGGCATATTGTATAACATTTACAGCAACTTTTTCTGACTCTCTTGTTTGAAATGGGCATCCTGTTTAGTTAGGCTCTGCAAATCTCTTGATGGGATATAAATTGTAGTTAGGGTAGGGACTGGAATCCCATGGGGCACACTGTTTCCCTACCTCTGGTACTTAATCAGACATTTGTAGTCAAATGACTTTCATTTCCTTATTTCTCCACGCAGAAGTAACACTTCCCAGGTATTTTTAGAGAATTAATTAGTTTCCATTAATTAATTTGTTTCCATTATTGCTTTAATAACTCTATTGAAGCTCAGAGTTACTCATTGTAATGGTGTGGACCTTGTTTGCCAAGTGCAATACAATAGCCTTTGTTTGAATAGAATTCGTCTGTTGCTATCAGTCAATTAACTAAAGCATTTTTTTAAATGCCTACCTTGTGAGTCACTTTGCGCCCAGGGCCCTTTAGGGACTCCAAGTGGACTACTAGGTTGCTACATTCAAAAACTTTAAAATCTAATTGGGAGGAAAAGACTAACTTGTAAGACGATATAAAATGAATGCAATATAACCGGAGTAACGTCTTTCAAGAAATGTCTCCTGAGGCAAGAGGAACAAAAGTAAAACTATTGGGACTACATCAAAGTAAAAAAAAAACTTCTTCACAGGAAGGAAATAATCAAAACTAAAAGGCAACCTACTGAATGAGACAAGATATTTGCAAATGTTGTATCTGATAAAGGGTTATTTTACAAAAATGTAAAGAACTTATAAAACTCAACACCCAAACAATGACTAATCCAATTTTAAAAAATGGGCACAAGACATGAATAGACATTTTCCCAAAGAAGACATCTAGATGGCCAACAGACACATGGAAAGATGCTCAACATCACTCATCATCAGGGAAATACAAACCAAAACTGCAACGATATATCACCTCCCATCTATGAGAATGGCTAAAATCAACAACACAAGAAACAACAGGTGTTGGTGAGGATGGGGGAAAAAGTGGAAACTTCTTGCACTGTTGGTGGGAATGCAAACTGGTGCAGCCACTCTGGAAAACAGTATGAAGGTTCCTCAAAAATGTTAAAAATAGAACTACCCTATGATCCAGCAATCGCACTCCTAGGTATTTACTCAAAGAATACAAAAACACTAATTCAAAGGGATACGTGCACCCTGATGTTTACAGCGGCATTATCTGTAATAACCAACTTGGGGAAACAGCCCAAGTGTCCCCTGACTGATGAATGGATAAAGATGTGTATATGTATACATAGGTGGCGGAATATTACTCAGCCTTAAAAAAGAATGAAATCTTTCCATTTGCAACGGTATGGATGGAGGTAGAGAGTTTTATGCTGAGTGAAGTAAGTTCATCAGAGAAAGACAGATACCTTATGATTTCACTCGTGTGTGGAATGTAAGAAACAAATGAGTAGCAATGGGGGAAAAAAAAAGAAAAGAAAGAAAGAAAGAGGCCCACCAAGAAACAGCCTCTTGACTTTAGAGAACAACCTGGTGGTTACCAGAAAGGAGGTGGGTGGGGTGGTTAGGTGGTTAGGTGATGGGGATTAAGGAGGGCACTGTTGTGATGAGCCCTGGGTGTTGGATGGAAGCATTGGGTCACTGTTTTGTGCACCTGTGACTACTATTACACTGTTAACTAACTGAAATTTAAATAAAAACTTAAAAAATCAGTACAGTATTTAATGAAGCATCTGCCATATGTAGTGTGAATAATGAGTGATAAGAAGGTCCTAGGGCAAATGATAGCAGAGTTCAAGAGAGCTTCATTGTCATAGTCCCACTGAATCAGAAGTTACATGTTTATCATCATGCCAGTTATTTTGTCCCCACACCTGAACACTCCTTTGGTTTTCAGGAGATCCTATTAAACCATAAGTAATTCCAAGAATGGCACTACACAACAGACAACACTTACGGGGTATCTGGCGGGGAACGGGAAGGGGTAGACACATCACTGATGAATGATAGATGAATTTTAATTAGATATGAGCATATGTTTTATCACTTAATCCTAATAATCATCTTGCAAAATAGATTTCCTAGTGCGCATTTCACTTTGGAGGAAAAAGGCTCAGAGAGGGGAAAGAACGTGCACGAGATAAGTCAGTGCAGAAATGGTGGCGGTCAAAGGCTCCTTTTTCTAAAGCTACTCCCTTTCTGCATAATCATATAGCCTATGGGATTAAAAGAAATTTTTGTAACAACAATACAATAAAAAGGAGGGTCTTTGCAGGTGTTTTGGAAAGATTTGATTAGTTTCTATTAATTTCTCTTGTGTGATTTACCCCCCCCCACCCCGTAAGCCTAGGAATGACCCATGATAGAATGGGTGTTTTTAAGCAAGTACAGTATCACATTAGTAATCACATCTCCATTTGGCAAAACTTTTCATTTGTGTCTTTAAGAAGTTCTCCCAGTAAGATGGGTCACAGATAAATATTATCAATTATAAAACACCCAAGTGTCAACAGTAAAATTCAGGAGGTGAACTTTGTTTTTTCACGGCAATTCTCTCCTTCATTGTCACTAAAATTCTTTCATTAAAGAGCAGTTTGTTAAGGAAAATAAAGCTGAGAGGATTAAAATAGGATTATGTTCCTCTGTACCATTTTTTAAAAGAATAATATTTAAAAGCTAATTGATGTTGTTAAGACATGTTGGTGAAGTTATACAATACTCTAGCAATCTGTTTCTCATGTGGATCTAATTTGCATGTTATATTTTGTCAAGGAGTACCAATTTGGTGCTTTGCTTCATGTATTCAAAACTAAAATAATAGTTTTAATATTACCTACACAATAGGGTTATTTAAGGGACCTTCATAATACCTGTACTTTATACATATTTGCCCACTTTCTAGAAATTCCTCCGTAGTCATTTACTTACACATGCCAGGGAGTATCTAGGAAGATCCAGGAATATATATATATATATATATATATATATATATATATATATACACGTACGTGTATATATACACGTACGTATATATATATGTGTATATATATACGTACGTATATATATATATATATATATATGTACATATACACACACACACACACACACATAGAGAGAGAGAGAGGAGAAGTCTGGAGAGGGAAAAAAATACAATATATTTTTTAATGAGAATTTTTATTTTATGTTTTTTAAACAATAAATTGATTTATCACTGCTGTGATCATTCATGCTTTAGCTTTGCACTATAAAAAATGGTAGTCACCATAGCTACTGATCATTTTCTATGCTGGATTGTCCCATTTGAGATATAGTGTAAGTGTAAAATGCACACCAGATTTCAAAGATTGTAAAAGACACACAGCATCTCATGCTATATATATACATATTTCACATACACACAAAGCATCTCACAAATATTTTATATTGACTACATGTTTAATACTTGGGGTACATTGCTTTAAAGAAAATATATATTAAAATTTTATTGGCCTGTTTCATATAAAGGTTTTTTTTTTAATAATACCAGTAGAAAATTTCACATTACATGTATGATTCACGTTATAGTTGTACTGGAGAGAAATTTTGTAGATGAAGAGGCAAATCCCTTCCTATACCTTGATTCTAATTCTTATTGCCGCCAATTTTGGAATTCAAGCCTGTGGCATAGAAGACAAACCAAGTGAGATTATGACTATGGCTAGGTCATCGCAACTCACTTAACTGTTTACCTGTCATCCCTCAGGAAATGCACAGATAGAAAAGATGGGGCTTCTTCTATCCATCTGGATTCCTGGGTAAGACAAGCACTCATTTAACATTAATTTAAGGCACGATGAGTAAAAAGTCCTAAAAGACCAATAAAGTGCCTCCTGGCTTGAAGAAAGAAAAGGAGAAACACCTAATTTTATTTAAGGATTGAAGGAGAAAGGGAGAATTTGGTTTGAGGGCCAGGCTACCTGGAGGGAGAATAAGCCAACCCAAACAGGTGCACATGAGTATGCAGCTGACCCAGAACAGAGACATAGAAAACGAGTACAAAAGACAGGTGATGTGTGAATTGTGGACACCTTTGATGCCCAGGGGGCAAAGGATTTACCTTTAATTTGTTAGCCTATGGGGAACCACTGCAGGCTTGTAGCCATTCCAGAACTCTAGTTGTGACAAGTTCGCATAAAATGATGGCATTTGGATTCAGATTAGAAGAAACTAATTAGGATACCGCTGTAGCCTTTAGGCCAAAAGGTGTTGAGAACCCACAGTTAGATGGCAGGATGAGGACAGCAGGAAGACGTGGGCATCAGAGGTATTCCTGAGACGTTTTGTTATATTGAGACCCCAAATGGACACATTCCATAATAGCATGTCATCTGTGCGCGCGCGTGTGTGTGTGTGTGTGTGTGTGAACAAGGAAAAGGAGTAAGACAAGTTTAGCGCACTCACTTATAATGATAAGCACCATAGTCCCACTGATTGCTGGAGGAATGGTGTGTGCCTCAAATCCCACATGGAAACGTAATGGCCGTCTCAAGGGAGTCAGGAAAGTTTGTCTTTGACTCTATTGACTGTAGCGGAAAAGGGGCAAGATAGATTTGAGAATCGGCCCATTTGGCAGGAAAAAATGGTAGCTGTCCTTTTCTTTGCAGGGCGAAGAAGGCACAAGTGTCCTGGGAATGTGTTCCCAACATTTGAGTCGAAAGAAGCAATTAATCGTTGGATCGAAAACTTGTTCTTTGTTTCTTTGTAGGGTGGTCTGAGCTGGCAGGTGTTGGGGTGGATGTGTTCGTCACACCGATGGTACAATTGTCGCTTTCTTCTGCCTTCATAGTTAGTGAAGCTTTCTTAAAGTGGTAGCTTTCTTCAGCTGCGCTAAAGCCTCTCAAGAAAGTGGTTCTGTCCCTGCTTAGGTCAGAGTTGTAAATTGTTAAAAATAACTCTTTTCTCAGCATCCCTGAGCAGAGTAATTTTCTTACTGATGGCAGATAGTATTGGTGTGATTTTTCTTCCACTGTCGGACACCCACATTATGTTCATACTCTCTAGCCAATTTAAATTTTAGTAACAAAGTAGAAATAGTTAATACTATACATTCCTGATCTTGGGGGAATTCAAAGAATATGTTTCAATTTCACGCACCTGTTTGAGGCATGAGGAAAAGGATGTACCTGTATCCCCTTCTTCTTGACTTATGTCATTATTCGTGTCTCAAGACAGGCTAAGTATTTCTCAAGAGAGAAATAGAGTTATTTAGGTGTGGTGTGTTTTATAAATATGGATATTAGAGTCAGCTCTTTGATTAATTCACAAACTCTGCATCAAATCACGAAAAAGGTTCTCATTTTATCCTTCAATGGTCATTGCAGAAGTCTTTTTTTTTTTTTTTATGAACAGTGTGCTTACAGAGACCTCATTTTTGTCATCAGAGTAATGTGGGGACTGCTTCCTTGTGGTTGGAAAATTTCTATAATTTGTGCTTTTTACAAAATATAAACACCATGCACTTTATTTCCAGAAGGAACAAAATGAAGAATGGAACTGCAGAAAGGGACTTTTCCTAAAGGAAATCTGGAATGCATAGCGGCACTTTGAATCTTCCTTAAGGTGTATTGTATAGTTTGTGGAAAGCAAATGACCCATTTCAAACACTGAATTCTCCCTCTTTGTCAGGATTTCAGCTCTTTGCCCAAAGCCAAGTGTATATTATAAAGAGTCCATAGAGAGTCCATATTTCTATGGTAATCCTTGCCCTATATGGAAAGATAAAGTGGGGAAGGTTTGGAGACCCTTCCCTACCACTGGATTCTGATATATTAATATTCAAAAATTATGCATCATATTTGCATAGTAGGCCTCTAGTGTGAAATAGCATACAAATGAGAGTCATGAAATTACTCTCACATAGATTTACACATACGTAGTTTGCTTTTTATTTAAATACTGGTGAACTGGCAGCAAGGGAAGTGTCTTTGAATAAACTGGATCTACTTTTGGGTTTGATCAGGACAAGTTTCAGAACATCTCCAAGCCTCCATCCCATTTGAAAATGGGGATGATATGGGGCGCCTGGGTGGCTCAGTCGGTTAAGCATCCGACTTCAGCTCAGGTCACGATCTCGCGGTCCGTGAGTTCGAGCCCCGCGTCGGGCTCTGGGCTGACGGCTCAGAGCCTGGAGCCTGCTTCGGATTCTGTGTCTCCCTCTTTCTCTTCCCCTCCCCCGTTCATGCTCTGTCTCTCTCTGTCTCAAAAATAAATGAACGTTAAAAAATTAAAAAAAAAAACCAACAACAGCAAAAAAAGAAAATGGGGATGATAATACATTGTACTTCAGAGAATGATTTTTGAGGATTGCTTGAGAGACCATAGACATAAACTAAGAGCATACTCATAAACTGTTAGTGTTCTTCACATGTTATCCTAACAGGACACATCACATATGGATTCACACAGACCCAGAACATTCTCTTTAATGATGCCCTTGTATGATTCTTGTACGATCATCATTTCCCCCAAGGTAACCATCATTAGGAAGTTAAAGGCAGAATGACTCAGAGATGGTGATCAAATTATGTGCAAAGTTCATTGGCCATATCCTACAGAGACTGTTTCCTGACAGACTTATCAGAGACTGGAACATTCTCTCATCTTTTGAGTCCAGGCGGCTACTAGCCACTGCTTTAAGCACTGAGTAGACAGTGTACGTTCTTCTTAGCATTATACTTTGGTTTTGGTGCATCTTGGGAAACGCCATTGCCCACTCACTTGGCTTAATTGTAATTTAATCTGTCCTCTGACTCAAAGCATCTTGAAACTTTTATTCTAGAACAGAGATTTGGAACTTTAAGAATCACCTGCCATTTAAAATGCTACTTCCTGAGCTGGCCCCGGAGATAATGATTCAAGTTCTGAGCTAGGGGCCAGGATGTAGCCCATACAATCATGTGCTCGGAAGATTCTGACCAACAAACTAGTCTACATCTGTATTCCCTGGTTTTTCTCTAGGTATTTATATCCAAAGTATTCTCATCAAAGTGGATTTTACTATTTTTAACAATGGGGATTGCTTATAGGATTCATATGTGATTTCTTCTTGGGAAAACACATTCTTGCTATGATCAGACTTTGTAAAGAACATATGTTCCACTACTTGGTTGAAATAAGCCGATCTATGATTAGAAAAATAACTAAATGTTGGAATTCAAGTGATCAGTTCTATAGTAGTTGATGAGTAAGAAAGTAATCAGAAAATTGGCCCCTTTTTCAATGCCATAGAAACTACAACTATACAGATATGTGAGTTGAGCTTTCCAGTCAAGATGCTAGGAAATCTATAACATCAATGACAACAATCATCTTTTGACAATAGTTCTAGAAAACAGTTATTTCCCTTTGTTCCCAGTGATGCTATGAATGTTTTAAATATTTCTAAGTTTGTTTGTTTATTTATTTATTTATTTATTTATTTATTTATTTATTTATTTATTTTGAGAGACAGAGGGAGAGAGTGAGTGGGGAAGGGTCAGAGAGAGAGAGAAAGAGACAGATAATGTCAAAGAAGCTCTGTGCTATCAGTGATGTTCGGCTTGGTCTCAGGAACCCATGAGATTATGACCTGGATGCTATGAATGTTTTAAATGCACAAAATTTTTAAACAAATTCTAAACCAAATTTTATAGAAGTGTTTTTGTTGGTGTCATTGTTAGGTATATAAGGTCTGAACTAAATCTGAGAACGTCCAGATGAACTGCTGTTTTGTTTCAGAACAATTCCCCATCGCTCAACTAGACAGGGATGATATTCTTTTTTTTTTTTAATTTTTTTTTCAACATTTATTTATTTTTGGGACAGAGAGAGACAGAGCATGAATGGGGGAGGGGCAGAGAGAGAGGGAGACACAGAATCGGAAACAGGCTCCAGGCTCTGAGCCATCAGCCCAGAGCCTGACGCGGGGCTCGAACTCACGGACCGCGAGATCGTGACCTGGCCGAAGTCGGACGCTTAACCGACTGCGCCACCCAGGCGCCCCGACAGGGATGATATTCTTATGGTGAATTGCTAGCTGGACATTCGTGATGTAGGGTACCTTATGAGCGTGTCAGTCAACTGTCAAGAATGTGTTAGCCATCTGCAACGTACTTATCACTGCTAGCTACTGCTGGTGAGGGCAAGAACGACAAACAAGATTAGAAGGAAAAAAAAACAAAAAAAAACCCTCTTGTATGAGTCAGCTTTCATAGGAAAAGGTTTGAGTTACCCGGGGAGAAGATAAATTGTGTTGCAATATCTAACAAAAAGAATAATATGATACTTTATTCTGTGTGATTTGTAGTATAAAATGGGCATTTACTAGGCTTGGCACCCTGCCTTTCCTTTTCCCTTTAGAAATCTATTGTACATTCAAGTGCAGAATTTGGAGTCAAGAAATGAAAATGAAGGTTAAATGGTAAAAGGGGGGAAATGGTATCGTTCAGCGTAAGAAGAGGAAATTGTAGAACTTGGAGTTTCTGCCTTGGAGTTCAAGGAAGAAATTTTCTTCGAGTAGGAATGTCACAGATCTGTGAGTTGTCCTTGGGATTACTCGGAAATGGGATGAGGTGAGCACCGTGGCGGAGTGATTTAGGCACAGACCTGCTCATGTCGGTGGAGAGTAGGTTAGATACGTTCTGAAAGCCCTGGAGAGCTCTGTGTGATTTTTTTTCCCCTTTCTGTTCAATGGCGATCAGATCAACATAGCTGTGGCTGGTTTAGCAAAATTATTTCATTTTTGGTGTGTGGCACGGATGCATGCAGGAGGTCAAACTCGTAAATCTACATGTTAGTAGGGGGGCAGGAAAACATCCATCAGCAATGAGCTGTCCTTCTGTGTGTTCTCATTTCATAAACGAGGAAATCCAGGCTTGGGAAGTCATCCCCCACCACCATTTGTGCTCCAAGAATATGTGCCACCTGGGGAACCAGCGCTGAAGTCTTAGGACCCTCTGGCCAATTTCCTTTCCACGCCACATGCCTTTCTTTGTGATGTCACAAGTCCTATAAAGAGGGTGTTCTTGTTCTTTTCGCTTTCAGACCTTCTCCAAACATTTAGATGGTGGAAAGAATCCTTAGCTTCGATGCAGAAAATTGTTCTGCCACCAAGAAAAAAAGGTCCCTCAGAGATTTCCTTGCCAAAAACTCATTGCGTAGCCCAAGAATGCTGCCGTTGTTTCATGCATTAGTAAAACCAATTCTTCTGTCTATAATACTGCTCAGCCATTGTGACTGTCAGCACTCGGGGTGGGAAGTGCGGCTCTCACGCCGTGTCACCACGCACAAAGGTTTATAGAGCTGGGCCACGTATGCTCATTTTAGGGCTGGTTTTACAGTTGTGGGCTCTAGGCATTGTGGTTCTCTTCTGTTCCCCTGTGATAACCCACCATGTAGACATGAGGGTGTGGGATGTCGTTAGCTCCCCGGAAAGGAAAGGAGGTGCCTTCGCTCACTTTTTTCAAAACTTAATTAAAACTTGACGTGCGCCAAACACTGGTAGGTATCAGGGATGGGGACGCGTGCAATTGCGGGCCCTGAAATCACTCGTAAGGTGCGTACTGGATGCTGAGTTGTAAACCTGAACATGACAAATGGTTCGACAAGGGTGAACGGGGATGGGCAATCTCCAAGTACACAGAAGCGACGGTAGAAAACATCCCGTGAACTCATTTGACAAAGAGCTAGAAGTTAGTGAGGAAAAGTATTGTGTGTACGTGTTGGGGATGTGGCCGTATCTAAGTTCTAAGAAAAGAGTTTTATTAAAATTTTTTTTTTCAACGTTTATTTATTTTTGGGACAGAGAGAGACAGAGCATGAACGGGGGAGGGGCAGAGAGAGAGGGAGACACAGAATCGGAAACAGGCTCCAGGCTCTGAGCCATCAGCCCAGAGCCTGACGCGGTAAGAAAAGAGTTTTAGAGGGGCGCCTGGGTGGCTCAGTCGGTTAAGCGGCCGATTTGGGCTCAGGTCATGATCTCGCGGCCTGTGAGTTCGAGCCCCACGTCGGGCTCTGTGCTGACAGCTCGGAGCCTGGAGCCTGCTTCGGATTCTGTGTCTCCCTCTCTCTCTGCCCCTCCCCCATTCGTGCTCTGTCTCTCTCTGCCTTTCAAAAATGAATAAATGCTAAAAAAAAAAAAAAGCAAGGAAGAAAAGACTTTCAGAGAGGAAGTCCATAGCCCTGTGTCGATATAAAATTTGTTGGTTGCTAATAGGTTTTGGTTCATTCGTGGAATGAATTACCACCTCATTTCCGCTGATCCAACCACCTCACCTGATAAAATCTATCAGAAATTCCAGATGAATTCTGTCACTGGGCAGAATAAAAACCCTTTAAGTTAACCAGCACATTTGAAAGAGTAACATCTGAGCTTTGAGGATCTTCTTATACATACGCTTCTAGTCAGTAAATACCCAGTACGCAGTGACTGGCTTTAGCACTTGGTTGGAAGAGAAAAGAAGGAAGAGTAGGCTGTCGCTAGGCCTGCAGAAAGGGTTCAGATTGGTTAAGGAGATAGGACTGCACTCGATAAGAAAGACTGTGCAGCAATGTAATGCCCAAACCAGATGCAGGCTTCAGGGGATGGTTATAAAGCCTCCTTCAGTAAACATGCATTTGGCATCACCTTTCCTCCCCATTTGAATATTTCAATACACAGTTACACCAATACCCTGATTTTCAATTAAAACAAAATAGACCCAGAAATTTCCACTCATGAGAAACATTTCTGATGTTGTAATTAGGGAGCCCAGTAATTAAATATGCCCAGGAAAGTTGTATTAGATTGCGTTGCATTGGGTCAGGTACATGCTTTCATTTCACACCTAACAGCTCCTTTTAAGATCGTAAGCAAATTAAAAAACAGCAGTTCAACATCCTCTGCTCCCCCTGTTAGGGGACAAAGATGCATTCCAATACAGCCTCCAATTTGCCTCGCTAATTTTAATTCGCAACGAGCCGCTGGACAGTTCTAGCAGGAGGCTGGTCTGTAAAGAAACCTATTTCTGTAGCTGGCAACTCGGAAAAGGACTCAAACCGGGAAAAACCAGAGACTTTTTCTCATTTGACTGAAGATGAGAAATGAGATAAAATAAGATTTTCTCATTCCCTTTTCTCTATCAAGAATCGCAGAAAAGACTAACTGATAAGGTGAGCCCGAAGTAAAGACAGCCTTCAGGTTGCTGCTTTCGAACGGTTTGTGGAGTTGCTGTGTGCAATTGATGAAACAGGTGTTTGCACATGCCGCAATACACAGGTAGGGCCGACTGGTTCTCCCCCTGTTTCTGGTATATACTTTCAGTCCCTCTGCCAGAAGGTAGAATCCTTGGGAGCAGGAAGTAAGTGCTTTCCCATGGCTTGTGCTGAGTTCCACGGCTCAGACCTACTCACGGTATCACTGTTTGACAATCGATACCTAACTGTTAGCAAAGCTGGTGAGAGGCCGGTCTCCAGCCTGCCATAATTATTGATTGGGGTTCTAGGAAAGGATTCCATGGCTGCCGTCCATCTCTAGGACTCGCCAAGAACAGCAGGTAGCCGACATGCACGGTAGGTCCTGGCCACCTCCCCGTCGTCCCAGCACAGGTTGTGTTTAACTTGCAAATCAGTGCACATTGACTTTGGGACTTGGCTGCCATTGTTTTTCTTGGAAAGAGGACTTTTTTTTCTTTCTTTTTTTATTAACCTTGACTAACATTCGACTCACATATGTTACAGTTTGTGTATCGTGCTTCATGAAGGAAACATGCATTTTTCACACGATTCTCATAAGGGTTGCATCATAAAGTTCAAATAGGGCCGCCAGATTTGGATACAGCAACTTGGGAAAGTGGCGATTCTTTTTGTCCTAAAGTGTGATTGCTTTGTTCCTCATTTCAGCCTTCCAGGTCATCACAACCAATATAAAAGACTGGTATTCATGCCAGTAATATGTACATTTACATGAGCAAATTATACTTGGGCTTTGTCGGAATTGTTTTAGCTTAGTAGAGTCTAAGAATAACTGAAGCAAAAGAATGCCAGGCCTCCCCTTGAAAATGTGTACGGTTCGCAAAGAGCATATCAGGAATTTGGAGATGTCTTCTAACGTACTTTATCCTGTTTTGCTTTTAGAGTACCACGGAAGCGGTCTGTATATTATAGTGCGTTGAAGCTTATTGATAATGCGTTCCTCTCATATGGGGTAGATCGTCTTCAAAGGAAAGGGGCAGCTGGGTGGCTCAGTCAGTTAAGCATCTGACTCTTGGTTTCAGTTCAGGTCACAATCTCACGGTTTGTATGGTCTGGCCCCGTGTCGGGCCCTGCGCTGGCATTGTGGAGCCTGCTTGGGATTCTCTCCACCCCCCCCCCCGCCCTTTCCCTACTTATGCATGTGTGCTCTCTCTCTCTCGCTCTTTCTCTATCTCTCTCAAAATAAATAAATAAGCTTTAAAAAAAAAGAAGGTTGATACCCTATACTGAGGCCAAAATGAGACCCAATTTCCAATTCCAGTTGATAACTGATCATTGGTTATTGAGTTATTTGCTTTCTCATGTCTTAGATGAGCCTCACTGCAGTCATGTGTGCGTACAGGTGTTCGAGTGGGGATTGAATTTTGTGGTGAGGGACAGAACTGAGAGCCAGCTATAGACTGACCCCATTTACGAAAGACATGGGGGAAAGCGTGGGCTTGAATGGAAGGTCTGGTGTGGTTATGTCACTGATGCTCAGATTTCTGTGTATGTGTCAGTCTCCTGTAGATCTTGTTAAAATGCAGATCTCGTTCAGTAGTGTATTAGTTTCCTGCGGCTGCTGCGACAAATTGCGGCAAACTGGGTGGTGTAAAACATCAGAGATTTGCTCTGTCATAGTTCTTAAGGTGACAAGTGTGGTATCGGTTTCACTGGGCTGAAGCCTTCACGGTTGGGTTGCATTCCCTCTGGAGGCTCTGTGGGAAGAGTCCATTCCTTGTCCCCCAGCTTTTGGGGGCTGCTAGCATTCCTCATGGTCTCTATCTTCACATCACCTTCTCTTCTGTATGCATGACTTCCCTCTTCCTCTCTCTTACCAGGATACTTGTGATTGGACTTGGAACCCATCCAGACAATCCGGTATAATCTCAATATCTTTACCGTATCCGCAAAAACTTTACCATTGTGGTAATACTTACAGGTTCCAGGGATTAGGACAGGGACATTTTTTTTTATAATGTTTATTTTTGAGACAGAGAGAGACAGAGCATGAACGGGCAAGGGGTTAGAGAGAGAGGGAGACACAGAATCGGAAGCAGGCTCCAGGCTCTGAGCCATCAGCCCAGAGCCCGACGCGGCGCTCGAACTCACGGACCACGAGATCGTGACCTGAGCTGAAGTCGGACGCTTAACCTACTGAGCCACCCAGGCGCCCCAGGACAGGGACATATTTTTGAGAGCTGTTGCTAACCTACCAAAGTAGGTCTGGGTGGGGATTTAGATTCTGAATTTCTAGCACGTGCCCAGGTGACGTGGATGCTGCTGGACTTGGCATGACACTTTGATCAGCAAATGGCTGGATTATCAATCTGCAAAGTTGAGCATGATCTATCTGGTTCAGAGAAGGATTGTGCTGTGATACAGAATCACATAGTAGCAAGGGACATAGCAGGCAGGGTGAAACTTCTAGGAGATGGAGTGACCAAGAATCAGGATGGTTATTTGGGCATCAAACATTCGTCCAAAGGGTTGGCCTGGAGCCCTGCTTCCCGAGGCAACACTTGAATCTCAGTCAGGAACCAGTCCAGGAGCTCCGTTCTTTAAAGTGGGCAAACAGGAAACTTAGTGGACAGATAGAGGGCCTGGACGCTAGTTTATGTCAACAAGTTCAGTGCCAGTTTCTGCCAGATGGTTTACCTCAGCCTCCTGCCAACATGGCCAGTGCTGATTACGAAACCAGCTAGGGTTTGTGTGTATGCATGGCTCTCAAACTGCTGACTGAGTAGATTTGGGATACGGCTCTGTGAAATCGCCAGTTTTAGCCAACAACTTAGATGATTTCCATGCAGGTGGTCAGGGAGCCATCTTTGGAAGATATTCTTCAACATGGCGAAGGCATCAGAATCTACGAACCTGTTTTCATTTGAGTTAGACAAGGTAAATTAGTGGTATTGCATGGTACCATGGGAAAAAAAAATGGCACCCAAGAGAAATCTGTTACTAGACATGCAAAGTGTGACTCTTGGGCAGGTCCTGCAGGCGGCTGTAAAGTCTGGAATGGTTGGATATACATAATAAACGGTGTGTTAATATTGTATCCCAACACACATTATATTCAGTATGTTGTCCCACACGGCAGATACGTATTTCAGCGTGGTGGACACACGTCCTGTGTACGTGACACGTCGGCAGTGCATTCCCATCCATCTCTGCGCACGCGTGTGTGAGATGTTACCTCGGGTTGTGTGTTCTCTCAGACTTCGCTTAAAAAACCTCTGCCTTTAGCTTAATCCCCATCACCAGGTCATCCAGTTCAGTTTTGCAAATTATCAGTCAGCCATTCCAACACCATACTAGTCTAAAGGGGTGCTTGTCACGCCCTTGAAGGCGCTCAGGTGACTTCATCTACCTTGTAACCACCTGATGGCCAAATGTGGCGTGTTTTAGACTTTCTGTTTGCCCTGAAGAGTAAATCTAGAGCTCAAGTGACTACAGGACTACCTCGGCCTCTTGCTAGCCTCAGTCAAAAAGGCGTGGGCTGTAGAGTTAAAAAACTTGGATTGGAAAAAAAACAAAGACAAAAAATGGTGGCTGATCTTATTTTTAAGTGTCTTGTAAGTGTTAAAATGATTTGGTGTTCTGAGATGAGTCCATGTTCTTGGATGGGTGAAAATGGAATCACATAGGTCACATAAACCCCATTGGTGATCTACGTTAATTTGGGGAGGTTGTTTCTCATAAAGGTCTCACTTCTCTTTGATACTTCCCTGACGCCCCTGAACAGGTGAGATTCACCACGTTCTAGTCTCCTGGCAACACGTATATCTACCTTTGCCATTACCTTTACTTGTTACTATTTAACTAAATTTATTTCTTTGCTAAATCATCCCCTAGGACCCAGCATAATATCTGGCATGAGGCTGCCACCCAAAAAATAATTGAGTAAGTGGATTTTGAAAAAAAAAATGAACACAATTTCCATGAATCCAGAAACTTTTGCCTGTGATATCACCCTCCTCTTAACGGTTCCTTGTCTTGTGCCTCTGTGACCTACTGCAATCATTATGGGTCTCACGAACCCATTTCGTGAGGAGACAGAGAGAGAGAGAGAGAGAGAGAGAGAGAGAGAGAGAGAGAGAATCCCAAGCAGGTTCCATGCTACCAGCACAGAGCCTGATGCGGGGCTCAAACCCACGAAACTGTGCGGCCGTGACCTGAGCTAAAACCAAGAGTTGGACCCTTAAGCAACTGAGCCACCCAGGCGCCCCTCAGGAGCCCATGTTTCTACACAAATAGCCTGAAATGGAAGAATAATGAGCAGCATGATAATTGCAAATTATGTTGACTCATAGTCCACCAGTGGCTCTGCAGACAGGCCCCGCGGAGGGCCGGGCGGGGGGCAGGGAGGGAAGCCAACATCTGGGCCTCTACCTCGCTCTTTCTTCCCTTCAAACAGCTCAGTCCCGTCTTTATTTATAATTTTGATCCAGATCTTTATCTTGTAAATAGATATCTTTAAGGTGTTCAAGATGATGTCCTATATAGTAGTTTTTCTCCCACTTGGTTATTCTGAACCACGTCCTGTCTCTGTTTTCCCACCTGGAAATACCATTTAAAGCAATAGTCAGTTCGATGATTTGAAAAGCTAGAGAAAGGATAAAATAAAAGTAAACATCACCAACTGGTTTTTTAAATTGCTTCTCGGATGTCCTTTTACAAAGGAGGCTGCGAAGTCCCATTCGAACTGAATGAATGAATTTAATGAAGCTGAATACCAGTGGTCAGTGCTGTTCCAACCACATTACCAGGGTTTCAGCAACTAATCTCTCTGTTTGGTGTATACGGTAGCTGGGGGAAAAGAATGACTGCTTATACAGTTGGCCTGATTACCTGCTTTGTCTGGTCGCAGAAAGAGCACTTGCTGTCCCCGGACCAAACTTGGGGTGAATCAGCCTTCCTTAATGGGACTTTCCGTGGCCTCGGAAAAGTCTGATTTTTCAACTTCCTTTCAAGTGCACTATTCTCCTAACTGGTATATGCTTTCTTCTTTGTTGGAAGAGTTCAGGTTAGAGTCAAAAGCAAATCATAATTGTGTTTGTAAGGACCAGATCAAAAGCACGTATCGTATGCGCTCCTTTTAAGCATTGCTCTTTAATCCATTATTAGCAAAGCGTTCATCACTCGTCTGCAAGTCAGCGGATGTTTGCGTGCACCTCACTGCAGTCGCGCACACTTGTGCCAGTCACATGCGGCCCTGATATCACCCTCGACAACCTCGTGTGGCTACTCCAGTTCCCAAGGACACATTGATGTCAGTGCTATCAAGAGAAGTACTCGAAATGTGAGGGAATGATCTGTTCTGATTAACAAATGGAGTACTTGAGAGCCCTATAGTATGACCAATCCCTTGGCATGGCTCAGGTTTCTTCATTAACTCCGTTTTTAAATGGTACTGAATAGAGCTTCTGGTTTGTAGATCATTGGTCAGTTTTTCCACTGGAAAAGACTGACAGAGAAATTCACCGTTTGCTTTTTTTCTGTACAGATTTTTGCCAATCTCTCAAGGTCCTGGGGCAAGAAAATCAATAATGGGTACACACGCAAGAAGGCACAAGGTTCTGCAGCAATACGTGTGACCTTCCAGAAAGTAATACAGGTGTAAGGATTGTGTTTGAAAATAGAATGAAAAATATATATACTATATATAATAAAATCTTAAATATGTATTAAAATGCATATTTTATATATAAATATCTTTATTTTATAAAGATATTTTGTTTTTATAAAATAAAGATATATAAAGATTTTGTTCATTTATTTATTTAGTTATTTGACTTCTATAAATCCAATTAATCACTCTGACATTCCTCAAAGGAATAGGGTTTTGGGGCACCTGGATGGCTCAGTCGGTTAAGCCTCTTGATTTTGGCTCAGGTCGTGCTCTCGCGGCTTGTGAGTACGAGCCCCACTTCGGGCTCTCTGCCGCCTGTACAGAGCTTGCTTTGGATCCTCTGTCTCCCTCTCTCCCCTCTCTCTCTCAAAAATAAATAAGCATTAACAAAAAAGAAATAAAGTTTTAAAGAAAAACCGAACCCATGCAAAACAAAATAGAAATGGAAATCCCCCCAAAAGTAGATTTCTCCAAAATTGCTTTACAAAATTACTTAGCTATATGAGAGAAGAATAGTAAAATAAAGTTAATGGAAAGAGCTAGAAAAAGATCCACGCTTAAAATCTTCATAGCCACATGTCATCCGTGGTAATGATAATAACTTTAATTGTTACAACTCTAAAATCTGAGCTTAGGTAGCTGCATAGGCCTTAAATCAGAGAAGCTAGCACTGGTCATTTATTATCTACTTTGGTCAGACATCACGGTGCCTCCAAGGATCCAAAAGTAGTCCATGCTGTCAGGGAGCTTACCGTTGGGAGTTCCCGTCTACCAGCATCTAAGAACTGCACTGAAAACTGGCTTTGGCAGGGAGCCTTCTTGTCACCTTGTCACCTTGCCCCTGATTTTTATTGGATTAGTCCCTCGAGAAGGGTTGACCACACGCGTTCTTATTTTGTTTTAAAATATTGAATGGCCCCAGACTGGATGATGCTTGAGTGGAGCGTCAAGGGCTCACTACCACTTTCGTGACACGCAAGTCAATAAGTAAAGAGTGATTTGGAGGATTTGGGTAGTTGACCAAAAGGAGTGGTGGCCATTTTTTTTTTTACACCAAATACAATCTCAGGCCGAATGGGAAACCACTGTGAAAAGTATTAGGGGTGCAAGAGGAGGAGGAGGAGGAGGAGTGGGCCGGCTGAGAGGTTTCCTCTCTCGCACGTGCGGAGGAGTGTGGGGCTCCTCTGTGAGTGTGCTGCTTAAGCGGGAGGAGGTGGAGAGTTTCCAGAACACAAACAACAGCAGGTGCCAGCGCCCTTGAGAGTTGAAACAAAGAATAAAATGTTTGCTCTAAGATGGCAAGCTAAGTAAAGCATAGCTCGGTTTCTTCCATGTTTGCTAAATGGCCGTGAGTTTCAGGACAGCATGAACGAAATGGATGAGATGTTCCTAGAGCAAAGGTTGTCACCCGTGGGGTGATTTGGCATCATCCTCTCCCCAGAAGAACATTTGGCAACGTCTGGAGACATTTTTGGTTGTCATGCCTGGAGGTAGAATTGGGAGGTTGCTACTTTTATCTGCTGGCAGAGGCCAGGGATGCTGCTGGGTATCCTATAATGTCAGGACGAGCACGCACAACAAGGTATTAACCGATCTAAGATGTCATTCATGCCAAAGTTGGGAAAGCCTATTCTAGACTCACTCACTCTGAGAATGGTCTTTCCAGACCCCTCAGCTTGACTATTTTTACTCTGTTTTGGACTTAACAGTTTTGATCATCCAGTAAGGATCACATTGTTAGTTACTGATGAACTACTTTTGGTCCTACTGATTATTATTAGCTATGACAAAACTATAATCCTTCCCGGTTGTCACTGCAGGTGTGTGTGTGTGTGTGTGTGTGTGTGTGTGTGTGTGTGTGTGAGCGCGCGCGCGTGTGTATGTGTGTGGAGAATCGCCTGAGACAATGTTTTGTTCTCATGGAACAGACAACATGAGTCCTGTTTAAAACAGGGTAAAAATTAAACCTTTGGTCTCCGAAGATATATTTCTATAATAGTCTCTTACTATTATAACCCTGTGGCTATTTTAATGCACACTTGTTTTTATAAAGCCATATTTTGGTTGCTATAACAACATGGTACAGCTCTTGATGAGCTCTTTTTGCCTTAATGTTGCTTTTAAAAAGTTGACGTTGCTATGACTACAAAATACTGCTTTATTTTCAGCAAGCTTCTTCCCCTTGTGATTTTGCTTTCGAAATATGTAAGTGTGCATGTATGTGTAGGTACTCCCACAGACACGGCTTGTGAGAGTCTACAGTGCGGTAAAAGCAGTGCCTAAGATCTCCAGAGGCAAGGTGGCAGTTAATTTATGTAAGTGCACGCTGTTAGTCTGAAACTGATACTCATAATCCTGTATGAACTCAGATTATAGGTGCTCTTTCCTATTTCAGATTAGATAACTGCTCAGTGATGGACTCCCCATCCCTTTTTCGTGATTTACTTACTGTGTCCTCCCTTTTACAACCTCTCCCCGTTTCCACCAGCCTTCGATGGGTCATTTGAACTTGAAGCGTGTGAAAGTATGTTCGTGATCACGGATGGGGTCTGTTTCCCAACACCGCCGGTTACGGTCTCCTTTTTATCCTGGATGACAATAAGATTTCCCTTGCTGAGAGTTTCTCTCATTCAAATTTTGAAAAAATAAAAATTATGAAGCTGGACGTTGGGATACCTCGATTCTGTTATTAATTGTCACAATTATCAATAGGGGCACCAGCCAGCTACTTTATCTCTCTAGGGGAATGCTGTCCAATAGAAATAAAATGTGGCCATAGAGATCATTTAAAGTTTTCTAGCAGCCAAGTTAAACAAGTAAAAAGCAAGAAAGTTGCATTTGATAATTACTGTCTACCCCAGTTTATTTGAAATACTGTCATTTCAATATATAAATGTTTAAAAAATATTAATGGGGTTTGTAAACATTATTTTTCCATTGCCTTGGAAATTTGGGGATATTTTATACTTATAAACATCTCAGTTTGGATGGGCCACATTTCAAGAGCTCAGGAGCCACAAATGACTAGTGGCTACCATATTGGACATACTTAGCTTTAGACGTTTCTTAAATTTGGTCATACAACAACATTTCGTATCTATTGGTCACGTACTAGGGTCCAGGTCCTTTGTGAAATCTTATGAGTATACAGATGGTTAGGGAAACTCTTCATTTATGACAGAGAGAGATGGAGAGAGAGAAAGATAGTGAAATGGAAGGAGGAGCAGAAAAAAGGGAGAGAAGAGGGAGGAGGGAGGGTAGAGGGAAGGAAGAAAGGAAGCAAATTTTCTTTGAAGTCATTTCCAGCTACTGTGTGCTATTATCCATAATCTGATTTTAATTCTATTATAATTCAGAAATAATGGTGTAAACTGGGCAATTCCCCACTACTTTGGTGGGGTTTATTCACGATTCTATCCCCAACCTTTTGAGGAATGCTGGGGACAGATTAAGTGCACCCCATATATTTATTGAGTTGAATCTCCTTTCCTGTCAAACGATGTGATTGGATTCAAGGTTAAATAATGTTATTGTCAGGGGGAAGATTTAATTCGTTTGAAAAGTCGAACCGTACGTGAATATTTTAGGAAAATGAGAAGGGTGGCTAACGGTCCAAAATGAAGGGGTATCACATAAACGATCATTACTCCTGCTCTGTATTTTGTTTTCCTTGCCTCTTGAACATGTTCGTCCATAAGTAATCAAGGAGAAGCACATGATTGCCTTAAATTGTTTCAGTGCCACACTGCAGGTGACGTTGCCAGGACATCACCGATGTGTCCAGATCTTTTGTCACATTGCTACTTCTCTATTCCCCTCCTGCCTTTCCTCATTTGGAAGAAGCCAAATCACAGTGAGCCATGTGACTCTTGCAGCCTGCTCAGTGAAGGAAGTTTCTGTTTTCTTTTTAACCATGTGTCATTTTTTATCACCATTATTTTAGAAATAAAGTGGCTTATTGGGTGTGTTTTGTTTTTTTTTTCTTTTTTCCTTTTTTAAGCCGAGCCATTTTGCCTGGAATGCAGAGGTTTGGGTGATCTAATCTGATTTGGAAATAAGAGAACAGTGTTACAATTTGAGCAGATTTCCAAATCGGGTTGCAGATGGTAATCTGAGTTGTGAATTAAAATGTTTGATGCTGACAGCTCCTTGCTTTGCAAAACATTTTAACCAGCTCCATCATTTGTCACAGATTTCTTCTTTCTTTTTTACCTCCTTTGTAATGTAACATAATGTCTGGCGTTTCATATCTCTTTGGCCTTTATAAATTGGAATTAGAGTCAACACATTTCCCTTTCAGAGTTTAAGACGTAAGATGATTTTGGAATCCTTGTTACAGTCAGAGTTCCACAGTGAGCAAGCCTTCTACAGTAGCCTGCGGGGTTTGCTCAACACAAACAGAATAGACTTGGAGTGGGAACAACCTTAGGCTTCTGTGATCGTATCATTTCTGTCTCCACTGGTAAATGAACCATTGCTGCCTTGAGGGGATTTGTTTACATTGAACACTAGATTATAATATAGGCTAATGCGGGGTACTGAAAAAAATGACTCCGAAACCCTGGAAGTAATTCACCATGAGCTCATGTTTATCTGTAGACTGAATCAAGTGTTCGTTTTCCTTTTGTCTATGTTATTTTTTTTTTTCTGATTATTTTCATTTTTACTGAAAAAAAGCGAGGGAAGAATCCTTAAGTTCGCTTTTCCATTGCCAGTTGACGCTGGCTAAAAGTTGGAGATAGAGTAGATCATATTTACAGACCCAGGTAGAATGGTCAGATGTGGAGCCCCTTGACCAACAAATACTTCGAAAGGCTGCCTTTAACACTAGGGCTGGAAAAACTCAGATGTTTTATGCAATAGACAATAAGACATACTAGAAACATGGAATTTCCGAGGTGGAAGGGAATTTGAAATGAAGTAATTCAGTCATTTTCAAACTTTTCATCCGACACGTTCTTTTCTTAAAGTTTACCTACCCTGAGGCTCGAAATACTAAACACAGGTTGAAGAACCAGAGAAGGCGGGAAGGGGATGATGAAGATGGGGAACTACCACCAACTGGAAAGTCACAGGTCAACTCTAACCCCATCCATTTGCCAGTTGGACCCAGGCAGGTCGAGCGGTCTCTTCAAGATTAGGCAGCTCTGCCTGAAAGCCTGGTCAGTTAGGCTTTTTCATCTGTTCGTTTGGCAAATAAGTGACTGCCTCTTTGGTGCCACACATGTTCTTAGATTACTGGAGGTCTTAGGATACAACCACTAACGAGCAAACCCACACCGTGCCTTCGTGGAGTTGATGTTCAAGTGCGGGACAAAACAGGACACTAGTAGATGCGTGTTGGGGATAATTTCAGATTGACATCAGTTGATGTGATGACACGAGGGGACTGAGGGGAAGGAACTGAGGCCCAAGAAGGCCTCTTAGAAGAGGTGTATACCCCACTCCGTGTCGTCTTCGTGATAGCCGTCCTGTTAGTAACAAAGCTGTCGTGTCGGGATGCATAGTGCGTACAGCACAAGGTTATAAAGATCGGGGTGCTGCCCCAATTCCATGTCCCTTCTGAGACACCAGATACTTTATATCTCTGAAACGAGACACATCATGTCTACACAGGATTAAGGAAGACCCAGCCTCTGTCTTTTTTCCTCCCAGGGCCTCTCAACTCCTCCCTCCCACACCGCTTTCCTGCACATTATTTGCCATTGTGATTGAATTTGTTTCATTTCTCAAGCTATTTCAAGACCTCAAGAAGACTGGTTCTCTTGTCTTTGACCTTGTAGAATCCTATTTTTAAAAGATAGCATCTGAAATCACTGATTCCCATTTGAACATTTCTTTGATTCTTTCTTACAAAGGGAGAAGTGATTTTTGTTTGGTTCCATTTTTTGAACATTTGGGATGTGTCTTTAAAATGTCATTTTTTAACCTTTGAAATGTTGTCTGCTCCCATATATTATACTGGATCACGAATAATGATGTGTATTCTTTCTCCACTGTTAGACCATGAGCCCTGTAGGGGCCCCCAATATGCCTGGTTCACACTCAGAACACGGTTCTTGCCCACAGACATCACAATCTAAAAAAGAAAGTGGATGCAATTTAACACAACAAAATGGTCATGTTTCCATATAGCAGAGAGAAGCACCTTATCCAGAACTATCTCATGGCAAATGGCCTTTATTCTGTTGTGCACACATGCAAATTGCAAAGCAAGGTGCTTTCTGGCTTATCCTGAGACACACAATTTATCCACTTGCTAGACCCTTTCTAAATGGTGAAGAGGGTGCACGCTCAAACAGACAAGCAGACACAGTATTTCACTCGTGCAACTTTCCTCCTATCTCGGCGAACGTAACATACACGATGGACCCAAGAGAGTGTACCTGTTCCATCACATACCGTCCTGCAAAATAATCACTAAAGGCCTCAGACATCAGAATGATAACAAGGTCAAGGCACTTGGATGGCTCAGTTGGTTGAGCATCTGACTTGAGTTCAGCTGAGGTCATGATCTCATGGTTCCTGGAATCGAACCCCATGTCATACTGATAGTGTGGAGCCTGCTTGGGATTCCCTCCTATCTTCTCTGTCTGCCTCTCCCCCCTTCAAAATAAATAAATAAACTTCAAAAGAAAAAAAGGAGCGATAACAATGTCAGCCCAGGGTAAACTTCTAGAGCATGTCTGTGTCAACTTCCATCAAAACACATCTTTTTATCCTTCCCTCCACAGGCTTACTATCAATAAAAATTCAGGAGTAGTTTTGTGGGAACCAATAGACTATGTGGCTACAATGCTTGGGCTTCATGTCATAATACCCTGAGTTCAGCATGTTGCTTATCTGTGTGCTAGTTTTGTCATCTGGGCAAATAAGTTACTAAATATCTTGTGCCTCATCCGTAAATTGTGAGTAGCATCTATCCCCGTAGATTGCTCACAAGACTAGATTTGTCCACTCCTGTGAAGCACCTGGTCTAAGATATGGCACATAGCACTTTAATTTTGTTTTTTTTTCTACCACTGTTAAAATGTAGCATAAATCTTGATGCAAGTGTTGATTTATTTCTGATATCCTGATTTCCCAGGGTTCTACCTAGTTCCGCAGTAATTCCTCAGTCAGTAAGGTAATTCATTATTGGATATATTCAGTATTTCTCACATCTATTCCTGTCTTCTCATTAAAAAACCAAACCAAATAAAACACATTTTTAACACTCCTCCCCCTTTCTACCCTACTTGGATAACTAACAATTGCATAAAGGTAGCCTCTGACTTTCAAATATTCTTGATCATACTGGTAACTCTGAGAAGTGAAGGTGTTCTTTCTGGGAGGCTGAGTATGCCACCGTCACTGTTTTCAGTGTGTGCTTTGCTGTAGACGTATGAGAAGTGTGTGCATAGCGTTACTTGACTTTATTTCACTCTCGCTAACATGGTGGCGGGGCTTCCAGTTGAAGACAACATCATTGTGGGTCATACCCTGCAACGAACTAGCGGTATCTTTGCATTTATGTTTTGATATAGGAAGGGCAGCTCAAGTGTTCAATTAGTGACACATTAACCCCATCCAGAAAGGGGAAATCAGAGGCTTCGGGAGTTCTCTGGATGAAAGGGAATATTAAACTACTCGGTTGAGAATGCAAATCAAAGGATGTCTGTTCAGTAGTTTCTTTTTAAAATGTGTGGTCGTTGACAAGCTCGAGAGAGGTGTTGTGCGTGGGTAAAGCACATTCTTCTACCACCATTTCCTAAATGAGTGAATCTAAAGCAGGCTCTTTCTTGCTCCTAGGGATAGAATTGTTCCTGGAATGAGATCCTATATTCAGAAGAGAGCGATCTAAAGAGAGTGGTTGGGTCTAGAACATAGTAGCTTAACTGCAAATTGGTAGGAAGAGGTGGGGTGCCCGGTGGTAGTCTGCTGATTGCTAATTTTCTTGGTTGGCATCGCACTGCCCCCCTCCATGCAGTTGAAGGGGCCAGATTGCTGCCGGAGGATTAGCACAGCTTTGTGAAGAGAACCCTGGTAGGCGTGGCCTCTCCCCGTGTGTTCTGCTGATGCAAAGTCCAGTAATTCTGATAGTGATCTGAAACCAGGTTTGCCCTAAACATCCTATGTGGTACAACAGGCTTCTAAATGTGCATATTCAATTAGTATCCTCTTGCTGGGATGCCTTAATGATGGAAGGAGTCCTGCATCTGCGGTGCTAATTTTGTGCCCGCACTTAAATGGCTCTTGCTTATTTGCAGGGACCCATGGGGAGAGAGGTGGTTCATTTTTAAAGTCCTTTGTAAGTCTCCTCTGGAACAAGGCAGGGTATACCTTCCGGTAAAGGGCTAGATAATATTTCAGTTTTGTGGGCAGAAGGTACGACGGAGATACTTCGAGAGCAAGAAGGAAAATTGCCCTTCCCTGCTAGCCTGAAAGCCAGTGGGTGCCCACAATACCACCCAGGTGAGAACAAAAATAAAGAGATGTTGATGACAGTGTTCAGCCGGCACGTTGTGCCTGGGGGTTCCAGCCTCCACAGGTCACCCTGGCCCTCATTGCCGTGTCCTGTGTCCTGTCTCCCTCCATACCTCTGGTGAATATTACTCTCATTCCAGGCAGTGGGAGCTACCCCAGTGGCTCTGAGCCAGTTGGATCGCTACCTCCTGCTCCTGAGGGGAAGAAGAGAGATGAGAGATGAGAGATGAGAGATGAGAGATGAGAGACAGAGAGAGAGAGAGAGAGAGAGAGAGAGAGAGAGAGAGAGAGAGAGAGGAATAAGGAAGAAGAGAGAGAAATACCTGAATCTCCTGTTGAAATTAGGACTTTTGCCTCGGTAGCAGTGCGTGTTGGTCTTTGAATTCTGCTCTGCCCTCTTAGTTGGGGAGGGAAGGCATGTGGAGAATTGTAAACCCAGATAATTGAGATAGAAAAAAAAATCGTGACATCAACTCACCTGTATAATTAGTAACTGCCCCTAATGTTTCTCTGTATTGAGAGTACTCAGCTGGAAAAACATAATTGGTCTTCCTTTCCCTTTCCAAATACTGTTCTGTAGAGATTGTCTCGATTAATACATAAATGCAGATAACATTTTCAAATATTTTCCTGGAAGACAGTTTCGCTTAGAATTTTTCAAAATCTACTCCCGCCCTCTACTTGCTATCTATAAAATACTAGTTCTGACTGCATGGACTTGAGACTTTCCAGGCTTGAGACTTGCAACGGGTTGGCCAAATATTTTGAAACCCATGAAGATGAGAAAAGTCCCCGTTCCTCTATACGCTGCCTGCTTTTTCTTTGAATCAAGCCAAGTAGTGGTGATGCTTACAAAGTGGAAAAGCATCCAGCCAAAAGGGCGAGAGGTTTAACCTTCACCCAGACAACCTAAGTGTGAGACCACAGACATGGACTATTCCAGCATCGGGGAAGCGGATCACCGCTCAGCTGTGTCTGATACTCCAGGATTTTCTACAGTTGAATCAGTGACCTTTCTGTCCTTGTTGCCATTATATCTGTTCTGAGAGAAGGTCTCTTTTCTGGTTCCGAGTCCCTCATTATAGCAGATTGGCCGACGTAGAATGGTCTCAAAACTGAGACTTGTATCTTGGCTCCGGAAATGAAGGAAATGGGGAGGTTGCTGGCAAGAAGCAAAAGAACAGAAAGCTTGTTTTTCTACTTGAGGTTTATGCCCCTGCTGTGCTGGACTTCCTAGGACTATTGGTCTTTATTTTCTGAGCTCTGTGATAGCCCTGGGAACGGTCGCTGTCCAGGAACTGATATTGTTGGGTCATATAAGCCAAGCCTGGTTATTACTAATCCTTTGGGACAAAACATAGTGGCTTAAAAAAGGAAAAAAGCTGGCGTATGGGGAGGGACAGCCATGTCCAGAGCCATGGCTCCAAGAAAAATGGTCAACACTGTCCGCGTCATCCTCTCCATCATCATAGCAGATGAACCTTTTTACTTAATGGGTACCGACCACCGTTCTCACCACTTTATAAGTATAAACGCACTGTGGTACTAACATTAGCCCTGTGAATACTACTGTCGTCCCCACTTTGCGGAGGAAGGAACTGAAGATTACGGGGATTTGGATTTAGGGATGGTACAAAGTTGTGGATTTCTGGGAACTGGAGAGCCCTTGAACGATTTAAGCAGGGGACTGGCATTGCCTGTTTTGCATTTCAAATAATTTAGGTGTTTAAAATCCGTGGGGGAGAAGGGGAAGGAAAAACAGGCTAGTATGTGAAAAGAGCTACAGAAAAAAAAGTGATGAGGGGGAGAACACAAGAAAAAAGGATTGGTATGGTGAATCATTTCCTGAGATGGACAGGATTGGGCAGTGGGGTTTGGGGAGAAGGGAGGAGTCCAGGAAGTCAGTGTTGTAAGCGTAATATATATGTATAGGACAGAAGGTGGCCATGCAATAGTGCTCAGTGTTCTGGATCGCTGATGGGTACCCTGTCATGAGTGTGCCAGCTGCCCTGTGCAGGAAGTATGCATCTCACCAGGTCTTTGCACACTCTCTTTGATTAGAGCCAGGCTGGGGAGGATTCCTTGAAAGACAGGAGACTTTGCCTTGAAGACTCTTCAACTAAGAAATAAGCGGAAATAAGGCATTTATAGGAGATCCAATCAAATCAGCCAAGCCCAACCCTCTTGTTTTGAAAGCTGTGTAGGGATCCCCCTGGGTGGCCTTCCATTGGGAAAGTCTCCCAGGGCCTTAATGCTGATGAGGGAATGTGTGTTTTCCACAGATGATTGCATTATCATCACAGGCAGGACACCTAAACCGGGGAGGAAGAAGTCATTTACATATTCTTTCCAAACAAGATTGAGAGGATTTTAGAGGTAATAGGTAACTTGGCATCTACTGTCAGGATTGTCTTAAAGCATATTTGTAGGTGTGCAAGTGGGTCTTTTCCTGTCACTTGTTCGTGATGTATCCAAGTCAGGGAAGAAAAGAAACACTGCGTCATCTAGTGAGATATTGCTGGAGAGGTAGCCCTTGACTTGGCGGTCTCTGAATCTTATTTGCAGTTATTTCTTTGATTTCGGAAGTTATGTTTAGGTGGGACTTGGAATTCAAAGTCACATGGCTAGTTGAAATCTTTTCAGCTGGCCTGGGTAAGTTGGCAAACTAGCAGAGTATTTATCTAAATGATTGTTGTGTTTAGAAGATGCTATTTCCCCCTTTGTGTCTCCACAAACACGAACACACGTAACTTGATTCAAGTAGATCAACCCTTTTTCAAGTTATTTTCATAACTGAGACTACAGGAAAATCTGTATCCCAGATTTTAGCATGATGCCTGGCATCATCGATGTCCTATGAATATTTGTAATACTGAACCGAGGGTTGTAGAAGGTCTTGAAAAATAACCCGAGGAGTCTCCCAGGGTCAACGTTGGACAAGAACACGTAAAATGGCTTGGAACCTAAAGGCAAAAACAAAAAGATACATATGTTTTTAAGTCTGCAGCCATGAACTCTGAGTTCTCACAAAGATGCTGACCACACAGACCTCCCCCTTCTGCCTGGCTCGGAGGCGCGAAGAAGAATTCTCCCTGTCCCGTTTTTGGTACAGTGTTAGGGAAAAGAAAAAATGGCAGTGTGATGGAGCCATCAGCTCTCCTCCTTGATGGCACTCCAGGCTTAATGGCTTGTGCTTCTTAGGCCGTGATTCCCAGGACTAGCATCACACCCTATCATCGATGACTTTTATTTGAATCTCTGTTGCTTGTACATATTAAGTACCTCCCCTGTGCCGGGCGCTGCTCCAGAACTTTCCATTAAATAACTCCAGTGATCCTCACGGTGCTTCCATGGTTTAGGTTATTATTGTCTGTATTTTACCTAGGAGAAGGTGAGGCACAGAAAAGTCATGTACCTTACGCAGGGCCACACAGCAAGCAGTGGATCACAGGTTGAATCAGTGTATCTCACTGTCATAAGTAAGCTAGGGGAAATGACCCCATATCTTCACCCATGACATGATGGCTCGTGGATTGCAATTGGCTCCCACTCTGTGCTCTTAGCTGTTATGCCAAACCGACTTCTACTTTTCTGTGAATGGCTCCGATCCTGTTGATGCTTCATTAGTGGTTTCTCAAGGACATTCAGTTGTTGCACTGAGACTGGTTGATCCTTAAGTTGAATTACTTTATCTCTGTTGGGTGGGTGAGATCAGAGATCAGGGAGTTTTGAAATTAGAGATCAGTACTTTTTCAAACTTCCTGGTCTCAGGACCCCTTTACACTTAAAAAAAAAAAATGTTTTTAAAGACCTGAGAGAGCTTTTGATCTTGTATCACTTTGTAGAACATCTTTCTTTATGTCTGTGTCTTTATTTCACAGACTTTGTCTTATACGTGTAATTACATACTCTCCCCTGATGCATTGTATTGAAAAGGAATTTAAAAATTTGAGGGACAACTAAGTGAATTAACCAGAAGGATGCAATACTGGCCACATGAGCCTCTAGAGAGATATCGTTTCCATCGCTCAACATCACTGCAAGTGTCTTGCCGGGTTTTGTCATCCCTTCAGAGACCTAAACGTCTCTTTGAAATGAGGGCAAATCCAAACCTCTCTCTCTCTCTCTTTCTCTTTCATAAACTAACTCAGAATGTTACCTTCACTTTGCTCTCAAATTCTGTCAATTTGATCTGCTCTTTGAATGCTCCCTGTATCTGTTTAATTTTATTTGATTACAGATAAGGCTACACTAATGAATCATTTTTACCTTTGGTATATTTATACCTCTTAAGATTTGGCAAAACTGTTTCTTCTTTTGTAGACCATTTGTGGAAAGAGAGACTAGTATTTTCACTGAAATTTATCAGTAGCCACACAGCGTTCCAAGTCAAATTTGTGCTCTTGATTTGATTTATTGCTTAGGAACCAGAATCAAAAGTGATTGAAAATGTTTGGAGGAAAAAAAAAGGAAAATATTTGAAATGTGACTTAACCTGATTAGCGTCATTCTCTCGCCATCAGCCCTGAATATTCCTTTCCATTTCTCCTCACTCTGGTTGGATTTGCTTCTTTTCCAACTATTTGTTATATACCAAATCTGATGCCACCGGCTGTTTCCAAGTGGATGGGTCAGAACTTTTAGGAAATGTGTGCCCTTGCAGAAAATCTACAAAATCCATTCACGGGCATATACGCCATGCCCTTCTCATATACTTACATTTCTTATATACTGTGTTTTATCAGTTTGAAAATGCAATGAACCCTGTCCTCAAGGTTCAGGTCACCTTGCAAAGCGTGAATGAGTGGCAAGGATGCCGGACGCCTAGGTCCCACATCTTAGGGATTCCTCACCTTCAGGCTTCTTCCCTTTCGTCAAGAAATCATCCTACTTAGAATTTTCAGATAGCAGGGGACCCTGACCGGATACTCAGGGAGCGCGTGTATATCCACAGCAGATCCCACACTTTCCCCCACTTGAAAAGACCACAGAAACTCTCACTTTGAACATGGACAGTCATCAAACCTTCAAGCTTTCCAGACAGCCCCAGGAGTCTATACTCGCATCGCTCGCTGGTTATAGACCTAGTCATTAATTAACAGTGGTCATGGAAATGAAATGTTTTGTTTGCATCTGAGAGAAATCAGTAAAGTCTATGAATAAGATGAGTTACTGCTAAGGGCTGGGGCTTAGCATAAGAACTTTTCAGCAAATATACATGGTATATTTCTCCATGGAGACTTATAGATGGAAAATCTGGCCGTAATTATCAAAGGGTGTAGGCAAAGACAGTATCTGACTTGTATCAAGAAAGCCGATCAGATCTTTTTGAGGAAATGACTTGCTTTGGGCGCTTCACTTTCCCAAATTACGAGGTATGGAGCACACACATCCTTCGTTTTTCAATGTAATTTTATTCCCTCATTTCATCTGCATGGCTGACATTCTTTTCATCCATTACTAGGAAACTAAATATGTTTTCTTTAAAGTAAAACTGATGTATGTGACAGAGACTGAGTCACATGATTGGCTTTGTAAATGACAAGGGCCATTACTCCATTTGCTCTCAGTTAAAAATGCCAATATTGGGGCGCCTGGGTGGCTCAGTCGGTGGAGCCTCCGACTTCAGCTCAGGTCATGATCTCACAGTTCGTGAGTTCGAGCCCCGCATCGCGCGCTGTGCTGACAGCTCGGAGCCTGGAGCCCGCTTCCGATTCTGTGTCTCCCTCTCTCTCTGCCCCTCCCCTGCTTGCACTCAGTCTCTCTCTATCTCTCAAAAATAAATAAGCTTTAAAAAAATTGAAAATACCGATACAACACATTGTCATCAGTAGACACATTTTCACTGTCTGCCTAATGTGCGAACATTTACAAATACTTCCATGCTTGTAGAGGTCTGACGGATCACAGAGAAATCTGTCTGGTATTATAGGTTTCTCGCAAAGTTTGCTTTAAACACAGTAGAGGTGATGGGATTTCAGCTCTGAAAACAAACTTTTAGTAAAAAGTCCCTAAAGTGACACCATAGTTAGCTGCAGGTGCCACCACTTTTCATATTTTTATGATGGAATCCCAGTTCCAAAGGAGGAAACGCTCTGGGACTGTTTGTGGAACAGTGACATTGCAGCATATCCTGTTGCTAGAAGAAAGCCAGAAGATGTGATAAGGAGAAACGCTTCTCCCAAGAGTTGCTTATTCTCACAAGGACACTCGCTAAACCTCCTGTACGATTCTTCTACATCTTTCTTTTTACAGAGTTGACGCTAACCTTTGCATCCCCGAAGCTGGTGGCCATTCTGACAGATGGTGCTGATGTTTTGTTTTGTTGTGTGTATTTGTTTGTTTTTCTGGAAAAGCAATGCGGGTATTGCCAGGTGGTTTCTTCTGTTGTTGTTGTTCTTGTTCTTCTCCTTCTTCTCTTTCTCCTTACTCTTCCCCCCTCCCTCCTTCTCCTTCCTCCTCCTTCTCCCCTCCTCCTCCTCTTCCTCCTCTTCTTCTTCTCCTCCTCCTTCTCTCCTCCTCCTCCTCCTCCTCCTCCTTTGTCTATTTTGAGAAGCAGTGCAAGCTGGGGAGGGGCAGAGAGAGAAGGTGAGAAGAATCCCAAGCAGGTTCCACGCTGCCAGCGCAGAGCCCGATGCGGAGCTTGGTCTGATGAACAGTGAGCTCATCACCTGAACCGAAATCAAGACTTGGATGCTCAACCAACGGAGCCACCCCGGCACCCTCGTTTCTACTGTTCTTATGCTTCCCTTTTTCTCCTTTAAAAATACATCCTGTACGTCACTCCACCGAACATGGACCCCAATGGGATGATTATTGACTCAGAAACTGTGTGACTGCGTGTCAATCAAACACCCTCTTGATTCTTCCCCAATCTGGCATAAAGTGACAGAAAAGTGCCTCCCTTACTAGATCAAGCCTGGCCTTTGATTCATGTGTTGGAGAATCTAAGTTGCTTTAAACTTATAATATATTTGGATATTTGGGGTTCCACTCTGACATGAGAGCATTAGAACCACGAAGAGGGAGCAAAGCAGCCCCAACGGCTTCCAGTAGTGGCTGATCAACAGCTGGTTCCTGGACCATTTCATCTCAGGGAGGGATGGGGCGTAAGTGTTCTTTCAGGAGTTACGGTGTGAGAACAGGCTCTCTTCTCTGCCAAACGTGCTGAGGAGGAAGGAAGCCGTTCAATTAAGTTGCACCTTCTGTAAATGCTTCTTTGCTCTTCTTGGTCTCTATAAGGAACAGAAATCTGCCTCCTTATGGCAAATACTGCTGTTTTTCCTTATTATCTCTGAAACTTCCTAGGACCTAATTCCTCTCTCCTGTCACCTCTTTGCATTGTTCCATCAGGCATTATCTTTCAAGTCTTTTCATTTTAAGCTGAGCGTTCTCAGGGCCCCTAGTCATTGTTCTTCTCTGGAGGAGCTCGGACTTACGAGTGCCTCTTTGCATGGGGTTTGAAATTGCGGGGACAAAGATACTCCTCAAGGCACCATGCGCATCAGTGAATAATTAGAACATGCTGAACAGAAGAAATAGTTAAATTAAGTTACATGCTTATGAGAAGCTGTTACACAATCTTAAAGTATGTACCACAAAAACTTCTTCTAACCAGAGGAGAGGCTCAAGTTATGTTAAAACTCAGGATTCTCAATAGCCTATAAGCATAATCTCAATTGGGATAAAAATCTGTGTTAACTATATGTGCATGTAGAAAAATTATCAAAATGAGAATAGTGGGATTATGGTGGGTTTTAATTTTCTTCTGCATTGATTTCTATTACTCTACAATGCATGGGGCCCACTTTCTCACCCATAGAACAGCATGCTATATTCCAGGGGAGAAATTCTATAGAGAGAGTACAAGGGATGATAACCCCTTTTGTTGTCTGTGCACAGCTGTTTTTTTTTAAGTTTATTTATTTATTTAGAAAGAGAGAGAGAGAGAGAGAGAGAGAGAGAGAGAGAGAGAGAGAGCGCTAGCAGGGGAGGGGCAGAGAGAGAGGGACAGAGAGAATCCCAAGCAGGCTCTACATTGTCAACACAGAGCCTGATGTGGGGCTCGAATTCACAACTGAGAGATCATAACCTGAACCATAACCAAGAGTCAGACGCTCAACCTACTGAGCCACCCAGGCGCCCCTGTGCACGGCTTCTTTTAAAGAAATCCGAGGCATTCATATTTTGGGTTGTCTATAAGAGGAGGCATTTGGAATAAGACCTTTTATCTTATTGCTTTGAAGTTTCTTGTTCTTGCTACAGTCCATTCCGGAAATCAATTTAATTTGGGGGTAGGACAGAGCAGCGAGGAAGGTAGGGTATAATAGATACTGCAGCATCTAGAGTATGGGAGAATACTTAAGAAGAAGGCTTAAGAATCTATGGATTATGGGGCACCTGGGTGGCTCAGTCGGTTAAGCAACTGACTTCGGCTCAGGTCATGATCTCATGGTTCGTGGGCTCGAGCCCTGCATCAGGCTCTGTGCTGACAGCTCAGAGCCTAGAGCCTGCTTCGGATTCTGTCTCTGTCTCTGTCTCTGTCTCTGTCTCTCTCTCTCTCTCTCTCTGCCCCCCTCCCTGCTTGTTCTCTGTCTCTCTCTCTCTCAAAAATAAAAATAACATTAAAAAAAGAGTACGTGGATTAGAAAAGCAATATTAAAAAAAGATAATAACACGTGATGAGAAGATGTGGAGAAAAGAGAACTCTCATACATTGTTGGTGGGCTTATAAAATGGTCCAACCACTTTGGGAAAAAAAAATTGGCAATTTTTAAAAAATTGAAGTGTAAATGTGCCCTATTACCCAGAAACTCTGCTAATAGGTATTTGTCTAAGAGAAAGGACAACCAAAGTCCACGCTTCTACAAGAATGTTCATGACAGCACTATTCATAGTAGATAAAAAGTGAAAATAATCCAAGTGTTCTTTAACTGATGAGTGAATAAACCAAGTGTGATACACCCACAGATTTAAATGTTATTTGGCAATAAAAAATAATTATTGATAAATGCAGCAAAGAGAGTGAACCTCCTAAGCATTATGCTAAGTGTGGATAGCCGGACGGAAGAGATTACAGAGTATTTAATTCCATTTGTGAGAAATGTGCAGAAGAGAGAACTCCATAGTAACAGAAGGAAGATTAACGATTTCCTGGGGGGTGGGGGGGGTGGAATGGGGATTAATTCCAATGAGCAAGAGCTATTTCCTGGAGGTGATGGAGATGTTCTACACTTGGATATTGTGATGGCTGCACAGGTCTGTCCATCTACTAAGAATCATTGAATCAAGAATCATGGAGTCGCTTACAAAGGGTGAATCTTCGAGTGTGTAAATTCTGCCTCAGTAAAGCTAGTAGATCTTTTTAAAGGAATATATGGGCTGACTTTTCTTTCTGGTTGTCTAGATACTATTATCAGACAAACCTCCAGGAGGCTCATCCTTGAGCAATAGAGCAAGAGCCAGTCGGAGGACGGCAGCTTTCCTGCCAGGCCAACACCTACTTATGTCGCGCTTCTCCCCACCTAGACCCCCCAGAGTTTGTTGTTCATCTGGCATGTGATCCCTTTCCCGTCGAACATCGATGGAGAACCCGCTTAACGCCACTATTGAAACTATGACGGGAATTTCATTTCAAGGGCAGCACGACATTGCTAAAGTCAAGTGCTGTTTCTTATCTTGGTAATCACAGGCATCTTATATGATCAGGCTTGTCACAGAGGAAAGGAAATTAATATTTTATTGGTGTATCCAGCCGAAGTGTCCGCCACGATCGCGGGGAGGACTTGGCCACAGGTTTGTGCATGTCACAGAGCGGCAGAACTCCCTGTGAAAATTGGATGACCGATGTTCGTTCATTCTCCCATGGACTGTTACAGTACCATGTGATTTCACTCGTACGTGGACTCTAAAAGACAAATGAACAAACAAAACAGAAACAGACCCATAAATACAGAGGACAAGCTGGTGGTTGCCAGAAGGGAGAAGGTGAGAGGATGGGCAAAGTGGGTGCAGGGGAGAGGGAGATACAGGCTTCGAGTTAGGGAAGCAGTCCTTCCCGGGGGTGAAAGGCACCGCGCAGAGAATACGGCCACTGTGGTACCTGTAATGGTGATGTGTGCTGACAGGTGGTAGCTACAGGTGTGGTGGGTGGACCGTAATGTACGAACGTAGCCAATCCATGTGTTGCACAGCTGAAACTAATCTAACATTGTGTCGACTGTATTTCAATAATATATGTGATATCTGATAGTGAGTATGAAGTGGGAAATGTATAATTTTGTTTTAGAAAACCTTTTTTTTTAAGGAGCTCCGCCTCACAAAGTATATTCCAAGACATTGTGTTTAAGAGAGAACCGATAAGGTCTTAACAGTTCTACTTGTATGTTGCCAGGGAGACAAAGTCCTATGTCATTTTTAAAAAAACAATGGTTGAACGGCATCCTGTGAAGATCTGTAAGTAGAAATTTTTCTCATTTTAAAAAAAAATTATTGTCAAGCTAGTTAACATACAGTGTAGTTTTGGCTCCGGGAGTAGAGTCCCGTGATTTATCACTTACGTACACCCCGTGCTCATCCCAACACGTGCCCTCCGCGATGCCCATCCCCCGTCTAGCCCATCCCACCACTCACTAACCCCCCCTCCCCCCCAGCAACCCTCAGTTTAGTCTCTGTATTTAAGAGTCTCAGGGTTTGCTTCCCTCTCTGTTTTTATCGTATCTTTCCTTCCCTTCCCCTATGGTCATCTGTTAAGTTTCTCAAATAACACAAATGAGTGACGTCCTATGGTATCTTCCTTTCTCTGACTGACTTACTTCACTTAGCATAATACCCTCCAGTTCCGTCCATGCAGTCGCAAATGGCCAGATTTCATTCTTTTTCATCACCGAGTAGAATTCCGTTGTGTGTATATACCGCTTCTTCTTTGTCCATTCGTCAGGTGATGGACATGTGGGCTCTTTCCATCATTGGGCTGTTGGTTTGATTTTTAACTTTTATCCGAGCAACCCATAAAAAAAATCTGCAAATAATAGTAAGCACTTAGTTTCAGGCTTTTATATTTTTAGGCTGTTGACATTTTATATAGAAAGAATCCACCCCCTCTTCTGAGCGAATTAGTGTTCTTTTGTTCTTCTGCAACACTTTTCTTCTGTATCATTTACTACCAGCTCAGCTAAACCTGTGTGTTGGGACCACCTCAACGGATTAACGGATGAGAGTTAAATTCGCCCCGGGATAATTTCATTGGGGGAGGGTTTTCCATCTCTTCCTTTCCCCCTTTGAGGTTAGTAACTACCTAAGAGTTTGAATCTTCATTTTAATCCGTGTAGGCTCCATGTGCTTTTTTGGTTTCCGGGTACTGTTTTTATTTTTATTTTTTATTTTGTTCACTGGTTCATTCACTCATTCGACCAGCCAGCATTTCATGAAAACTTATCATAGTGCCGTGTGCTAGAAGTACGGAAATGAAAGACATAATCTCAGCCTCAAGACATTCACCAGTAAGTCGGCTGAAAATGAAAATATAAGTGCTATTATCGAGGAAAGGAGGCAAGGTGGGGGCACTTAACAGGATGGGAACAAGTCAGGGATGACTTCCTGAGTGGCCTTTCAGTTGAACTTTGTAGACATAGGCCAGTTGGAGAAGAAAAGGAAGGACGCAGAAGTGAGTAAAAACGTGTGCAAAATTGTAGATGCACAAAGAACCTGGTAGGTGTGGAAAACTCAAAATAGTTCCGTTTGATTAGGGAATGGGGCGCATCAGAAAAAAACGTTGTGAGTGAAAGCTTAGGTGGATTGTGTAAACTCTGGTGTCCTCCTCATCTGCACAGTAGACAGAGGGTAGGCAGGTGGCTCCCCAGAGTGCCGGCTTGCAGTGAGTGCTTTATGTTCCTTGATGGTGGTGGCAAACAGGAGTTCCATCTGGCGTGTGTGTATAAGGGAGCCCTCCCGATTAACTTGTGATCGATTTATGAAATTCTCATGCCTGATGAAGAGTTTGTGGGTCAAACAGATGGATGCCTCTTGTAAATGTTTTAAAATGCCTACTGGGGCGCCTGGGTGGCTCAGTCAGTCAAGCATCCGACTCTTGGTATCAGATCAGGTCATGATCTCACGGCTTGTGAGTTTCAGCCCAGCATTGGTTTCTGCGCTGACAGCACAGAGCCTGCTTAGGATTCTCCGTCTCCCTCTCCCTCTCCCTCTCCCTCTCCCTCTGGCCCTTCCCCTGCTTGTTCTCTCTCTCTCTCTCTCTCTCTCTCTCTCTCTCTCTCTCTAATAAATATTTTTAAAAAATGGTTGAGGTGCTTACTAATCATCCAGCGCATTTGCTGAATTTGTTACTTGCTGGCATCACTGAGGTACAGCCATTGCACGTGGAAGGCAGAACATCGTGGTGGTTCATAGCTTAGGCTTTTCAAAGCAGACTTGCAACATTCCTGTGTCTAATCTGCAAAATGGGGATAATCATAGTACATAACTTAGTGTTTTTGTTCACCACCTTTAGATTTGTCCTGTGTTCCCCAATTAGCTAATAGGGTAAACAGATCACATTGGTCAGTGCCTCTGAAAGGAAACATTTTCAAGGTTTTCAAACCACAAGTTATGATGTGTTACTGAGCCACAGAATCAGTTTGGTGGGGGGTGCAGCTAACATTCTTGTTTTCACAAAATAGAATGGAACATAATTGACAATATAAGAGTGTGGTGTCTGTAAGAATATTGTTTCATTGAATTTAGTTTCAAGTATGTGTATATTAAGTCATCATGTAAAATATCTTTCCTGGGGGGTGTCTAGGTCAAGAAAGTTTGAAAGTACTTGCTCTAAAGGACAGAAAATCAGGTTGTTACAATTCTCACCTTTTTTTTTTTTCCTTTTTGCCCTGGAATCCCAGATTTGGATAAATCTATTACTATTTGGATAAAACCTAGCAGATTAGAAAAGAAATGGTTTGTTACAAAGAGTTACTTCACACAACTTTAAAGGATATATAGATCGTTTTTAAGATGCAGTGGGAAAGGGACTCCTGGTTGGCTCAGTGGGTTAAGTGTCCAACTCTTGATTTCGACTCAGGCCATGATCTCATGGTGTGTGGGATCGAGCCCCATATGGGGCTCCACGCTGACAGCTCTGGGCCTGCTTGGGATTCTCATTCTCTCCCTCCCTCCCTCTCTGTCTCTCTCTGTCTCTCTCTCTCTCTTAAAATAAATAAACTTAAAAACCAGATGCAGTGGGGAAGACGTTATCATTCAAATATTCTGTCTGCTGGAAACTTGGAGATAATTCTTTGAATTATGTGGAGTTTTGACGCCTTCGTGAATGTGTGCACATGTTCGTGAGCACTCCCACCGCAGGTACAGACAGCTTTAGGAATATAAAAAGCTCAGGGTCAAATTTTGCTTCTCCTTTCCATTCTCACATGATCATCCGTTCAAATTGTCGCCGATTTAGGTCAGCGAGGTAAATCCTGTCTATCTGTACTCCCCTACTGAGTTGATATTTTCCTTCACTGTGAGGTGTTTTCTAATTACTTTGTGAATAAAACATTTCTGATGGGAAGTAAAATTGAATGCAACATGATGCTTGTAGCTAAAAATGCGCTCTCTTTACTGGTTGAACTGGGGCTGGTTGCCTGAGGCAGCTCTCTGATTGTCACATGGTGGAGCCATGCCTACTGATCCACACGAGCCTCTTGGGGCTGCTAAAGGAATTCAGGACACGCTGAGTCCTTCATGACAGAGCAAGTGTTTCTTTTTCAAAGCAAGAGTTCCCCTAGTTCCATTGTAAGGGCAGTGCTCGGAGCCTTCGTCATTTCTAGCTGTTGCCCACTTCTGTCAAATTCCCTCTTCCTGAGACTCTAAGTAAACGAGTCCTGTTTCCGCGCTCATGAGATGTTTACATGCGGTTTGTTACCACTAGATTTGGAACATTTCTGCTTCGCTGTGATCAGTAGATGGCTCTGGCTGGTGGCAGATCTTCAGATGCAGACAGAGGTTGTGAGGCTCCTGTTTTTTGCCAGTCAGCGGCATAAAAAGGGTTGACTTCACCCCCAGTGGTCTGAGTGAAGGTCCCGGGGCAGCCACTCACGTATTTAGAAAAATAACTCCCTTGAATCCTTCCACTCCCATTTTGTTGACTTTCTCTTCGCATTCTGACTTAAGAGAAAACAGTCTGTCCCTATCATGGTCTTGCCAACCTGATAATGACAGTAGGCTTCCTCTTTAGTTGAACAACTTGTCTTTTAAAAAAAATTTTTTTTAATGTTTATTGATTTTTGAGAGAGAGAGAGAGAGAGAGAGAGCGCGCGCAAGCAGGGGAGGGGCAGAGAGAGAGGGAGATACACAGAATCTGAAGCAGGCTCCAGGCTCTGAGCCGTCAGCTGAGAGCCCAGAGCAGGGCTCCAACTCACAAGTTGTGAGATCCTGACCTGAGCCGAAGTCAGAAGCTTAACTGACTGAGCCACCCAGGCGCCCCTAGTTGAACAAATTCTTATTCCTCAAACAGTTTAGTTGAACTTTCTGAGGCAGGGGAAAATATCAGTCAATCACTGCAAACTCGAAAGCATATATAAATAAGGTCGGATAACTTAAAATAATGTATCAAGGGGAAAAATGGCATTCCTGGCTCTGCTTTTTAAAAGCTTATTTTTGAATTTTTTTAAACATTTCTTTATTTTTGAGAGAGACAGAAAGAAAGTGAGAGTGGTGGAGGGGCAGAGACAGGAGGAACAGAGGCTCCAAAGCAGGCTCCACACTGATAGCACAGAGCGCAGCGTGGGGCTTGAACTCACAAACCGTGAGGTCATGACCTCAGCTGAAATCAGTCGGTTGAGTGACTGAGCCACCCAGGCACCCCTTGAAATTGTTTTCAAAAATTCTTTTAACAGATCTCTGATTACACAGACATATTTATGTACTGTTAATAAGTAAAGGTGGGGATGCCTGGGTGGCTCAGTCGGATAAGCATCCGACTTTGGCTTCGATCATAAGCTTTTGGTTCCTGAGTTCGAGCCCCATGCTGGGCTCTGTGCTGACAGCACAAAGCCTGCTTGGGATTCTCTCTGTCCCTTTCTTCCTGCCCCTCCCCTGCTTATGCTTTGTTTCAAAATAAATAAAAAATAAATAAATAAAAAGTAAAGGCATACACGGGGTAATAAGTTACAAGTGGTCCTCCATTATGGGGACAGAAGTGACTGGTGTTATCCGAGGTATAAGGGAGAATGCGTGTCCTGCCCAACCAGCCCCCCTCCCACCCAGCTCCAGCAGATGGTTGTTATTTGGGAAGTCGGGCCCCATGGTTTTAAATTTTTTTCAGGGGAAGCCAAATTTAGGTTTTAAAACAAGAAATCTGTCTTGAAAATGTTGGCTCAGTTGTTTTGGATACTCTGCAAGCCAAACAAAATTTATCTGTAAACTTAACTTGGCCAACTGATGACCCTTCAGCTGTAGATTTTTCCACCTACAACAGACAGAACTTTTCTCGTTACCAATGAGGTTAGTAACCGTGAGGAGCTCTTGAACCCTCCTTTTAAGGAGGTAGCGTCCCAGTTCTCAATTTAATAACAATGCATTGCTTGCCATGTGTCTGTCGTGTTGTCAAGAACGCAAAGGCTTCTGTGGTCAGACTGGAGAAGGCTCCTGAGTGAGGTGATGCTAAGGCAGAATGAAATACTTGCTTCGGTGGGGGGTCTTGACAAAGCTCTGTGAGAGTGTAAAACCTAACCTAGGTCCCAGAGGAGCTTTACAGAGGAAGTGGCAACGATTGAGATAATGTATATGAAAAGAATTTTGATAGAAAAGGAAGTGGAGGGGCACCTGGGTGGCTCAGTCAGTTCAGCATCCAAATTCCACTCAGGTCATGATCTCACCGTTTGTGGGTTCGAGCCCCACGTTGGGTTCTGTGCAGACAGCTCAGAGCCTGGAGCCTGCTTTGGATTCTGTGTCTCCCTCTCTGCCCTCCCTCTGTTGCTCACTTCTCTCTCTCTCTCTCTCTCTCTCTCTCTCTCTCTCTCTCTCTCTCAAAAATAAATGTTAAAAAAAAGAAAGAAAAGGAAGTGGAAATTTGTCAAGGGAAGCGGGATGTAAGAAACTCTATAGTTATACTTTGGGCTTTGATAAGTCTTGAAATGGTACAATTGGAGGGTCGAGTATATGAGGAAATATAATTGGGACCAGACTAAGAGTTCTTTGAATATCAGTCTTCAGAGCTGAGGCTTGATTATGTAATTAGGGAGAGGAGCTCTAGATTTTAGAGCAGGGAAGAGACCTAATGTGATCTGATCTGTTCTCTGTGTTTTTATCCCAAATCCTGGACTATATCCCCTTAATGCAGTTGGAAGACTTCTCTGATGGGTTGGTTAAACTAAGGATCCTTCCGTTTCTGGAAGCACTGACAATCCTTTGAACAACTGTGCACTAGTCACAATAAATTACATCCTTGTGATTTCCAGATGAGTCTACAAAGCAATGTTCAGGAGATGGTAAGAACACCGGGCAGTTTTGCTGCTGTGAACACAGTATCCTGCCCTGCCTTTGGATTCTGTGCAGAGAATATAATGCCTCTATTAGGAGCAGCTAATTGTAATCATGAAAACATAAATTTGGTGGAATTAGGTTGGAATAGATTGGAATGAAAATACGATGGTGACTTTACCAAAAGAGGTTAGATTGTAAGCAGTCGCCAATGATACGAAAGTGGAATGAAAATATACTATGCAAACATAAGCCAATAAAACATCATTTTTGATGTGAACTTATGTATTCAAAGTAGGAAGAGAAACTTCACAATTAGGTGCAAATTACCCCAGATTAAAATGAAAATACAGGATTAAATTAGGATTTAGGGACGGGTTTTTTTCCCCCACTTCCTAAAATGTCAGTGGTCACAGTTCACTTGTGGATCACGTGCCGTGAAAGACACTTGTTGACCGGTACTTGAGTGTTGGTCAAGAAAAACCAACCAATGTGCCAGATTATAATTAGATAAAAAAATGCCCTAGACAGATGGCCATTTTGGCACAATTGGTATAAACAATGTATGAATTCATGTGAATTGCTTTAACACATTATTTCTCTCTTCCAAGAAACTCAGCACAGAACGCATGTGATTCCTGTTCGTCAATTCAATAGTAATTATGGGTCTAAATTAATCACTTGGTTTATCACTTGCCAATTGCTCAATCTGGCCTCTCTAGACACTTTAGAGACAAGGAAACAATTTAGCTAAACACTATTACATAAATAGTCCAAGGTCACAAAATAGAATGAAAATAACAAATCTTCAGCTTCTAATCATTTGCATAGCTAATAGAGCAGGGCAGAAATGAATTGCATAAGGCTATTGAAACAAATTCACAGTTAAGCAAAAACAATACCTGATGGTAGCACACAAGAAAACTTAACATTTAAGAGAAATTCGGGGCGCCTGGGTGGCGCAGTCGGTTAGGCATCCGACTTCAGCCAGGTCACGATCTCGCCGTCCGTGAGTTCGAGCCCCGCGTCGGGCTCTGGGCTGATGGCTCAGAGCCTGGAGCCTGTTTCCGATTCTGTGTCTCCCTCTCTCTCTGCCCCTCCCCTGCTCATGCTCTCTCTGTCTCTCTCAAGACTAAATAAACATTAAAACGAGAAATTAAAAAAAAAGAGAAATTCATTAAGTCATGAATGATGGGGAACTTCTGTTGGATGGCTTAGTCTGAGTTTATTTTGTCTTTAAACTATAAGCTGCCTAAAGTTCTTTATTGAAGGAAAAAGGGTTTAGATGCGTGAGTCTGCATAATTTTTAAAACAATCACACCCTTCTGATTGGCTTATGAATGTATTTGACAACTGACGGACTGCCGTGGGACCTTAAAAACCTTGGGTTTTACCTTGAGCTTCACCAGTAGTTAGCCATATTCAAAATCAAAGCCATCGATTTGCGGTAATTAATTCTGTAAGTTAACAGGGTTAGATGATGCAATACTTGAGTCATATTCATTATAGGATTAGTTATTCATGTTATACTTTATTCATTAACAGGCACTGGTTATGAGTCAAGATCACAAGTGTGACCTGGTGTGTGTGAAACATTTCCTCCATGAGAACACAACTATGGCTCACACAGAACATTGCTCAGTAAATCTTAATTAACTGATGGTTCTAGGCCACCTGGAGAGCCTCGAATGACGTGGATATTGTATGTGGGATGCTAAGCTTTGGGAACACCATACCCCGGCACTAGGAGGGGCTTTTTCATTCACTCACCTGCCCAGCCAGAACTCAAGAATCTATGTGTTTCATTCCTGGCTCATTCTGTTGGTTGCTCTTTGTAACTTTTTACTTAGAAATTTACCTCCCTCTTTTTTTTCCCCCTTCTAGGCTATTCTCACCTGTATCAAAGTCTGTGATGTGATAGGTAGCAAAAGTGTGATTTATTTAATGAATGTCTTTGAGTTCTGTTCTTGTTAAGGAAAAGCTTGAACATACAGAACAAGATGCCCTTTGATAAATCCTAAGGTAGAAGCAAGCTGGATTTGCTGTAGATAGTGCCCAGATTGTTGTCTGGGCATCTTGTGACAATTTGATATGGTGATCCATAGCTCGGGCTTGTCTCCTGAAAACCTTCTCAGTGAAAAGAGGTTGTCAGCCTGTGCCCTTGCAAATATGAACTAATGAAGGTAGCTGAGTGTGGCTGGGTGAGCAGGGAAGACAGATGAGTGATCGCTGATGGGCCAGGAGATAAGGGTTGTGCATTTTCCCCCAATTAAATGATCAGAACAATTTAGAGTTATGATCAATAATTCTGTTGGCTAGTACTAATGAATTTTGTACAAAGTTGAACATTTTACATTAGAGTACTGTGGTCTTTCTGGGTCTCTTTCTGTGAAGGCTTTGAAAAATTGACAAGTAGTGTTTTATTATTTTAGATATGTATACTCCATTTTGAATCCTTTTCTTAGAATAACACTGGAGGTCTTTTCTTGAAACCCCAGGCTTAAGTACATAGTTCAATCCATCCTTGCAGTGCTAAGAGTCTCTAAAATGAGTAAGCATGTGGTGCTTAGGGCTTGGTGGTGAGCAGAAAGGTGCCTTAAGTGCATTAAGCAGTCACGTGGAAAAAATATATTAATATTTCAGTATTATATGACTTTTTTATTACTCATCCATCTGATCATTGCTGTGCTAAATGCTTTTTAGCCTAGAAACTATAAAGAAAAACAGACTGTTGACTCTTTTTACACTGAGTTGTCTCTGGTTTTCGTTAACTCTGCCTGCCATCTTCAAAAGGCGTAGCAAATGACCAAGCAACTCTGTGTTAGAACACAAGCAGGAGAGCTAAGATGTGAACGATGTGGACAGGAGAGCCTGTCTTTGATTAGAATAGAATCGTGGAGACATGGAAGCAGGATGTGATCATTGTTCGGTTCAGGTGATTAGTTGGAAATAATGACACTTTGGAAGGGCCATTTCCCAATTAAGAAGAGAGTCAACTAACTAAGGTTCAGCATTAAGAGAGCACCGTCCACTCTTACTGAACCAAAGACGCGCCTTGAGTGGCTCATGGGGACCGACAAGACCATGCCTATTCCAAGAACATCTCAAGTTCTCCGGAAAGAACAGCAGCTGTCTTTACCCACTCTAGAACAAGGAAGGTAAATTTGATCCCAAGTGGTAGAACCTGGTTTCTTTTAAGAAACTGCCTTGGACTTTGTCAACAGTTTGTACTTTAAAGATTATTTTAACAGATTTTAGGAGAGGTGAGGACTGAAGCTTTCTATAAGCCATGTACAAAACAAGACATGGGAAAGAAAAAAGACTGGAGCGAGACAGAGAGCACTCCTTAAAAGCTAAAGTTAATTCTGGGCTTCCTGGAAGCCAGGTTTTAAAATCATAAAGACATAATTCTTACCTTTCATTTTCCAGTTAAAGGAACTATATAAGTTACTTGTGAGAACCAAGCTTTTTATGCTACTAATTCCAAATCAAAGTTAATATAAGGATCTCTATTTAAATTATTTTAGTAAGAATTCATTATGAAAGGGCATTTCCATAATAAAGCAATTTGATTTACTTTATAAAGCTTAGGAGTCTAAAGGTAGCATGTGAACTAATCATTTTTGTGTCCAAGAGTATACATTTTCTGTGCCTCTGACCTTTTCCTAGTTCTGTGGCCTCAGGTCAATGACCTGTGTCAACCTTAGTCTGCAGGTATACACATTCTCTACGCCAGTGCCTTCTTCAAGGTATTGTTACAAAGATTAAATGAGCTCGTGCACCCAAAGCAAAAGCCCGGACATCTTGTTGCTCAATAAAGTGGAGCTGCTGTAGTTGTGATCACCACCCCCATGATGGACTTACTCATTTGTCCCGTGCTTTCCACAGAGTATCTCCCAGCTTTGAGTAGTTGTGAGAGGGGGAAATGGAGTCCCACCTCAGCCTAGGAAGCCCCCTCGCCTCTAACATCATGACACGTATTCAGGGATGTCTAGAACATAAGTTACTCAACCAGCAGCAGGTCCTGATAACAAATCTGTGTTAGAAAAGATGCTTTTCTTAGAAAAGATGCTTGCAGAAAAAGATGGAAATCATCTGACTACTTTTTTAGAGTGTCTCTGGAGATTTAGGGCTGAGCTTTGATTTTTTTTTTTTTTAAGGTTACTGAGTTCTTCAAGTTTAAGAAACTAGGTTTAGGGTGCTCTCCGATGAATTGCTCAGATTCTCCATGTAGCTCTTAAACTTGCAAAGTTGTCTGATTCTGCTCTTAGCAGCTCATCAGTAGACATTCCATCTCTTTTTACATTCTGTTAGAATAAAAGACATTAATATGGAATGAAATATTGTCTCCTCTCTAGGTGCAACTTTTCTTTTTTGTGTGTCTTCCTCATGTTCATCCTTTTTGATTACTGACGTTGTGTAGTTTCATTACTATAATAGCTTGTCACATTTGGCAAATGCATGCCATGTGTAGTTAAAGTATAAATGAAGGGTATGAGTAAGAAACAAACGTGATAAAAGAATCGGAAAACCAGAAGAAAAGGAATCTTTACAGGACTGCTGTATGAGTAAGTAAGAGTCACAAATGACTGTCAAGGTTTGTTTTTTAATTATCCTAGTTGAGCATCCCAGGAGTGACAGAGAGGGAACACATGAAACAATGGGCTTCATCCTCAGGGGGTGTGCAGCGGGTTGACTTCTGTTTTCAAGAGTACATGAGTACACAGTGTCACCAGCACCACCACGTTCATTGTCCTGAGTCTCTCTTTCTTGGGTTTGCCAATGTCTTGGCTCATGGAGGGAGCAGGGGAGCGGTTCACACAAAGTTACAAGAGATGCAATCAACTCTTGGATGATGGATATTTCAGTCCACCGGTAAAGTAGTAGATGATAAAGTAATATAATGTCCTCTCCAGGGAATGAGAGTGTTCCTGCTGGAGTGCAAACTGGATATTCCCTGAGTGATGACGTGGCTCCCACGGGTTTCTTGGACATCCACACAGCTCCATATTGGCAGTCTTGCCCTGTCCAGTCACTGGTTATTTGGAGACGATGGGAATTCTCTCATCTTAGACAACCTCCAAGTGATCTTCTCGCCATATTGGCCCCCTCTGATAACCTCCCTCCATCTTTTGGACTCGTGTCTATTCTTCTTTTCAAAGGAGAGGAATCATAGCTTACTGCCCACCCAACATGTTTTCCCCAGAGCTGTTGATTTCCTTTTTCTTTCCTCAAGAAGCTTTTCTTCTTTCCTAACAATTGACCAGATTGGACTGCCTAGGTGGCCCAGTTGGTTAAGCGTCTGACTCTTGATTTTGGTTCAGGTCATGATCTCACAGTTCCTTGGGTTCAAACCCCATGTTGGGCTCTGTGCTGGCAGCACGGAGCCTGCTTGGGATTCTCTCTCTCCCCCCTTTCTCTGCCCCTCCCCCACTCATGCATTTTCTCTCTCTCTCTCTCTCTCAAAATAAATAAATAAATAAACTTAAAAAGAATGACCTAGATTGCTAATCAAAACAAGAGCCAAAATCAACCAGAAAAAAACCCAGTACTAGTTTACCTGAATAAGAGGTTTAATCTTAAAATTGTAAGAGGGCATTACAGAGGGGAAATATTTGCATTTCTGGTAAATCAGTGACGAAAACAGCATATATTGAGCAGTTGCTTTGTTGGTTACTTTGTTTTACATTTTATATCACTTATTTAAACCTCAAAAATCTCTAAAGCGCCTATATTTATAAATAAATGTTTTGTAAATTTTATTTTATACATAAATTGAGGTATGTAGGTGTTGCTGCCTGAAAGAATTGAAATTCGGATCCAGAGAGCCTAATTTTGAACCTTACACTCACCACTTCTCTATAGCGCCTTTTGGTAATCAACAACAACAAAAAAGCAGAGATAAAGCAAAATAATTGCATTTTCATAGCCAAATGATAGGAATGCTTGTATCTTGATACAGAGTAATGGTTACCATGGAAATGTGGCCTCTAGTGATAGTATTTGTTGATTAGAGACACTCACACTTGAGAATAAGTTTGTTTTTGTAAATGTTTATGTGACACAGACCATCATACATATGAAGGCTGTTAAGGGAAGTCCTTTGCTTTCAGGGTTTCCAATCCACTGGGAAGACTGACACTATAAGTTTAAGTAAATGTATGTAAGCAATAGCTCAAGGCATTGCAGTGGTAATGCACAGAATTGGATTGATCATAATCCATAGGTCATGACACCTGGCTATGTTCAGTTCATATGTGGCCCCTTTATTTCATTCATTCATTGAGTAAGTCAATCAGTCATTCAGTCATCAACTTATTCCCCTCATTCTGTCTGCCCCTTTAATCCTTCCATTGAAAAGTGCCATGTAAGAAATCAGCTTCCCATTCTCTGGACAAGGACATAAAAATTAACTTGCATTTCTGCTAGATATCCCAGTAAGTTCTGAAGACCTCCTGGTAGGATGCAGGGTAGTCAAATTTTATGTATAGTATTGTCTTAGAATAATCCTAAGACCTCTTTTCAAAGTTTGGATCTATTGATTGGATACCTTGATAATCCTTCAGTCATGCTAGTTCTCAGAGAATGGGGCAGAGACCTAGGGGTCCGTATTTCACCTAGGAGTAATTAAAGATGGGCTGTATTGTTACAAAGGGCTGTGTGGCACATAAAACAAATTAAACGGCTATCACAATGGGGCCAGCCAGAACTTATTGATCAAACAAACTGGCCTGTCTGGAAACGTTGGATTTCTGTCTGACCCTGAAAGAATTAGTTGTCTTCAATCCAAATTGCATTTTGAGCTCCCTGAAGTCACAATAAAAAATACTGTTTCTGAAACTAAAGTAATCCATGTTCTTATCCTAAATCTCTGTTTTTTAATATCACTGTGTTTTCCCCCTTCCTTTCTTAAAGTCATCAGTTAATTCATCCAGGTTTAAAAAAAAAGAAAAGCCAGAGGTTTCAGAACTATGAGCTGTAATGATGAAAAGTATTTTTTTAATTAAATGTTTGTGTGTGCGTTTTAAAAGAAAATTAGTCCATGGGATGCTGAATAATTTTTAGATACTCTCTCTTCCTATCACAAGCATATATCACCAATGATTTTATCCAACGGTGCTTTTAGCCCCTTAAAATGTTTTCTCTCAATGTTATTTCACTCAATAAAAATAATTTTATTGTAATTAAAACATGGATTTAAGGTAAAAAAGATTTTTAGTCCCAGGGTAGGAATCCTAAGCAGCTGGAGACCTGTTGACTTTCTCTTTTCTGAAATCTCATGGTAATTTATTACACAAGTATCTGTAAGAAGTTTTGATGAGACCTTTAAAAATTTTAACATTTGATAGATACTGGAAGAAAACCATTCATACTCATATTCAATAAAGCTCTAATATGTTGGCAGCTTTTTTTTTTTAACTTTTAAAGCAAGTAGTATTTATATTTGGAAAATGACAAGCTGGATATAATTGGATCCAACTGGCTGATGAAGAGATAGCTAATTGGTCTGGACTGTGAAGGGTGTCTTGCTGAGTGCTTTGGTGAATAAAGGCTTTCTTTGGTCTTGAAGTAATTCTCTTAAATGCCTTTAAATGCAACTGTGTTTTTACAAATCTTCAAAGATTTTGATGTTGAACTAAATTTCTAGCACTCCTAAATGCTGCTGACAAATACAGAACAAGTAAATAAAGCAAGAAACACAAACCCCCCAACTTTTTTTTTATTTTTCTTTTAATGTTTATTTATTTTTGAGAGAGAGAGAGAGACAGAGTGTGAGTGGGGCAGGAGCAGAGAGAGAGAGGGAGACAAAGAATCCAAAGCAGGGTCCAGGCTCTGAGCTGTCAGCACAGAGCCCGACATGGGCCTCGAACCCATAACCATGAGATCATGACCTGAGCCGAAGTCGGACGCTTAACCGACTGCGCCACCCGGGTAACACACAAACGCCCAAACTTTTAATTACAGAGACTTCCAAGCCTACAGAAAAATAGAAATATAATCTAATGAAACCTTTGTCCTATCACTGATCATCAACAGCCATTTACCAACAAAACCCACTCAGTCCGGCCCTTTCAAATCTTCCCCCTAGTCCTACTGCTTTGAAACAAACCCCAAGTATTACATCCCCTCATTAGTGAACTTCTTGGTATCTGCCTCTAAAAGGCGAGTTCTCTTTTCTCCTAGCCACAATCACAAGACCAATATCACACGTTAAAAAACAAAACAAAACAAAAACATTGTCAAAGTCATCAAATTTTCCGTCTGAGTTCAAATGTCCAGTTATCTTAAAAATTCATGACGTATTTTAACATGTTCCTCTGACAAACTCTCTGTGTTTTCTATAAACCAGAAGTTGGATCTAGACTCTGGGTCAAGATTCTGGTTTGATGTGTGTGTATATGTGTATGTGAGTGTGTTACGTTAGCACTTGGTGTTTAGTGTGTGTATGAATCATTCATTATTAGTTCGGATGTTCTAATTCGATCTTTCTTTCTTCTACCAAGAATACTTCTACCAAGAGAATTTATGGATTTAAATATTTTGTTAAGTTTTAATTCACTGTGGTTCTTAGTAATTGATCAAATTGTCTCAACTTACACCAGTGGGAGCCGATTCAAGTTTGATTTTGAGCTCTCTTGACATGGATCCTTATTATCAGATGTGATAAGATGTCATCTTGTATGTTTCCTGCCCCGCACTGGAATCAGCAATTTCCTCTGTTTAGAGAACCACAGTCTGAGCCCTAGGACTGCCTTTTGCTACTAGGTTGGTCATTGTTTCCAAAGGCTTTTCAGCACACAGAGCTATCAAATGTTTATCTTTCTTCCCATACCATTTTATTTATAAATTAAAAATCAGCTCTTTGTGCACATGTACACATTATGTGTAAGACATGCTCCATCCAGGGCACATTTAAAGAGGCTTACTTTCCGTAAGGGTGTTTGTTGACATTCGTGAAACACTTGGTTGTTAGGTACAGTGTTTCAGTCCATATCAACACACTTTACAATCACATTTCATAAGTTTACATTTCTGTATATTTCACATTTGAACTGTATATATGTGTGTAGTCTTTTGAGTTCAATTTCTTCTGAAGATCATTTCTAGAAAATAGATTTATGTGCTGAAGAATACACAGCAGTGTAATAATGACGTGAATATATTCGTGAATCAGAATCCACTGACGAAGTAGTCACCGGTTTTCTAATTAGAGTGTGAAATCTTCATTTTTTGGAGTGTGATTAACTGATAATAGCTATGTCATGGTGTTCTTGCAAAAACTTGTTTTGATGGGCATTGCAATATAAAAAGCACCACTTAGTAGGCAAAACAAAAACAAAAGCAGAGCAAGTACTGATTATTTTTCCTTCAAAATTTTCCGAGCGCCAGTAAAACAGGAATGCAAAGTTTCAGACACATCAGTATCAAGATTGGTATTACCGAGTATTGTCTAGTAGGCTTTCCATGATTAAGGGCTGAAAAAAATGTATATTTAAGAGAAGTGGAATCTTGATGTCTGCAACTAAAAAGATCGGTAACTGAAGCAAATTTCTCAGTGGTTTTTTTTTTTTTTTTAAGAAAAGTCTTTCATCTGACTTGACTTGTATAACGTGGGTAAAGTCAACTCTTAAGGCTGTACTCTCTTGTGTTCTAATTTTCAAAACACTTTGGAAACACCCACGGTGTTTATGATCATCTTTATGATCATCTTTATCTTACCCAGTGACAGAGAAAAGGCTTATGTAATTGTTTCCAAGGCAGGATGCTATTTCCAAGTCCATGGATGTTTACCTGCATACAAAAACTTGCGTGCGTAAACATGTATGGTTCAGAAGTGGTTACTTCTGAAAAGCAAGTCTGTTAAAGGGGGAAAAAAGGGTGAGGCAGTCACTTTCTAAGTTATACATTCTTCTGTTGATGGTCTGGTTAAAGAGATTTGCTATTGTATCGAACCTGAGGAAACCTTTATGAAAACCCCAGTTTAAGACAAGTTGCAGAGCCCTTTGGTTCTCCATTTCTCAGCCCCCTGTATTATCCATTTTGGAACTGCCTGCATGAATCCTACAGTGATGGATGAATTGAAAGTATTCTGGGGTGCCAGATGGCTTCGTGAACAGAATGAGATGTCTGGATAGGAGAAACATTTCATCTAATTCACAAAAATACTAACTTCAAGCTTTCACGTCTGGGTGTGTTAAGAAATCATTCCCCCTGCCTGTGAAATTACCCTTGCTCAAATAGGAAAGGTTGTAGCCTCAATGAGTCTTGGTTTCCTCATGATAAAATGAAGTCAGCAATACTATAGACCCATAGGCAGCTCACTGGAAAACAAAAAACAAAAACACCGTGAAAATTGTGTTTCCTTGTAGCACAAAGGCCTACTGAATAGAGACTACTCAATAATTATTAATCCATTATGTTTTGATTTTTATCCTACAGTAGTGTTTCCTGAATGGTACAGATTCTGCTAATAAATGCACGGAATTTAACAAGGGTTTTAGTGTAGAAATACAAAGATGATGACATAGTAGCTAATATGTGTTGAGCCCTATCATGATCCAGGCACTTTTCTAAACCCTTTGTATATATCAGTATATTAATCAGTATATTAATCTTCAAGACAACCCTGTGAAGCCATCACTAGTATCCTGATTTCACGGATGAGGAAACCAAAGCAGAGAGTAAGGGAGACGGGACACAGAGACAGTGATTCAATGAAGACTCTTGAGGGTTGACTGTCGAGTGGAATAGAAGCACAGTGGTGGTTAAAATGCAAAGTGGGGCCAAGGGACAACGGTGTGGGACAGCGGAGCCTGGGGCATGTTTGTATTCCAAGAGGGAGGCTCCAACAGAAAGCAAGACACAAAGGAGAGAGAGGAGGTATTTTCAGGAAGCAGGGCAGGCAAGAAAGGAGTGTCCCAGGCTGTACGAGGTGTGCTCAGTCACTCAAAAGCTAAGAGAACTTGGCTTGACCATATGCCATTTCTGTGTCTCCATTGATTCCTTGAATATGAGAGCTGGGCTACCAGTGATCATTAGTTTTTTCTCCAAGTCAATTTTTCACTGGCCATCAGATTATTTGATGATAGTGTTATGTACAATTTGAAACTTTAGGAAGAGCTCACTGTAATCCTAACGTTCCTTATTGTTGACTTTTTAGCTCATTTAGAGCTAAAAAAGAAAAGAAAGAAAGAGGAAAAAAAAGAAAGGAAAACAGGAAGAACTCTTTTTTCACAAAGGAAGCACTCTTGATAAAAAAATTTTCAAGTCACTTAAAAAGATACATGGTAAGCGTGCCTGGGTGGCTCAGTCGGCTAAGTGACCGACTTCGGCTCGGATGATGATCTCACGGTTTGTGGGTTTGAGCCCCGCGTCGGGCTCTGTACTGACAGCTCAGAGCCTGGAGCCTGCTTTGGATTCTGTGTCTCCCTCTCTTTCTGCTCCTCCCCAGCTCATGCTCTTTCTCTTAAAAATAAACATCGGGGTGCCTGGGTGGCTCAGTCAGTTAAGCGTCTGACTTCGGCTCAGGTCACGATCTCGCGGTCCGTGAGTTCGAGCCCCGCGTCAGGCTCTGTGCTGACAGCTCAGAGCCTGGAGCCTGTTTCAGATTCTGTGTCTCCCTCTCTCTCTGCCCCTCCCCAGTTCATGCTCTGTCTCTCTCTGTCTCAAAAATAAATAAACGTTAAAAAAAATAAAAATAAACAGACATGAAAAAGATACATTTAACTTTTGTTGCATCTTAAGTGTTTAATTACTTAAGATTTTGGAACATTATATGAAACCACCCAATGTTTACATAACTGATTTGATCATTTTAAAAATTTATTTAAACATTTTTATTTATTTTTGAGAGACAGAGAGCACGAGAAGCAGAGGGACAGAGAGAGAGAGAGAGAGAGAGAGAGAGAGAGAGAGAGAGAGAATCAGAAGCAGGCTCCAGGCTCCAAGCTGTCAGCACAGAGCCTGACTTGGGGCTGAACTCACAGACCACGAGATCATGACCTGAGCCAAAATCGGATGCCTAACTGACTGAGCCACCCACGCACCCCAGCTGATTTGATCATTTATAATTATTTGCCACAGTGACATACTGCACAGTAGGTTTTCATATGATGTACACTGCAGATTTGAAAGTTCATGTCTTAATTTCAATCACATTCTAATTTGTTACGAATTTATCCTTCTCTGTAATCAAAATCATTTTCCTTTTAGTTTATATTTTAGGAAATCACATATTTATATGTAATGTTTTAAAATCTTTCAAGATCATTTTGAAACTGTGTAATCTCTTACTTAAGTCTGCCATTTATCATTCAGTAAATACCTATTGAATATCCCCTCCGAACAAGGCCCAATTCCAAGAACTTTGGGGGGTCCAAGACGAATCAGACATAAATGTAACACTCAGAAGGTTTACAGTCTTGGCAATGAAAAGAGGTCTACCTATCTCTGTGTCCAAACCCTGCTCCAAAGTAGACTTCAAAGAAAATTAGGAATTTTTGAAACAGTAATTCTCAACTGATTGTCAACTCTGCATTTCACCTGTGGTGCTCGGTGCTCTGTGTTGCCTAGCCTGGTTGAAAATCACAATCAGGTACTGAGAATTTATCTAAGGGATTTGTCCTTCATTTAATATAGCAGAAATACATTAATTTTTATTTTCCTTTTTCCCCCCATGACTCAGAGTACTTATTTATCTTCACAGCTTTTCTCTGAATAGAAAGTAAGCAGGTGGTACGAGATGCTCTCTCTCTTCTCTCTCTTAATAATCTTTTTTCTGCTGTACCCAAACTGGCTGAAAATGTCAATTTGCCCTATAAAGACTTTTCCTTGATCATTTTCCTTGAACTGCCAAGTGACCTCTGCTTTATCAATAAAGGTTTTGTTCAGTGACATTTAATATTCAATTACAGAAAAATATGTCAGTTTGATTTCCAGCCCCTAAATCCTTCAAAAAAAAAAAAAAACGTGGAACAAAGAAGAAAAATAGAGCATTTCTAGACATTAACAATGTTACGTGCAGGAGTAATATTTCAGTAGACATATTTTCTTATTATATTTGCAGTAAATTATATTCACCAAGAAGAATGCCTACTCTATATATAGATGGCCTAATTCATTAATATATCAATTGATGATGATTACTAGCTCCCTACATTTTTGTTCTTTTTTTTTTTTGCAAGGATTCATAATGCGGATTTCAAGTTTCAGTAGACAACAGCCATAGAAAATGAGAGCCACTTTTTGGAAACCAGTAATTCACTTGCATTATGTATGAAGTCAAAGGGATCTGTGATGAATCATTCCTATTTTAAAGAGAAGAAATAATCACCAGATAGTACATTTATTGTTCATATATTAAGCACTTTGGATGTCTTCTTCCTACAACCCGTCCTATTAAATTAAACATAACGATTTTTAACTTTCTTTTCTCTCTCAAAAATGATCCCCGAAGTATGTTTATAATCATTCTCAATATAAGGTGAACTCTTTAGTTGCTAAGGAACATGCTTGCTGAATTTGTTTCCCCACAGATGAGTAAAATATTCCTTCCTGCACTATCATTCTGTAGGTAAGTTAACCCTTAACTAGGGCACACTCAAAGAAGAACTCAATGCACTGGACTGGAGAGTCCTGGAATCAAGGAGAGTAAGCCCTGGGTAAGAATGGTGTTTCTAACAAACAGCTGAAGAGATGATGAGGCAGAACTAGCTGTCTGGTCTGTAAGACTCAGTGCAAAATGAAAGCATGGGACCCCTGGGTCCCTGATGATTAAGACTTTCAGGACAGCCATAGCAGAGCCCTAAGCCAAGTGCAGGACCTTTGAGTGGGGCCCGCGAGGCCGACATGGCTCACACATAGTAAGCTGAACTGGGAGTCAGGGCCTGGCACCCCTCTCCTCTGGGTCTAACACGCCCTCATCTCTTAGGATCTGGCTCAAAGCCTTTCTCTTTGTGAAGCTGTAATAGACCAACAGCTTCCAGAAGCCAGGAGTTTCACCTGTCATGCCGCATGGCCCTGGGGGCAAGCATGTGCACAGGAGTGAACCCACCCAGCCCTCGGGGCCTTCTCCCTGGATTCTCTGGAATCTAGCCTTGTTCTTTCCCCAGGGTGTTGGCTGTTGCATCAGGTACCACACATGGTGTTGTTTATGTTGAATTTGGGTCTTTTCTCTCTGACATTGTTGTGTTTTTCACGTGATTATTATTGTCTCATCCCAGGTGTGACCTCCTTGACAAGAGTCCCTCTCCTAAAGTTATTCTGTCCCACATAAGAGTCCCGGTCCTGAAATTATTCTGTCCCACATATACCAAGCACAGTATTTTCTCCATGTGAATTAGAGCCCCCCCCCACAAAATACTTTATGTATTCCCATTGATAGAACTAATTAGTAATAATAAGGTCACTGGATATATATTACACTTAGTCTACACCTTATTCTTTAATACCCTAAGGTCTAAATATTACCTTTGCCCTATTATTTTTAGAATATTGGAGTTTAAGGGTGATTAATTTTAAATTTAAACTTAATTGTGTAACACAGCATTTCCTAGAGTATGTTGTATGGGATATTGGTGAGTATTATGTAGATTTCTATAGTCAAATAAGTTTGGGAATATTTTAGAGAACAGTAACACAGCTAAACTGTGTAGATCCCTAGATAAGGCTCTCCTGCCTGAGGTATTGCCCTACCCAGTCTCTAACTGTCCCCATTTCTATCCATTAATTTCAGTTCTGCTGAACCCACCCAATGCCTACTATATAGTTACTGGTGCCTGTGATCTTGCCACAGGAATCTCTCTTTAAGCAACTCTTACATTAGTGGTTCTCAGCATGGAGCATTTTTTGCCCCCCAGGGCATTTGGTAATGCCTGCAGACATTTTGGTTGTCACAGCCTAGGCAGGAGCAGGAGGTATTACTGAAATCTAGTGGCTGGAGGCCAGGGATGATGCTAGACATCTGACAATGCACAGGGCAACCCCCACAACAGAGAATCATTGCACCAAAAATGTCAGTAGTGTGTATTACATCATGCCGCTGGCCCTGTAGAAAGCTTCCTTGATTTTCTGTCTCATACCTCAGGGATTTCCTGCCCTCAAGTACGTCCTTCACAATTTGACACTAGCCTCCCTTTCCGGAACACCTTCCACAATTTCTTTATATACACACCATCCCTCCCCAAAATGAGGTGACTTGGGCCTTCCCAACCCCAGCCTGTACTTCCTTACCTCTTTGTCCTACATACTACCTTTTGTGTGAGCTGGAAGGCCCTTCTTTCTTCTTTTTACCTCCAGAACTCTCTCTCCATTCTAGCTCAAAGATCAACTCTTCTGGGAAGTCTTCCTCGATACTACTCCCCCAAGTGGGCATGATTCTCCTCTCTGGCCCCCCCAGCACTCTGTACTTCTCTCATATTTGGTGCATGATTGGCACAAAGTGTTTATAGATCTTACTTCTAATATAGTAAATTCTTGAAACGTAGAGAACATCATTAAAAGCAATAACAACTTTGTGTCCCATAAGGCTTTTAATAAATGTGGTCAATAAAGACTTGAATTCCTTAGTTTTGAGAAGAGGTTTCTAGATGAGACCTTATAATTGGTTTTACATTTATCTGTATATTTAACAAGGATTGAGTTCCTGCTGTTAGTAATGATGTGATTTTGAGAACTGTCTTCTTTTAGAAAGAAAGTTTCTAGGCTTAATATAAAACTGGCCACAAATGAACTATTACAGACATTATACTATTACTGCTCATTTGCTATTTCACAAAAGGAATTCTGATTTCAAATAGCACCAATTAAATGATGTTTGTACTTTCTGGTTAAGGAAATTATTACCTGGGTTAGTTAACTGCTTTTTGATGCAAATCAAGGAAAACCTGGAATAAACTTAGAATAAAGAAACTGTCATAATTGGAGATTGAGAGGTAGGAGATCATGAGGGTTGAGCATTCAGTGGCGCCCAGCTTAGGTCCCCTTCGATCGTGTTGGTGAGACCCAGCTCCAGCCTCAGAAACATGGCTGAATAAACAAGGTTCTCCTCTGGGGACAAGAGAGTCCAGAGGAAGAGGGAGAGAGTCCTTATCAGACACTCTGGGAAACTGGAAGAACTTTCCCAGAAGCTCCTGGTAAAGCACTTTTCATCCATTGGTCTCCATTCTGAACCTATCGTTGATAAGAGAAATGGAATAACCCACAGATAGTCATGTAGAGGGTCCACCTCTCTCTGCAGCATCCGGGCAGCAGGAGGGATGGACCCCTAAACAAAATCAGTGTGTTGAAAGGAGGTCAAGAGAAATGGAGTCTGGGTGTGCCTTTAATACTTTTTACAGAAAACAGACTTAGATTCTGCTAGGAACAGCCCCAATGATTATTTTTTTGAATTGTTGGATGAATTTTAAATCAGACTTGCCTCCCCAGATTCACACCCCACTTTTTTAAAAAATTTATTTATTTATTTTGAGAGAGAAACAGTGCAGATGGGAGAGGGGCAAAGAGAAAGACAGAGAGTCTCAAGCAGCCCATCAGTGCAGAGCCCCTTGTGGGGCTCGAACTCACAAAACCTCAAGATCATGACCTGAGCCAAAACCGAGAGTCAACGCGCTTAAGCATCTGAGCCACCCGGGTGTCCCCAGACCCAAGTTTTTTTGTGTGTGCAAACTAATTAGAGTTGTGTGGTGATTTAACCCAAATGATCTCTGAAAAATAGGCTATATTAGATAGCTCTACCCCGTTCTTTGAGCGTACTACCCCATAAGTAATGTAAAACGTAAATTTTAACACCAGTGGTACCTTAAAATCACTCTACTACATAAAACGTTCTGTAAAGTTGGAAATTCCAAAGCTGCTACACCTTTAAATTCACAGTCTAAACGACACTGTGATAGATAATATAGTATCAGTGTGTGGCTCACACAACTTTGTCCTAGATGAAGGCCTTGTGGAGGGCCACGTGAGGACTAATGCTTAAACTAAAACTCACCTAGACTTTCCTTTCATGTTTAAACCAATATTATATCGTAATCTTTGCTCAGGCCATCTGATGACCAGCAGTGTTTTGTGTTAGAGCTGGCACTTGAATGAAGTTTACATGGGACTCTTAGTAATGTTTCTATCACAGATTTACTATTGAATTTCCTTACATTTAATAAGATATTGATTTAAGAGAATAATAACAGACAGTACTTTTACTGTAATAGTAACAGTAATAAATTATGTGCTTTAAATGGATATGTTTTCGTGTACTCAATACCTTAAAATAGAAAACAGTAAGAGAAAAGAAAAGAATAGTATATGCAGAGATTCCTGAAAACGCATAGTGCAAAATTTAATCACAAATATCTATTAGCTCATTTACAAGAAGTCTCACTTAGGGTTTCTAACCATCTGTTGCTGTTTGACCCTAGACTACACCTTAAGGGTCTAGACTTACATCTAGACTACACCTTAAGGGTCACTGTATTTTGGTATAGTTGTTGTCTTTACAGCATCACATCCTACAATGTCTCATTCTATAAACTGTCGTCTTATTAGAAAATCAGGAGTAGTGCATGGCAGCTAACCTTCCTTTTCAGTTTGCGGAACCTGCTATTTGAAAGCCCCAGGGACATAAAACATCAGTTCCTAACAGACTGAGTACAAACATTTGAATCATGAATATTTATTTCCAAAGTATGGTAGTGATAGATGGAAACGGAATCGAGTGTCAGAGATTCAGCTGATCTAGTCAGTTGGATCTTCCAAATCAGCGCTTTCCAAACTACATGTATGTAGAAATCGCCAACGTTTCTTACTGAAATAAACATTCTGTCTATATAGGTCTGATTTTGTTTTTTGTTGGTTTATGCATTTTTTTTTGGTTCCACATATGAGTTAAGTTACATGGTATTTGTCAGACTTAAAATACAGAGAACAAGCTGGTGGATACAGAGAACAAGAGGGGAGGAGATGGGGATGGGGAAAGGGGTCAAGGGGAGCAGAAGACACAGGCTTCTAGATGAGGAATGACTCCATCACCGGGATGAAAGGCACAGCCTAACGAATACAGTGAATGATAACCATAATAGCGTTCTATGGTGACAGATGGTAGCCACCCTGTGAGGGTAGCACAACCTATAAACTTGTTGAGTCAGTATGTGGTACACCTGAAACTAATGTAATATCGGGTGTCAACGACGCTCACAAAAATTAATTTTTTAAAAAGCATTAAGCGGGGCGCCTGGGTGGCTCAGTCGGTTAAGCGTCCGACTTCAGCTCAGGTCACGATCTCGCGGTCCGTGAGTTCGAGCCCCGCGTCAGGCTCTGGGCTGATGGCTCAGAGCCTGGAGCCTGTTTCAGATTCTGTGTCTCCCTCTCTCTGCCCCTCCCCTGTTCATGCTCTGTCTCTCTCTGTCCCAAAAATAAATAAACGTTAAAAAAAATTTGTTTAAAAAAAATAAAATAAAAAGCATTAAGCAGAGTTAAAAAATCTGATGCTGTAGGTCAAGGGATAGATCCCCATAATTTGCGTTTCTAACACCCCTTTCAATAAGCAACGCTCTAAGTCACCAGAAATCCACAAAATATATAGTCTAACTGTCTGGATTACAAATGTTTTGTCATGTTTGATCATCTTTTAATTATTTATTTATTGATTGAGTTTTGAAACATTTTCAAAAACATTGATTTTTAATGTTTATTTTTGAGAGAGAGAGAGAGACAGAGCACTGGCAGGGTAGGGGCAGATTGAGAGGGAGACAGAATCCAAAGCAGGCTCCAGGCTCCAAGCTGTCAGCACAGAGCCCGACGCAGAGCTCAAACCCACAAACCACGAAATCATAACCTGAGCCCAAGTCAGATGCGTAACTGACTGAGCCACCCAGGTGCCCCATGATCATCTTTTGGAAATGGGCACAGACCTAACAAGAATTTGTAACTCTTACTAAATTATTTTATGTTCCACAAATTGAAAACATTGAGGTTATAATATTTAAGAGTCAGGACATCTCTAGTCAAGATCAAAACTTCAATTATGTCTTATTCCTTCTTGAAGGAAGGAAAAATCAGAACCTACCATGGGTATTTGGTGAAAAAACAGAAGCTAGTACTTTAAAAAAAAAAAAAAAAGGTTGTCCTCATGTATTCTCTCTGAATTAAACCTGTTTTAGTTAAGTCTGGTAAAATTGGGAATCTGGTGGACCTATTCTTCATGCTTTTCATGTGTTTAAATGTTAATAAATCATCTCTTTTTCCTTTCACTGAGAGACTTGGATGATCTCAAATTCTTTGATTTTCATACTGTTCACCGTTTTGGTTTCTCATCCTTGTTTCCCGTTTGAAATTTCTCCACACATTCTCAGCACAAGGAAGCCACTCACATGCACAAATGCTCTCCTGTTGGGTGCACAATCAATAAAACAAACAAAACAAAACGATCAGGTTCTGTGTTTGGAGTTGTGTATCTTTCCCCCCCCCTTCCTGGGTGACTTGTGAGACTCCATGCAAGTGTATAAATCTGGGTTGAAGAGAACATTGCTGATGGTGTTCATGATTTAGGATAACCATGAAATCAAGTCCTGGGCCACATGCCCAGTATCTAAACTAAGTCCAGAAGGGCTTAATTGGAATTAGGCACTGAGCCTAGAAGGACTTTGTTCAGTTGCAACTCGCTGGTTCCAATGGATTCATGTTTTGTAGAAATATGTGTTTGGGGGCTGGAGGGAAACAGAGCCTTAGTATGGACAGACGGGGGAGCATAAGACACTAACCAAGAGAAGAAAGGTTTAAAGAGGAGGGAATCTGTGTCCAGCATATAGTAGATGCTTGGTAAACATTGCATGGGAGGGCATTCTTCAAGGTAAACTGTTTTTTATTTTCCCCCCCATTAAGGATACTGAGAAAATATTTGCAAGGCTGAATTAGGACACAGAAATATCAGGAAATAATTGAGCACATTTAGAATATTTATTTCAAATGAGAACAGCAGGCTCTGACAGAACATGACCCTTCCTGATTCTGTATATGATAAAATCTTCTTCTTGTTTTTGTTTTCCGGAGAGTTCACTTCTTCATGACTCTGAATTTTCAAAGGAGAGAAGTCTATTAAGTATCATTTGTTTTCATTCTTCTTATTCTGGAAAAGTAGATTAAATAACAAATAGAGAACTTTCAATTCTTCAGTGATATGTCCTGTACAATAGATTGTTTTTAGTATCTTAGACCATCTGCTGAGACAGCAATAACCCCACTACCAGAGAATAAGCGTGGAGATAATACAGTGGGATTGTGAAACATATATCCTATCATGAAATATGGGGAGTAATGAACAGATACTGACTAGGGGACCTGTAAATACTGCTAATTTTATTTGCAGTGCTGTTTAGATTTTCAAGTGCTATGGACTTTGGAGATATCGAGGCGTGATTTCTTTTTAAAAATTAGATATGGATATATGCAGCTATTAGGGAATGGAGCCTGGAATCTTCTAGGATGTAGGCACCATCTTGGCACTGAGGTTTTAGATGTGCAAGATAAAGCCAGCTACCGTATCTGTTTCCAATTCAAGTGTTTAACTACCGTAATAGATTATAGTATGTCTTTGGCCACAAGCTGTATTCTGGATTCCAGGATTCTTGCAATATTTAATTAAATATGCTCACATGACTTCTCACTATAAGAAACATCATAGTATGGTTAAATAATAAGTTCTTTTTTTAAGTGAGATTATGAAATAGACTGATTTCCCTAGTTTTAATGAAAAAATAATTGATATACATCACGGTATATGGTTAAGGCACATGGCACGGTGGCTTGATGTACAATGTCCTCTTAAACCAGTAGTGCCGTAGGCAGTGACCTGCGGGGTATCAGGAATGTTATGTATAAATTCCTCCTGCCTCCAGCTTTTGACCACACTTAGTCTTGCTCTCTGAAGTTGCCCCCAATATGTGTGCATTTGTTCACTGAACAAACTTTGCATTGCAAGCCTGTCAGGTGCAGGGCGTTATGTTGGATACCAAGCTCCATAGACAAAACCCACCTCTGTATTCCAGTGCCTGGAAGGTTGGAAGACCTCCGTGTCTGTTACCCTGAAATCATTCTCTTTCTGCCAGAATTTGTGTAATTCAGACCCTCTCAGCCCTGGTCTTAGCTATGAGAAGAGCCTCCCTATTCGTATGACTCTATTTATACACCTAATTTCCTTTCAGTTCATCCTGTGTACCACAGCCAGACTCTTCCTACAGCACAACTCCATGATCATGTTGTGCACCTAATGGGGACCCTCTAGTGAGTTCACAATACTAGTCATACTTCTCATTCTGGATGTGCAAAGCCTTCAACAGTTTGGACCCAACAAACCTTTCCACCTCCTCTCTCATCATCAGCTTAACAAACCCTATACTGCAGTGCCAGTTTGATGAGCAATATAGGATGGCATAAGTTCAGGGTCAAGAATAGAGACGGGGAAGCCTGGCTGCCTGGCTCTAAATCCTGTTTTTTTCCAAATTCTGATTGTGTGACCTTGGGCAAGTTGCTTCAGCTCTCTGGGTCTCAGTTTTCTGAAACTGGGATAATGATGGCTTGTACTACCTAGATTTGTTGTGATAATGAAATGGGTTAATGTTTGTGAACCATTCAGAACAGAGCTGGGCCCATATTAAGCACTCAGCGGTAGGTGGTACCTGCTATTATCTTCTTCCCCTTCATGCTTTGCTCTTGTTATTTCCTCTACTTGGGAAGCCCGCTTCACCCCCTTCCTCCCACCGTTCGCTGCCAGCATCGAAATCCTACCTGTCCTTCATATTCGAGTTTAAATGGTCTTTCTATTGATCTGACTGCAGTCTGTATTCAACCACTAAGCTGCATCGCCTCTGCCACAATAACGTGAAAACTAATCTCACGATGAAAATCACTTTGTTTTCAGATAAAATATAAGCAGAGGTACAGAAATTTGGGATTTGTTGAAGAATTCCAATACCATCGTTCATGATATGCAGGGCAATGCTGAATGAAAGGTTGTGGGCTTAAAAGGTAGTATTTTAATCTCTGAGCACCAGTCTTAATAATTAAGAGTCAAGTGGTCCTTGTGCTTCAGGATTATGGACTTGTGCAGAAGACCCTGCAAATAAAGCGTCATCAGTGTTCTTTATTTTGTGGTCGCAGAGGTGTTTAAGTGTGCCTTTCTTTTAACCTTGAGGATCATGGCCCATTCTTGAAACACTCTGCATACTGGTAAGCCATTATTAGTTAATGGAGTGGAAGATTTTTGATTCATTAAAAGGTGGTTTGTAAAGTTTTTAAGCATAAGTTTCAGGTAATTTCGGAGTCCATTTGTAAACAGGCTTCCTGAAGGCGAATGAAGAGACTTCCTGCTGAACTTCAGCACAAGGGAGTGCCCTCCTTTGCCGGGAATGAGACTTGATCTCTCATTACCTAGGCGCTCCAGTGTAATGGGCTTCTGTAAAAGGCAAATCAAGTGGTTGTCAAGAGGGAGGATAAATAAAGGGTGCTACACAAGTTTCTTGATCGCAGAAATGGAAATCAACTCGAGCCACTAAGCAAAGAGGAATATGTTGGGAACTTTGATGGGACCAACAGCAGGCTAGGAGACAAGGCTTGGACATGAACTGGAAACAAAAAGAATGTGAGATCCTTGGAAGTAGGAAGTACGGGCTCATTTAGTAACAAACCTATCCCGTTGATGTGCAATGAATTATATCCAACTATGCTTTCATTCTTGCATCATTGGACTGAAATTTCATCTCTTGGAAGAGAGCAACTCTCTCTACCAAGTCTAAGTTATGTGCTCATCCCCTATTTCTGTTGATAAACAGAGATGGGGGATGTCACCTCTGACACCCAAAGTGAGAGTCACTTTGATTAACATACCCCTCCCCCCCAGGGCTATCACACTATGGCAGGAGTAGTTGCCCCAAGGGTGGTCTTAGCAGTATGAGGAAGAGAGAATGGATATGGAGCAGCCACAAAATGACAAATGTTCACTCCAGATCCTGGGGGGAGGGGCAGGAGAATTGAAAAGTAGCCTGACCAGTATGTTATAAATCCCTCAGGACCTTGCCTTGACCCAGACACGGTCCTTTGTCACAATGAAAAATGACAGAAAAATTTATCCAACTTTATCTTCACCTATAAGGATAACCAGTGAACAGAAATACATTTTAACTGAAGAGCAGAGGGCAAAATTAAAGTGACCCAAAACCTAGCAGTAGCTTTTGCCATTGATTTCTGCAGAATGTTTTTCCTAATTGCTGGGTGTGTTTTTTTTTTTTTTCTTAACAGTTTTCAAAAATAGCATCTCCTTGACATAAAACAGGGGAAAGAAATCTCCATTTTTCTATCCCCCTGGAGACATTCATCTTCTTACCTGTCCAGATAATTAATACACACACACATACACATCTCCAAATCATCCTACTTTGAAAAACATATATCCTATTTCTTCTTTTTTCATGTTGCCAGAGTACAGTTGAAGAATAGATTGTGAGAAGGAAGTGAATAAAAATGATGGAAAAGAGTGCAGAGAGTGGATCAGAGGGGAATTGAGGGAGGGATGTTTAGAGAGCTCACCCACAGCAGGTGGCACCATTAGCAAATAGATCAGTTGGTCTTAGCCATTCTTCTCGCAGGAAGGGCTCTCTGGCTTGCCACAGGGTCTTTGAAGTTCTTGAGCTTATGCAAGCATTATTTGGTCTAAATTCCATTCCATCAAGCCCAACTAAACTACTGTAGATCATTTATCCACTGGTATTGGCAAGATGTCGGGCACTGTGGAGAAGTGAAGAAAACGGAACACCATTCATTCCCTTCCTTGGGGTTTAAACCATGTTGTAAAATCTCCCATTTATATCATGAGTTAGAGCAATACAAAACCATTAGGTATTCAGTACAGCAGACAGTTCGGACTATGGGATTTGCAGAAGGGAGAGGTCAGCGCTCTGAGATCATTAGGGAAAGCTTCCTGCAGGAGGGGAGAATTGAACCAGATCCCAAAGAATGGATGGGATTTGATCGATAGAAGGAGTCAAGAAGGGGAATACCACGGCAAAGGCACGGACCCTGGCTGGGAAAATTGATCCAATCTTTTTCTTCCATCAGTATGAGAATACATAAGGATTGTCATTTAAGTTTTGTTTATTTATTTTGTGAGAGAGATGGGCCGGGGGGGGGGTGGTTAGAGCGAGAGAGAGAGAGAGAGAGAGAATAAATATTCTAAGCAGGCTCCACACTGTCAGTGCAGAGCCCATTGTGGGGTTCAAACTCACGAACCTTGAGATCATGACCTGAGCCAAAACCAAGAGTCAGAGGCTTAGCTGACTGAGCCACCCAGGAACCCCAGGATTTTTATTTAAAACACATATCACAGGCATGCCATTCCTAAACCTAGCAAACAAGACAGTATAGATGATCCTTTAAAACAAAGATAATGCTTAATTGCACACCATTCCTTCCATAACCCTTTAAACTTAATGGTATTACTTTTAAGAAAAAAATACTGTGATTTCAAAGAGTTGTTTTTTTTTTTTTTAGCCTACTGTTGAGGATAAAATTATAGCGATGATGCCAATGACTCATACGTTTATTAAATCCCCTAGAGCTCAGTGTATTATGTTGAGGCCAGATCTGTTTGATAGAGAGTCGTAACAACACCACCCTTCCTTTTCTACAAAAGGAAAACAGAAACATGGCGCTGAGTGAAATACTAAATCTTCTGTCCAACCACGTCAGCATAGCATGAGGAAGATAGAGGGGGGGTCTGGCTTGGCTCACTCCCAGTGAGGTGAGCAAGCAAGTTACAGCTGCCCCCTCTTTTTTATTGTAGCCTGTTTTTTAAAATTATGATGTAACTGGTGCCAGACAATATCATTCTGAGTAGTTCAGCCTTAGTTCTCTGATCTTTTTCATAGTTTTAAAGAAAATTCTCTTTTGCCTTTTTCTTATGTCTAGATAGGTCAAAGCGTTCAGGGATACAGGGGGGAAATGTAATTTTTTTTTCTATCTAAAGAATAGAGGGATTAAATAGTGGATGTGTAAACCATTGGCCTCGATGATCAAGAATCAGACTAATTTAAACTTTAAGTGGAATTATTGTTGGATTATTAGGGTAAAGGATGGAAACATAGATCTTGGTTTCATCGAAGACTAGTAAATAGCCTGAAAAGAGGAGGAGCGTTAAGGTATGGGTTAACAATGCTGATGCTTCTCTGCAGGTATGTTGGAATTGTATGGTTAAGTAAATGCATGGCAGGTGGTGGGAGCCATATTTCTCTCAGTTAAGATTGGGAGTTTATAGATAAGCAAGGGGAAGAAGCTAGAATGATCTATGTAGCAACAGACGAGCTGGAAACATCAGTATGAACTCATATTTAGTTTAACGTGAATACAGATGGTTACGTACAGAGACATTTATAGATGTGCGTATATACAAAGATTTGTATACACCTATATATTTCCTTGCTCTGTCAACTGAGAGGAGCCAGAGGTAACAACACTTTCAGGGACATCTTGGTGGCTCAGCCTGTTAAGCATGCAAGTCTTGATTTTGGCTCAGCTCATGACCTCACAGTTGGTTAGATCGAGCCCCACTTTGGGCTCTGCGCTGACAATGAGCCTGCTTGGGATTCTTTCTCCTCCTCTCTCTGCCCGTCCTCTGCTCCCACTCTCTCTCTTTCTCAAAATAAATAAACTTTAATAAAATAGTTCTCAATTTACTTTTAAGTTACTACCCAAGTGTATTTAACCTCAAAGGATATATTTTAACTGTAGTTTCTAGAGGTTGGCAAAATATTTCTTATAAAGGACCAGATACTTCATGTTTTAAGTTCCAGGGCCCAGATGGAACCCAGTGGCCTCACACCCACTCAATACTGTCTTTATAGGGAGAAAGTAGCCTTAACCAATACAGTAATGCTAGGGGTGTCTGTGTTCCAATAAAGCTTTATTTACAAAATGGCATTTTGTATCTGGCATTAGGACTGTAGTTTGCTGACTCCTGATTTACACTATAATATGAATGTTAGTATAAAATGAAATTCAGATTATATCAGTGATTTTCAGATTGTTTTGCAGAATCTAAGAAGCTCATCAGAAGGCACTTATGGGACAGAATTGTAGATGTAGCCAGGTGGGAGCAAAGTGAATAAAGCTCACAATAGCCGAATATTGCTTCCAGCCAAGAAGTCTGCTTTAAATATTTTATTTTATTTTATTTTATTTTATTTTATTTTATTTTATTTTATTTTATTTTATTTTATTTTATTTTAAGTTTATTTATTTTGAGAGAGAGACAGAAAGTGAGTTGGGGATGCGCAGAGAGAAAGGGAGAGACAGAATCCCAAGCGGGTTCTGCCCTGTCAGCGCAGAGCCTGATGTGGGGCTCGATCTCAGGAACCGTGAGATCATGACCCGAGCTGAGATCGAAAGTCAGACGCTCAACTGACTTAGCCACCCAGGTGCCCCAAACATTTTTATATAAGGGGGTTCTATGTAAGGTTTTCTGCAGGAGGCAATATTAAATAATAGTTAATAGGACGGACTCTAGATTCACACTGATTGCTTTAAATTCTAGCTCCTCAATGCCTTATTATCTTTATAATCTTGGTCTGTTCCACAGTTTGTAAAATTGGGATAATAGTATACCTGTGTGTATTTGAAATTGCAGTGAAAGTTGAGTAGAAAATTTTGTAAAAAGTGCTTTGGGGATATTAATAATACTGCATGTATGACAGTTTGTAGTGAAAAATGAGAAAATATGTATTAAGTACTTATCAGACTGAATGGTACAAAATAATTGCTTATTTTTACTGCACTCATTACTAGTAATATCATCACCAGCATCAACATCATTTAAAGAAAAATAAACTTGGAAACTACTAGTTCTTGTGGTCTCAGTTGACCCTGGTTTTATGGAAATCTGTGCATTCTCAACCTTTCTCTGCTGAAGAGTTTTCTTTCTTCCTTCCCCCCTCCCTCCCTCTCCTCCTTCCTTCCTTCCCCTTTCCTTCCTTTTCCTGAGTTTGTAGGGGAGAACAGCAATCATTGACTGAAACGTGAGATTTCTCAGTTGCAGTTTCTAAGAATTGCCCCAAAGCCTGATTCTGAAGCTAGCCCCAAGCGGACCCAAATATTTACTGTTCTAAAGCAGAGAGCCAAAAGAAAATCACTTAGTCAGCTGTGACATGAGGAGCCAAAGTGACACCAGTATCAGAATGAAAGATGGTCATCTTCTGGACTTTGGGAGAACATTGTCTGCCGTTTTGGATTCTGGCCCACCGGATACACATCCCCAAAAAGATTGGTGAAACAATAAAACAACTTATAAAAGAAAAAGAAATTTTCACAGATGTCTTTGCAAATATTAAACACAATAGAAATACATAGGTTAATTATTTGCTTCATTTTCTGAATATAACGCGAGGACTCAGTAATGAGATAGAATGTCAAGGGAACTGGTGACAGCTCAATGTCAGGATGTGTTAAACTGAAACTAAGGCAGAAGAGTTGATCTTTTCTGTCACTCCATGTACACAAGGTAAACCTCTTACACTAAACAAAAGCACTGTCTTTTCTCTCTCTTCCACTTCTGGGAAACTTCATGGTGTTCTCTTGGAAACGCTCCCATATTAACACTAATGAGTATGATTAGGCCACACAGCTGGTGACGATGGAGCCTGCATTTTAGTCCAGTGTCACCTTCTACATCCTGTTGATGTCTCTTACCATATCTTCCTCTGCCATTTTAATACCTCTCTCCCCCACCTTCTGAAATCAACTCGAGCTAAAATAAGAGAAGGGACTGATCTGAGTGGGTTGAGGAGATAGAACCGGAAGTCCCCCCTGGTCCTGATGGGGCCCCCATCCTTTCTCACTCTTGTGCGTCCCGATCTCTCGTGATACTCTCCTGACCACTCATGTTTCTGTAAGTGAAAGGGACCACGCTTTGTGTCTTTTCCTTCTCTAAATCCAGGGAATGGATTGCCCAGAGAATTGGTTTTGAAATACATATTTCAGCAAAGGTGAGAATCATCCCTTTGGAGGTGCAAGTATCAACACGTACTTCCTCTTCTGTCAACTGCCAGACTCCCAGGTGCCACCTCTGCTAGAAGTGAGATTGGACTTCCCCCAATGAGAAATCATCTCAGACCTTCAACAAATGGGATCAAAGGGATTCGTGCCTGGAGAACTCATTCATCATGTCATCTTCTTTGCACATTACACATTCCAATCTATCAGAAATCAAGGGTTGGCCCAAATACCTTCCTCAATAACCACAGACTGAGAAGCTTTTGAATTTCTCAATTTAAATCTTATTACGATTCCCTTTCTGATGTTTTGTGTTTGCTTCATGTGGGCTCTCTATTAGCTTTGAGTTTGACTTTAATCCTAAAATTATAATTTGCCATTTCCTCAAAAGCTTGCTCATTTGTTGTGTACTGAGAGTTTAGAGGTGCGTGTACGTGTGTCACTTTTATCTTTGTTGTGGTCTTTTATCATAGGTAATAGAGCAGGGATAACATGACAGGATATTGGTGGTGTCCCCTTTCCTTGATATCTCCTTGTGTTTTTTTTTTATGTATGTAAATGTACTCAGGCTCTTTTGAAATCTTTTCTACTTCAAAAAACAAGTTTAAACCATGTTGATGGCTTCTTATTCTAGAGCACAGTAGGCTGAAACACAAAATATATCTTGTGCTAGCTAATGATCTAATCTTGTTTAACAGGAGCTTGCTTTCCATGTCTCCCATGCTCCAAAGATACATTCCTAGTAAATTAAATTAGGTGTGGTACTCACATACAAAATTATATTCTTTAATTGCTTGTTACCATGTTTTTAGGGAAAATTTTAAAAGATGAAGAATAACCCAGAAAAGTGGTTTTGAAAATACATATTAGAGTTATATATTCTTGCCTAGAGGATGTTTCCATTACGACGCTGGTAACTGAGTAGATATATAGTTTGTGTATTTCATGCCACACATATATAGCCCAAAATTTGGAAATACTAGGAACTCAGTGAAGTGAAGATGGAAATCAGTATAGGCATGCCTTAGAGATAGTATGGGGTTTGGATCCAGACCAGCAATAGAGTGGACATCACAATAAAGCAAGTCAAATGAATGTTTTGGTTTCCCAGCACATATAAAAGTTATGTTTACACGACACTGCAGTCTAAAGTGTCTAGTAAAAAAATGTACGTATCTTACTCAAGAAGAAAAATAAATAAAACTCTGGGGCACCTGGGTGGCTCAGCCGGTTAAGTGTCCAGCTCCAACTTCGGCTCAGGTCATGATCTCACAGTTGGTGGGATCCAGCCCTGCATCGGGCGCTGTGCTGAATATGTGGAGCCTACTTGGGATCCTCTCTCTTTTTCTCTCTCTGCCTACCCCCAACTCGCATGGTCTTTCTCTTTATCAAAATAAATAACATTAAAAAATTGTTTAAAAAAAAAAACTATACTGCTAAAAAAAATCCTATCATCTGAGCTTTCAGGAAGTTGTAATCCTCTTGCCGGTGGAGGGTCTTGCCCTGGTGTTGATGGCTGCTGGCCGATCAGGGTGGTGGTTGCTAAAGGTTGGCATATCTGGAACAATTTTTTAGAATAAGACAATAATGAAGTTTGCCACACTGATCGACTTTTTCTTCTAGAGAACTATTTCCCCGTAGCATGTGATGTTGTTTGATGGCATTTTACCCACAGTAGAACTTTTTTTTCCAAAACTGGAGTCCATTCTCTCAAACCCTACTGCTGCTTTATCCACTGAGTTTTATGTGCTATTCTCACTCCTGTGTTGTCGTTTCAACAATCTTGACGGCATCTCCACCAGGAGTAGATTCCATCTCAAGAAACCACTTTCTTTGCTCGTCCATAGAAGCATCTCCTCGTCTGTTCCAGTTTGGTCATGAGATGCGGCCATTCAATCCCATCTTCGGGCTCCACTTGAGTCTAGTTCTTTTGCTCTTTCACCACATCTGTGGTTACTTCCTCCCCTGAAGTCTTGAACCCCTCGATATCATCCATGAGAGTTGGAACCAACTTCTTTCAAATTAACGTCAAATGTTGATGTGTTGGCCTCTTCCCATGAATCACAAATGTTCTTAATGGCACCTAGAATGGTGAATCCTTTTCAGGTTTTTCTTTTTCTTTGCCCAAATCCGTCAGAGAAGTCACTACCTAGGGCAACTGTAGCCTTATGAAATATATTTCTTAAAGAGTAAGATTTGAAAGTCAAACTGACTCCTTGATCCGTGGACTGCAGAACGGATGCTGTGTTAGCAGGCGTGGAAACAACATTAATCTTATCGTACATCCTCATCAGAGCTCTTGGGTGACCAGGCGCATTGTTAATGAGCAGTAATGTTTTGGAAGGAATCTTTTTTTCTGAGCAGTAGGGCTCGACAGTGGGCTTGAAATAGCCAGTAAATCATGTTGTAAACAGGTGTGCTCTCGTCCAGACTTTGTTGTTCCACGGATGGAGCACAGGCAATGGAGACTGAGCATAATTCTTAAGGGCCCTGGGATATTCAGAATGGTAAATGAGCATTGGCTTCAAACTAAAGTCGCCAGCTGCATTAGCCCCTAACAGAGGGTCAGCCCGTCCTTTGCAGCATTGAAGCCAGGCATTCACTTCTCTCTAGCTAGGAGAGTTCTAGATGGCATCTTCTTCCAATGTAAGGCTGCTTCATCGACGTTGAAAATCTGTTGTGTGTAGCTGTCTTCCTCAATTAGCTCAGCCAGATCTAATGAACTTGCTGCAGCTTCCGCATCAGCGTTTGCTGCTTCCCCGGGCACTCTAAGATTATGGAGACGGCTTCTTCCCTTAAACCTCATGAATCAGCCTCTGCTGGTTTCCCACTTTTCTTCTCTAGCTTCCTCACCTCTTTTAGCTTTCATGGAATTGAAGAGAGTTGAGGTCTGGGTCTGAGTTAGGCTTTGCCTGAAGGGAATGTTGTGTCTGGTTTGACCTTTTATCCAGAGGACTAAAACTTTCTCCACATCAGCAATAAGGCTGTTTCACTTTCTGACAATTTGTGTGTTCCCTGGGGTCACGCTTTTCATTTCCTTCCAGAACTTTTCCTTTGTGTTCACAACTTGGCTCGTTGTTTGGCTCAAGAGGCCTAGATTTTGACCTGCGTTGGCTTTGGACGTGCCTTCCTCACTAAGCTGAATCGTCTCTAGCTTTTGATTTAAAGTGAGAGATGGCCAACTCTTCCATTCACTTGAACGCTTAGAGGCCACTCCAGGGGTGCTAATTGCCCTAATTTTAGTCTCCGTGCGTAGAGAGGCCTGAGAAGATGGAGAGAGGCAGGGAAGGAAGCGCTGTGGCCTGTAGAGCAATCAGAACGCACACACATAACATTTATTAAGCTCTCTGTCTTCTATGGGTGTGGCTTGTGGCGCCCTGAAACAATTACAATAGTAACATCACAGATCACTGATCACAGATCAGCAGAACAAATATAATAATGACAACGTTTGAAATATTGCAAGAATTACCGAGATGGGACACAGAGACACAGAGTAAGCAAATACTGTTGGGAAAAAACGGTGCCGGTAGACCGGCTGATGTAGGGTTGCCACAAAGCTTTCCTTAGTGAACCATGTAGTATCCGCAAAGTGCGATAAAACAAAGCACAATGAAATGAAGTCTACTTTATACCAATGCATTCGGGTGTGGAAACTCCAGGCTGCTTTAGTGAACTCCTTTTACATTCCAGTCTTCTGCTAGGTGTTTTTGTGGCTGTATATGATAAAAACTAATGTTTATCAAACATTTATTACATATCAGAAATTATGCTGGGTACCTTTTTTTTTTCACTTCTATTTATTTATTTTTTTTTTAATTCAAGTTAGTTAACCTACAGTGTAATATTGGTTTCAGGAGTCGAACCCAGTGATTCATCACTTACGTATGACACCCAGTGCTCCTCCCCACAAGTGCCCTCCTTCATGCCCATCACCGATTTAGCCCATCTCCCTACCCAACACCCCTCCAGCAACCCTCAGATTGTTCTCTGTATTTAAGAGTCTCTTATGGTGAAATTATAGGATGTTTATCTTTCTCTGACTTATTTCACTTAGCATCCATGTTGTTGCAAATGGCAAGATTTCATTCTTGTTGGTCACTGAATACTATTCCATTGTGTGTGGGTATGTCTATGTGTGTGTGTGTGCATGTGTGTGTGTGTGTGTGTATACCACATCGTGGTTTTCTTTTTAATTTTTTTAATGCTTTTATTTATTTTTGAGACAGAGACAGAGCATGAGCCAGGGAGGGGCAGAGAGAGAGGGAGACCCAGAATCGAAAGCAGGCTCCAGGCTCTGAGCTGTCAGCACAGAGCCCAACACGGGGCTCGAACTCACAGACTGTGAGATCATGACCTGAGCTGAAGTCAGACGCCCAACCAACGGAGCCACCCGGGCGCCCCTACCACATCTTCTTTATCCATTCGTTAGTCAGTGGACATTTGGGCTCCTTGCATAATTTGGCTACTGTTGACACTGCCGTAAACATTGGGGTGCATGTGTCCCTTCGAATAAGGATTTTTATATCCTTTGGATAAATGCCTCATAGTACAATTGCTTGGTCATAGGGTGTTTTTCATTTTTTGAGGAACCTCCGTACTGTTTCCCGGGGTGGCTGCACCAGTTTGCATTCCCACCAGCGGTGCAAAAGGGTTCCTCTTTCTCCAGGTCCTCTCCGGCTTCGTTAATGTTAGCTATTCTGACAGATGTCAGGTGGTATCTCATTGGGGTGTTGGTTTGTAGTTCCCTCATGATGAGCGATGTTGATTGAGCATCTTTTCATATGTCTGTCAAGCCTTCTGGTTGTCTTCTTTGGAAAGTGTCTGTTCATGTCTCCTGCCCATTTCTTCACAGGATTATTTGTTTTCTGGGTGTTGAGTTTGCTATGTTGTTTATAGATTTTGGATGCTAACCCTTTATCTGGTATGTCATTTGCAAATATCTTCTCCCATTCTTTTGGTTGCCTTTCAGTTTTGTAGATTGTTTCCCTCAATGCTGGGTACTTTTTATGTACTTTTAAATGATTTTTTTTTGGGGGGGGGAATATAGCTGCCACACAATGTGACGTTAGTTTCAGGTATACAACATGGTGAGTTGACCTCTCCATACGTTATGCTGTGCTCACCTCAAGCACAGCTACCATCTGTCACCATACAACGCTACGGCAGTGCCATTGACTCCATTCCTTGTGCTGTGCCTCTCATCACTGTGACTTCTTCCTTCCATGACTGGAAGCCTGTATCTGCCACACCCCCTTCACTCACTGGCTGCACCCGTTTACGTTCCCAGCAACAATGGTGAGGGTTTCTTTTTCTCTAACTCTTCTCCAACACTTGTTATTTCGAGTCCCTTTTGTTTTAGCCTCTCTGACTGGTGTGAGGTGATCTCTCATTATGGTTTTGACTTATATTTCCCTAAGGATGGCGATGCTGAGCATATTTTCATGTGTCTGTTGGGCAGCTGTGTGTCTTTGGAAAAATGTCTATTCAGGTCCTCTGCCCATTTTTTAATCAGGTTTTTTTGGCCGTTGCTTTACAGAAGTTCTTTATATAGCTTGAATGTTAACCTCTTACCAGGCATGCCTCTTGCGAACATCTTCTCCCGTTCGGTACATTGCCATTTACTTTTGTTGATGGTGTCCTGTGCTGTGCAGAGGCTTTTTTACCTTGGTGTAGTCACAATAGTTTTTGTTTTTCATTTCCTTTGGTTTCTCTTGCCGCAGGAGACATATCTAGAAAGATGTCACCACAGCTCATGTCAGAGAGATCACTGCCTGTGCTCTCTTCTAGGATGTTTATGGTTTCAGATCTCGCAGTTAGGTCTTTAATTCATTTTAGGTTTATTTTTGGGAATGGTGTGAGAAAGTGGCCCAGTTTCAGTCTTTTGCATGTCGCCGTCCAGTTTTCCCAGCACCATTTGTAGAACAGACTGTCTTTTCCCCATGGGATACTCTTGCCTCCTTTGTTAGAGATTAATTGCCCATATAAACACGGGTTCATTTCGGGGCTATCTTGTCACATTGATCAGTGTGTCTGTTTTTGTGCTGCTACCATTCTGTTTTGATTACGTTTCTATGTCGTATTTCATTGAATACTCACAAAGATCTCACGAGGTGGTTTTATTATTATGCCCAGCGTACATAGAGAAAGACAGGTGCTTTAATAGTGCCCAAACATTCATCCTAGGTCAGGTGGTGTGCAGGTGGCGGGGTCAGGGTTTGAATCCGAGTCGTGTAGTACTGAGGTTCTTAACTACAATATCCTGCTTCAGGCTCACAAGCGTGCAAACTATGACGCTACCTTTCTTAAGCCGACCACCTACTGAGGGAGAGAAAACTAATATAAGGAAAAGAAGACTGCTCTCAAAATGAAAGCTGAGGGAGTCAATGAACTGTCGTAGACGGTGGGGCATGGCAGAACCAGCGTGTAGAAGGACCCTCGGAAGATACAGCGACGTCAAAAGCAATTCCCGATGTAGTACCAGTGAGGAGACCAAGAGCCAGAGGAGACCAGCCCGTTTCAGTATGCACGGAAGAAGATGCTGGGGATATCGTGGGGCGTCAGGCCAGGTCAGAGGTCCTGTGCCTGTAGGAGAGTTGTGTGTCTGTTTTGTGCTGTGTGCTGTTGGTGGCAAGCAGGCGGTGTGAGCGGTGACTGTCGCGGGGTCTTCGGCTTCCCACAGCACGGAAGGGATCGTAGTATCGCCTGAGGAGCCAGGGGGATGAATCCAGGCCTGGCAGAGTGTGGCCATTGGCACAGTGAACAGACGACGCTTCAGCTGTCCCCGGGCAGAGCAGAAACGTTAGCCTTGGGGGGCCAACAGTTCTGTCCCAAACGCGGGGGTCCTCTGCTGTCTTCGGGGCCCTCTCGGTCAAAGGTGTAAAGCAACAGCGAGCCACGGGTGTTTTAGAATGAGAACACCGGGGAACTCTCCACATCCATTGTGCAGCCTTTCTGCTCTGTGTTCGATCTGGCTCTTTTATGTTATTTTCTGCCAATTGAAGTTCTCAGCAAAACACGGGCCACAAGTGCTTCTGTTCTAAGTGTGCTTATTGTATAACTTACACACTCTTAGAAGTCCTAGAAAGTGGTTGAGTTCAAAGGCTGGGGGTGGTCTGCAGGCAGTGAAGAAGGGGCACAGATAAACCCCAAAAGGACACGATTCCCTGAAAAAAATCCCACACGAGGATGACCGCTCACACAGATGTGCTACAGGAGGGATCGTCGTGATGTGGAATGGTCAGGTGCGTTTTCGCGGTGAGTCTTAAGGGAGCCTTCGGAGGATGATGAGGATGTCTGTAGGCCCGGAGCTGCTGAGCCATCGGGCTGGGAGAGCAGCATGAGCCGATACCCGGGGAGATGAAGAACCTGCCACAGATAAGAGTGATTGTTCTCAGGCAGCATAAAGGGTTATGATAATGCGATGACTGAAATAAGATGACTCAGTTACTTGGAAATATGAGTCTGGAGGACAGGGGAAATTTACAAGTATGAGTAGAACTCGTCAGGAGCGGAAGCCTGGGTCATCGACAAAGCAGATTCCGGTTTATGAGGCTTGAAGCCTCTGCAATTTGGAGTGTCCTGTACAAGGAAAAGAATGAAAAATTACAAACGCAGACTAGCCAGAGGCCGTCACAGGCCCTGGAGGGAGCCACTGAGGTAAGAGACTGTGAATCCTCAACTTCATCGGTTTGGCGATCTCTGCCTCTGACTAGACTGTGCTGACCAGTGGAAACTTAACAGGAGCCACATAGGTCATTTAAAAATCTGTTCCTCATGCACGCTAAAAAAGGTGAAGATAAACGTGAAACTGTATGTTTTATTAAATCTAACTGATCTGAAATAGTATTTGAATATGGAATCCATATAAAATATAGTAAGGAGATACTTTACATTTTCCCCCCTGCTACGATCTTTGAATTCTGGCGAGTATTTTATACAAACAGGAGATAAGGAGCCAGAAGTAGCCACCTTTCAAATGTTCAGTAGCCTCATGTGTCTGGTAGCTACCATATTAAAGAATGCATGACCACAGTCTTGTTACTCTGCATGACCCTTGGGGGCAGCATTCATCATCATCATCACCCAAGAGCTCGTCAGAATGGAACGTCTCAGACCTCACTGCAGACCTCCTGAGTCAGAATATGCGTTTTCAGTAAGGCTCCCAGATGATTCATATGCCCGTTAAAGTTCAAAATGTGCTGCTCTAGAGAACTAAGAATAAAGTCTGAAAATTCTTGCAGAAGGAAGACTCGAAGAAGCCCCCAAAGAAGCAGTGTTGAAAGCAAATGAGAAATGGAGCCAGTTTCTGGACAGCAGTGACAAATGACTCAGCAGGGTTGAAGAAGTGGGTTAGAAATAAACAAACAAACAAACAAAAGCAGAAACAGACCTTTAAATACAGAGAACAAGCTGATGATCGCCACAAGGGAAGCAGGTGGGGGGATGGGCAAAATGGTTGATGGGGAGAGGGAGGTACAGGCTTCCAGTTATGGAGGGAGTAAGTCATGGGGACGAAAGACTCAGGACAGGGAATACAGTCAATGGTGGTGTAATAGGATTTCATGGTGACAGATCGTAGCTACATGTGTGGTGAGCGTAGCATAGCATTTAGAAAAGTCGAATCACTTCGTTGTACACCTGAAATTAATGTAACATTGTGTGGCAACTATACTCGGTTAAAAAATCTTAAAAAAAAGAGGATTAGAATTGACAACTGTCATTGTCAGTATCTGAATAATAGCAATCATCATCATCATCATCATCATCCTCTGTAACCCATTGGTAAACTGAGCAATTTTAGGAAAGAGGTAAAAACAGAACTTGAATGTGAAAAGGCTAATGATGAGCCGCCATAAAGCAAGTTGAGCTTACTTTTGGGCGGTGAAAAGGAAAGACACAGGCATGAAGTTTATGGTGGTCTATAGAAACAGCAGAACATCATTCAAGGAGTAGTTGCAAGGATTTTGCAGCATAATTATAAAGTGCTCGTGGCAAAGGCTTCCCCCTTACCCTTATTCTATCCTTGATACCCAAGTTCGAATGACGGCAACTGATCACACAGCAACTGCAGAATACATTTGGAACGATTCTGAACCTTTATGATGGAAAAATTCGTTATGTAGATTCAGAGCTAGAAATGAAAAATGATCCTCCTTAAGCTGCTTAATTGAACACCTTTCTGCCTGTGGCCTGGTTAGCGATGCATGCTGTGGCTGACAGTGGCTTGACCAGAAAGCGTGCAGTTTTTGCAGTGCGTCATGACTTCTGTGAGTGCGAAGTATTTCATTTTAAGAACCTCTCTCATTACGGTTGCAAATGTTATTTACTCACTTTTGCTGTTGTTTTATCTTCTATTTTTTTTTTGGATAAATGTTTTTTATTGGAATATCAATGAAATATTAGGGTTCAAAGAAGCCTGTTTTGTTCTGTGAGCGCAAAGATGCTGTTGTTAGAATGGATTTTCCAGAAGGTGCTTGGTTGAGTTTGCAAACTCAGTGCTTCCATGTATAACAGAAAGCCCAGACATATGAAACCATGTGTTCCACTTTGTATTTCCATAATCAGGTCAATGTCTGGAACACACTTGGCACTCAGTAAATGCCACAAGGATGGATGGCAAGATGGACGGATGGTTGGATGCATGGATGGATGAATGGATGGGATAGAATGGATGAGGGAGGGAGGGATGGCAATACAATGGTTATTTCCCTCCTTACAGTAGATCCAAAAACCATCGCTTTTAATACGTTTGGTTATTTTGATTAAATAAACCCCTTATTTCAGTGATGCCCCTAATTCACTTGACATTCAAAAGTTGAGGTTACCTTTTTTTGGAAAAAAAATTTTTAATATTTATTTTTTGAGAGAGAAAGAGACTGAGCATGAGCAGGGGAGGGACAGAGAGAGAGGGGGAGACATAGAATCCAAAACAGGCTCCAGGTGTCAGCACAGAGCACAACATGGGGCTCGAACTCATGAACTGTGAGATCATGACCTGAGCTGAACTCCAATGCTTAACCGACTGAGCCACCCAGGTGCCCAGAAGTTGACTTTTTAATGCTGCTTGATCTAATTAAGAGTTTATTTCTGTAGATAAGAGCATAAACAGATAGGAACCGGACACTATAAATTACGTGAAAATGGTCTTCTCTGTCTTTAGAGTATCCTTTTCTCAAGGAGAAAAAGAGCAACAAAAAATAACCATTAAAATTACTTCTTCTACTATATCCCACTTCTGTCCTTTGTGAACAATGAGCACGCACAGAGAAAATTTTGTGCTGTATGATCTGACACAAAAATGTGATAAAGACTCATCTCATGGTGGTTTTCAACACTGGGCATTAAATATACGTGGAATGTACACTATGTGCCAATTACTGTCCTTGGCCTTGGAAAATACAGTTGGGAAAGACTGTTCCTCAACTCACCTTACTTATGTACAGCTACTGCATGGTCAGATTATAAAAAGTACAGTAGATGAATAAGTCAGGTGCATGAGGAGCAAATCGAGAAGTCCATAAATTCTTACTGGGGGATCAAGGAAAACTTCAGAGATGGGGATATTATCGTCGAGCCGAGAAAGATGGAAGGCCGAGAACAAAGGAAGAGAATTTCAGGCAAAGCAACAGCAAGTTCAAAAGTGCAGACAAAGGATTCTCTTGGGGTTAGTGAGGAACGTACAGAGGCAGTAAGTGCAAAGTCTGTGGGGTGGAGTAGCCCAGAGCACTTGAGCTGGATCTGGCTTTTGAAAAACTGTAGGCTCCACCAGGAAGTCTGATTTTTAATCTGTGCTACACAGGCAACTATCAAATGTTTTTGAGTCGCACAGTGGTATGATTAGATTTGGTTCTTGGATGATAAATTCTAACAGGTGCCACAGGAGAGGGACGCGGTGATGAAAACGGAACCAGAAAAGCAGCAGTCAGGAAGGGAAGTCAGTGGAAAAGACCACAAATCCACGGCAGATTATGGCGCCAGATGTGGCGAGACTGGAAATGGCCAGATTTTAATTTGAGAAGGATCACAGAAAACAGAGATGCTTCCCGCTTGAGGAACAGCCTGGATACCACGGCTGTGGCAGACAACTCTGAAGGATCCAGCCAACGGCCAGTTTTTTGTTCTGCGTATGTCACTGAAGGCTTCTTCCCATAACTTACTTCTGCCTCTGTGCCTTTACAATGCAGTTGGCAATTTCAGAGAAAAACATATATATATATATATATTCCTTCCATCAATTTTATGTTGACCCTAATGCTGTTCCTAAAATGCCTTTTTGATATGCCTCTACAATGCTGTAGGTAAAACATTAGTCCACACTGCAGAAATGGTAGAGGGTTATTAGATCTCTAGTTAGTTATCAGGTGTTCTGCACTTCAAAGAAAGGTTGAAAAGACATCCAGTTGATAATGAATCTGGTCCTTTGTTTTTCTTTAGTTTTATATCCCTAAATTTTTTGTGAATTTTAATAGAGAGAAATGTTAGCATGAATATTTTTTGAGATAAGCTACCTTAGTGGGCACATTTTGCGGACACATGACATATTTCCTTCAAGTGAAGTAAATTACAAAATTAAAGCAGAGGAATTTCAAGATTACTAAGGAATTTCATTCAATTTGACGAAATATGCATTGCAACAAGAGGTCATCAATGTTGTGGGAAAAATGGAAACAATATCATTATTCAGGAAAAAAATCAAACTAATAATTTCTCTGTTGTTTGGCCCATCAATTCATGAATTAATTTCAAGAACCAAGTTTTAAAAGTAAAATTATTTTTCTTTCAATATTTTTATTTTTTAGTAAAAATTTTTTTAATGTCTATTTATTTTTGAGAGAGAGAGAGAGAGAGACTGTGAACAGGGGAGGGGCAGAGAGAGAGGGAGACACAGAATCCGAAGCAGGCTTCAGGCTCTGAGCTGTCAGCACAGAGCCCGACATGGGCCTCGAACCCATGAACTGCAAGACCATGACCTGAGCCGAAGTCAGACGCTTAACCGACTGAGCCACCCAGGCACCCTTTCTTCAAATATTTTTAAATTAATATTGAACATTTCTTTAAGTGTGTTTTGCAGACAAATCACCTCCTTTATGATACTGTCCTAGCATTGACATTTGATGGCCTGCTACCCAGTTGAAATACATATTCTTATGAAAATGATTAGTCTTTAGGAAATAAATACAACCTCGTTCAACTATGCCATTGTCATTGAGCTGAAAGCATTTTTGTGGCTATTCTGTTGAACTGCTAGTCCAACCCTGGGAGTTTTGTGTTTTTGTGTTACTATTTCCCTTTTAGAGGTCTAGAAACTGAGAATCAATGAGACGCCTTCTTTGAAAATGGGTCTTGATTCACTGAGTTTTCAAAACTGGGTCTTCGTTCAAAAATGGGATGAACAGGGGTGCCTGGGTGGCTCAGTCAGTTGAGCGACCGACTTCGGCTCAGGTCATGATCTCATGGTTTGTGGGTTCGAGCCCCATGTCGGGCTCTGTGCTGACAGCTCAGAGCCTGAAACCTGCTTCGGATTCTGTGTCTCCCTCTCTCTCTGTCTCTCCCCCAGTCGTGCTCTCTCTCTGTCTCAGAAATAAACATAAAAAAAATTTTTTAAAAAATGGGATGAACATTGGAGGAAGGCAGGCTGATTGGTCATTTCCTTTTATGTAGTTGATATACAATGTGACGCTAGTTTGAGGTATACAATGTAGCGACCCAGTATCTCTGTCCCTTATGGTGTGCTCGCCACCAAAGTAGCTGCCGTCCGTCACCACACAGCACTTACGGTCCCATTGACTATGTTCCCTATGCACTTCCTTTTATGCCCGTGACTTATTCATCCCATAATTAGAAGCCTGTGTCTCTCTTTTCCCACCCCTCCCCTCTAGCAGCTATCAAGTCGTTCTCTGTATTTATAGGTTTTAGTCTGCTTTCTGTTCGTTTATTTGTTTGTTTTTTAGATTCTACATATAAGTGAAATCGTGTGGTATTTGTCTTTCTCTGACTGAGCCATCTCACTTAGCATTAATACCCTCTGGGTCCATCCATGGTGTCTCAAATGGCAAGATCTCATCCTTTTTATGGCTGAGTAATATTCCATTTTATGTATATATATGTATGTGTACACAAACACACCTATACACACACATATTCCTTTTCCATTCATCTGTTGATGGACACATAGATTGCTTTCTATCTTGGCTATAGTAAATAATGCCACAATAAACATGGGGGTGCGCGTATCTTTTCAAATAGTGTTTTGTTTTCTTTGGATAAATACCCAGTAATGGGATTATTAGATCATATTATATTTATATTTTAATTTTTTGAGGCATGTCCATACCGTTTTCGACAGTGGCTGCACCAGTGTGCATTCCCACCAACAGTGCATGAGTGTTCCTTTTTCTCTACATCCTGGCCAAACCTTGTTACCTCTCTTCTTTTTGATTTTGGCCATCCTGACTAGCGTAAAGTGGTATCTCATTGTGTTTTGGGTTTGCTTTTCCCTGATGCTGAGTGATGTTGAGCATCTTGTCACGTGTCTGTTGGCCATCTGTGTGTCTTCTTGGGAAAAAATGTCTATTCAGGTGCTCTGCCCATTTTTTAAAATCAGATTGTTTTTCTGGTGTTGAGTTGTATGAGTTCTTCATGTAGTTTGGATATTAACCCCTTATCAGATGTACAGTTTGCAAATCCCTTCTCCCATTCAGTAGGTTGGTTGCTTTCTCATTTTGTTGATGGTTTTCTTTGCTGTGCAGCAGCTTTTTATTTTACTGTGGTTTCAATACTTTATTTTTGCTTTTGTGTCCCTTGCCTCAGGAGAAGTATGCTCAATGCCAAAGAAATTACCAGGCAGACTGATTTAAGTCCTAAGTCTGTATGTATTTAAACTTCACGAACCTCAATTCTCTGATTTTTAAAATAAAGAAAGTACCTATTTCAAGAGATAATTAGTAAGGCTAATTATCTTCCTTTACAGTGACTTTTGTGGATATTTAATAAGGCAAGTGCTGAATATGAATTCTTTGATTTTATAAGAACAGATCACCCTTGCCCTCTGACCTGTAAACATTTACAAGATGCCCATAGTTGGGAACAGAAGGCGGTGGCACTCAAGGTATCCCATCGGCCTCTCTCCAGCCACAAATGTTCTTCAGTGGAAGTCGGCTGCCACTTCCGATGATAAGTCTTCTCCTTTTCATTAGTAGCCAAAAAAGAATATCCCGTGAAATTCACACCTATAACAATGTGAATCATTATTTGGATGCAATTAATTTGTACATTATATGACAATATAGAAAGGTCGAGCAACTAAAAATCTAAATGACAGGGAAAAACCTAAAGCAAACATTATGAAGAAAGGAAGGTTAATTTTTAACAGATACAAATTAAATTAGCAAGGTGTTTTATTTGCAGCATGAAATGATTTGATTATTTGGCAATGAAGTCACTTTACACTGCCTTACGCAATATAATTAATTAATGTTAAGAATTTAAAGTTCCATATTACGCTAAATCGCTACTTTACTGGTTAAATCTGATCATATTTTCTCACCTAATCACCTGAATCCTGATTTAGAGACCACGTGATCAGTAAACCATTATCCAACCACAGAAAACATTTAATTTTTTTATTTTCTCTTTCATAAGCCTAGGGTCTCCTCTACACCCAGCCATACATAGTTGCTCAAGTTTTTATAACTAGGGTATGAAGAGATAAGAAATTAGCAAATGAATTTTGATTTTTAGATTGTGTCATTTCAACAGTTTTTCTTTCTTCCTATACTTCCTTCCCTCCCTTTGTTTTTCTCTCTCTCCATTCCTTCTTTGCTTTGTAAATAAAATTTATCCAGTGTTTCCATTTCTGCTCTGTAAAAGACATTATATTAACTTTTAGTCTAAAGAGAAAATGAAAGTTTAAGAAATATTATTCTTGGGGCACTTTGGTGGCTCAGTCAGTTAAGTATCCAACTCTTGATTTCAGCTCAGGTCACGATCTCCTGGCTTGTGGGTTCAAGCCCTACGTTGGGCTCTGCACTGATGGTGTGGAGCCTGCTTGAGAGTCTCTCTCTCCCTGTCTCTGCCTCTACCCTGCTCACTTGCTTGCTCTCTCCCTCTCTCTCTCAAAATAAATAAACAAAACTTAAAAGAAAAAAGAAATACTGTTGGCCTCAAGGGATTTCTATTTTGGTAGAAGAGAAAAAATATCATCAATCAAAGGATACAAATAAATAGAAGTAGAAATATCTAGGAATATTTGTGTGTGTGTGTGTGTGTGTGTGTGTGTGTGTGTGTGTGTGTGTGTAACAATGCACAGGGGAGCAATGTCCTGAGAAACTGCCATTACAGCAGCACATTTATTATCAAAAAATAAAAGAAAATAACCTTTAAGTGAGGTCAAATGATCGATAGTTTTAGAAGACGGAGAAGTGAATGGAAAGGATGGCCCTGACGGATGAAGCCATATGCCCTTATCTGCTGTCTAACAGCTATATTGTATTCTGTATGGAAGGCGTGTGGCGGTACCCATCTCTCGTGTCCTGTCCCCGGAGCCCTAGCTCTTCCTTATTCTGACAAGCCCAGGCGGGTCCCAATCGCTGTTGCGTAAAGGTAGCTACCAACAGAAATCTGGTTCCTCCTGGCCTCTTTTCCTACCAGCCGCCCGACACTCTCAAGTGACTACATGATGGCTTTTGACACGTAGGGAAGAATATAAGGAAACTTACATCAAACAGAGATGACAATGGCTGGGAATTACATTGACATGACTCTCTTTAAAGATTCTTCAGTGGCTTGAGGAACAAGAGAGGGTGAATTCTTCTGGTACAATTTTGGTGTAAATGAGTGGGCTTTTCTCTACTCCATTGTGCATAACTCAGCTGTTTTATGTGCAGATCACCTTTTACTCTCTCTCAAAGAAGCGCTACCATGGAATAATGTACTGCAGGTGGCATTTACCCCCCAAGTGACGTATCTGGTAGTTCGGTGCTTCGCTGGGACAATACTTCATAAACCCACCCGCATACGAGCTGGGTTGTCGCTTAGTTATTTCACCAGGGCTCAGAGTTGAGGTTTCCTTGGCCAACTCCTTAAAAGCTACTTTAAATGCAGTTTAGTAGAACTCTTGTGAAAACGGATTTCTACTAGTAGCAAAAATAATATCTCATAACTGACCTCTACAAAGTATAATTAATCTTTTTAAACATATCAATAATGATTATAACTACGAATATATTTTATTTTTCTGTGGAAGAAAGTGAGTTGTTTTGGTGCAGGAAATAAAGCACACCTTCTTTGTGAAAGTCTATAGAAACATTCCCAATATATTATCTAACATATGGCCCCTTATTAAAAAGGACACCACATTAGAATAACAGGAAGACACTATTTAAAAAAAAATATATATATATATATATACATATATATATGTATACATGTATACATGCATGTATATATATGTATATATATGTATATGTATATGTATATACATGTATATATGTATATGTATATATATGTGTGTATATATATATATGTATATATATATACATACACACCCTTTATTCTGTTACTTAGAAATGGGAATACTTTTACTGACTTGGAATTTTTAACTTGGATGTGATAATGGTTTAGAATAATGATTACTAAGATCATATGGCTGATCTAGATATAACCAAGACTCTTCATCGAGGGGGAAAAAAGGAGGGTATAGAATTTCCACATTATACAAAGCATGTTTTTAGATTTCGGGTTTTCTTTTATTTTTATGGAGTCTGGGACTATAAACACTCTGGCTGAGCATTGCTGTTACTCATCTTGGCTTCCTGTCCGTGTGTTATTTATACATCCGTGCTTCTCAAATTTATTAAGATTTACTTGCCTTTTCTGTGTATCTCCAAAGCACTATATTCTGTTGACTAATTCTTTTAAAGATTCCCGTCTCTGGCATCATCCGTCTTTTCCTAAGCACTGACTATTTTGAGCTCAATATTGTGTTCACAGGGCAGAGGGCCTGTTGACTTCCCCACGATGAAAACATTACTGAGTTATGTGCAGGGACCTGAAGTCAGAATCTGGCCCCGAAGTTGCTTGAGATTCTTCATGGGGAGAGTTTTCCAGCTCTCTTTTTGTTCCTGCCCAGAGCCATTGGATGCCTCTTAAATCACTGACAGAAAATTTAGGTCAACACATTGCCCAAGGTCATTTAAATTTCAAATCTGCTGCCACTTTCGTGCTTGCAGCTCTTGGGAGAGAAGGGCGCTGTGTCTACACAGTGTGGGAACTAGAGCCAGGAACCTGGCACAGGAACGTTCAGCTGCAGAAGTACGTCAGGAAGGTTAGAGAGTCTAAACTGACAGGCTGCCTTCTGACTCAGGGCTGAGCTGGGCACAACAGCCAGTGATGAGGGTGAGTCCCTTTGCCCAATTTTATAGTGCTTGTTACCGTTCCGGATTTAGCCATATATAGATTTTTTAATTTATGTTTTGGTAAGCATAGAAGGTATTATCCTGGCTCCGTAGAAATGATCTGTGAGCAAGACATACATTCCGTGAAGTGTTTAAATAAGTCAACGGGTGGGAACAGAATACCTGGTGTTTCTAGTTCTCCTGGGCCAGCACAGAGCACAGACCCAAATAGGGCCCCTGGATTCAGCCTAAAATTACAATTGGATACATTCTGCTCTGTGCATGTTGTCAGCTGTCATTCTAGTTACTTTTATGCCATTTGGCCCTGAATATGCTGAGTTCCAGAAACAAGCACACCTAGCAATCAGATTTTGGTTTCTCAGTCCTCTTCTCCAATAAAAGGTAAGAGGGCTTGTTGGAGAGATGGTCAATTCAGTGTCGGCACTGGGAAAGTACAAGATGAGCCAGAAAATAAGGAAATGCTTTAAAATTGGCAGTGGCATGGTGAAAGACCACAGAAGCCAGCTTAAAGGAACTGCTGATGGCCAAATCTTGGATAATACAAGTGATAACATCAATAACAAAAGAACAAATTATAACCCATAGATAGCATCAAATAAATATCCTTGAGTCCACATTGATATAAATAAATCATTGAATAAGCAATAAAATATACAAAAGAATTCTTTCCTACAACAGAATTCCAATTAATAAATGTAAAAGGAGTGACGGGTTTCTTTTAAAATTATAATCTATAACATGGAGTATTACTCAGCCATGAAAAAGGATGAGGTCATGCCGTTTGCAACGCCATGGATGGAGTTAGAGGGTATTGTTCCAAGTGAAATTTGTCAGACTGAGAAACCCGAATACCATACGATCTCACTCCTAGGTGGAATCTTTAAAAAAAAGCAAAAAACAAACAAACAAACAAACAAACAAAACAAACAAACAGATGAATAAACCAAAAAGCAGAAGCAGACCTACACACAACAAACTGATGGCTGCTGGTGGGGTGGGGTGGAGGGATGGAGGAAATGAAAAGTGTTAACAGCACACTTATCCTGTTGAGCACTGAGTAATGTATACAGTTGTTGAACCATTATATTATATCCCTAAAATAAATATAACATCGTATGTTATACTACAATATAAAATTTCTTTACCTCACACGACAAATCCATATGTAGGCCACACGATTTAAAGAGTGTGATATATATATACATATATATATATTATATATGTATTACATATTTTATGTTAAATATATATTTTTAAAAACAAACTGGAATTGTATTCTTTATATATTTTTTATATTTATATATGTATTATATATTATATTTATATTTTAAAATATATATATTTATATATTTTTTACATATTTATATATTATATATATAATTTTTAAAAACACAATCTGGAGCTGTGTTCTCCATGTTCTTTCTTTTTCCATTTAAACTAAACATTTAAATATTATTATATGGATCTGGTATAGGGGAGTTCATTAGCACTGTTAATGTGTATTGTGACATTCCTACCAGTGTCTAACATATTTATTACCAACTTAATAATTTGGAAATTCAGTTCATTGATTCAGGGGTTATATAATTTATTTTCCAAATACATACCTTATTTTCAGTTAATTTTTGTTTATGTCTAATTAAACTGTGGTCGTAGAATATGTTTGATACCTTTTGCTGTAATTCATTGATACTTGGTTTGCAGCCTGAATTTAGTTTCCACAAATGTTGCATGTAGGCTTTAAAAGAATAAGAATTTTCTAATTTCTGGGTTGTGTGCCATCTATGGCTATTTAATCAAGCTTATTAATTATGCTATTTAACTTGTTATCTTTGTAAATATTTTTCTTATTTGATCTGCCCATTTTAGAGACAGGAATAATACAAAAAAATCTCTTTATGATGGATTTTCCTACTCCGCAGATAATTATTTTGATTTTTGCTTCATATATTTCAAAGTTATATTATTTGATGTGAATGAGTTTAGAATTGCCAAATCTTATTTGTTAACTGTCTCTTTTTATGACTGTAAAGTGACCCACTGTCTCTCCTGTTGCTTTTTTGTTTAAGCCTATATTTTGATATCACCAATCTGTAATTATTATTTGCTTGGTACATATTTTTATCCTTTTATTTTCAACATTAATATGCCTTAGAGCCTTAGGTATATTACTTACAATAACATATGGTATATTTTTTAAATCCAGTGTGGCGATCTGTCTTCTAAATGGGATATTTGATCCATTTATATATACTGTATTACCAACGTATTCAGAAATGTTTCTATAGTATCATTTTCAGCTTTTATTGGCCTGCCTTTTCTGGTTATACTCTTTCGATACCTATTTTTATTGTTTATATTCCATTATTCCTATCTATATTTTGTCCATTATAACTCTATTCCTGTTCTTGTACTAATTAACATTAAAAATAGAGCAAGATTTTAAAATCAACAAAAGTTCCGTTTAATCAGTTTTTCTGCCCTACTCCTGAATAACACTGAGTAACTTAACTCTGATCACCTCCTTCAATATTTTGCTTCATTTTTTAATACTTCCCAATTGGTGTTACTTTTGTTGTTCTATATGATCTGTACTTGCCAGAGTTTGATGCATGTTTACCTGTGTATTTGTTTACCATTCTATCTTGTAGCTCAGATTTTAATGAGGTAATTTCTCTTCTTCCTGAAGCTTATTTTTAGAAGTTCAATCAGTGAGGGTCTGCTCCTGCTCAATCTGAGTTATAATCTACAAACACATGTATATGGTTCTCAGTCTTAAGTGAAGAAGCCAGCCACACAATTCTAAGTCAGCAGCAATTTTCATTTAGTCTGCGAAGGGTGACTGTGGCGTCTGGCTTCCATCATGGCTGAAAGGACGGCAGTCTAATTACAGTTTCTTTATACGTAGTTGTAATCCTTTCCCAGGGCTGCCGTCACCAACTAGGACAAACTGTGTGGCTTAAAATAACAGAAATATATTGTCTCAAGAGTTCTGGAGGCCAGAAGTCCGAGAGCAAGGTGTTGGTAGGGCCATGTTGCCTCTGAAGTGTACAGGGAAGGATGCATTCAATGCCTCCCTTGTCGTTTCTGGCGGTTTTGCCGGAATTCCTTGGTGTCCCCTGACTTGTCGATGTGTCCCTCCAGTCTTTGTCTCTGCATTCACAAGGACATCTGCCCTTTGTGTTTTTCTTCCTCTGTCTCTCCTCTTCATTTATAAGAATAGAGTAAAATTGAATTTAGGGCCCGCTGTACTCTAATATGACCTCATCGAAGCTAATTAGATATCCAGAGATCCCACCTCCAAATAAGGTCAGATTCGGAGGTTCCTAGAAGAACGTGAATTGGGAGGGGGAGCCCCATTCACCCCAGTCCAGTGTTGTGCCTTTTCTCTATGGCTATTTTGAATGGTTATTTATTTATTTATTTATTTATTTATTTATTTATTTATTTTTGAGAGGGAGGGAGGGAGAGAAAGAGAGAGAGAAAGAAAGTGTGAGTGGGGGAGGGGGGCAGAGATAGAGGGGGGACAGAGGATCAGAAGCGGGCTTGCCACTGATAGGCCGACAGCAGTGAGCCCAATGCAGGGCTCCACCTCACGAATGACAAGATCATGATCTGAGCCAAAGTGGGACGCTCAACAGACTGAGCCACCCAGAACCCCTACGGCTATTTTAAAACCATCCACATCTATGGATATAGTATTTTTCAGTATATGTGCTCCATCAGAGAGAGGAATCCACACATATTTATCGAATTGCACACCGCTTTCGTCTGTATTGTATATGTGATCAAAATCTGAGAATAGATGTTTTTAGCTCTGGAAATTAGTGATTTATTTTAACATATTTTTCGCCATAAGCAACTACTCATACCATCCCCGTGATACACTTCTTTTTATAACCTGCACTGGGCTACTGACCATTTGGCGCTTTAAGAGTTGACTAGAATACGGAGACGTGGATTGGCGAATCCTGGGGGATTGTTCTCTTGACCTATTTAGTTCAATATCTGATTTCATTTGTTTGCTTAATTAAATTATGCAATGCCCGGATTTAAACAGCCTCCCTTGAAAGCGAGCTGGGAGTTTTTGACAGATGTCTGGCACTTGATTGTGAGTCCATCAGGATATGTCAGTAAGACGTACTTACCTCTTTTAACTGCGAAACTTTGGTGAAACCTGAGAAATTTGGCAGTTTCTACTGCCTTTGATTACACTGCTTGCTGAATGACAGGCAGCCTTTGGCCATCTCAACATTGCTTTACATGTAATCTTCTTGAAGACATTTTAAAAGATGATTAGAAATCCAAGTGCGTGTTGGAATTTAAGTGTACTACTATCATTGAAAGTAATTAAATGGAAGTGACAATGTGGACGAACCAATTACATCCCAGCATAGCTAAAATATAATTAACCTGAATGAGCAACAGTAATTCTGTCAGAACTGGCCTCTCTACCTGGAGGCTTGGCAAGCCTTCTTTTCCGTGTTGACTTTAAGATGCATCCTGATGAACCAATGGTATTATGCGTATCAAATGGGAAGGTAAAAAGGTCTGAGAGTTGAAGAAACAGGATATTTTATCCAAAGTTGGCTTTGAATTTATTCCAGTTTCGTGTGTGTGTGTGTGTGTGTGTGTGTGTGTGTGTGTGTGAAGCAAATGTTTAAGTGGCTAAAAATGGAGAGACTCGTGTACTGCTACGTTATGAGAGGAATACAGAACAGTTTTCAGTGAGGAAAAAGTTTCCCAAGAATTTCTTCAGGTCACTTTAGAGCTGTAGTCCTTCAGACATAGTTGGGACATCAGTCTTACTGGTTGTGAAGCATGTGAATCATCGTGCTACCCAGAAATCAGAGAAGTGGTTTAAAAGGTCACTGTTCTATTAAGTCCGCTGTGTTCTAAACTATTTGAGAGACGACTGGAAAACACTGGCGAGTTGGTCCATCAGGCTACTTACAGTGGCCCAGCAGAAATGGGCAAAAGATGAGTTACAGAGTCATGTCTTGCTGACCTTGTTGAGAAAGACTAATTTCTGCAAATTAAAAAAAAAATGAAGTAAAATTGCACTTTTGGTCAGGTCAGATATAACCTCTCAAGGGAAACATTTCAACACGGTCACGTCCCAGAACCAAGAAACCGCTGTGTTCCGGCACATCTGAGACACCGGGCCGCCCCTCTGCATGCCTCAGCCTTGAGGCCAGGGCCTTAGTCAAGAGTCCCCCAGAAGCGTTTGTCAGGGCGGCCTCAGGGATGGCCAGCGTGCTGACGGCAGTTACCCAGCAAATCCTGGTCACGTGTTTTCTGGCCCTGCTGCTCTGTCACTTTGAGACCTTCTGCTTCCTCTAGGTGGGTGTTTGACATTTGCTAATTTGGATTGTTGAAAGACGCACGGAGGTACATCAACCACTTTAGGAGTTTGTTGGAAGGGAGCTCCAAGGAGCTGCACGACACGAGAGACGTTTATGGGCAGAGGGGGGTGCGGCGCGAGGAAGTTCTGCTAGGCAACAAAGCAGGTTGGTTATTGCGAAGTCACTTTCGTTGAGGGGATACCAGGGGGCTCTCGGGCAGGTTTCCTTACTGGTGCTTCCCATGTGATTCCCGCTGGACTGGTTCAAGGTGCCATTTTGGGGAGAGCCAACACTATAATGAAGTCTGGGTTTGGTGTCCCGGGACCCGTCACAGGCAGCTCCCCTTGGGGCCGGTTGTCTGGTCTGTAACCAGATACATCGGAGATGTTAAAAGTTGTCCTCCACACCCTGGGGGACCCATTTAAAATTCCTAAAGATTTTGAGATGCTGTAGTTTGTTGGCAAGTTTTCCAGAGGACTCCGTTTTCTTCGGGCGAGAGTGCCAGCTAGAAAGATCCACTTCCGGTCAGCCTTGGCCCCAGGAGTTTCAGTATCCCTTCATCACTCCAGAAGGCATCAGGGGCCTTGTGAATGTGGGACCAGGTGGCCATGGCGCCTTGCACTGTCCCACAGGGCGGCGGTGAGGCCTGCCAGGCTGTTCTCACCGATACTTAAATTAACATAAACTGTGTGAAAGCAGAAATGTGCTTCCTCCGTCTCACTAGCCACGTTCCTGGTGCTGGCAGCCACGTGGCTAGAGGATCCCATAGTCCTCACAAAGGAACGTTTTTGCCATCACAGAACGTTCTTTTGGAAAGTCCCCCTTCCGGACAAACAAACCCAGCAACCCTGTGCCTGAAAGTGATGGGTATCGTTAAAGTCGCCTTTAAGCCATTATTTGTTACTCAATGATCTAGAAAGTTACTAATGAACAGAACATGGTGGGGGTGGGGGGCAGGGAATGTATTTCAATTCCACATTTTACCCAAATGGTCTTTGTGAGCAAAGAGTGGTGAGGAAGCCATCAGTGGAAACGGGGCAGGAGGCCCCCATCTCCAGGACTCCATTATTCTGAGGAGCTTTCCACCCCCATTTGTCTTGATGACTTTGCCAGCTGCTAAAACGAAACTTCGTTAAATTTAAAAATCTTTGGGGCGCCTGGGTGGCTCGGTCGGTTAAGCGTCCGACTTCAGCTCAGGTCACGATCTCGCGGTCCGTGAGTTCGAGCCCCGCGTCGGGCTCTGGGCTGATGGCTCAGAGCCTGGAGCCTGCTTCCGATTCTGTCTCCCTCTCTCTCTGCACCCCCCCCCACGTTCATGCTCTGTCTCTCTCTGTCTCAAAAATAAATAAACGTTAAAAAAAATTTTTTTTTTAAATTTTTAAATCTTTAAGTGCCGGGGCGCCAGGGTGGCTCAGTTGGTTGAGCGTCTGACTCCGTTTCTGCTCAAGTCGTGATCTCACAGTTTCGTGAGTTCAAGCCCCACATCGGGCTCTGTGCTGATGGTGCAGAGCCTGCTTGAGATTCTCTCTCTCTCATTCTCTTCCCCCCCCCCCCACTCACGCTGTCTCTCTCTCAAAATAAATAAATAAACTTGAAAAAAAATTTAAAAATCTTTAAATGCCATCTTTGTTTTTGCTGAACACTGCTGTGCCATTTGCAGTGGTCACAGGACGAGCCCCGAAGGTTTGTCGGGGAGATCAAGGCGATAACACCTACTTTAAAGTAATAGGGCTGTTTCCTTCATCTCAATTACTCGTCTCTTTTTCTTAGCTCCTGGCACCGATTCAAGGCTAGTGTGATTAAACGATCCTTCCGAAATCGGTGAGCGTCAAAGCAATTTTAAACACTTTATGAAAATACCGCATGCTGAAAAGCACACACATCACCATGAGGGGACAACTCAAGAAAATATCACCAGGTGACCACACCTGTGCCACTCCTGACATTCGAAGCCCCCAGAGCCTTCTCTGTGCCCCTCCAGATAACGATCTCTTCCTTTCTCCACGGAAGTAGCCCCTGTCCTCCCTTCTTAGACGGTGTATTATTCGGCCCTATTTTTGGAAAGGATTCCTATGATATGAATTTTTAATGTCTGGCTTCTTTGGTCAGCCTTATGCTTCCTCCAGGCATATTGTGGCTCACGGGTGTGTTTTTATTTTCCCATTTCTACTGTAGTCCTGTCTTCCACGGAATGAATATGCCACACTGTACCCACCCTCCTGTTGCTAGACATCTGGGCTGATGGATTGTTAGGAACTTTCCTGTACGTTTCATTTATTTGATGCGCATTTCCAGGTGTTCCTGTTGGTCAGACCTCATGGTGCATGTTTTGGATTTTAAAATGGAAGGGCCTGCGGGCAGAATGTGTAATTCAGCTGGCTCTTCTTTAAAAACGGAACGTGGGGGGCGCCTGGGTGGCGCCGTCGGTTAAGCGGCCGACTTCAGCCAGGTCACGATCTCGCGGTCCGGGAGTTCGAGCCCCGCGTCGGGCTCTGGGCTGATGGCTCGGAGCCTGGAGCCTGCTTCCGATTCTGTGTCTCCCTCTCTCTCTCTGCCCGTCCCTCGTTCATGCTCTGTCTCTCTCTGTCCCAAAAATAAATAAACGTTGAAAAAAAAAATTTAAAAAAAAAATGGAACGTGGGAGGGTTTGGGGATTTTTGGTTCCGGTTTTAGAAGGGGATAGAGTGTTTGCAGGAACGTCTGGTTTGGACGGGGCAAGTCTGCCACAACGGATCTGTGAGAGTTTTGCACCTTAGTGAATACAGTCGTGGTGGCTCTAAGGAAGCAACCCCGTGAACTCTTGGCAGTAACTAACCTTTCTACTCTCTGCTTCCGGTCATCCACACCCTGGCTGTAATTAGACTCATTTGCCACAGTGTCCAAAGACAATGTCAGTCACCGGGGGAGAACCAAGGATCTCATCATGTTTGTGCTCAGAGAGGCACAGGCTTTTGGGGACAGCCTAGAAAAATGACCCTAATATTTGTAGGTGAAGTGCATCTTTAACGAAAGTCCTGATTTGCCTGTTGGAAGGAGAGGAAATTTGGTAGGACCATAGGTGAGAAAGGGACATCCAAGGTCCCGTGTTTCTCTGATAAGAGATTTTTTTTTTTTTTTTAAATCTTGCAGCACGGAGGGTGACAAATGTCACAGTCTTTCCCTTGAGCGAGAGGAGAGGATTAAAATCAGGAAGAGACCTTTTCCCACTGTGGCCACATTTGGCCAGAACAGTTTGATTAAGACCTGAATTAGAAAATGGAGAGCTGAGTGGAGGGAGGGGAAAGAGGTCTTGCTTTCTCAGCAGGATCGCAAAGCCCAGCTTGAAAACAATCGTTAGCCGTCGTGAAGGGCAGCACCTATGTAGCCAGCATCACATGCTGCCCTTGACATTTGGCTGCTTATTACCAGCACCCAGCCAGGGAAGCCACTGACGGGGAGGGTCCGAGAAGGCTTCTGGCAGAAGCACGTCGACCAAATTTTGCCTTCAGTCCGAGGGAAGGGAACACTGTTTGGGCCACCACCACACGAGATCAACTTGCCTCGGACTCTCTGGGGATGGGGCCCAGGAATCCGTGGTGTTTGTTTTGTTTTGTTTTGTTTTGTTTTGTTTTGTTTTGTTTTTTCAGAAGCATCTAGGAGATTTTCCTATGCAGTCAGGTTTGTGAACCACCCATTAAATACAGCCTGGCTGTGTTTGGCTTATCTTCTCTCCAAAAGATAAGGGGTTAGTTATCTAGGTTTCATGGTTTTCTAGGGAGAGGTCACTTCACATTAAAAAAAGGTTCATGGTTTTCATTTTTCTACTTCACAGACACCAGAAAGGAGGAGGCCGTGCCGTAGGTAAATATCTTGTTTGGAGGCAGCTGATACAAGCTGCAGACACAAGGTCGCTGGGGTGCCAGAAAGTACTGAGACAGGTTTTCTTGGTGGGGTCAAGTCTGAGACAGTGGCTAGATATTTCACACAAGCTACCCCGGGAGCCTCAGGGCGAACCTCCCTCATTGCCTTGGAGTCTAATGTACCGATGTTTGGGGGGACGACTGTGGGGAATTGTTACTCTAAGCATTCTCCAGATTCTTCTGTCTCATTTGCATCATACACCCATTCATTGGTAATTACGAATTTTAATAACTGTTGAGCACATAGTATCACGCCAGGTATCAGTGTAGATACTGAAAATACAATGGTGAAGATAAGGTTCCTAACATTTAGATCTTATTCTTCCCTCACTTCAGCTATTGTTTCTTATTCCTACAAGTGTCTTTTGTTTTATGTGGTCCATCTGCTTAAAATCTATCTTGAAGTCGATAACCGCATTTTACGTGCAGGTGAAAATCACTGCTCTCTGCAAAAGGGCTTGTTGTGCCAGCACAGTGCCAAAGAAGGTGGCTCACGGTTTACTCTTTTTTCTTCTCTTTTTCTTATTGGCTTTTGGCTGACTTCTTGAACGGCAACAGTTGCCAGGTGTCCAGGCTCATCGAAACAGAGCTGTTCTCTCCGGAGCTCAGGAAGGTCTTACTTGGGGATGGCTTTGGACCACCAGGGGTATTTCCCCCCAACTCCCGTGATTTTCTTTTTCGTAATTGGTCTGTCTCACCGAGATCTTTCTCAGATGGCACTCTGAGCTTTTCATTTCCCTCCCTAAAGCCCTTAACTTTCTCCCTCTGTCGTTGAGCACAGAGATCAAACTCTTCAGCTCCTCTGTCGAGGCCCTGGAGATGCAGACCTCGCCTGATCCCCTGCTAGTCGTTCCTAGCCTCCTTCTCCCCAAACCATTTATACAGTTCTCCAACAGTGCTGTGCTAGTTCATTCCACCTTGGTTCAAACAAGCCCTCTCCCCGGGGTGGCTTCCTGCTAACTCCTCAGTCTTCAGAGTTCAGTTCGGATCCAAGAACACTTCTCTGAATACCCACAGGTTCAGATTCTTCTGACCGTGCCTCTGTAGTCCCACACCCTGTAGTAGTCGGTGCTGCCTTCCGCTTGGCTGCTCCCTCCATCTGGACGCCTCACCTCCTTCAGGGCAGAGCATCTGCTCTGAGTACCTGGAACAGCATAGACACTGAATAAATGCTCCATCAGTTGGAGCTGGGTCCCATTTGGTTATGTTGGCACATGGTGGGCGTTGTATAAATGCTTGCTAAAAGATTAAGTGGATAAAATGGGCTGGTTATACTTGTATTTCTTGTCTCCTGGATACTCCATATTGTGTAAGAGTCTATTAAAAATGAAGCGGTGTATTTATTTATCTAAGTATATGGGGACTGGCCGTTGATGAGCAGTTGTAATGATGCAGATTAGCAATAGAAATACCTAGTCAGTCGATCCTCTTTGATTTTGAGCTGTTACCCAAAAGGATATTGAGCCATAAAATAACTTACATCCTCTGTGTCTGTCCCACCCAGTGTGTGAGCTGCAAGCCACCGGTGGCAAATGACCAGTTGATGCAATAAATTTAAATATATTTTAAAATTCAGTTCCTCGGTCTCAATGGCTACATGAAACTAGTAGCTGCCATACTGAAAGCATCCACATCAAATATTATGTTTAAATTAGTTATTCAGTGACAGTTTCATTAACTGGAAGTTTGCCCATTTTGCTTTTATTGTGGATAAGTAAAAATACGAGAAGAAATACGGTGGTTATAAGTAAATACTCTTCAAAGTAGGATGACTACTTTATATAAATCTGCTTATAGCAACTAAAAAGCACTTGTGAAATTCGTGCCAAGTAAATATTAAAGAAGATACTCCATAGGAATTCCCAGATAAAACTCACATTCCCTTGAAAAAAAATCTGCTACTTTGGATTTCAGTGTAATTCATTATTGTGGTGGTTTCCAAGTTAGGGCAAAATAAGCCTAATTGTAGGATTTATGTTATTTTACCACACTTAGGCTGATTGCATTTCATGAAAGCTTTTACAAATATATATAATTTTGTAAGATCATTTTCTTTTTTTTTTTTTAATTTTTTTTTTTAACGTTTATTTATTTTTGAGACAGAGACAGACAGAGCATGAACGGGGGAGGGGCAGACAGAGAGGGAGACACAGAATCGGAAGCAGGCTCCAGGCTCTGAGCCATCAGCCCAGAGCCCGACGCGGGGCTCGAACTCACGGACCGCGAGATCGTGACCTGGCTGAAGTCGGACGCTTAACCGACTGCGCCACCCAGGCGCCCCTAAGATCATTTTCTTAAGTCAGGCTCAGAAACACTAGGTGTGTGTAAAACACAAAACAGTAAATGAGGATTCATTAAAACATAATATTTTGGTGCATTTATTCTGAAGGTTTTAATTGACACTATAGCATGGTATATACCATCTTTGAAAGCGTGAAGAAAGGACTGGCCTTATGCAAACACTTCATTCATAAGACAGACATTTGAGATGCGTGTACCCTGTGTATGGCATTATAACAAAGAGTGCGAATATTTCCCCAAACATTTTTTTATTGGGTCGTTAAAATTTGCTGTAGCTACAGGGAAACACATTTTTGAAAATCTATCCTCCGTTGTACTGGATAAAGCTATAGGGAATAGAAATGTTTAAGCCACAAAAGCTCAAGCTTGATAAAACTCTGATACCATTTCTGTTGGTTTGTCTGAAACAAGATTTCAGGAGCTTGAAACCTCTTGGGTCAAACAAAGTCAGCTGTTAGAGGGTTTTTCCACATAAGATTGCCTCCACCATGGTAAACTTTGTATTAGATTTCTTCTGGTACAAAATACAGTTTTACTACGTTAGGAAATACAAGAAAAGCGGTAAAGAAGAGAGGTAACATCTTTCTTTCCGTGCCTGGAACTTATGGTCCTTGAACAGACCACTCTAGTTTAAAACATCTCCTTTGGTTACTGACTTTTCTCGGGAGTTCTTTCCTTTTCCTCTCCTGGAGTGGAGGTCCTTACAGCTGAGCTGTCTTCAGTTCCTTTTTCTCTCCGAGTATTGGGAGCCGAGAGCAGAGCCGGCTCATGTTTTCACGTTGCTCTTCTGACGTCTGTGTCCACAGTTTTATTTGTTAAGAAATAATATCAACGTCTAGCGCCAGTCACGTATCAAGGGCTTGCTGTATGCAGGGGTGGTGCAGGGTTGATGTGCAGGGGTTGATATGCAGGGGTGGTGCCGGGTGTGTTGGCAAAAAATGCTCTCAACCAGCCTAGGAGATAGTTGACTCCACATTCTGAAAATGAGGAAAAGCAAGGAGTCACGGAGGTCCTATTGCTAAAGTCAGAATCTGAACACAGGCAGAGGCCAAGCTGTTTTGTACAACACCGTATCGCCTCCCTGGAAAGGCACCCTCTCTATTCACTTCAGATTCAACTGATGTCTTCACAGTGTAGGGGGGCGGACAGAGCTTCCCTCAACCCTCTTAGGGTCCCTGGCTAGCTCTGAAAGTTAAACATACAAAGACAGATTAACAAGAGCAAAGCATGCAAATTTCTTGGATGGCAGTCTTATGGGATACAGGAGACTTCCTAAGGAAATAAAGACTGGAAGAAATTGTTGTGACCCAAGTATTTTTATGCAAGGTTTGATGAAGAGTGGATAGAAATATGATAGGTCAGAGAATGTGAGTTAAGTGTAGTAAACGGGGGGGGAAATGTAGTGAGGTCTGTGGTTCTTCTAGGAGTCCCTTAGTCTTTGAAGGTAAGGGTGTTCCTTTCCTCAGGGTATTGGGATGTACCTCCCACAGGAGAGTTTTAGGACCTGTAAGGGTGGCCTTCCTGCTTCTGCCATTTTTTTCAAACTCCATCAGCTTAAGATATTCACCACTATGCCAAGATGCCAAATTTTGGGGTAGTGTGTCCTGAAACCCACCAAGAGGTATGAACCATGGAAATGATAAGCTACTTTTTCCAAAAGGCTATAAGAATGTATCCAAAAGCCCTCGCTTCTCCCACTGTGACTTGATTCCTCCGATGGTAGGTCCATTGTTAAATCACTAAAGAACTAATTTCATGTTTTAGAGACCTGGTCCTCTGACCACCTGCTTACCTAAAATAGAAATACCAAAATCATAAAACATTTTATTTTATTTTCAGCCAAGAGATTACAGGGAAAAGACATTTCTCCAAAGACATACAAACAGCCAATGAGTAGCCCATGAAAATATACTGAACATCATTAGCCATCACAGAAATTCAAATGAAAGCTACAAGGGGATCCTGCATCATATGCATTTGGATGGCTATAATGAAAAATAATTACCCAGTGTTGCCAAATATGTGGAGAACTGGAACCTCATGTGTTGCTGGTGGGAATGTAAAACAGTGCAGTCGTTTTGGAAAACAGTATGACCGTTCTTCTAAAGGTTGACATAGACTTACCATATGAGGTATCAGTTTCGCTCCTAGGTATATACCTAATGGAATGGAAGCATCTGGGCGCACAAACACTTGCACACACATGTCCACAGTACTGCCATTTATAATAGCCAAAAAGTAGAAATAACACAAATATCTATTAGCTGGTGAGTGGATGAACAGAAGTGGTATACCTGTGCAATGGAATATTCTGGGGGAATAAAGAGGAATGAAGTGGTGATACATGCTACAGTGTGGATGACTCTTGAAAACGTGCCGAGTGAAAGTAGTCACAGAAGACCACGTGTTGTACGATTCTATTTACACAGCCTGCTGAGAGTGTCTGTAGAGACAGAAAGCAGATCATTGGTTTCCTAGGGCTGAGTGAGGAGTAGGGAGTGGGTGTCATGAGTATAGGGTTTCATTATCAGGAGGATGAACGTGTTCTAAATTTAGGTTGTTGCAATGGCTGCACAATAGTGAATATACCAAAAATCATTGTATCGCATGCTTTACATAGGAACATTTTATGATATGTAAGTTATATGTTAGTAAAATGGGTGTTGTTAAAGAATCACGTGAAAAATAGATCTCAGGATTGTTTAAATTAGCTATTGACTAGAATAACCCACAAGTGCATTTTTATAGATTTTCTTATGAACTATTGTTAGTCCACATAAATGTGTTTACATTTTAAGTTTTGTCTTTCATTTTTTCCTCTCTGTTCCGTCAAAGCTAAGGCTCAGTACTTGGTTCTTGGAAGGAAGGAAAAAAATACGTAAGGACAAAAGGTTGATTTTTATAGATCTTCCACTGTTGCCTAAAAATCACCTCTTCTAGACTTGTGATGACTTTCTCACTCAGGGAAATGAGCCTGATGTTCTTTCAACCAGTCCAGTGTGAAAACTCTTATGCCTTCTCTCTAATCCCTTTTTTTTTTAAGTTTATTATTTTGAGAAGGGGAGTGGGTAGGGAGAGGGATAGGGAGAGGACCAGAGACAGAGAGAGAATCCTAAGCAGGCTCCACGCTGCCAGCTCAGAGCCTGACACGGGGCTTAATCCCAAAAACCGTGAACCTGAGCTGAAATCAAGAGTCAGATGTTTAATCAACTGAGCCACCCAGGCACCCCTCTCTAACGCCTTCTCAAAGCATAATGATGTAATGGGGAGAGTAAGGGCTGGGGATCCGACAAATGTGGGTTCAATGGTACTTCTGCCTTCTGTAAGCTCTGTGACCCACGACCAACCTTTTAGCTTCCCGAAGCATTTTTCTTCCAACTGCCTCCGTGTTTTAATCAAATCAGCAACGATGTATGTCAAGTGCCTGGCGTTTAGTAGGCTCTTGATAGATGCTTTTATGTTATTAGCCATGACCCAGCCTCCCCAAAGAGGGCATCGAATGCAACTTAAGACTGAAATCTGTGTTAGTACTGGAGTACCTGAAAGACCCTTGCTGCCACCACGCCCCTCCCTGAAGCACAAATCTCTCCTACCCCCAATCTCGCGGCCGATGCCTGAAATCCCACGGTTACAAGCTCTTTTCAGCAATTCAGAATATTTGATCATGGTGTAAATGAAGGTGCCAGTTGGAGTAAAAATATTCTAAACAATGATATTTCATGTCTGGATCAATGTAAATGAGTTTTTCTTCCTTATGAAAACAAAGCAGTGAAGGCTTTACTAGTACGGCATACAGGAGCCAAAGGACACACTACGTGCCCAAAGATGAGCTGGAAAGAAATCACTCACTTGGGATGGCGGCCATGATCACGTATGCAGAGCAGGTCTGTGGTTTGAGGGGGCTTAGTGAACAACGACGACCGTTCAGCCCCGCCCTCAACTTGCCTTATTCCTTCTCTCCCTTGAAGAGCACATCTGTACAGAGACACTACTTTCCAGCCCTGGTCATTGTGAGATTCCCCGCACCACAGCGTTGGCCCTGACAGAAGATGACTTTCACAATCCTGCCTTGGCTGGTCCTGGCTGTGTCAGTGGGCAGCCCGTCACTCTTCCCCCTCCTTATGCATAAATCCTGAGTGAAAGAGAATGGACAAGAGATGCAGAAAAGCCTGTCTACCCGGGGAGAATCCGTCTCTAATTCTTCAGGGGGGGGCAGCTCTGGGCCATTTTCAAGTGATGCTACTCTGGGCCATTTTCAAGTGATGCTATTGTTGCTCGAGGCTCAACTAGTTTGCATGTCCCAGCAGAGGCACTAACTAGGGGGAAAATTGCTAAAACCTGTTTATCTGAAAACAATGACAACAAAATCCGTACCCACCAAAGATCCCACAGCTCCTCTCCTTTCCAATTCACAAAGCATTCTAATTAAGCAAATTCTGTTTCCCCTCTAGGCAAACAAAGCCTCAAATTAGGATGGGATAGAAGTAGTGAGAACACATGTGGAAATGAGAGATTCCCCTGTTCCAAGGTCATCGTCACAGAACCACCATGGGGCTTTGATATCACCACTTGAAAGGCCCTGACTTGAATTTAAATTTGTGTGTGCTAGAAATGTGGAGCTAAATCACTTAAACCCAGCATAAGCTTTTCTTTAAGGAGAAAAAAATTCTACTTTGCTTCATTTACAAATGTTGATTTGGTTAATTTTTACCCTTAATTTTGTTAAGGTGTAAAGATAAAGTTGAAAACCACAAATTATGGCACAGTTTCGATACCACTTCCGATAACTCTGGGGGAGAGAGTTAATAGAACAAATGCTGGGCAGATACTTTTAACTTCTTTTGTTAGAGGAATATTTAGAGGAGATTCACAAAATATTTGGCAGGAGAATTCTGGTAGAGAGTTTATTCTCATTGAAACATAAGCAGGATGATTTTGTGGTTTCAAGATTTCTTCTGTTGTGTAGATGATTAGCTGTGTGGAGATTAGTTAGGAAATATTCCTGGGTTATAGGCAGAAACATTCACAAAAGGAATTGTAGTATCTGAGTGTAAACTCAGCATTCTTATTGGGGCAGTAGATCTTGCCAGGAAGACTATGAGATTTGCAGATTACAAAACAATTTGGGTTTTATGAGAGAAATGTTATAAAAGGTGGCATTCATGTGACAGAGTCACTCTTAGTCACTGCTTGGCTGAAATAAGTTTTGATGTGTGACGTTTCTGGTGATAAAATGAACTAAATGTAACTATATTGCTTCTAATTGATTTGCCACAGCTTTCGCTCCACCACTGAGAAAACAGGGTCACACCTAGAGACAAAATGTGAACTCAAGTGGTTTTTCCATTCCAACTATAGTATTTTATGTTCCATTTCCTAGTAAGCCTAATGTTCACTAGGTTATCTGTGAAGGAACAGGATTTCTATTTGCTTGTTTTTCAATCTGACTTCTAGTAGAAGGCTATCTCTTTATTTACCTTAGCTATTTCTTTATTTACCTAGGCAAAAATAAAAACCCACTGTTGGGATTACATCAAACTAAAAAGCTTTCGCACAATTGAAGGAAACAGTCAACAAAATGAAAAGGCAACTTAAGAAATGGCAGAATATATTTGCAAATGATATATGCAATAAAGGATTGATATCCAAACAATATAAAGAATTCATGCAACTCAACACCAAAATGCCCCACATAATCTGAGACGTGGACAGATTACTTAGGTGTACATTTTCCCCAAGAAAACATACAGATGGCCAAAGGGCATATGGAAAGATGCCCAACATCATTAATCATTAGGGAAATGCAAAACCACAATGAGATAGCATCTCACACCATCAGAATGGATACTGTCAAAAAGACAAGATTTTTGCCAAGTTTTGATCTTCTGTGCCAATGGAAAGAAAGCTATTTGGATAAAATTAAAATACCTTCTACAGAGCAGGAAGATGGCATAGTAGGAGGACCCTAGGCTTGCTTCTTCCTATGAACACATCATCTTAAATGCCCCAGAAATCAACCTATAATACTGACTGAACAAACTTCACCAACTAAAGGGAGAAAAGAGGTCACATCAAAGAAAGTAAGAAGTGTGGGGACATGGCTTAGGGGAGGGGTGAATAATGGGTACTACAGAGAGAAGGGAGTCATGGTCATGGAGATGCATGAGAGAGAGCAAGGGGCCCACAGGGGAATACAAAAGGAGAACACTTCCCCATAGCTATTGGCTTGGAAAGTGAGATGGGCTGAATTTCACTAATTCTAATAATGATCAGGGCTTAAAGCCTATAGTTTTAAAGGTCAGTGGGCTTGGCTGGGATGGAGCCTGAACGGTACTGTACTCCTCCTGGGAGAAGGCAGGCAAACAACCTGGGGGCAGACAGCATGGAAACAGCCATCTGAACACATGGGGTAAAAAACAGGGAGATTGTTATCTTTATCAGAGTGCATCCCAGAGGCAGCCTTCAGGGAGACACTTCTTCTGGAGCAAAGGCCTTAGCTTTTACCATGTCCATCACTCATCCCTCAGCATAAACATAGAGCCACCTGAGGGAAACATTGCAGCACCTACACTTGCTTACATCAGGACCCACCCCCTGTGCTCTTGTGGAACCACCCCTCTCAGTCACAGTTGCCTCAGTTCCAGCATGGTGGGCTCTCCCCCAGAAGACCAGCACAAACCCCTACCCACACCATGTCCCCCAGTCAGAGAGTTCTGCAGGACCTCAGTTCTGGTGGAGGTGGCATCAGATCTCATTTCACAAGCAGATTAGAGTGCACCTAGTTAAAACTCACCACATTCAGGCCAGGGACCAAATACTGCCGACAGCAGGCAAGGAGAGCCTCTGCAGACCACTGGCCTGAAGGACAGAGCAGCCAAAACACAACAGCAGAGCACATGCAGTGACACGCTGGAGACACTCCCTGAAGCACCAGGCTCTGGGCACTACATGATCTTTTCTTCATAAGGTCATTATTTTCAGGAGCAGGAAACCTAACTGGATTTTCTAACACAGAGAAGGCAGAGACTTAGACAAATTGTAAAGATGGAAGAATCTATCCCAAATAAAAGAACAAGATGAAGCCATGGCCAGAGATCTAAGTGAAACAGATACAAGTAACATGCCTGTTGGAGAATTTAAAGTAGTCATCATAAGGATACTCACTGGGCCTGAGAGAAGAATAGCAGACATCAGGGAGACCCTTACCACAGAGATAAAAGAATAGCAGACATCAGGGAGACCCTTACCACAGAGATAAAAGACCCTTACCACAGAGATAAAAGACCCTTTCTGAAAGAAAGAATACAATAAATGAGATTGGAAACAAGCTTGATGCAATAAATACAAGGATGGAGGAAGCAGAGGAATGACTTTGTGATCTAGAAGACAAAATAAAGGAAAATAATGAAACTGAGCAAAAGCATGAGAGAATTATGCAACATAAGAATAGATGTAGGGAACTCAGTGACTCCCATCAAATGTATAACATTTGTATTATAGGATTCCCAGAAGAAGAGAGAAAAAAGGGGAAAAATGTATTTGAAGAAATAATAGCTTAAAATTTTCCTAATTGGTTGAAGGAAACAGATCCAGATCCAGGAGGCACAGAGAGCTCCCATCAAAACCAACAAAATCAGGCCAACACCAAGACCTATTGTAATTAAATTTGCAAAATAGAGTGATAAAAAAAAAATCTTAAAAGCAGCAAGAGAAAAGAATCATTATCTTACAATGTAAAACTCATAAGGCTAGCTGAAGATTTCTCCACAGAAACTTGGCGGCCTGAAGGGAGTGGCAGGATATACTCAAAGTGCCTACTGGGAAAAATTTGCAGCATGAATACTGTATCCAGCAAGGTTATCATTCAGAATAGAAGGAGAGATAAAGAGTTTCCCAGACAAACAATAACTAAAGGAGTCCACAAGCACTAAACCAGCCCTGTAAGAAACATTAAAAGGAACTCTGAGTGGAAAGGGGAGACCAAACATGACCTTATAAAGGCAGGAAACACAAACGCATTGAAAAATAAATATTTCCGTAAATATCGTCCAAGGAACACACACACAAAAAGGATATTAAATATTATAACATACACCTAAAACATGGGGAGGAGAGGAGAAAATAGGTTCAAACTTGAAGCACCATAAATTTAATATAGACTTCTATTTGAAGAAAAGGTTATATACAAACCTGATGGCAACCACATACCAAAACTACTAATAAACATGCAAATAATAAAAAGAAAGAAATCCAAATATATCACAAAAGAAAATCAGCAAAACATGAACAAGAGAAAGACAAGAAAGGATTAGAGGAACTTTCTAAAACCAGTCACAAAACAAATAATAAAATGACAATAAATACTATCAATAATTAATTTGAATATAAATGGACCAAACACTCCAATCAAAAGACATAAGGTATCAGAATGGGTAAAAAAAAAACAACCCAGGGCACCCGGGTCGCTCAGTCGGTTGAGGCTGAGTCTGACTTTGGCTCAGGTCATGATCTCAGTTTGTGGGTTCGAGCCCTGCATCGGGCTCTGTGCTGACTGCTTGCTCAGAGCCTGGGGCCTGTGTCAGATTGTGTCTCCTTCTCTGTCTGCCCCTCCCTGACTCATGCTTTGTCTCACCCTGTTTCTCAAAAATAAATGAATGTAAAAAAAAAAAGAAAAAGCCCACCTGCATGCTACCTATAAGAGACTCATTTTAGACCTAAAGACATCTGCAGATGAAAGAATGTTACAGAAGTATTTGTTATGCAAATAAATGTCAAAAGAAAGCCACGGTAATAATACTTATATCAGATAAACAAGACTTTAAAACAAAAACCGTAGCAAGAAACAAAGATGGGCACTGTATAATCATAAAGGGGACAATCCAATAACAAGATAAAAATTGTAAATATTTATAAACCCAATATGAAAGCACCCAAAAACATAAAACAGTTAATAACAAACATAAAGGAACTAATTGATAGTAATATAATAATAGTAGGGGACATTAACACCACCCTTATATCAATGGATACATCATCTAAACAAAATAAACAAGGAAGCAATGACTTTGAATGGCACACTGGAACAGATGGACTTAACAGATATATTCAGAACATTCCATCCTAAAATAGCAGAATACACATTCTTTTCAAGTGCACATGGAACATTCTCCAGAATAGATCATATATTGGTCCACAAAACAGGCCTCAACAAATACAAAAAGATTGAAGTCATACCACGTACTTTTTCTGACCACAGTACTATTAAACTAGAATTCAACCACAAGAAAAAATTTGGAAAGAACACAAATACATGGAGGTTAAACAACATGTTACCAGACAATGGGTCAACCAGGAAATCAAAGAAGAAATTAAAAAAAAATACATGGGAGGGGCGCCTGGGTGGCTCAGTTGGTTAAGTGTCCAACTTCGGCTCAGGTGACGATCTCGCGGTTTGTGAGTTTGAGCCCCATGTCGGGTTCTGTGCTGACAGCTCAGAGCCTGGAGCCTGCTTAGGATTCTGTGTCTCCCTCTCTGTCTTCCCCTCCCCGGCTCACACTCTGTCTCTCACTCTTTCTCAAAAATAAATAAACATTAACAAAATTAAAAAAAAAATACATGGGAAAAAATGAAAATGAAAACACAATGACCCAAATGAAACCAGGTGCTAGTTCTTTGAAAAAAAATTAATGAAATTGATAAACCTCTGGCCATACTTCTCAAAAAGAAAAGAGAAAGGACCCAAATAAATAAAATCACAAAGTAGAGATGAGAATTAACAACCAACACCACAGAAATACAAATAAGAGAGTAATACGAAAAATTATATTCCAACAACTTGGACAACCTAGAAGAAATGGATAAGTTCCTAGAAACATATAAATGACCAAAAACTAAATCAGGAAGAAATAGAAAATTTGATCAGATCAATAATCAGTAATGAAATTCAGTCAGTAACTGAAAATCTTCTAAGAAACCAAAGTCCAGCACCAGATGGCTTTATAGATGAATTCTACCAAACATTTACAGAACTAATTTCTTGTCAAGCTGTTTAAAAACATAGAAGAGGGAAGAAACTTCACAAATTCATTCTGTGAGGCCAGCATTACCCTGATACCAAAACCGTATAATGACTTTATTGAAAAAGAGAACTATAGGCCAATAGCTCTGTTGAACATAGATGCAAAAATTCTCAATAAAATACTAGAAAACGAAGTCCAACAATAGAGTAAAAACATAATTCACCATGATGATGTGGGATTTGTTCCTGGGCTGCAAGCATGGTTCAATATTTGCAAATCAATGTGATACACCGCATTAATAAAAGAAAGGTAAGAGCCATATGATTATTCCAGTAAACCAGAAAAAGCATTTGGCAAGGTACAAATCAATTCATGATAAAAACCTTCAACAAAGAGGTTTAGAGAGAACATAACTCAACATAATAAAGGCCATATATGAAAAACCCACAGCTAGCGTCATCTGAAATGGGGAAAAGCTGAGATCTTTTCCCTTAAGGTCAGTAACAAGATAAGGGTGTCCACTCTTACCACTTATATAGAAAGAAATAAAAGGCATCCACACTGGCAAGGAAGCAAACTTTCACTGTTTGCAGATAACTTCATACTCTATACAGAAAACCTGAAAGACCACCAAAAAACTGCTAGAAGTGATAAGTGAATTCGGTAAAGTTGTGGGATACAAAAATCAATATACAGAAATCTGTTGCCTTTCTGTACACCGATAATGAAGTAGAAGAAAGAGAAATTAAGAAAATAGTCCCATTTACAGTTGTACCTAAAATAACAACATACCTAGGAATAAGCCTAACCAAAGGTCAGAGACCTGTACTCTGAAAACTGTAAAACACTAATGAAAGAAACTGAAGACACAAAGAAATGGGAAAACATCCTATGGTCATGGATTAGAAGAAAAAATATTGTTAAAATGTCTATACTACCCAAAGCTGGCTAGCTAGCTAGCTAGTTTTAAGTAGGCTCCACACCCCATGTGGGGCTCGAACTTAGGATCCTGCCTGAGATTATGTCACATACTCTCCTGGCTGAGCCAGCCAGGAGCCCCCAGTCTACACATTTAATGCAATCCCTATCAAAATACCAATAGCATTTTTCACAGAGCTAGAACAAACAATTCTAAAATTTTCATGGAATCACAAAAGACCTCAAATAGCCAGAGCAATCTTGAGAAAGAAAAGCAGAGCTGGAAGCATCTGGTTTTCAAGTTGTATCACAAGCTGTAGTGATCAAGACACAAAAACAGACATATAGATCAATGGAACATAATAGAAAACTGACAAATGAAGCCACAATTATATGGTCATTTAATCTTTGACAAAGAAGGAAAGAATATGCAATGGGGAAAAAAAAAACAGTCTCTTCAACAAATGGTGTCGGGAAGACTGGACAGCTTCACGCAAAAGAATGAAGCCGCCTACCTTCTAAGACCATATACAAAAATAAATTCAAAATGAATTAAAGACCTAGATGGGAGACCTGGAACCATAAAAATCCTAGAAGATAGCACAGGCAGTAATTTGTCTGATGTTGGCTGTAACAGCATCTTTCTAGATGTGTCTGTCTGTCTCCTGAGGCAAGAGAAATAAAAGCAAAAATAAACTCTTGGGACTACATCAAAATAAAAAGCTTCTGCACAGCAAAGGAAACAACCAGCAAAGCTAAAGACACCCTATGGAATGGAAGAAGATATTTGCAAATGATATATGCAATAAAGGTTTTGTATCCAAAATCTATAAAAAACTTATCAAACTCAAAACCCCAAAACCTAGAAATCCAATTATAAAAGGTCAGGAGACACAAACCAACATTTCAACAGAGGGTACATCCAGATGGCCAACAGACACATGAAAAAGATGCTCACCATCACTCATCATCAGGGAAATAGAAATCAAAACTGCATTGAGATATCACCTCACACCTGTCAGAATGGCTGAAATCAACAACAAAAAACAAGAGCTATTGGTGAGGGTGTGGAGAAAGAGGAACCCTCGTGCACTGTTGGTGGGAATGCAAACTGGTGCGGCCACCGTAAAAACCAGTGTGGAGGCTCTTCAAAACATTTAAAATAGAACTACCCTATGATCCAGAAATCACACTACTCGGTATTTACCCAAAGAATACAAAAATACTAACTCAGAGGGGTACATGCACCCCGATGTTTATAGCAGCATTATCTACAATAGCCAAACTATGGAAATGGCCCATGTGTCCACTGACTGATGAATGGATAGAGAAGATGTAATATATATATATATATATATATATATATATATATATATATATAGAGAGAGAGAGAGAGAGAGAGAGAGAGAGAGAGAATATTGTTTTAAGCCAAATAAGTCAGAGAAAGGCAAATATCATATGATTTCACTCATATGTGGAATTTAAGAAACAAAACAACAAGGCAAAGGGGATAAAGGAGGGAGGCAAACCAAGAAACAGACTCCTAATTACAGAGAACACACTGATGGTCACCAGAGGGGAGGTGGGTGGGGGATAGTTGAAATCCGTGATGGAGATTAAGGAATGCACTTGTCATGATGAGCACAGGGTGATGTCTGGAAGTGTTGAATTACTATGTTGTACACCTGAGACTAATATTACACTGTATGTTCACTCCCTGGAATTCAAATAGAAATTTAAAGAAATAACAATAAGGTTTGGTAACATCCTCCCGCCATGCTCAATCCTTTCTATTCGTCATAATATTGTTAAATTCCTTTTTTCTCCCAGTTTTATGTGTTTTAGAATTAGGCTTAAGCAATGCTTCTCAAACGTTTGTTTATATGTGAATCACCTGCAGATCTTATTAAATGCAGATTCCGATGCGGCTAGTCTGGGGTGGGCTTCACATTCTGCATTTCTAATAGGCTTCCCAGTGATGCTGATGCTGTGGGTCCAAGGACCATGTTTTCAGTAGCAAGAGTTTATTTATTTATCTTTTAAAGTCTATTTATTTATTTTGAGAGAGAGAGCACGTGAAAGTGAGAGAATCCCAAGCAGGCTCTGTGCTAACAGCGTGGGGCTGGATCTCATGAACCGTGAGTGAGATCATGACTTGAACCGAAACCAAGAGTTGGAAGCTTAACCAACTGAGCCACCCAGGCGACCCATCATTAGCAAGAGTTGAAAGCGCACTCCGTGTCCTTGAGCATATAACAGCAGGCAAGGGCAGAAGGAGGAGGTCTAGAATGGGGGCCTGTTGGTATGTTTCCCGGGTAAGCCCTGCGGAGTTGGAAGAAAAACAACTGTGATACCAAACTTCAGATTACAGTTCCTCAACGATCTTTCTCCCTCCAGTACCTAAGAAACTAATGCAAGAAAACTGAAGGTTTTGATGTAATGCTTTGTCTACGATGATCAGTTTCAACCTTTCTTTCAAGTGTACCAAGGGTTGAGACAAGGGTTGCAACCAAGGGTTGCAAAGTACTTTGAGGACCTAAATGTAAATCTCAAAGATTTTTTTTTCAAGTATTTTTTCAATCATCTTGCCCCCATCAAATTTAATAATCCCTTTTCAACCACTTACCTTTGTCAAATCTTTTTAAGACATTCTACCTAGTTTTCACAGAAATAATGTTTTTGACATTCACGTAAGTAATGTGTCTCTGTCTGTCTTTACATACATTACAAAAATTAGTGCAATTGGCACAAGCTGCTTTATAAACAAACACAGCTGACGTGATTGACGTGTATTCATCACAGTGATGCAGGCAGGCGGGGTCCAAGAACCCAGGGGAAGATCCTGTTGGACCAGTCAATGCAGGACAGAAATCAAATGTAAACCAGAGGAGGTGGAAATGGTTTGTTGAATAGTGTAAGTGACACAAAATAGCAGACAGAGTGTCCGGGAGATCTGGAGAGGAAAGGAAAATGAGTCTCGCCATTGCTTGGGGCTAGGGGTTTGTATGGGAAGAGGTCTAGGGTACGTGTCCCTCCAGGAACCCAGGGTAAGGTCCCATCAGAAGCGAGGACCAGGTGAATAATAAAGGTTATTCCATAAGTTACCCGAGGCAGGGGTATCGATGCTGGCTTCAGCCAAGGTTTGTTCAACGCTAACGTCCCGTAACATGTTCAGTATCTGGCTCCTTTTGGACATTACCAGGTGTTTGGAGCATAGGCAAAACTCAGAGAATGATTACTTGCCTCCCCTCTGAAGTGGGAACGGAGCTTCTTTAGTTTATTTAGAGGCAACATACAGAACATGAGTATATGGGGCCTCAGAAAAACAGCAGGGATGGACCGTTATACTTCATGAAAAGCTAGGAATTTGAAAATTGCCAGACCTTTTTTGGCTGTTCTGGATGTTCATATGTTTGGTTGGTTGATCGATTCTGCAGAATTTTTACTTGCTGAACCGGTGGCTCAACTGTTTTTCTGGTTCACATTTGTCAAGCTAGACTCAAAATTTCAATTGAATCAAAAGCTCTGTTTTTGCAGAGTATAACAGGAATTGTAAGCTCGCTGTAGGTAGAGTGACTTTCCTACCTCAACAGATTTCATAGAAACAGCCTTTTATTTTTTGCCATCATATTCCATATTATACACACGTGCTACATACCTATATCTATACAACTCTGCCTATGCCTATAGCCTTATCTGTATATTATAGCAGGAGTGCAACCAGCATAAATTTGGGAACAGACACAATCGACACCGTAAATGTAACATGGCCGTAATGAAGAGTAACTCTTGAATGGTAACCAGCAAGTTTGTCTCATGTATATAACCATGTTTGGCAAAAGGATTGGAAGGCATGGATTGGTGGTAAGTGGTGCTCAGCTAAGAGAGCCATTGTTTAAAAACAAGTAAGAGGGGTGCCTGGGTGGCTCAGTCGGTTAAGCGTCCCACTTCGGCTCAGGTCGTGGTCTCACGGCTCATAGGTTGGATCCCTGTATCGGGCTCTGCGCTGACAGCTTGGAGCCTGGAGCCTGCTTCGGATTCTGGGTCTCCCTCTCTCTCTGCCCCTCCCCACTCATGCTCACTCTCTTTCTCTTTCTCAAAAAACAAACATTAAAAAAAAAAAATTTAAAAAAAAAAAAGTAAGGCAAGGAGACGAGAGCATGGGGAGAACATTTGAACTGGCGTGTTCAAGAAAAGCTTCCCTGAGTAAAGTGATATGGAAGTTAAAGCCTCGGGAAGGAGAATGAACTAGCCCCTCAGAGGCCTGGGGAAAGAGTGGGCTAAGAGAACTGCCAAGTATAAAGCTGAGACATGAAAATGAGCCCATGAATTCAAGGAAGCGATGCTAGGCCCAAAGGAGCCACAGCAGTGAGCCAGGGGCCCAAAGTTAGCACGTGAGATTGGCTTGGGGCTTTCTGGTACATGGTAAGGATGTGGGATTTTATTCTAAGAGCAAAGTGACTCACAAGAGGCTTTAAACAAGGGAATGGCATGATCTGACTTTTTGTTATCACTTTTTTAATCAGTGTGGCTTCTCTGTGGACATTACATGGCGGATTCTTTTCAATTAATAACAGATAAATTAAAGAACTTTGTTTTTACCAAGTATGCTATACGTAAGTCCATTCCAGAGCTGTTGGCATTTAATATTATATGTATAGTTCTCATTTCATAGATTTTTGGATTGAAAAACATGTTGCTCTTTTGGCTTAATATTTGTGAAAAATGCAAAAGAGTTGTGGGAGAAAGGTAGACAGCGGATTAGCATTCTAGGATATTTTTCTGCTCCGTATACTTCGTGAAAAGCTAGGAATTGAAAAGTGCCAGACCTTTTTTGGCTGTTCTGGATGTTCATATGTTTGGTTAGTTGGTTGGTTGGTTGATTGATTTTGCAGAATTTTACTTGCTGAACCGGTGGCTCAACCGTTTTTCTAGTTCACGTTTGTCAAGCTCGACACTAACAATTTCAATTGAATCTCAAGCTCTGTTTTTGCAGAGTATAACAGGAATGGTAAGCTCAGAGCATCACAGGGCCTGGCAAGCCATTGTGTGAATCACACCTGAGGCTGGGCCCGTGGCCACGTTGGAGAATACATGTTGCACGTAAATGCACTCAAATTCAGCATTTTGAGATGTTGGGCAGGTCACCCACAAAATATCTGCAGGCTCCATTGGCCCACAGGTCACAGATGGGGGTCCCTTGTCCAAAGATATTTAGAGCCTCTGAAGGACAAAACTGACAACATTGATGGCAGGAAGGGCAAAAGTAGTTGCTTCTAGAGATTTCAACAGTGTGATTCGTCTCTTCTTTAAAATAGACAAGGATCTTTTTCTCTGTGGACTGGCATGCACAGAAATAAAAAAACATTTTGGGTATAGGCTTAAGACAGGAATTATATCCTAGTAATAGGCGGTGGTTGTGTTTATGCTCATAGAGCCAGGTTTGCATCTGGAAACGCTTGAATCCCTTCTTCTTTATGTCACTGTATTACTTAACATGTGAATAAGGGTGATGTTTGGGACATAGAGTGTGATTTTGTGGATGTTAATGCACCAAACAAGCCTCAATGAGGCCATTTCATCACATTATTAACCCAAATATATGATTGTTAATGTGGTCCGTGCTTTGAATGTTATCAAAAGTGAACGTTAAGGCAAAGGAAGTCGGCGACTGAGTTATAGCAGGTGTTCTGTGTTCTGTGCAGTGTCGGGGGGTAAAGAGATAGATTCATAAACACGCAGTTGGCCACATGTTCACTCCAGGCAGCAAGGTGAGTGGAGCAAAGGCGGGAAGGTACACAGAAGTGGCTCAGACTTTTGCAACAGAATTACTGAATAATATTAGTAATGGAAGGAGGCAGAGTTTTGATTAAAACAGCTAATTAAGTGAAGAGACAAAATAATTGTGCGGGGTAACTGCTGATTTCATGGCTTGCTGCCCAAGAGATAATCCACTGTACTTTCGTGATAGACAAATAAGTCATCAAACCAATTAGCTTTATTCATTTTTTTGTTAAATTTTTTTTTCATGTTTATTTATTTTTGACAGAGATAGAGAGACAGAGAGAGACAGAATGTGAGCCGGGAAGGGGCAGAGAGAGAGGGAGACCCAGAATCCGAAGCAGGCTCCAGGCTCTGAGCTGTCAGCACAGAGCCCGACGAGGGGCTCAAACTCAGAAACTGAGAGATCATGACCTGAGCCAAAGTCAGATGCTCAGCTGACTGAGCCACCCACGCACCCCAGGCCACCCAGGAGCCCCCTGATTTGCTTTTTTTAAAGGACCAACCTTCAGGACATATGGGATTGATTTCCAGTGTCTGCAGAGTTAATATATACTGAATCACATAAAAGCAATTATGGCTGAAAATGTTGTGTATTTTATTCTAAGTCTTTGATAATTAGTTACCTACCTTTGGCACCTAAATTAACTCCTATTAAGAATTGTCCTTAACCGGAATACTTCAACTTGTTTTTCTAGGATAATACTTCAGTATTTTTATGTACAGTATTTAATAATTATGGAGTTTGTTATTTTTGACAGTGCCACCCTAATGTCACCTTTGACGCAATATAGGCCCTTTACTGACATGAGGTTTATACTGAGGTAGAAAAATATCAAGAAGAAACATGCTAGGGGCACCCGGGTGGATCATTTGGTTAAGTGTCCGACTTCGGCTCAGGTCATGATCTCACAGTTCGTGAGTTTCAAGCCCCACATCGGGCTCTGCGCTGACAGCTCAGAGCCTGGAGCCTGCTTCGGATCCTGTGTCTCCCTCTTCCTCTCTGCCCCTCCCCTGCTTGCATGTGCTCGCGCTCGCTCTATCTCTCTCTCTCTCTCTCTCTCTCTCTCTCTCTCATAAATAAACAACATTTTAAAAAGAAGAAACAGGCTAGTTAACACCTTATGTAAAAGGCAGTTTGTAATGTGAATATTTGTAATGCTCAATTTTCCACCAAAGGAGTAGATGTTTGTTTGAAGGTTTATAAAAGCCAATGAAAATATTAAAAGATGTAGTGAAGATTTGCAGTATGCATATGTATGGAACATATTAGCAAAATATATACCAATATAATAATATTCATACTATTAAAGTTAATATTAATTATACACTTTTAAGTATAGTAATTGCCTTAAAATGCAGTAGTTCTCGACTGTAGACCATTCTTGACCAGAGACTGATGAGAGCAAGTCAACCAGAAGTCTGTCTAGACATTAGCTGACAACATAAAGCCGCAAGAGGCTGATATATTGGGAGCGGACCGAGATGTAACTGGTAACTCACTTTTCCCTGGCGTGGTAGGTTGCTGCATATAATTACCCTTACACTTCATCAGTCCTGAGAGGAAGACTGGACACACCATAGGAAATTGGGGTCCCTGTGCTTAATCAGTGTCCCATCAGAACATGGGAAAGCAATCAGCTTTGCAAATTGAGATATTAAGGCTTTTGGTTTGTTTTGTTGTTGTTTTTAAGCTTTTTTACCATTAGAATTCTGAAAAGAGTAGTTCAAAAATCATACATGATCTTTATTAGATTAGCTTACCTTCACCTGGGTTTCACATTGGCTTGTATCTTATCAAATAACTCTTAAAATTAGGAGTCCTGGGGAGCCTGGGTGGCTCAGTCGGTTAACAGTCCGACTTCAGCTCAGGTCATGATCTCATGGTTCTTGAGTTCACGCCCCGCATCGGGCTCTGTGCTGACAGCTCAGAGCCTGGAGCCTGCTTCAAATTTCTGTGTCTCCCTCTCTATCTGCCCCTCCCCTGCTTGTGCTCTCTCTCTTTCTCTCTCAAAAATAAATGAACATTTTAAAAAAATTACAAGTCCTGGAACATCAGCAGACATTAAAACACATCTTGATATTAATCAACAGTAATTTAAGAGGGGAATGGCTAATAGGCAGACACTGATTAAAGTTGCCCATTTCATATTCCCAACAAACAAACTGCTCAAAAGGAATAAGCCCTAAAAAGGTATTTACAAATCAGGGTTTCACCCCACCATCTTTAAGCATTGTTATAATGAATGAGTTTGTGACTGCATTTATAGCCTATCTATATTTGGGGAAATGCAGGATGTTAAGGGTTGTAACCAGTGGGTATGGAGTAAAACAGCTGGGATTCTGATTGTAGCAGACACGTATTGCTTGCATCACCACCAAATGAAAGGAGGCTCCATCCATCAATAGTGAGAGAACTGGGTGAGGAGAACCTACCTTATCAGAGCAAAGGAGATTGTTTCTTTTACCTATTACTAATTTATTTTCTAATGTAACTAGTTGTTACAGCTCATCTGTTCTGTGTGGAATCTAAATGTTTTCGGGGAACTTTATGTGCTCTTAATGGGATTCCCCCCACCTCCCCAAGACTGGTAAGAACGTTTTGTCCTTCCTTCGCACCTGGTTTTGGTGTAGCGAATACAGAAATGATGGCCCCTCTTTAGAGTTCCTGGTCCATTAAAAGGGCGGGGTGGGGGGGGTAGAGGGCAAAGTAAAATCAAGCACTGCAGTGTAACATGTGCCGTCAGTTACGAGGGTACCTATAAAGGTCTTCCTGGGATGCTGAGTATGGTTCTCTGTGGGGAACATAAGCAGAAGGAAGCCCAGTATGTGGGCATGCACCAAGATGTTGCTGATACCAACCATGGAATAATGTCTTGTTATTTCAGCCATGTAACTATACAGATAGTGGATCAAAGAAAGGGATTTCCATCCATGCCTGCAATTTTTTTGTTGTTTTTGTTTGCCTTTTTCATTTAAAAGGGGAAAAAGGTATTCAGACCCATGGATTTCTCAAAATAGATTTCTTTTGGGTAATTCATTCATTAAAAATCAGATACTAAAGTCATCCTTCATTTTACATCCCTTTTATTCAGTCTGCATTGAACGATGCAGGTTTAACTACAACAGAGAGTGGAACATCTAAGTTTTCAGGGAGAGCCCTTCAGGGAAAGCTTTGGGATAAAGCATTTTTAACTTCCAAGCAATCCAGCCAACTCTGTGAATGAGTATTACCCAGAACTCGCATATATGGAAGGGAGAGTTGTCCTCTCCAATATGGAGGAAGCATAGAGAAAGCAGGGGAAAGGGAACAGTATGAAAAATAAAAAACGAATAGACAGGAAATAGCACAAGGAAGAAACCTTTGTAAAAAAGAGTGAGGCACCCATGTAAGACACAAAAACCTTATAAGAGGAAAAATTCAGTTTCCAAATCTCAGCTCTCTCCTTGTATTAAATGCTATTTTGTCCTCTATTACTTGACATTGGTTTTCTTCTCCGGAGTTAAGACCACCTGGTTATGTGACCAAACACATTTGGGTGTTTGTGCTTCTCTTAATTATTATTCGGTCTATGACACAAATTTTTATGTATCCACATCCTCAAGGCTTAAAAATAAACTAGGTAATAGCTCTAAACAAAATGTGGTAAGCCCCACCTTCCTAGTGATTTTTAAATCTCTCTCCTGGGTATGTGTACTGGACTAAATAGCTTTGTTACTTTTAAAAACTAAAAAGTGAGTTAATAACTAGCTGAGCACAGAATTCAGGCTATATCACAATTATTCCAATAACACGGGGATAGATAAGTAGATCTATAAGAAAACTAAAAGGCATGTTAAACATTGGAGAGACTAAGATTGTGAAGTCCCCATCCTGGCTGACCACATGGATGCCATCTGTATATGGAAGCTAGTCACCAGGAAACTGAGAACTTGACTGCACGAAGCTCTCTATTTATGAGAAGTCCAATGGATGTGTACAACTCACCCAGATCACGTCCCTAGACACTGATTTTTAGAAAGGATGGGAGAGGATTACTTAGATTCATATTCAGGGCTTGAAAACTAGGGAGAAACGGGAAGGTACTGAGAGATACGGAGTCTAATCGGAGCCGACTTCGGTAACCGGGCTGATCCCAGAACTGTCCCAGCAAAGTCATCAGGCTCCAGGCCAGGCCACAATATTGCTCATCTCCGGTTAGATGATGCAACGCCACACCAGGTACATTCCTGGATTTTTCAGGTAGCATAGCTTTAGGAAAAAAACAATTCTAATACCGCAAGTTGAGACTTACCCTGTTAGCACTAACAATACTCCAAAACACTCTCACAATGTTTAACAGCATTCTTACTGACCCAAAATAGGATTTTGTATTTTAAACGGCTTACCAAAAAATGTATCTTCTAATTTTGAGGTAAACTTCTTTATTTTCTTACACAACCAAGAATCTTAAACTATCTTAGTACATTACCAGCTTAACAAGTCATATTTTAGTATTATGTGCAGTTGTCACATTGTTTTACTCAATATTTAAAAAAATGTAGTTAACATACCGTAGACACTTAATATTGCTTATTCTCTGTAATTGTATTTGGTATAATATAACCATGTCCAGAGTTATTTTTGTATATTTACAGTGAATAAAAGTGAACAGACCCACTCCCCCCAACCCCCACCCCCATTAAAATAAAAAGGAAAACGGAGAAAAATACAAAGACAACAAGATGAAATAAGGTTCTGGGAGGGAAACCCTAATCATTCAAGTGTGGGGATGCAGCGGTCAGCTTTTTGCACCCATTCTCCATGCTACACAAAAACTTTGAGAATACTGCCAAACACTGTCTAAGACCTTTCAAGAAGCTCCAGTAGATTTCTGAATTTGTTCCTTTAAAATCAGGATGCTCTGCCTTTGCTCAGGAGGCAGCATGGCGATCTGATCTGCAGTCAGTTGGAGAACCTGCATGATCAGAGCTGCCTTCTCTTGATCCTGCGGAGTTACCTGGCTCTGCCCAGGGCTAAAACTGCTCGGCTGGCCTCCACCTTGCTTACCCGCCCCCTGCATGCCCACTCCTTGTATGCCCGCCCCCTGCATGCCTGCTCCTTGTATGCCCGCCCCCTGCATGCCCGTTCCTTGTATGCCCGCCCCCTGCATGCCCGTTCCTTGTATGCCCGCCCCCTGCATGCCCGTTCCTTGTATGCCCGCCCCCTGCATGCCCGTTCCTTGTATGCCCGCCCCCTGCATGCCCGTTCCTTGTATGCCTGCCCCCTGCATGCCCGCTCCAGGATTTCCCACCCCTGAAATGCTCGAGACCTGTCTGGGTCCCTGAGGACCACCTGCCCCCATATTAATGGGACCAGGACCCTGGATTCCACCAGTCATGGGGCCTCTGGAGCTGGGGCCAGGGCCCCTTAGCTCCATTCCTCTTCCATCCATGCCTCTCGCTTCCATCCCTCTGGTTTCCATTGCACAGGTCTCCATTCCTCTTCTCTCCATTACTCGGGTCTCCAAGACTTCCGTCTCCATGGCTCGAGTCTCCATCCCTCGAGAATCTCTACTTCCTCTACCATCCATTGGGAGACCCCTTTGATCTATCATGGGTCCTCTGGGCTCTCCAATTAGCAGTCTGGGATCTGCTAATGGCCCTCCCCTCATCTCATGGGAGGAAGGGCCCCGGCCGTCGTGACCAGAGGCGTGGTGCATGGGGGGGCCCTGATGAGGTGGGCCAAGATAGCCTCTGGGCTCTACCTCCCCGGTGACTGAAAGCAAAGTCCCTCCACGGGGGTCGTTTGGAGCATCTCCTAACAGCCCTCGAGGAGGCAGGCCACCGGCAGTCATGGGTCCACGAGGTAGAGGAGCTCGGGGATCCGACATCTGCACCTGTCCCCGCTCTAAAGGCACTGGGCCGACGCCCGGCATCCCAACCTGGGGCTGCATGCCTCCCCCGGGAGTTAGGGAACCAGGCCCGGGTCCGGGAACCGCAGCTGGCATCGGCCCCGGGGCTGGGATCCCGCCCTGGATAGGGGTCTGCATCAGAGGAGGAATGTCTTTCACTGGCCGTCTGGCCATATGCTGCGGCTGAGGGGCTGGCGGGTTCTGCTGGTTCAGCAGGACACTGGGTCCCGGGCACAGCCCCGGGCCGGGGCCGGGGCCGGGGCCGGACACGGGCTGAGACTTGCCCGGGATGAGCGGGGTGACGTGGATCTTGCGGTGCAGGATTTTCAGAGCAATCTCCGGGTCCATTATTCTCATCACCACCTGGGCCTGCAGCAGCGCATAGGCCAGCTGGGGGTTCTGAAGCAGCATATTTCGCGCTTCCTGGTGGCTGTTCTGCACGCACAGCTTCATCTGCTTCATGAGCTCGAACATCTGCTCGGGGGGCAGACTGGCGACCGCCCTGGTGATGGACTCGGGGGCGTCTTCCGGGTCGATGGGGTCCCCGTAGGGCGAGTCGATGATGGGCGCCGCGGGCCCCAGGCTCTTGAGCTCCTCCTTGTTCTTCTCGCTGGCCGCGTTGTCCACCCGCAGCGCCCGGCCGCTGAACTCGCGCCCGTTGAGGTTGCGCATGGCGCTCAGCGCGGTCTCCTGGTCCTGGTACTCGCAGAAGCCATAGCCCTTGGGCTTGCCCGTCTCCCGGTCGTACACCAGCCGGAAACTGACCACAGAACCGACCTCCGAGAAAATGTCCTTCAGCTGCTCCTCGGTTGCCTCATACGGAATGTTCCCCACGAACACGGAACGCAGTGACCGATCCATCGCCGGGTCTCTCACCGCTAAACTCGACATGATTCCGGTTGGGCGCCCAGCGGAGAGCCGATTCTTTCCAAGAGTCGTCCTCTGGCGACCCACGCTTCCGCTGGGCACCGGAAGCGGCTCTCGGGCTCCGGGGCGGAACCCTCCGCGGGCCCGATCGAATCGTTCCGCTAAAGCCGCGGACGCCGCACCGCCTCTGTGCTCCCCTACCTACATTAGCTAATGCTTTGTGCCTCTGGTCTTTCGTGATTCTGCCAGTTCCTTATTTCCGAGAGGGACGATTCCCTTCTCGTGTCTCATCGTGAAGACTTCCCGCGGCCGGTGCAGGCTGACCACAGTCAAGATGGCCGCTCGGGCTTCCCCATGGTAACCGGGAGCGGCCGCCTCCCGTGACGTCAGGGGCGGTTTTGCTTCCGTTTGCCCGGCGGGAAACCGCCAACCGTAAGCGGGTCTGGGCGGCGGCTTCTCTGTTCTGATGTTAGCGTGGCAGGTAGCCGACCCTCCTTCCTCCGCTTTATTTAAGCCCTGTTTAAAACCCTACCCGGGACTGCGAGGTAACAGCGTAGGCGTTTCCGAGCAGTTGGGGATTTGCTCCTTGAACGACAACAGCCACAGCCCCGTTTTGGAAAACATTTGGGGAGAATAGCTGCGGAGGCCCCGCTGTCGCGGGGGCAGGGCCTTCCAGGCGCCTCTGCGGCCGCGGGCGGCGACCCCGCGTGGGCAGCCCTCCTCCTTAGCGGTGTTAACCCACACGAGCAGGCGCGATTCGTGAGCCAGCGCGGCTCGGGGCTGCAGAGCGCAAATGAGTCATTTCAGCCCCTCTCCCGCTGCAGGCTTTCAGATCGCTTCCGATTGCTGCAGACGGCTGGCGACGATTGCACCCCCTCCCCGGTGCAGGGCGCGGCCGAGTGGCCGTCCCTGCTGCCGCTGTGCCTGCGGCGTTTAACAGGTGTTAGGCGTGGAGCTTGGGCCGGGCTAGGCCGTTTGCTAAGCGGTCGGGAAAGAGCAAAGCTGGAATGTCCTTTTCTTTTTTAAAGTAATGTCTACAGCCAGCGTGGGGCTCCAACTGGAGCTCAAGGGGCGGGGAGTGTCGGCTTTCCCGACCAAGCCAGCCAGGCCCCCCTAAAAGCCACAGCATTCTTAACCAGGTTGGTCTGTCCTAGTTCCTGTGCAGCATCCCTTGTAGCAAGGAGGCACCTCCCAGGAGATGTACAGGTTTTTTCTTTACGGAGGGAGGGTGGGGCAAGAAAGCTGATGCCAAAGAAAGGGATGGTTCCAGACAAGGCTGTATCCTAGGGTCTCCTGGTGCAGATGGCCTCGCCTCTCTTTGGCGGAGGGAGAGGACCCAGGGGACAGACTCCCTGGTGCTGACGGGAAGGAAAATTTCCTGGCTGACCCAGTTTCCTAGGGCTGCCTTCTTGGGGAGGCTGAAATTGCAATTAGATTATTACCCGGGTTTGGGAAGTCGGTCTAAGAGACACCATTTTAGGCCTGTGGTTCCCCCTCCCCCCCCCTTTTTTAAAATACAGTTTTACTTATTTTATATTTAACTATAAAAACTGATATCCAGTTAGGCTGTTGAAAACTTTTTAGTATGTGTGCAACAACTTGGGTGTGAAATCTACCTTTGCAATGACATTTTATTAGGTGTAAACATCAGGTATTTCTAGTTAAAATTTGGCATTCTCATGGAGATGGCCTGTATGTGCTTGAACATAGCTATTCACTAAACACATGATAACTCGTATCTGCAAGTGACCAAGTGTATTTACATCACTCAATAAAATCTTGCTGATGATGTCACGCTGGGTCCAAGGACCCAGAGGGCGTTCCCAAGACCAGCCAAGAGGGTCCTTGGCTTCATATAGGATGGAAATCAAACAGGAACCAGCAGGAGGGGAGAGCAGAGGTTACCGGAGGTATAGAGAAAGCAGGTACAGACGGAGCCCCTGGGAGACTCAGGAAGGAGCAGGGGTCTCGTCTTTGTTTGGGGTGTGGCATCCAGGAACTGGTCAGAACAAAGACGAAGGCCCGCGTGTTACTCCTCGGAGCCAGGGTCCCCGCGTGGGGACGTCCGGCTCCGTGGTCTGGAATTGCCCTGTGGTGGCTTCTCTCCTGGTCCTTCCTGGGACATTTTCTATTGTAGAGCAGTCATTGACTCCGTGTCCCTTACAAGGAGGACACACACTGTTTGCACCGTGCAGCGTGTGTGATGTGGGGGTGCCGGTCCTGGCAGGAACGCAAGCAGGAAAAGGAGCAAACAGCAGATTTGTATGGAGCCTTTCAGTTTCTCTGCCTCCCTCACTCCTCGCCAAAGAAACAGAACAGCCACCTGCTAGTAATGGTTGGTTTTTCCCTGTGACTCTTTTATAGGAGGTGAAGCAGGGTTGGGGCGGAGAAGTGTGTGTGTATTACATGTAGTAATCAGGATGGTAAGAGGTTGTTAGAATAAATTGTCAAGTTTATGAGCAGTTTCATGGCTCGTCCGCCGGTTTCCTTACTGCTGTTGCCAGTGTCTTAAGGGCTCTCACCCCATAGCATGCATCAGAACCACCTGGACCCATGGCCCGTTAAGTCAGGTGGCTGGGCCTCACCACCTCCTCTGAACATAGTGTTTCTGGGGTGGGACTGGAGAGGTTGCACTTCTAACTGGTTCTCAGCTTATGCTGAGGTCCCTGGTGTTGGGAGCCCCTTTTAAGAATCGTTGATCTGAACAACTGGACTTGAGGTGCTTTTGTTTTGTTGCTCATCGGGTACCTCTCGGTATGAGATACGGGAGGTCTTTCAAAAAAGCCTATTACTGTGTGAATGCTGACCTGGCATAGCTAGTACATGTTGATCCCACAGCAAAGATACCCTGGGCTCAAACAATGGGGGAGCAGAGTGGCTGAGGGAGTCTGGGGACAAATGAGCAGGGAGAAGCCATGACTATAAGTGTATGCTTTCTGTCGTAGGTCTTCCACATTTTCCTTAGTCTTTTTGTTCCAAGCTAGAAGAATGGTTCGATATATCCCCTTCATAAAGGACCAGTATGATCAAGCACAATGCCCAGGACGCATAAACCAACATTTATTATTAGCTGAGTGGCCCAGAATTTCTAAGAGCTGTTAGAAACCTGTGGGTATTTCCTGGTACGTATACATGGTTTTCGCAGATGTACTTTGGAAGAACTATTTTATACTGCTTTCTTTGTTCCCATAATGCTTAAACTTTAGATATTTATAGCATGGCATATACTCCGAAGAAAAAATGTGCCTGGTATCTTGCATGGTTAAGTGTTGATTCTTTCAGTAAATCAAAATACCATGTATATTAAGAGTAACTCTTAAACAAACACATCAGAACATATGGACAAATGGGGGTGTTCTTCAAACTAATCACCTTTAGAAACGATAAACTTAATCCATGGAGGTTTCCATTGTTCCAAGTGACTTTTAAGCTCCTATCCTGAAATTGTTTCAGGGCTCCATTTCTAGGTCATACTGGAAAGCTGATACCTTAACTCAAAAGTGTACCTTGTTTTTGACAAAGGACAGAGTTATGCAACTAAATCAACTCTCCTTCGGACCAGAGTTGGCAAAAATGTGGTATGTAGCTATTTCCAAATAGCAAAACTTACATCACAATGCGAAGGTTCTGCAGACTTGGAGAGTAGTACAAAGGATTCACCATAGATTAAGACAGATTCCAAAGAGAGTGACTAAAAATATATTTTTTAATTATAACTGGCGTTTTTGAAACAAGTGTATGGGCCGGCCCTCGAAGGAATAATAGATCAAATATATTCCTCCACAAAGTCCTCCCTGACCTTCCTCCTCCTTCCTCTAGGTTGGAAATGAGTTCATTTGCCTTTGCATATAAACCATCCCTTATCCCTTTCTGATGATAGTAACTCTTCTGCCTGTTAGTAGAATTATTATTTTCCTTCTAAACTATAACATCATGCAAGGAAAGAGCTAGATTCCCCTTTGTCAATTAACAAAATGCCTTATATTCTTTAATTCCATCAACATTTATTCTAGGCACTGGCAATAGAGCAGTGAAAAAGACAAAGACATTCCACTAGAGCAGAGGTTCTCTGAGTGTGGTCCCTGGACTAGAAGCATGAGCATTACCCAGAAACACGTGGGAAATGCTAAAATTTGGGGCTCTACTCTACGACTGCTGCACCAGACTCTCTTGCGAATGGGGTGTCTTTACAGAAATCTGGGTTTTAGTAAGCTCCCCCAGGTGATTCTGATGCAAGCTAAAGTTTGAGAACCACTGAACTCAAGGGAGACAATCATAGATAGATAGATAGATAGATAGATACATACATACATACATACATACATACATACATAAAGAGATAGGTACGTACATTGTCCTTCTTCACTGTATCCTCAGCACCTAAGATAGAGCTTAGCACAGGTGGGTGCTCATTTTATTTGTTGAATAAATAATGGGAAGTGACCTTAGGCGCAACCTTTCATTTTACACAAGAGGAAACCCATGGCATTAACCGTGTCCCCAGCCGGAATGGGGACCTTGTCGTTTTATTCTTAGGTCCCCGGTACTTACTGTTTGATAAAACAGATACATAATGAAGCATGCAGAGGAATCGATAAGGTCTAGATCATCGAGGGAGATTCCCTGATGGAGCTGGGGTTTAAGGGACGGGTTATGATCGGGTATGTGTACACAGAAGATGAAGGGAAGAGAGCCAAAGCATGAACAGATAGAAATAGTCAAAACACTTTTCGAAGCCTTCACAGGAAACTAAAACATAGTTGGTAGTATTGTGATAAAAGATGGTCTTTGGGACAGAGAGTTAAAAGATTTCGAAGATGAGATTTATGAGGCTAAACTAGATGGGTGTGTGAGTCTGTGGGCTTTCTTCCTTTTTTCTGAAACACGGACACGTAACAGTAACAGTAGAGGTTTAAGAACACCAGTCGCGTCCATTCCTTCTTCACGAGCTCTTTTGCACCCAGACTCTGATTTTGAACATTTATATTTTATTTAAATATTTATTTCTTTTGAGAGGGAGCGAGAGCATGCACGTGCCCTCCAGCAGGGTGGGACAGAGAGAGAGAGAGAGGGAAAGAGAGGATCCCAAGCAGGCTCCGCACTGTCAGTACAGAACCTGACTCAGGGCTTGATCCCACGAACCGTGAGATCATGACCTGAGCCGAAATCAAACTGACAGAGCCACCCAGGCACCCCTAAAATGTTTATTTTTAATCTAAGTATAGTAGGCATTTAATATTAGTTGCACACGTACAACATAGTATTTCAACAATTACATATGTTATGAAATGCTCACCGTGAAAAGCAGATTAGCGTCTGTTACCAAAGTTACCGCTGTGCTTTACATCCCTGTGCCTTATTTTGTAGCTGGAAGTTTGCGCCTCTAGATCCCCGTCACCCGTTTTGTCCGCCTCCACCCCCCACCCATGACTTGGCTACCTGTATCTGTTTCTCTTGTGTTGTTCTTGGTTGTTTTTTAGATTCCACACATAAACAAAATCATATCGCATCTGTCTTTCTCTGTCTGACTTATTTCACTGAGCATCATACCCTCTCCAGACTCTTTTTTAATCCCCTATAATCTTTCATCGGAAGAGGGGTAGTTACTCTTCCTGCCTTCAACATCTGCAGTCTGGCTTCGTTCTCTTCCCTTGCCTCCCACCCTGCTCTGCTCACTGTTGTGTGTTGGGGATGTCTTCTTCTCTGTCCCTTCTCATCTTCCTATGTCTAGATCCTTTCTGTCCTTCAATGCTCACTTCAGAGACTTCCTTCTTAAGTACTGGCTGAGCACCCAGTATCTTCCACCTTGTGTGTCTTCTGCTGAGATTTTGGTACCTTGTAAGCCCAGAACCCGTATCTGATTTTTATTCTTCACATTGCCTACTCCAGTGCCTTATAGATTCCAAGCACTCAGAGGATATTTTAAAAAATACAAGAGGGGCGCCCGGGTGGCTCAGTTAAGCATCCGACTTCGACTCAGGTCATCATCTTATAAAGATTTGTGAATTCAAGCCCCGCGTTGGGGCTCTGTGCTGACAGCTCAGGGCCTGGAGCCTGCTTCGGATTCTGTGTCTCCTTCTCTCTCTGCCCCTCCCTGCTCACGCTCTGTCTCCCTGTCTCTCAAAAACTAAATTAACATTAAAAAATTTAAAAAGTAATACAAGATCATCTTACAATAACAGATTACATATGTTAGCCAAATAGTAATGTAATGCTTTTAGTTCACAAAACACTTTTCTTCGGGCTCCCACATCAGGTTTTGAACAACAATCACATGAGGTACATACACTTGCATCCTGATTTTAAAGATGTAGAAACGTAGGGGACTGTTAACATAGAACTTTATGTAAAGGTAGCCTCATTTAAAATCCAGATGCCATTCATAAAAGCTAACACTGAGCACTAAACAGCAAGGAGGCCCTCTGATAAATGCTGTATAACATACGATGTCTTAAATAAGACATAGTATTTTCCTTTCAAAAACGTTTCCTTTCAACCACCTTCCTGGTCCAGGCAGGTCATGCTATCAATTTACAACTAAGGGAAGTTCACTGCTGTGACCACGTTAACTGGCAGCGGCAGGATTCGAACCCACATCGTGTGACTCAAGAACTCACGCTCTTAAATTATTCCATTAAACGAGCTTCCCGAGGTTCATGGCAAGCAAGTGGCAGAGGTATAGCCCGAGACCAGGTCTCCTGATTTGCAAATCCCTGTTTCACAACCAGTGTAGTAATCATGGGCTATCAAGGCCTGCACTCCAAATACCTTGGCCTTTTTCCTGATTATCCTTGAGTGTAACTAATTGCAATTTTGACATCACAATCAGTGCTGTGGCGACAGATGGACCATAAGGTCTAAAAACTAAAGCGGTTGAGAAAATGTTTCCTTTTTCTATTTGCAGGGCTGTAGTGAAACCTCACATAATGGATTTTTTTTTAAGCATCCAGTTAGGTAGGTAATAAATGCACTTTTCGTAAAATGAGAACCTGAATTTCTCAATCCCAAAATTAGGTTTGTCTGTGACATCTTCCCCAATTATTTTTTTTAACTTTTATTTATTGTAGGTAATTTTGTCCCCAACGTGGGGCTCGAACTCACGACCCTGAGATCAAGAGTTGTATGCTCTACTGACGGAGCCAGGCAGGCGCCCCACTTGAGTCTCTAAGTGTATTTAATATGCAACAAGACATAGAGGAATACGTGGTAAATTCTATTTATTTATGCATGGGATAAGTTGCTTTTATTGGCAAGAGGAAGATCCCCTGAATTTGGAGCTGCTGGGAATATAGCATACCAGGATTAGAGACTTGGGAGAGGCAAACATTCTCCCTGGAGGGGATTGTGTGGGCCAGTGCTTTTTTTCTGTTGTTTAAGAGATGAAGGAAATGAGGCCCAGGGAAGACAGGAGACTTGACAGGGTTGGATGCCCAGTTACTGGCCAGCCTAGCATGTAATGGGGTCTAGGTATTCCAGTTTCCCGTGCGGAAGCAGTGAGGTGAAGGGTTAAGAGCACAGACTTGGATATCCAGGAGGCTTGGGTTGGCTGCCTGGTTCAGTAAGTATTGTGGAGCCTGAGAACAGTTACCCCTCGGTGCTGCAGTGTCTGTTAAACAGGAATTCTGCCACCTCTGTGGATCGTCGTGTGGAACATAGGGCGTGCTTATTTTTATCACTTACTGTGTACAGCAATTATTAATCGACATCTCTTATATAGAACTAGTAGTGGTAGATAAAGCATCGTAAGTGCAAAGAGACTCCAAGTTTAGTCTACTGCTATTTACTTTTTAGTCTCCTCATTTGTGTCTTCGAAGGGGTTGGACCGGGTGAACTAATGGTCTGTTGTCAGATTATCTTGTTTTAAAAATTTGAGCTCACATCATTTGACTCAAGAACTCAAGCCCTTAAACTGCTATTCCACAAATGAGTTGCTCAAGGACGCGTCGCTCGTCAGCGGGAGAGCTCCAGCCTGAAACCAGGTCTCCTGATATTAAAACTTCTGCGTGGATAGCGTTGCCATTGTAACCGGTGGTGGATTTGTAGTCGAACATGAGCGCGTTCTAGGCTCAATCCCATCAGACGCTTCACTGAGAATTTGAGTGATCCATGCGGTGCTCACTGGGTTCTTATACTAAGCCCTGAAATGTACTCTTCAAATATTTAGTTGGCTGAGATTCCATTTTTTCATCTTCGTTAGAAGGGCCTGCCTGAACTTTGACCGTGGAGGACCGTGCACTGGGCTGGCACACAGGATACCTGTCTGAGCGTACAGTCACGTTCAGGATGTCATTAGCGCTGCGCCTTTCGAGTGTGCCCCGGCAGACACAGGCCATTCATTCAAACCCGGGAGGAGCATAACTAATTGGACAAGAAGCGGAGCTCCCTTATTCTGGCTTCAGGCTGTCGCCTGAAAGGACAGAGGGAGGAAGTATCCTCAAAGACTCTGGAAAAGTACAAGCCCCGAAACCAGGTCCCGACTAAAGACATCCTGTTTAAGATGAACAACTCGCGAATCTTTCTTCCTGTGACCGGAACAATCCAATACCCAGCTTCAGAGAAACGTCTGAGCTTCCGAATTCGCTTCCGAAGCTGGCCCTTTCTGAGGCTCGGCTGGCCTCTCCAGTGAGCCTCTATTTATGCCAGGTTACAGAAAGTGGCTTTCTGGAAATATTTGAAGGAGGCCTCAGATTGTTGAAGACAACAACAAAGGCTAGTGTGGCAGAATGAACTTGGGGCTTATTATCACATTTGAATGGTCCTTGAGAAACATTATGTTGGCATGCTAATTTCTTTCTTTTTTAACTTTTTTTTAATGTTTGTTTATTTTTGAGAGAGAGAGAGAGAGCGAGCATGAGTGGGGGGAGGGGCAGAGATATTGGGATACACAGAATCCAAAGCAGACTCCAGGCTCCGAGCTGTCAGCACAGAGCCCGACATGGGGCTCAACTCAAGAACTGTGAGATTCTGACCTGAGCCGAAGTCAGTTGCCCAACTGACAGACCCCCCAGGTGCCCCAGCATGTCAGTTCAGGTTTGCCATCAAACAAGTCTATTCTCCAAGGTCAGAAATGAGATAAAAATGTAAAATCTGATGTTCCTAGGAATGCGATCCCTAGCACCTACTGGTACAACTCCAGACACCGTATCCAACCGTGGGAAGTGAGGGGTTGGGGGTGGTATTGTAACGATACTCTGCTGTCACTTCAGGCTCCGGCTGCCACCACCAAATACCCCAGATGGGGTGGCTTAAACAAGCCCAAATTTTCTCACAGCTCTGGGGGCCGGAAATGTAAGATCAAGGTGCCGGCACATTTACTTTCCCTGGTGGCCTCTCTACTTGGCTCGCACATGTCCTCACGTGGCCTTTTCTTCATGTGTGCAAACCCCTCGTGTGCTTTTCACTTCTTATGAAGACCAGTCACGTGGGACTAGGGCCCCACCCTTACCAGCCTCATTTACCTTAATCACCTCTTCAAAGGCTGTGTCTCCAAATATCCAACATGGGAGGTTCGGGCTTCAACATATGAATTGGGCTGAGGGGAGGAGAGAATGGACCCAGTTCAATCCCTGACATCCCATAAGGCAGCCACCTTTAAGAAAAGAAGGAAGGCATAGATGGGACACCTTTAGGACGCACTCTTCCCATTCTCTCTCTCTCTCTCTCTCTCTCTCTCTCTCTCTTTCTCCCCCCCCCAACTCCTCATTTCTATTCTATCTTTATATCTTCTCTGCTTCAAGAACCAGATCTCTGATTTCTTTCCCTAGTCCACTGACATCTGAGGCACTCTTCCTGAGGGTTTTTATTTACTTGCTACAGATTTTCCCAGAGAGAATGATTTGCTTCTCTGAGTACAGATTCCAGCTTCGTAGGAGAGAGAAAGCAAAGGCCCATCTTGACTATGATGTCCATCTGTGATTCAGTCCAATACGGAAAAAGCATTGAGGCCGGGGTGATAGTCAAACTACCTCACAGCTGTATACCAGGGCCCGGCCATCAGTTGTGGGGGGGGAGGGACCCTACAGACACTTCTAGTGCCTTGAGTTAACCTTCTTTACCTGCTGGGCTACAGAGAGGTCCAGGATAGGGGCACTTTGAGGCTCATGACACTGTCTATCATCAGGTACAGATTTGCAATTATTTTAATACTTATTTTGAGAGAGAAGAAGAGAGAGAATCCCAAGCAGGCTGCATGCTCAGCGTGGAGCCCAACGTGGGGCTCCATCCATCCCACGACCCTGGGGTCATGACCTGAGCCGAAATCAAGAGTTGGATGCTTAACTGACTGAGCCACCCGGGCGCCCTAAGATTTGCAGTTATTTTAAACACTTGTCCAGCCATCCTGCTCACAGCTGAGTATCTGCCCTGGTTGACCACAGATCCCAGCCAGCTCTTGGTGGCCCAGCCTTGTTCGGGAGGGGGGTGGGGACGGGCTTTTCTCAGCGGGGAACCTGCCTGTCACCAGAGGCACGCTTTACCTCACTCTTCTAAGTTGGCCCCTCTGTCTCAGCAAAAATAAAATATTAGTTCCCACCATGAGTAATGTCCATGTAAGCTTTTAAATATTGACCACAGTCAGAAAAAACAGTCTGGTATCAAATAGTAAAGGAAGTTTAGCTGCCGATTCACGATCTTCGCCCAGCTCTCACTATACATAATGTATGATTTTCCTGAAGGTGAAGAGAGCATACATTTTTAAAATACCAAACTCCTCCGTCACTCGGGTAAAAATACTGAGACTTCTCTTCGTGGCAGCTTAACGGTAACAATAAACGGTGGCAGTTCTTGTGTTCATTGTCCTCTTTGTCACCATCAGCTGACATTGACCTTGCAGCGGCTGTGTATCCTTTCCCGGGGAGCCGCACGATGCCAGAGCCCCATCTCACTCACTTCCAGGTGTTTGCCTGTTCCCTCCCTGCCCTGGGGACAAAACAGAGACCTGCAGGGAGACAGGGAGGTGCAAATGACCTATGCTTCTGGAGTGCAGTCTTTTGTGAGCCCTGAAAATTGAATTGTGTGTGTTAGCCCGCCGCCCACGAGGGGTCCAGGAAAGAACAGCTGAGACCTGCAGGGAGAATAAAGGAAAATGCCAGGTTTCCCTGCCCGTTCAGTGGTCTGGGCTTTGCTGCCGAGGCCTTGGGATTGAGCAGTGGCTGGGGCCCTCATTCTCACCTGCAGGGAGGCCAGGCTCTGAGAGATCCCCCGAGAACAGGTATCTGGCAGGAAGGAGACAGACCTGATGCTTTTCAGACCACCAGCAGCCTGAAAAGTCTTTAGGAAAACTTTTATGCTTTTATGCAACTAAAAGCGATTCAGCATCTCGTTTACGAAAATACTCGTAAGGCACGTGCTCTGTCGAGAGCAGCCCCCGAGTTTGACAAGCTGGGGGGTTTAAACGTGAACCGAAATGGGGTTCCTGCTTTCAGTAGCCCCTTTTTGTTTGTTTGTTTCTCTTTGTTTCTTTTTTGTTTTGCTTTTTGTTTTGTTTTGTTTTGTTTTGTTTTGTTTTGTTTTGTTTACTAGAAACTGTCATCAGTTTTCTCCTGGAACTTCTCCCGCTGAGGATTTATGGTGCTCGGATTCAGCTTTGTGGTGGAAGAAGGGCTTGCCTGCGAGGGGTGTCTCTCGTGTCAGGCGAGATAGAGAATTCGGGATCGGAGCCCACGGTTTCCGAATGCATTTTTGATTTGTTGGGTTTCCTCAGAGGTGTGTAGGAAACAAAAATAGAATTGCTGTTTACCCACTGACCCTCTTGCTGAGGCTGAGGATAAAAAAGGATTTGTTTTTTTTCCTTTACTACTCAGAAAAAGACTGTTCTACCTCTTTCCCGTGCTAGGCTCTTCGTGGCCACACACACCTATATATGCTGAGGACACAGGGTTATACTGGTAAGTGATTGCATCTGACTCAAAGCAGGTGTAACTCTGGCAGCCCTTCACCCCGCTATCTAGAAGTGGGGGGTGGGGGCGAGCCTGCTCCTTGGCAGGTAATCTGTCGTTGCCAGGCCATTGATTCAACCAGCACCGTATTGTTATTTTCCGGCCAGAGTTCTTAAACTCTAACCTTCACGTAAAGCATATGATCACTTAAGAACAATTTTTAAGTGCAACGTAGATAAAACATAACCAGGTTTATTTCTTCTTTTAAGTATCAGATCTAAGCTTAAATGTTACTTGTACTTGGAGAAAGGTGATACAAATGCGAGTCTATCTTCGACCATCAGACTGTGTTCACAAGGAGAGCATCGTATGAGCCTGCGAACCAGGGACAGTGGGGTCCAGCCTGTGCTGATTACTTGATTCTGTCCTGTTGTGGGGCTCACTGACTAGTTACATTCTATAAGGATTTTTGTTTCCTAAAATGACATTTCTTACTCACATACTTTCTCCCATTAAAAAAAAATTCTTTCAGGGCACCTGGGTGTTTCAGTCAGTTGGGCGTCTGACTCTTGGTTTCAGCTCAGGTCATGGTCACGCAGTTCATGGGATCAAGCCCTGTGTCAGGCTGTGCGCTGACAGCATGGAGCCTGCTTGGGGTTCTGTCCCTCCCTCCCTCCTCCCCCTCCCCGTTCGCACACACACTCTCTCTCTTTCTCTCTGAAAATAAATAATAAACTTTAAAAATAGGGATTACAAAAAGTCTTCCTGTTTTCCGTTTCCACAGTCGCTGTGCACTGTGTAGGTTACTTTCTCACCTCCTCCTTTCACAGTACAAGTGTCTGTTCCCTGTGGTCCGGGGAGAAGACAGTTCCGGGCGCTTAGAGGGGACACCACCGTAGGAGACAAAACAAAGCCCCCTTGTTTCTGGTTTCCCTCCGGAGGTCGCAAGGCAGTTCTGATCGCTGACCTGAAAGCTGAGCGTTCGGTGTCCACTTCCTTCCGAAGACACCGCAATTTCCCTCCGTGTAGGAGGTGGCCCCCAGTGGCAGCAGGGGCCCGAGCGAGAAAGGCAGCTGGAACCCCTGCAGGAAGAGTTAACCTGAGGGAGAGAGTTTTGGTCTCCAGTGAAGACCGAAGCAAACACGTTAATGAACAGTGTCAGAAGAGCCAGGATCGTGATAAACCGAGGGGGCAGCGGGTGTATATTCTCCTCTTTCCTCTCTACATAGTCTTTCCATTTCCATCCGTGTGTTAAAACTATTGTCAGTGTTGATGCTTGTTCGCCATACTGTTTGGAGAACCAAGGGTTTAGTGGAAGTATCCCGATCCAACTCTAGTTGTCTTTTCATACACTCAGAAATGCTAATACTCCTCCCTAGAACCAACCAGAAAGCTCTGTGATTCCAGACCATTACTATTGCAGCTACAATGCCCTGCTCAGTCCCAAATACTCCTCGCACCCCTCGACAGCCTTGGGAGGATTTTTCCGTGCATGAGGAAACTGAGGCACAGGCAGGCCCAACAGCCCGCCCTCGGTTTTAGAGCAAGCAGGTGACGGACTCAGGGCCGGACAGTCCGACCGAGGGAGATGGTTCGTGAATTCCTCAAAGTTCTAACCCAGATTTTGTGCACTTAGACTAAATGTTTTATTCTCCTGAAGGAAAAAAAAAAATATGCGTTACATTTCACCACCAGCCACATCTTCTAACTTTTCCCTGCCTTGTCAGCTGCCTGTCGGGTTTGTAAAGAAATGCGGCATAAAACTGACAGGAAGAAGGTCTGAAATCCATAACCACATGGCAGAATATTGAAAAATCTCCACACAGGCTTATTTTGTCATTTATTGTATAGCCCTAAACCAGCTGCCAGGGGCACAGGTGATTTAATAGGCACCATTTAGCTAATACATTATTTTGCCAAGAAAATTCATTGTGCCGAATTCTTTTTTAATCTTTCGTGGCTGCTTACTTATAAAAACAGAGTGCCTAGAAGCTCTGAATTATTTCACAGGGGGGAGAAGCCAAACAGAGAAGGCTATTAATTGAAGCTGTTTCAAATGGAAATTGTCACTCTGGAGAAAGAAATGTAGGTGGCATAACATATATACGATTCTTGGATAAAGAGAGACACTTGAAATGGCACATTTCATGTTTGGAGGTTCAAAAGGCATCTTTCGTCAGTAGGTTATTAAGCTAAGTTGAGTATTTTCTAGCTTTTAAACCAGGATGATGAATACGAAAGTGTTTTTCACACTCTTAAAGCATTATGCACACCTCAGGCACACGGAGGTTTCTGCAATGCAAGTGAGGTGTTGGGAGTGTTAGCATTCTGTCGGAATGGTATTTGTACAACATTATACAGTTTCCGATCTCTCTTCAGCAGAGGACGTCCAGACATTATTTAAAATTCTCAGTGTTGTTTAGAATCTAAAAGAGAGCCTTTGCATCCAATAGATTGATGTGCGCTCTTGTTTTTAACTCTCACACTTAACGTAATGCTTAGACATTGTATGTTCAGATTTCTTCGTACAGAGGAACATAGTGGTCACACGCCATGGAGACACGCGGGTCACCTTACACCAGGGAGGCTGCATCGAGCAGACCACTAAGGCACATTTAGGACAAAGAAGAGAAAAAAAATAGGACAGGTGAAAAGGAGAGTTTTAGAAAAGAGTCTGTCTCTTGAAAGTGGAGAGAGAGAGAGGAGGCAAACGAATGACATGGTCTTATTGACAAATTAATGACACCAGTATTCTGAAATGTTGGGAGACATCATTCACTGCTTCTGTAGTCACAAATGCTAGAAACAGCATAAATGGCAGCAGTGAATTCGACGAATTACATTTATTAATGGCTATAGATTATAAATTATATTCCCTTTCCTAGAATTACATGCAACTGTGGCTAAAATGAGGGAAAGCCTACAGATGTACTTAGGGAATCCTGGTCTTTAGATATATTTTAATGAAAAAGAGCAAGTTACACGACACTCTTATAGTATAGCTACATTCTTTTTCTGCCCCCCGGGGTATGTATACATGCATGTGTGAACCGTTCTCTTTGTGTATTCGTAAGGTATTTCCAAGGATATCTGAGAAGCTAATAATAACAGTTCTACCTGGGTACGAAGACTGGGAATCGGATAATAAGGTTTATTTCCTTCATGGCATTTTTTTTTTTTTTAACTGTTGGACTTTGTTTCTCTGTGTTCTTCTTCTTCTCCCCTGACAAAAACATTTCAAGAGATACAACTTAGAGTTCAGTTTTCTACTGTTTGTCAAGATTCGCAGATAGGTTGACACATTAAAAAAAGAATGCTCACTCAAATTAGCATGCATCAGAAATCCCTGTAGGGTCTCCTGAAAATACAGACACGTGGGTCCCCTCCAAGCAGGTTAACTGGACACAGAGCCCTAGAATGCGCGTTTGGAATGGACCTTGGGAACCGAACCCTCAGGGGTCTGCAGACTTCCCCCTGAGAAACACTTGCCCTGAGCTGGTAGAACTCACCAGGTCGCATGGAGACACTTCTGGCGTGAGCCATCCAACAGCCTGAAGATGCAATTCTACCATGACCGCTTTAGAAAAAAAGCATCTCTGAAAAATAACAGTTATTACTCTCATTATTGTTGGATCTTCTATTGACTTCTTCCCACCAAAAGGAAGGGCAAGGATGGCCATTATATTCATCGTTTTCCCTTTGTCTGAGGGGGGTGATGTGGACAGCCCTGATGTGGAAAGTCAGAATGAGAAAATATCAGAAACTTGTCTTAGAAAACCGGTTTGTATGCACGTTACCTCTAATGACAGTTGCTGAATCTGTGCTGAATGGTAGCTGCTCTTGTAGATGCTTGCGTGACTTTGCTTTCCCAGGCCTTTATCATGAGACCGGTGAGCCCTGGTGGCTCAGGTCCACGGGGATTAAGACGCGAAACCATTTGGTCTCCTCTTCCCGAATCACATGGCTGTGCCACGTGGACGTACAGCACGGCTCCTCGCGTCCTCTCTGCATTCCTCGCTTTGCAGGATGGTGGGCCCTCATCACCACTGCTCCTGGAGAAACGACACATCCCACTGTTTCTCTTCTCCCACCTGCCGCAACCGCTGCTTGCTTCTCTCCTGCTTCTCCCACCCCACGAAGGGTGGAAGAGGATGTTCACGAGCTTTCATCAGAACTTTGGTTGTGCTACCAGGCAGAGACCTAGCTCTTCTAGTTTGCAGACTGTTACCCATGGATCGGACAATTGCCCTGAGGATATCTGAGTGGCTTCATCCTGGCTTAGCATCACACAAAACATTCCCTTCCATTCCTGAACCCATGTGTCTTTTTTTTTTCAATATATGAGGTTTATTGTCAAATTGTTGGGGTTATACAACACCCAGTGCTCATCCCAAAAGGTGCCCTCCTCAAGACCCATCACCCACCCTTCCCTCCCTCCCACCCCCCATCAACCCTCAGTTTGTCCTGAACCCATGTTTCAAGCGAAGCCCAAGTGTCTGGACATTCATGTATCGCAATATGTCCATGAGGTCTCTCTCAGCTTTCTAGGACTTAGCCATCTACCCCAAATCTTTTTCACATTTTACTCAGGATGTCTCCTGGACACAGGTTGCCAGGTCACTGACTCTGCTAACCTGGCATTCCCAGATTGAGCACATAGATTAGCCTCTCAGGTTTCTAGGAACTTACTATCGTAGGGTATATTAAAACAAGTACACCATTTTCCATGCAATTGTTATCATTCATTGGGTTGCCAAGGTAACAAGCACCATGTGAACTATTAGAATCTGTGTGGATGTAGCTGTTGAGTCGTTAATACTAAAAACTATGCATTATTCAGCAAGCTGTTCTCTCTACTTACCTAACGATGTAGCTTTTCTTCTCTAAAAGGACAAGTGATGGTCTCCCAATTTGATGGGAAGCATATTTAATAAGATAGACCTCAGCAAACAGAATGGATTTGTGCCAGAAAAGCTGCCTGTGTACTAAGTTCTATTTTCCTTTTGATGACATCATAAAATTGGAGATTCTATTCTGTGATTTTTGGGGGGCTTTTCCTCATAAAAGATCATTTGCAGTTAACACTGCAAACTTGGAAAAAAAACACAGAAAAAAGGAAAATTTGTATTTTTACAGGAGCACTAATATTTCGGTAAATAGCAAGTTGTAAATACAGGATTTCTCAGGTTATTATTATTATTATTATTATATTATTATTATTTTGCCCCAATAGGTTAAGGGTTGAAAGAGGGAAAAAAGATAGTAGCTCTTGCAAAGAATTCTGATTGATCAAGTTTAAATGGACAATTTTTTTCTTTTAAGTATTCTATAGTAGAAGAGTTCAGAGTTCTGTTTGCTCAGCCCTGTTTCATTGCAAATGAATAAGCTAGAAGCACATTAAAAGATGCTATGGCACCGTGAATAAATGCCAAACGGTAAACAGAATATATGTAGATCACATCACTGTGTGGTACACCTTATGCAATGTTACACGTCAATTACATCTCAGTAAAACTAGAGAAAAAATTAGAAATAAAAAAAAAATCTTAAAAGAAAAAAAAAACAGCCCCAAACAAAAATAGGCATTCAGACTATAGCAGTTGTTATACATTTGGAAATCTTGACACAGTGGAGCCCGAAAGCATTCTGTGAATTTTAGGGTTTTGTACATAGGGCATAATAATGGCAAATACTTGGAAATTAACTGCAACCAGGATGTTAAAACGTCCATCACGTGATTAAGAATGCCTTCCTTTAAAGAGCTTATTTGCTGGAAGTAAAAATTCAAAAATATTTCCTAATCATCCTTTTTAAATTATGTATTTATTTATTTTTAAATTTACATCCAAGTTAGCATATAGTGTAATCATGATTTCAGGAGTAGAATCCAGTGATTCATCTCCTATGTATAACACCCAGTGCTCATCCCAACAAGTGTCATCCTAATGCCCCTTACCCATTTAGCATCCCCTCCCCAACCGATAGCCCCTCCAGCAACTGTCAGTTCTCTGTATTTAAGAGTCTCTTATGTTTTGTCCCCTCTTTGTTTTTATATTGTTTTTGCTTCCTTTCCCTTATGTTCATCTGTTTTGTATCTAAAATTCCATGTATGAGTGAAGTCATATGATATTTGTCTTCCTTTGACTGATTAATTTTGCTTAGCATAATACCTTCTTGTTCCATCCATGTTGTTGCAAATGGCAAGGTTTCATTCTTTTTGATTGCTGAGTAATACTCCATTGTGTGTGTGTGTGTGTGTGTGTGTGTGTGTGTGTGTGTGTGTATACACACACACCACATCTTCTTTATCCATTCATCCATCGATGGACATTTGGGCTCTTTTCATACTTTGGCTGTTATTAATAGTGCTGCTGTAAACATTGGGGTGCATGTGCCCCTTCTAGACAGCACACCTGTATCCTTTGGATAAATACCTACTAGTGCAATTGCTGGATCGTTGGGTAGTTCTCTTTTTAATTTTTTGAGGAACCTCCATACTGTTTTCCAGAGTGACTTCACCAGTTTGCATTCCCACCAGCAGTGCAAAAGGGTTCCTCTTTCCCCACATCCTTGCCAACATCTGTTGTTGCCTGAGTTAATTTTAGCCATTCTGACAGGTGCCAGGTGGTATCTCATTGTGGTTTTGATTTGTGTTTCCCTGATGGTGAGTGATGTTGAGCATTTTTTTTTTTTCATGTGTCTGTTAGCCATCTGGATGTCTTCTTTGGAAAAGTGTCTATTCATATCTTTTGCCCATTTCTTCACTGGATTATTTGTTTTTTGGGTGTTGAGTTTGATAAGTTCTTTTTGATTTTGGATACTAACCCTTTATCTGGTGTGTCCTAATCATCTTTTGATTAAATAGTCAAGGACTTGATTAGTTCCACCTCATACCATATTGAGTTGACAGTTCCATCCTAGATCTGAGGATAAACGCATCAGCCCAGTCCCCACCCACAAGGAACTATGAATGCAGTAGGAAAGCTCAAAAACAAACACACACTCGTAACAAAGTGATTAATGCCAGAACAGGAGAAATTAAGGGTCCTATGTTATTGGTTCTGAGGAGTGTCACCAAAAAAAAACCACTATAAATGTAGCTTTTTTGCTTAACTACAGGCAGATCTCTAACTCAGAGCATGAGATTTAATCATCCTCAGTTAAGAAGGGAAACATCTTTAGAAATGAAAGAGTAATGAGCCTGTAACCAATAGCATGGTCAGCAAATTATAAGCCTTTGCATTGAAGTCTTCCCGGCCTCCTGCCTTGATTATTACAGTGTTTTTCCAACCCGTTTTCCTGTCTCAGGTCTCTCTGGCCCCCATCATTCATCTGTTTATGCACATTCATCCAAGTCCATTATCTCCTGTGCCCTAGATATTATTCTGGGTGCTACGTGCAGTGAAATGAAGTTCCTGTTCTCAAAAGGCTTACGTTATAGTGGGAGGCAGGGCAAGGAACAAACAATAAACTGAATCACTAAAATAGTAATAATTTCCACTTAAAACAGGTGCTGTCTAAGGGGAATAAGTGATTTTAACTGGGGTTACTTTGGAGCATGTCATCAAAAGAGGCTTCTCTGAATAGGTGGCCTTTAAGCTGAGACATGAATGCAAAAGGTCAGAGATCAGAGCATTCCTGGCAGAGACCAAGCAGTTCCCTATCCCCAGGTGAGAACAAGGGAACAATATGACAAGTTCAAGCAAAGGCTAATGGGCGGGGAGGGTCCACTAGTTTTGCAGAGGGGTTTGGGTTTTATTTAGAGTAAAGGGAAGTCATTGGGGCACTTAAGGCAGACAAGTGCTAGCATATGATCTGTGTTTTTAAAGGCATATTATATAATAGGGATGCCTGGGTGGCTCAGTCGATTAAGTGACTGACTCTTGATTTCTGCTTAGGTCATGATCTCATGGTTTGTGGGGTTAAGCCCACATTGGGCTCTGTACTGATAGCATGGAGCCTGGTTGGGATTCTCTCTCTCCCCTCTTTCTCTCTCTGCCCCTCCCCCTGCTGGCTCGCTCTCTCTCTCTCTCTCTCTCTCTCTCAAAATAAATAAACTTAAAATAAGGATATTAGATAACAAATACCCATTAGTCTAAAATAATTAAATAAATGATTGAATAAATAAATAAGGGAAAGGAGACACATATTTCTTACACATAAATTCCAAACAATAAATGTAGATCTTTCCTCTGAGTTCCTCCTGAATGTAGGCTGGCTTTAGTGACTTGTTTCTAATGAACAGAATATAGAAAATGGAAAAAACAGTAGTAATTTTGGAGTGGAGAAACTCGTAGACACAAAAAGATCTAGTGATGAAGGTTGACATCACCAGATGTAAGTTATGTGAATTCTGTGGGTATTAGGACCTTTATTAGAGGAGGCATCCCTTCTACCATATGCTGACTCAACAAGAAGTCAGCAACCCAGAAAGGATCCTTACCCACCCACACTTGTATCCTGACCTCAGGCTTCCATCCTCCAGAACTATGGGAAACAAATTTCTGTTGTTTATAAGATTCCTTGTCTGGGGTATTTGGTTATAGCATCCCGAATGGGCTAAGAGATTGACCCCTGATACGGTGTGATGAGAAAGACATTTCACTTCTGTAATCACCCCCAAGTCCGTGACCATGAGAAAACAGAAAAATTGAGGTATATTATACAAAACATCTGGCCAGGGCTCCTCAAAACTGTCAAGGTCATGAAGAATCAAAGAAAGACCAAAAAGCTGTCTTGGGTTAGAGAAGACTGTGGAGGTATAACAACTAAATACAACATGGTATCCTGGATTGGATCTTGAGATGGGATAGTAGTGGGAAAATAGGTGAAATTCAAATACGGTTTGTAGTTTAGTCAGTCAGTAGGAATGTGCCCATTTCTCAGCTTTGATGAAGGTACCATGGTTATGAAGATAGTAACAATGAGAAGGTAGGGTGAAGAGTATTCAGGAATTCTCATATTAGCTTCATAACTTTTCTGCAAATCTGAAATTATTCCCAAAAGAACTTTTTTAAGGAAACACACAAAAAGGAGGATTTTAGCTTCTCTGTAGTGAATAGACTGAGGTTGGGGTATAAGAGTATAAGTGGGGGAGCAGTGAGGACCTAGGCTGGTGGAACATACAGATGGGAGATGGTGGTGGCCAGAGACAAGGCTCCGGGTGGGAACAGAGGGAGGGGCATAGACATGGTGCTATTTTCAAGTAGCCAAGGAAAGACCCAGTGGCAGACGGGATGGCAATGACAGAATGTGGGGAATAAGCTGGCAGTGGGGGAGATGCTGAGATAAGAATTGTGTCCTAGAAGATAGATATGATGATGTCAGTTTTCATTTCAGAAATCTTCATTAATTTCCCCTGAAAATATAATAAAAGAGACCAAACTCTTCATCCTGACCTACCAGATCCTCAATAATTCAGTCATGAATTACAGTTATTTTTTTAAATGTTTGTTTATTTATTTTGAGAGAGAGACCGAGAGAGAGAGAGAGAGAGAGAGAGAGAGAGAGAGAGAGAGAACCCCAATTAGGCTCCATGCTGTTAGCACAGAGCCCGACTCCAGTCTCAATCCCACAAACCATGACATCATGACCTGAGCCTAAATTAAGAGTTGGATACTCAACCGACTGTGCCATCCAGCTGCCTCCCTAATTACAGTTTCTAATACCTTCCACGCTGGATCCTCTACACATCTTGCTCCACACATAGACACATCTACCTGATGTCCCACCCACAAGGCTTTTCAGATCCTGCTGGAGTTAGTCTTTCACCTCTTAAAATACCAGAACACATTCACACTGGCTTACTAGATGATGGTGATGATGATGATGATGATGATGATGGTGCTGATGATGGTGATGATGGTGATGGTGATAATGATGATGATAAAGATAAACAATAGAACACCTTTTTGATAAAGTGTCATATTTTATGCTAAGAGCTTTATCTTCATCCACCACATTGATGCTCAACAATATTTGTATAAGGAAAGTGTTGTACTTATTCTTGGTCTGCACTTGGGGAAGCTGATTTGGGGGGATGGAATGGCTATATAATTGATGGTCCAAACTGAAAAGGGGCACTATCCACACTTACTCTAAAACAGTAAGTGTCAACCAAGGCTGTTCAGGAGAACCCTGGATGCCTGATCCTGCCAATGCCGTGAAGAGCAGTGTGCCAAATGTTGCACAATTAGCAAGTGACCCAGTAGAGCCTTTAAACTACAATATTCTTATTCCAAAATTCGTTATGAATGTTTATAACAATACTCTCTTGGTAGATTGTAAGTTTTGACCTGATCTCTCGGAGCTGTGCACTCCTCATGGATGAAAATGGTGTTGCTAGAATGTAGTTAAAGTTCCGTGAGATGGTGGTTAGTGATGCATCTAACAAGGATGAAAAGTCAATAAATGAAGGCAGGCAGGGATCTGTGGCTTAAACGTAACCATCTTCTTTGGTCCTAAATAGTATCTAGCACAATATTTTGCTGGCAGGTGTTGCTAGCTGTTCAATAAATATCAATTAAATGCACTCTACTTCAAGATCGAGGAGATTGATGGGCCAAAAGAGTGATCAGGAGCTACACTGAATCTAAAAGGGGATTTGGGGGTGATTCCCCAATAACAGAGATCCTGTTTCTCACAGATGCTTCAGAGCCAGAGCCAAAACCACAAAAAAAATCTTTGGTAGGGAAGTGCTGTGGCAATCCACGTTATTTACCACACCATGCTGCGCATCGTTCCTTGGTTCTGTCACTCCAAATGGAGCATACGGTATAAGGAGGCTCTCTGCAGTTTATGAGTCTTACACGCTTTGTTACCATCTGTTGCTAATTGAATTAATATGCATCTGGGTTTCTTTCAACATATTTTAACCTGCTCTGTAGCCCAGGCAGAATAGAGGCTGATGTTCTCATAACCAGCGGTGTTTTCTTATACTATCAGGTTATCCGTGTATGATACCTGAACTCTAAGTACCAACCACAGACGGTTTACTGATTCTTCAGTCTATGACCGTGTCATCTGACACGATGCATTTTCTCCAGGGGCCACCTTTGCTATTTCTAATGTGCAGTTCAGCTGTAAGCATGCATTTTTGCTTTGCCTTCTTCAGGACAGGATTATACTTTAGCGTTTTCGTGTCAATGCAAGTGATCACAGTAAATTATTCATGAAATAGTTTTCAGCTATGGCTGTTTGCCGTCAACATTCCCCTCTGGAAATATTTTATGTGATTTTTATTATTTGAATCCAAACCTTGCACATTTTACCTTTTACCTTTTTACCTTTTATTTGTAAGATAACAAACCTGGTTTCTGTGGAAAATGTAAAAATATCACCCCTCCCCTCAAGGAATGCACTGCATAACTCTATTTATTTTTTTATATTGTGTTAATACTTATTAAAGATCTCCTGTTTTAGGGGAATCATTACATGGGGTGATTTATCTAGACCTTGTAACAACCTCATGATCTAAATGGGGTTGTGTCTGTTTCACACATGACTGTACCAGCATTCAAAGGTTGTACCTCTAAGACAAAAATATTTAAATCCAGGCTGCCCTGTAGCTCTAGGCATTTATTCTTTATATAAAACTTTACTTTGTCTTCATGGAGCCAGTAGAGGGATATGAAAAGAATACGTGCATATATTCATCTTTATCTACATTTTCTTGATGTTGATAGTCTAGGATTATAAAAGCATTCATAGGCATAGAGATGTGTCTCACTTTTCTCTCTGCTAAAGATTGCTTTAATGTTAAATCTCAACCTTACACAAAAGTAGTTCATGTTAAGTAAACAAGTAGAATCCCTTCTGCCTATTCTATTTCTCTCCAAGTGGAAAGATTTGCCCAAATCACATGTGCCCTGTGGTTCAACCAGCACTTGGTGTAGGCATTGTTTCTCTCATGAAAACGTGATGGCTTCAGTTTTTGGACATTTTACTTTCTATGGGTGTTGAAAAACCTGTGACCATTAATTTGTTTGAATAACACTTAATGTTTGTGTATGAGTGGTCACCGTACTTGACTTCCCCATTTTGATCCTCTGTCTGAAAGGCACATATTTTGAGGCATGGTAATAATTCTGATGAACTGAGAAGTTAACTGGAGGCAGGGGTAAGTGTGTGTCAGTCCAACAGGGTCCTAATGTGTTGAACCTGGGATTCTGTTGGCATTAATCTTCTGCTTTGGCCAAGTACACACATCAGCATGGGGACTTATGTTACTTGAGTAAAGACCACATCTTCTCAGATGACAGTAGAGGCCTGTAGCTCTAGGCATTTATTCTTTATATAAAACTGTATCTCAAGTCTGTACCCTCCATCGTAACTCAAGCTTAGGATGGTAGTTCATTGGGTTGGTAACTGGCTATAAGACTTACGTAGCCTAGTAGAGTAATGGGACGAAGGGTAAATGATGGTTTAAACCTATGTTATTGCCTTTTGAAATTAAATTTCAAGGGAGTTGTTATATTTTAATATACTGAGACCTGAAAGAGTGTTCATTAATAAGAATATATTGCTACTGTGGCCCAATTTGAAACTTCATTCAGAAGAAGTCCATGTGCCCCCAGAGATAAATAAATACTTCTCTCCAAATTGCCGTGTGTAACAAAAATGGAAAGCAGACATGACAATTTGTCTTCTTGGCAATATAAAAGTCTTGCTTTGATGAATAATTGACTTTTGTCCTACTTCAAAAATATTCTTTCCAGAGTTTAAAATTTGAACCATATAGAAGGAAAAGAGAGGTCATGCTTCTAGAAACTTGTTTTCCATGCTTAATATAGCACATTTCACCTGGGAAACTTTCTGTAGACTCTATAGAATGCTATTCCTGCATCACTCAGAAGCACATTAAATGTGACATTTCCTTTCACCCTCAGATGAGCGAAAGTGCTAATTATTTAATTCTACTTGTCTCTCTGCTCATGAACCAATGAAAACACTGCCTATAATGCCCCCAAATTATTTTAAAAATAAATTTCAAAAGAATTGAATGGGAAAATATTACAAATCTATGGAAAATACTATCTAAGTAAAAAAAACCCTCATAAAAATATGCCTGATACAAAAAAATAGCAAAGTTATTCTGCTTTTATGTACAAAGAAAGAAAACCCTTTATCACAAATGTGTTGCATACCTTTAGTATAGGAACGCCACAACGTTGGCGCCTTGTCGTGACACCCTGCTGCAGAGGGTGATACCTTCTAAATGTTCATCATCCTGTCTCTACAACCTTCTCACGTTGCTTAGGGACGGTGCCTCAGATAAGCCTGAACAAGAAAAAGCACGAGCTGGTGGTGACCACCTCCACTGACAAGGGTAAAATAAGGAATGGAAAGGAAAGATGTTGCATGAAAAGCTCTGTTGGCACCAATAGATTTCTGAAATCACTTTTAAGCTTAAGAATGGAAGTTACTGAATACACCCAAATTGTAGTCTTTCTCCGTCTGGCTTTGCCTAGTGAAGGTTAGATGCATGCCGAGGAGTAGCTTGATGTTGGCCATTGAAGGGAGGAGGAGAAAGGACGCACTGATGGTTGTAGTCACCAGTCTATAGAGCACCTCTTGCAGACCCTGTACTTTGCATATGCCGGTGTATTTAATAACGCCTGCCATGACTCTACGGGGTAGATCTACCCCACTCTGGTGACAGGAGTGGGGGGACGAAAGAGAGAGAGAGAAAGGCCAAGAGCAGTTAAGTATTTTGTCCAAGAGTTGAAATCTGACCCAAGCTAGCTCTCTCTGATACTAAAATGTTTTCTTGGGGCACCTGGGTGGATCAGTTGGTTAAGGGCCTGACTCCTGACTGCGGCTTAGGTCATGATCTCACAGTTCCTGGGACTGAGCCCCGGGGTGGGCTCTGTGCGGACGATGAGGAACCTGCTTGGGATTCTCTCTCTCTCCCCCTTTCTCCACCCCCCCCCCCCATGCTCTCTCCCTCTCTCTCAAAATAAATAAATAGACTTAAAAAAATGTTTATTGTTTCCACTGGATTATTTTAACTCTAACCAGAGAGTTGAGATAAGCTGTGTACTAGGTAATTGGCACAGTTAGGATTCAATGTTTACCCAATTAATTAATTTTGATGTGTATTGTGAATATGAGTGATTCTTCACTGAGGTCTTATTTGATTTCTGGACTTGAGGGCTATGTTTGCAAAGCTTAACTGGCTCTGTCCAATCCTTCCCTTGCCCCCTTAGTCAGCCTGATATCCCCTAAGAGCTGACAGGGTGAAAGTTGTTCCCCCGCCCCCACTCCTTTTCTTCGTAAGTTGCTCTTTGGTTGGGACCCTGACGCATTCCATAATTCCATTCTCTAGCTGTTTCTTTTTAGTAGGCTGTCAGTACACCAGGCTGGGAATATTTTGTCTTGAGTAAACAGGAAGTTCCCTTAAATTCTCATGTCCAGAAATGTGCTATCTACAACCGACAAAGCAGCAAAAACACGAAGTCCCCAACCTCAAGGAATTCACAGGCTATCAGAGAAGCAAGGACATTTTAGGGTTATTTTATGTTACCTTATGTTACAGGGTATCTGTCTCATAGGGTTGTTATGAAGATTAAGTAAGTTATTATGTGGATGGATCCAAATATTACCGGGCATATAGAAGGTGCTATATAAGCGCTAGCTATTGTTATTCCAGAGCGATGAACAAAAATGGGTGTCAGGGGCATGGAATGGAACGGGAAGAAAGGCAACCTCCAGGAGCTTAGATATACTTTAAGCACATCCATCAAAAGGTGATGCTTCCTTATGTCAAGAAAGAAATAGAGTTCTCAGTGTGTCACCAGTCAGCACACATGGAAGGCTGGGAAAATGCCCCCAATCCAACATACGACTAAATCTGTTGTGCCTCCGAACTGCGTGTGAACTGCCTTCCCCCCTCTTAGAATGACCAATCTCAGAAAATCGTTTGATATTCTTCTAAAACAAAGCTGCGACCATCCGCTCTTTGGCACGGACTTAAAACGGGATGGGAGAACACCAGCCAAAGCAGCAGTGAGACGCCTTGTGTGTCCGATGAGGCGATCCAGCGACACAGAAAGGTTGCTGGGCATTGAGACCTTTATGACGTAAGAAGTCTTGTATGCCAGGAAGGCGGGTGTGAAACTGTCTGTTTTCAGCAGTGGAAACTCTTCAGCTTTGTCTCCTTGTCTGTTTTTCCCATACATCCTAGTTCTTGCTCATGTGCTAAAGCTTGGCTGGAATGGAAACAAAGAAGTCCTGAGGGAGACACAACATCTGTAACTCAAACCCTCTGTGAGGGTTCCTTCTCCCCAGGGCTGGGGGGAAAAGGTGGGCTTGCCTTTTATTTCCGATGCTTGTCCTGAATGATAAAATAATCTGAAAGGCTCTGGCAAGAATGAGGGAAATTGAGGGGCCCTAGGCAATGCAAACCATAGCATTAGTTATTGAAAAGGAGAATTCAGTTTTCAAATACACTTGAAGTCCCCTTACAACAATACTAGACTTTATTTTGTAGAGAAGTTTTAGTTCACAGCAGAATTGAGGGGGAGGGTACAGAGAGTCCCCATGTACCTCCTGCCCCCACATGTGCATTTTCACCCCCCCACCCCCATTATCAACATTCCCCACCAGAGCATCTAATCCTTAAAATGAATGAGCCTACCTTGGCATGTCATTATCACCTCAAGGCCATACTGTACATTAGGGTTCATTCTGGTTTCATATATCCTATGGCTTGAGAACATTAGGGCCCCTTTTTACAGACTGCTCACTAGCCTGGTGGGGCTAATATGCCCTAGAATGCAGAACTGCTTGATTTGCAGGGTGATAGAGGGCGCTGCTGAAGTTCCAGAAGCTGTCGTGCAAGGGTGCGTCCTCAGACAAGGGCACACCCTTCCGCCCAGGGCAATGATAGCCCAGGTCCTGTAGCCTCCAGCCAGCCCTCGCCTTGCTTTGTACTTGCTTAATGACTTTTACTGTTTAATATGTTACAAAGGCTCTGGCCTTCAAAAGTAGTGAAGTGCAAACATGAATGGCAATTGGGAAATTTATTTTTACTGATGATTGAGAAGAAAGGGTCTACACAAAACACATTTTAGACTTTGACCTTGCAGAGAGTTACTTTGCTCTTTGCTCATGTGAAGTAGGAAAAAAAAAAGCACAGCCTTTTTTTTTTTTTTTTGGCTTGCTTAGAGATTTGATATGGTAAGTGTTCTTTAGTGAAAGGATGTATTGCAATAGGTTGAACTAGTGGCTTTCAAACATTTGGCCAAACAAAGACCACAATGCATTTCTTTTCAAATATCTCAATCCAGGGGCGCCTGGATGGCTCAGTTGGTCGAGTGTCTGACTCTTGATTTTGGCTCAGGTCATGGTCCCAGTGTTGTGGGATTGAGCCCCATGTTGGACTAAACCAGTGCTGAGCGTGAAGCCTGCCTAAGATTCTCTCTCTCTCCCTCTGCCCCTCTCCCCTGCTCACATGCGTGCATGCTCTCTGTCTCTCTCTCTCTCTCTCTCAAATTAAAAATATATATATATTTCTATCCATTACATACACACATATATGTCTAAAACAAAGTTACTAGTCTTATTTAAATTCTGATCACAACCCACATATTCAAATTTGAAAAGGTAAATAGATATATGGTCAAGAGGACGAAATGCATTTCATCTTTCAAAACTGTTTTGATAAGGTTTATATTGAGAGTTAGTAATCATTTAGTTGTTAATTAGTTTGGGAAGAAATCGTTCCCAAAATAACTAAATTAGCAGTTTGAAACAAAGAAATGGACTATTCCATGTTTGGAACTAAGCTTTTAATTTAAAATCTTTTACAAATGATCTAGACCAGATGGTATTCAGTCAAATCTTAACTTTTTACAAACCAAAAGCAAATTGGTTTCTGCATTTTTATTGCGTCCCCACTTGTGGTACTTCTGATGCAGATCATCTTCATAGACCATGTTTCTAGAATGTCCCTTGAAACCCCAACAGTGAATGGGCCTGAATGGGGGGGGGCTAGAGTTGGAGACATTTAGCAAGATTTTCAGGGCTCCCACTATTCAGTTTTCTAGTTGTAGAGAATCAAGTGGAGGAAGGAAGCTAGATATGAAAATGGATTTGAATAAAAGCAGGAGTTACAGTGTCTGTGCATATATGCATATAAATGACAGGAAATAGGATATATATGTTCGTAACCCAACAGAGAAGTCTGCGTTGGAGGTACAGATTCGGGAAAGCAGTAAATAGGCAAAGGCTAAGAATGGAACCCTTGGCACGGACATCTGATGATTGACAAAGGACAGGAATGATGAGTAACATCAGAAGGACAGTCAGGCGGGGTACAGAGACCCAGAAAGGTGAGATTTCAAGAAAGTCAGGCACATTGTCTTTTGATAGAGAAGGCATGATCACATTCAACAGAAACGTCTTATAATAGAAGTACTGATGAAAAACCTATTTTAATTTGGGAACTAGAAATTATTGACGATCTTTGTGAAAGCAGATTCTGCCAAGTGATGTTGGAAGTTAGATTTTACTGGGTTGATAGTGAAATTGAAGGCGAGAAGAATGAACACAAACTGCTCACCAAGCCCACAGAGTAATAGAATTTGAGATGTGGAGGATCTCATCTTATTAGAAATTATAAGAAAGGGTGCTTTACTAGGTGCAAAGTAACTTCTAGGGGTACAAGTCCTGATTCATTATATACTAGAAATATGTAAACTCAAGGCAATTTTTGAATGCTGAAGGAAAGCCCTAGCTAGAGGAGAGTAGGATTTTTAGGAGGTTTTAGTAGGATTCTAGTAGGTGTTGTTGAGGAGGCAAACATTCTTCTACAGGGTTCTCCTTGACATCACTACCAGATGGACCATTAATCTGAGATTTATTATGATCCTATATTTTGCCTTTTTACTTCCTGATACAACATAGTGTTGAAAAGCAAGTGAGTGCTGAGTGGTCACTTTATCTCCCTCAAGTGTCTTTAAGAGGTAGAGTCTAAGAACCAGGAGTCCTTTTTGCTGAGGATGATTTGATAAAAAGGATTCCAATAACAGAGTAGAGGTTTTGGCCTTACAGGAACAGGGTACAGTAAACAAATCGATACTAAGCTCAGCCATGAGTGGATAGGTCACTGGTATAATAGGTGAGCTGTCAAAAGCCATGATGCTATAATTTTGATATTGTAGTAATTGTAGTTTATATTTTGAGTACCTCAGGACCCTTAGTAGTTATATACTATTTTTTCTTTCTGGGTCCCCAAGGTTTAACTTCTAATGTTAGTGATAGTTTCAACATACCTGAAGTTAGAAAATACTAATACTTTAGGTTATTAGTAAGGAAAAACAAATCCCACGAACTCCAGCTGTTAAATAGTGTTGTTACTATTCTGTATTTATTTCGTAGCATTCTGATCAGTAAGTTCTATCTATAACAGATTCCTGTGGACAGATTTTTTTTTTCTTTTTCTCCCCCACCTTTTAAATGCATTAGCAATTATTTTTATTATTTTCTTTTTATTGTACACAATCCTGCTACTGGAATTTTAAACCTAAAATTCGGATCACTAATTCCAAAGGGTGTGTGCTGTGTGTGCGTGTGTGTGTGTGTGTGTGTGTGTGCGCGCGCGCACGTGTGTGTGTGTGTGTGTGCGCGCATTGGGGCGGATTTTCTCCAGCATGTGCTGGGCATCCTTCAATTCAACTCAATTCTGGCACTCAAACCTGTATCTTTAGATTCCATAGGCTAAGTCCTCAGTCACACAATTGACCCTTTGCCCCAAATTCAGATGCCAACGTAAGCCCGGGTTATTACCAGTGCTTTTGACCAACCAGGTATAAGTTGGAGGTCTTACAACCCCCTCCTTGATTTGGTTAATTTGATGAATTTACTAGAGCTGCTCACAGAAGTTAGGAAACAGTTGACTTACTAGATGGCTGGTTTATTATAAAAGAATGAAACGCAGCAACAGCCAGATGGAAGAGAGACAGAGGGCGAGGTATGGGGGAGGGGCTCGGCTTTTCCATTCCCTCACCAAGAGGGCCACTCTGCTGAAATCTCTGTGTTCACCAGCCAGGAAGCTCTGTGCACCCTGGTTTTTATTTGGTTTTTATAGAGCTTCCTTACATAGGCACAATTGATGAAATCATTGTAGAAGTAACTATTAGATCAGTATAATGTTGAATTAAACATAGGTGTTGAGAAGGAATGTCCAACACAAAGCAAATGGATGCTAAGACATTTGATTCCTTCTTAGTTGAAGGATGGTGTTAATAAAACGAGTTATTCTGGGGCACCTGGGTGGCTCAGTCGGTTAAGTGTCCGACTTCGGCTCAGGTCATGATCTGGCGGTCCGTGAGTTCGAGCCCCGCGTCAGGCTCTGTGCCGACACCTCGAAGCCTAGAGCCTGCTTCAGATTCTGTGTCTCCCTCTCTCTGCTCCTCCCCTGCTCACGCTCTGTCTCTCAAAAAGAAATAATAAAAACATTAAAGAATAACAATAATAAATAAAAAAAGGAGTTATTGTAAGGAACAAGCTCTAATTTTTCACTAAGGGATGGTAAGTCAAGATAAATATGAGCTAAAATAATCCAAGAAGTAGGAAACACTGTCTCCTAAAACAGAATAAATCTGTATCAGTTATGGCCATTCCTCTTCTTTACCCAAGAGCTCAATACTAATTTAAAAGGAAGAAAGAATTCAGTCTTATCTGAAAATGAGCTCTTGTTGCATTCGCCTTGTTGGTCACCTTCCGCCACAGAAATATATAGGCCTATTTAAAAGAATGAAGCCCCTTTCATAGTGTGTTATGTGCTCAGGGGTCAGGAAAAGTATTCTCTGGAAAGTGCTGGTGTTCATTCCATTTGTGCCGGGGCTCTTGAGATGCCCAAGGAAATCTCGGGCTTCTCCAGGTAGGGAGTGTTTGGGCAGGAATTCAGGAATTGTAAAGGCAGAATGAGGCAGGCACACTGGGATCCCAGCCTGGAAGGCAGCCTTTAGGAGCTGGGGGTCGGAACCAGGAAGAAATGAACTGTTCGTCTCCAGACAGATTAGCTGTCTTTGTGTGTTCTTTACTACATTTGTTTCTTGGAAATCAGTGTAAAAAAGAAAATTCCTTGCCCAGATTTGATTTTCTAAATCCTTGGGTTAGGACTGAAACCAGGAGTGGCCATCTGAGCCTAATGTACACTTTATTTATAGATAATCCATGAGGACTTTATTAGTAAGGAGTAAATGATGATTTTCTACCCCAATTAGTTCTGTCTTTTGTGGGAGGAAATTGATTTTCCTGGTGTGAAACCCCAGTGTCCTGTTTTTCCTCCAGAGGGGAAGGAACAAACTTGGGTACCGGCGGTTGAGAAGAAGCTGCTTTTAAGGAATGCATGGGGAATAAACTTATTTTTTCCCCTCCAACTTTAAACTGTTTATCTATGGAGCCAAGTCTTAATTTTGTTTCTAAGTACAGAGGTTTCCAGGCTGCAGACACAATGCTATCTTGCTTGGGCTACTTTTATGAAACACGTTTCCCCTCTGATACTTTATCATGAGAGTTTTCAAAATTACGGCAAAGTCGAGAGGAGTTTAGGGTCAACACCCGTAGATGATGCACCACATAGGTTTTCCCTCTGACCTTTTACTCTCTACCTGTTTTATCATAGGTGTATCCCTCCATCCATCCCTCTGCCCATCCAGAAAACCGTCTTACTTTCGATACATTTCCAAAATAAATTTCAGGTATCAGTTCGCCACCTCTAAATGCTTAGTTTACGTCCTGTTATCTAGATGGTGAATGACTCTTTAAGATTGTCTGCCAATAAGCGTATTTGAAGTTTATTGGCATGTGTACTCTCAGCCCACAAGCCACCACAAGTTTGATCACTGTGCATTTGGAGGAACCGCCATCAGGACCCGGAAGCTTGGGTGTCTTGTGGCTCCGGACGGAGGTGGGGTCTTTGCAGCCTCTGCCAGCCCTCACTGTCTTCCCCGGCAGGTTACTTTTCCATACGCCTCCTATTTTGCACACCCGCCCAGCACAGCCGCAGTCCCCACACTTTCTTACCTTCCACTGTGTGACTCTGGCACCTTCAAAAGCACATCGGCCTCTGCCTCCTGTTATTTATTTCGATCCATCCTTTTTGAAAATGCCTGTCGTCTACCAAAAACAGATCGCAGAGAATTAAGGCATTGACTTTTGGTTCTGTCTGGTTTATTGATTTCAGTCCACTTCAGAGATACCGTATGACAGGAGCCGTGTTGTGATTTGCATGAGTGCCAGCTACAGAAAGGGGTGGGTGTGATCGGTGTGGAGGGGGTGAGTGGAGACCTTGGGGCAGGGGCGTCACCCCAGCTCAGCTCACTGACTGGTACCTGGCTATCTGCTGTGTATCACCTGTGGAGCTATTAGAAAAGCCTCTGGTTCTGGGACGCCTGGGTGGCTCATTCGGTTGAGCATCTGACTTTGGCTCAGGTCATGATCTCACGGTTTGTGGGTTCGAGCCCCACGTCGGGCTCTGCACTGACGGCTCGGAGCCTGGAGCCTGTTTCCGATTCTGTGTCTCCCTCTCTCTGCCCCTCCCCTGCTCATGCTCTGTCTCTCTCTTTCTCAACAGTAAATAAACATTAAAAAAATTTAAAAAGAGGAAAGGAAAATCTGGGGTTCATGCCCTGGTCCCAAGAAATCTGGACTTCTGTTCTGAGAGGGGACCCGGGATTCCCCCGGGATTATTCTGATGCATAGTAAACTTGGGGAAAATGCATTTATGAGCATTGGTCACGGTTTGCCAGTCTCCTGCTGGTGATCTCAGTAAGTTATGTATCCTGCTTTTGCCCTCAGTTTGCTTATTTGTACAATGAGGGGCTGGACTAGAAAAACAGTATCCAGGGTTTCTTTCTGTTTTCTGAATCCGTGGGTGGGTTTAGTCCTTCGGAAGGATGCTTCGGCACTTATGTCTGGCAGAGCAGAGAGAAAGGTGGGAAATAGTAGAAGGGCAGGAGGCCTATTGCCCAAGTTCACATTCTAACAGCACGACCTCGGGTTAAGTTATGTAATTGTCCTACGTTTCTTTTTGGGTAATCCTTCCCCCGTAAAGTGGTTGCAAGAATTGGGTGTGTGAAGCAATGTACGGGGCACACCAAGTGTTAACAATGCGTGCTGTGTCTCTGGTTGTTATATACCTGGTGGCGATGAACAGGGGAATGGGCGGAAGAGAGACCCGCCCCGGCTTTAATTTCACCTTCATCTGGGACTCTTTGTGTCCTTGTCGAACCACGTGGCACCTCTGGGACTCCATTTCTCGCGCTGAGATACGAAAGGGTTTAGGTGAAATAACCTCCAGTTTCTCCCATCTCCTTTTTAGGAAAGGTTAACGTTCTGTTCTGATGTAATTCTGATCACTTCTCGTGGCATTTTCAGAGTAAGAAACACTGGGAATTTTCAATTCTTCTCTGATGTAATTCTGATCACTCTTCAGGGCAATCTTCTGAGTAAGGAACACAGGGAATTTTCAAACGGATTGCACTTCCCTCTTGGCTTTGCCTTCTGGGTCACTGTAAAGCCGGATCTGAGACCGAGCGTCCGCAACCTAGAAGGATGTCCTTGGGCCGGCTCGGCTCTGTGTACCCTGTACCCTCTCACTGGGGTCTGTACTTACAAGGGCCTGGCACTTGTTGCTATCCTCAAATACCTAATTTTTTGCATTTTCATTTTGCACCAGTCTCTGCAGGTTATGAAACTGCTCCTAGACCTCAACATTATTATTATTATTATTATTATTATTATTATTATTATTACTATTACTATACCTTCATCTTTGGCTTCATTTTTACCTTTCTACTCATATTTTCTGTGCATCCCAATTTCATTGCCTGTTTATTGTTTTTCTACTCGCCCTGTGTGCATTTGTCCATTTGGTAAACAGATAGAGAACGGATAAATAAGGACATTGCTTCATTGACAAAGATTTGTCCTCCCAAGCCCCTGGCCACGTTGTCCTCTTCATCTCAAAGCTAACGGTGTTCACTGTTTGTGTTCTTCACTCTGGTACTGAATGACGTATGACTCTGTATCACTGTCTATCTTTGTCATGTGGACGTCTCTCCTCGGGTTATTATAACCTCTTTGAGCTTTCAGATCCCCAAGAGTGCCCATCTCCATGGGTCTGGCTCCTAACGGCCTCCAAGGAAATAACTGTTGAATTAATTTCACTGCAAATTGAATTGATTTAGCCGGGTAAAGGAAGAGAGGAGGGGAGTTTTGTAGCCAAGAAGAGGAAAGCTGGAAAAGGACCTCAGAGGACAGTCACAGAGGATGTAATCCTTAATCTCTGCTCAAGTTGCACACTTCAAAAAGCCACTTGCACAGTGGTTCCCAATCTTTTTGATCTCTGGAGGCTTTTAACAGTCTTAAAAATTATCGTGGCCCCCAGAAGGCTTTTGTTTATATAGATGATAGCTAAAATGGGGACATTTTTGTAATAATTATTTATTTATATGATTAAAAAATAAACCTATTAGAGTTAACTTAATAACATATTTTCAGGGGAAATATTCTTTATCCCAAACAGAATTTTATGATGAGTGGCATTGTTTTTATGTTCTGCAAATCGCTGTAACATCTGGCTTGATAGGAGACAGCTGGATCCTCCTGTGCACTCGTTCAAGCTGTCGTGATATCACAGATCACGGAGTTTCTGCAAAACCACTGCGTACTCGCGAGACGATAAGCATGGCCAGGGCACGTCATGACTTAATGATTGCTTTGAAGATAGCTGCGTACACCGTGGACCCCAGACCACCCTGCAGGAACTGCTACAGGAGAGTAGCATCTCCACGCCGTGCTGTTTTCCCGAATCAAGAGAATATGCATAGTGCTACAATGCTATCTCCCGTTCTTTTAGCTGAGAACCTTCGCATTGGCTAAGCTGGCTTGTCCAAAGGAGTGAGACGTGAGAGCCGCCTCGGGTACTGCACTCTACTTTTCTTGCGTGTCCTAAATGGTGGGAAGATACAGACAGACCCAAGCCCTTAGACCCCCTTGCTCACCCAGACGTGACACCGCAGCCCTTCCTTGGCAGTGCTCAGTTTCTTAGTGTAGGTGACTTATTAGCCCTGTAATTTTTAATTTGATGTTGGGAAACAATGGGGTATGGCTCCGAATGAAACCTTTTGTAGAGAAAAAAAAAAGGGACATTACAGAAATAATTACTGGGACAAATTACTGAGTCAATCCAGGTGTGATGTTTTGTACATTTTTATGCATATTTCAATTGCTGTAATTTGAAAATATGCATCACGCACTCCGTTTCAATTCATTACTATTGGCAGCTCTGTATTAACAGGCTTACGAGTGCCAGGGTTCAGACTAATTATGCAGAATGGCACTGACAGACTTATTATAAGCTATATTTAATTTGAGCCTGTAGATAATAAATACAAAAAAAAGAAGTTCTTTGCGCTTACTTCTTACTCCCAACTCGGGAGCTCGCAGTGCCAACTTTATAGCTAATCTCGTAAGACCTGTTTGAAACGGGTGTTTGGGACAAAAATGCTATCTGCCAGTGACAGATCAAGAGCTTGGAGGCAGGAAGAAACGGAGTGAACTGTAAGTGATCTGCAAAGATCGGTGTTCTGAGCTCAATAAACTCGTCTCCCTGGAAGTTATAATTGCATGAACTTTGGGAAACAGATGGTCGTCTAGAGATTTTAGCTCCTAATGCGTAAAGAGGAGCAGACTACAGAGATGGTTATTACACAGAATGAAGTTTTGAGGACCAGTCGGATACGGGAAGTAAGGGAGAGGTTAAGACTCTTACCCGTGGCTGGACCTGGTTAGCTGGTGTAATTCCCCAAGAGGTCAGAACGGAGGGGCAGGGTGGAGGTGTGGTGGGTGATGCCTTTTCCTGGGGTCGTGTTGAGTTTGGGGTGAGATGCAGGGAAGCGGAGGAAGTCCGTCCGGGGAGAAAGTTCCGGAAGGACTTAGCATACCTCGGCCTGGAGCCCGGGGGAGATCTGCGAGGCGGCACGTCTTCGCGTGGTAGGTGAAGCCAAAGTGTGGAGAGGTCACCCAGAGAAGAGTGATGCAGACGCGAGCTGAGCTGCGAGATTGGACACCCGCCGGGAAGGTTCTCCGCTGCGCTCTGGGGGAAGGAGAGGCCGCAGTGACTGGCACCTCTTGCTCTGAAAGCCGGAGCACACAGACGTTCGTTAGGAGCCGCGTCTCAGATTCTTTCAGTGCACAGTCCGTTTGGAGAGAGACGTTGGGGGCGGTCACAGGAGCAGGGCTGCTGTGCGGTTTTTTGGCCCCAGGCGGGGATGCCCGGAGCCCCCTGGGGGTGGAGTCTGGAACTCAGATGGACTCCCCATGGGTGGGCTGCCTGCGTGTGTAGGGCTCACCTTTCAGCCACCTTCCCTCCAGCGCAGCAGCTTGGAAATAACCACATGTGACAATCCCCAAGGGGAAGCCCGAACCAGGCGGCCCATCCGTCGCCTGCCTCTGTCAAGTCTTCCCAAGGAGCGGAGGTGGGATCTCTTTGGTATTTAGATTACTGCTCAAAACACTCACTTTCCTCTCTGCTCTCCCTCTCTCTCACTCTGCCAGTACTCCCCACACCTTGGTCTCGTTTGCATACATCCACGTGTGCTTTCCTTTTTTGACCTCCCAGGTTCAGATCTTGAATCACTGAAGATCGCGTCGTTCTCAGCAAATTCAAACGAAAGGCTTGAGATTTCTGACTTGCGATGGTGCTGAGTATTAGGCGGAATGAAAACTGACGCAATTTAGAGAACGGCTCCTTAGTCTTTTTGGTCGGCTGAAAAGGGACTTCAACCAACATTTTAATTAACTGATTAATTTTTGTGGTGCTCTTTTCAGTGTCCGCATGATCGTCGTACCTTTCCCATTCTTCCTCCTGGACTTCTCCACTTACGTATTTCTTGCCGCCCAAGTTTTGTTTTGTTTTGTCTTCAGAATAAAGCGATGGTTGTAGTGATAGTGCTTATACTGATGATACTATACAAATACGTAAGCTAACATTTATTGCACTTTTACTGTGTCCCAGGCCACAGATCCTCATGTAATTCCTCCAACCGCTGTCAGGTGGGTTCTACTGTCCTCATTCTGATGCCAGGAGGGCTGAGCACTGGGAGCTGAGTGACAGCCGGTGTCAGGAAGCTCCTCGCGTACAAGAGCCCGGACTTAGAGCCTTGCACGCTGGATCGGGACACCTTGTCTAGGAAGTCTGGTTTCCAGTTAGAGACCCAGAGCCAAGATTGAGCCCAGGAACCCCTTCTCACCGCCGTCCACGGTTTTGCCCCAGCGGTCCCTCAGTCTAATTTTGCCGCACCCTTATACTGAACAGTGATCTGGTTTCCTACATCAGTACTCTGCGTGCGTTTGTCTCGTTTGAACGGGACAAACGTTTCTTACGTCTGGAGGAAAAACAGATGCCCTTTTCTTCTTTATGGCTAGACGTTTTTGAGCTTTTAAGGCAGCCGCTTACTGGAAGTGGGGCGTTAAGCACTGCTGATGGGTACAGTAAATGCGAGGAAAAGTACCAAGTCGCATTAATCACGGATCCTCCGGTTGTCTTAGAGATCGAGCGTGTTTGGGGGCTGACACAAGGACATCGATCCCTAGAGAGCTTCGTGAAAGGTTAATTTGCAAAACAGCTACCTTCTGCGTGGTTTTGTGAAAAAGGACCGGAGAGGAGTTTCACACCGCAGTCCAGCTAAGAGATTTTGAGATTTTATTTTCAAACCTGCAGGCAGGTAAGGGAGCAGCATCCTTGTAACCAAGTAGACTCTTATCGGCCTATCTTCATAGAAGTGTTAGTAAAACAACTGTGTGACGAAAATTAGGTACATTTTCTCAACTGTCAGCAAAACCTTCTAAAGACAATGAGACCTGGAAGTAGGATTTAAGAGACCAGTCATTTTGAATATATCCAGCTAATCCTTGGGAAAATATTTTTCACAATCGTTTTACCTGTGTTAACTTATCAAACTACCTTATGAGGTGCCGTGATGTTTAAAAAAATCATAATAATATCCTGGGACACCTGGGCGGCTCAGGCGGTTAAGCGTTGACTCTTCGTTTCAGCTCACGCTATGATCCCTGTTCATGAGTTCAAGCCCTGCGTCGGGCTCCACGCTGACAGCACAGAGCCTTGGGATTCTGTCTCTCTCCCTCTCTCTCTCTGACCCTCTCCCTGCTCTCCTGCATTCTCTCTCTTTTTCTCTCTCAATAAATAAATAAACTTAAAAAAATAAAAATAATAATATACCACTTAATACATTCAAGGTGCAAAAAGCATCCAATATAACAGTTCTTTTACAGCATATATTAGTGTTTTCAGAAACATGAAAATATTTCTGGGACTCTTTCCTCCCTTTTAGTAGCAAATATATGCACACGTACATATGTATCTGTGATTCATTTGTGTTTCTGGGTGAATGCTCTCATAGTATAAGCTGATATATGGTATTTTTAATGGTGCTGAGATATTTTGAAGATATGGGCAAGAAGAGAGAAACACAAGTAGTAATGATATCATTATTTCATCATTTTTCCTAGCTAAAGGAAGTTGAGAGAAGGAATGTCTATGGATTATATATTATGTTCCAGTCCAGGACTTCCCATTGTTCATTTCTTTGTTTACTTCTCATCATTTCTCACAACAGTCCTGCGAGGCAGATGCTATTATCTTATCTTAGAACCGACAGGAGAAAAGCTCAGAATATTAAGTAACTCACCTGTGACCTCATGTCTACTAAACTGCAGCGGTTTTTTTCAAAATAGTTTTAAAGTTTATTTATTCATATATATATATATATGGAGAGAGAATAAGAACAAGAAAGAGAGAGAGAATCTCCAGCAGGCTCTGCACTGTCAGCACAGAGCCTGATATGGAGCTCAAACCCATGAACCATGAGGTCATGAACTGAGTTGAAATCAAGAGTCAGACGCTCAACCTACTGAGCCACCCAGGTGCCCTCAAACAGCAGTTTTAAACCCAAATCTGTCTGATCCTAAAGTCAGGCTCTTTTCCCTACATTTATTTTTTAGCTTTTTATATTAACACTCTGGTATTGGCTTTGATGAATGGTCACCTTTGAAGAGTTCCTCTTCGTACTCGGGCTTCTACGGCCTGTGTGCCGGCATCTGGTGTTTCATACAAAGCAAATGAAATCAGCAACCTGTACAGATGTTGTGAACAACTTGGGGGGTCAAGATTAGTTGACATTAAAAAATAATACCAGGTATCTGCATATTAGCCTGATATTCCCTTGACCTTGGGGCCATTCTCTTTTCTGGCTGGGGCTCCCTCCTCTGACTCAGGGATTGTGCCTCACCGTGAAGGTCTCCGTAAACACCTGCACATTCTCACAGGAAGGCATTCACTCCCACGTGAAAGCGGCCAGCACACTGATGGTCAGTCCTCTTCCTGTCCCCCGAGGTGTGCCCCTGTAGGTCTGGCAACAAAATACAATTTTCCCACTAAAGTCATGCTCTGCCACTTAATCCGCTGACCTTCGGTTGGAACCCAAAGAGTGGCTTGTCTGCTTTACCGCTTCGTTTCTGAAGGACTATTTATCTCTTGTCATTCTTTTCTTTTTTCTTCTTCTTCTTTTTTTTTTTTTTAATTGAGAAGGAGGTCGGGGGAGGGGGAGGGCAGAGGGAGAGAGAATCCTTAGCAGTTTCCAGGCTCAGCGCAGAGGCCGATTCAGGGCCCAGTCCCGTGACCCTGAGATCATGACCTGAGCTGAAATCAAGGGTCGGGCCTTCAACCAACTGAGCCACCCAGGCGTCCCCATCTTCTGTCATTCTTGATCTGCACCAGTGGTAGCCAACAGGCGGAGGTATCCATGTTTGTGTGCCGTGACTTCATCTGTAGTCATGGAGGGTCTTGGCTTGCCGGAGAAGTCAGCATTTTCCAGAGCAGAGAGGAAAGGAACGAATAAACAATTTTTGCATTTCTCAGAAGTGGTTCAAATTTACACGGAAAGAATTCGACCCGAGCCATATCAACCGCAGTTCACGGTTGTCAGCTCGGACTGGGTAAGTGCACAGGTGCTTGCCTAGCACGGGCATCAGCACAAAAGCAGGCCGCGTCTGTCTTTGTTTCTGAGTTTGACTCTGGGCGCTCAAGGGTCAGTCTATTGAAGAAGAAAGCGACTCGCTGATCAGAGACAGAACTTGCCCTCGTGCGCTTCCCGCAGACAGCTTTTTGCTCCTATTCTGCCAAAATCACAAGTGGTCCTGTTGGGACGTCTGCAAGCAGAGTTATGAGAGTAAGTCAGGACATAAGAACACAAGGGGAAATGAGATAATTCCCAATAAATCCAAAATGTTGATTTTGTTGGTCTGTAAGCCTGGTTAATGGCAGTTTGTAGAGACCTTCAATAGATTACTGACACCAAGTGGTAAGCAATCTCTGAATCTTTCCAGTATAGAACTCTTTGAATTTTAAAACATTAAGACCATAAAGTACCTACAAATCACCTAGTCTCATCTCATTAATTGTGTAGATTATACACCCGGGAACATATAGGACCCCCCCCCCCCCCCCCGTGTATGAGATGTATGTAACAGCAGAGCCAGGACTCCTGACCTTCTGTATCATTGTCTTTCTGTTATTTCAAGTTCAATAATATGATTACCAAGTGTACATTGTATATCTCCAGGAACATAATTGTTCACTTGGTAAAATCTATGAGCCACCAAATATTTTGGCCACCCAGTCTCTCCATCCAAGAGAGAAGGGAGTCTGGTCAAAAGACTTTGAAAGTTATAGTTTTATGTATTTATTTTAAAAAATGTTTTCAATGTTTATTTTTGAGAGAGAGAAAGAGAGAGAGAGAGAGAGAGAGAGAGAGAATCCGAAGCAGGCTGCAGGCTCTGAGCTATCTGCACAAAGCCTGACGCGGGGCTCGAACTCACAGACCGTGAGATCATGACCTGAGCCAAAGTCAGACGCTTAACCAACGGAGCCACCCACGTGCCCCAAACATGATGGTTTCAATGGTGGAGTTGATCCAGTTTGATCCAATCTATTTTGATAGATGTCATTACATGTTCTGTACAACTAACCAAGTCTCCTTTTCTGATTCTGTATTCATTACACAATAGTCTCTTTATAATTTGATCTGTCATGTAAGTCTGGCTATCAGATGAGAGATGCCAAGAGTCCTGAAGGGAATGTTCCAGTCTGAGCAACGTTCGTGATGTTTTTAACATGTTGGCTGTTAGGTTTTATTTTGTTTTTTAAAGCAGTGCCCTATAGGAAGAGTGGATTTCCAGCTAAAAATTCTTTTATACCAGAAGGCTTATATGGTCAAGATTTCATCCTTTTAGGGAGTAATATAAATGGGTCTGAATGGTATGTCAACATTTTCAAAAGAAAAAAAAATAGTTTAAGAAAGAGTGTCCCCACCCGAATGTTTCTTTGAAGTGATTGTTTCTTAGAAAATGTTTTGCTCTCTTAAACTGGCTGTTTTAGCCAAAACACAGGTCATGCAAACAATGCGACAAGCCTTTTGAAGATCATAAGCTCTATTATAGGCTATTACTTAGGTAGGTGAAAAATTTTTTGAGGGACCTTTATGTAGATTCATAAGTGAGCAAATGCAAAGGTCCACCATTCAGGCAACTAAGGATACTTGGAATTTTCCAAATAGCATCTAGTTCTATGCTGTTAGAGTTTTCATTGTTCTTTGTGAACATTCTCTTAAGTGTATATTTCACGATTTCAGATTATTTTTGGCCCAACGTCTAATTTTTTGGTAAGGGGGAAGCATGGGAAATGTACTTAAATTTCACTACTCATTTTAACTTTTGCTCAAACTATATGGTGACTGCCTGTTGTGGTTTCACATAAGTTTTAGTGAACTTGCATAGAAACAGCCTGCCTTTCATTAGTTGCGGAATGGGTCCAGTCTGGGGTTGAAAAGATGAGATTATGCAACACACACACACACACACACTCACACACAGTAAATCATTGGCATTTGAAAAGTATATATTGAACTGAGACGTACAGGTTGTAGTTGCTGGCATTCGTGAAAAAAGGCTTACTGCTTTCATGTCAGTTCTGTCTTAGTCTGTTCAGGCCGTCATAACAAAATAGCATAGACTAAATGGCTTGAACAACAGAAATTCATTTTCTCACCATTCTGGAGACTGGATTTCTGAGATCAGGGGGCCATCGTGATTGGGTCCTGGTGCAAGTTCTCCTCCTGGTTTGCCCATGGCAGCCTTCTCACTGCGTGCTCACGTGGCCTCTCGTGGGACAGGGGTGGAGAGAAAGAGATCTCTCTTTTCATCTTCTTGCAAGGTCATCACTCCTATTGAACTAGCACCCCACTCTTAGGACCTCATTTACCCTTAATTACCTCCTACAGGGCCCAATCTCCAAATGAATTTAGTTATATTGAGGCTTAGGGCTTCAACACATGAATTTCGGCGATGTCTAGTAAGTTCCTTGCTATGTAAGGTACCCTCTCCAGCTGTTATACACTGTAGGCTTAGAGGTGATTAGAATACGTAGGTACCACCATTATTGACCTTTCAAGAGATGTCTCCCAAGTATTTCTTTTCCCTAGATTTCTCCTAAACCCCGAAAGATTTCATTTGTAATTCTTGTTATATTAAACTGCTCCCCGGGGGACAGATGCCCATCTCCAGCATTTCATCAGGTTTATGTGACTTTCAAAATGTTTGTAGTACTTTATATGAGGGGCTTCTGAATCTGATCTGAAAGCATAGTAAAAGTATGTCTCTGATTAATAAGCATTTGGTTTTGAATCTCCAGGTATTGGCCATAATTCTGCAGGGGTGGCCTCACAACTGACCCATGCCCCAATGACATATTTATCCCTTTCGTCTGTATATTTTATGCATGTGGGCATAATGTGAAATCACGAGTAGACCTGATAGAGATTAAATACGCTTAATTTTATACCAATCTTGCATTTCTTGACTAGGGTCTGCTTTCCTGTGAAATACAGCTTATGATTTTCTGATTTACTTAAAATGTTTGTTAATGCTTTAAGGTATGTGTGTCTGGAAGTAAGCTGGCTTCTCGCTATACCATAAGCAAGGATGTGTTTGCTGCCTTTACTGTCTCATGGGAAAGATAGTCCAAAAATCACAGCGACAGTGTGTCAAGAGCTCTGAGAAGAATCTCTGTGGATTAGGATCAAGCTAACACAGACCATCAGACCTTGTGCAGGGCAGTCACAGGGGGTCATTTTTAAAAGCATTTTATTCCTTCTGGAAGCGTTGAAAGATCATTCACGATCCTTTCAAATTAGTTCCCTTCCTCAGTTCCCTTCCCTTTCCTGAGCTCTCAGACTAGGTAAAGCCCACCCTCCCGCAAGTAATACAAGTGACCGGAAAATAATACAGGACATCCAGTTCAATCTGAACTTTAGATAAGCAGCAAATCATTTTTTAGCATAAATCTATCTCAAATGTTGTGTGGGAGAGGCTCATAGTACTTCCCCCCCACCCCAACTGTATCTGAAATTCAAATTTCACTGTGCCTCATGTATTTTATTTGCAAAAATCTGGCAACCCGACCCAGGTTTATAATTTCACAAAATCTTATGTTTTCCTTCTTTGCACCCAGCAGATTTTGTAGTTAAATGTTGCTACAATTGTCATAAGCAGCGCCCAAGAGCTTTTTCCAGTGTTTGATTTCACTGCCTGTGACATGCTGTCTCAGAAGAACTCTCCTGTGTTTTCCTTTACTTACACACATTGGCAACACTTCTGACACCAGATGTGTGAGTTTTCCACACACTGAGCAGTTCTGTGACACCAGCTCAGTATCCTGCGACTCGGCTCAGTTCTGACACCATCTATCTGGAGGGAGTGTCAGATCGCACAGGTTAAAGGCTCCGTCCCACATGACTGTCCCCCTCGTGTTTCACATGCCAATTGCAAGTGCGGGCTTTCACCTGTGTTTCTGACCTGACCTCCTGGCTATAAATTGGAGTTCCCATGACTCCCGCCTTGGATTTGATAATGTGCTGGAATTACACATAGAACTCAGGAACACTTACTTACATTTACTGGCTTATTATGAAGTGAGGTCTGGAAGGGTTTTCTGTCCCTGTGGGGTTCCAGCTTGTGTGCATGTTCACCAGCCTGAACTCCCTGAGCCCCATACTCTTGGGGTTTTTATGGAGGCTTCATCATGTAGGCGTAACCAAATATCGACTCCATTTCTAGCCCATCTCCTCTCTCCAAAGGATGGGGGTTGGGGCTGAAGGTTCCCGGCTTCTAATCATGGCTTGGTCTATCTGGTTAACCTCCGTGTGGGCACCCAACAAGGGCTTGGTTATTAAAACAAAAGGCATTCATATCACCGAGGAAATTTGAAGGGGTTTAGGAGCTCTGTGTCAGACATTCCTATCACTCACGGAATGAGAAAGGTCTTAGGGGTTCTGTGTTGGGAACCAGGGTCAAAGACTCAGTATTAGAGCCAAAGATTATCTCAACAACCCTACTTACAAGAGTTTTAGGAGTTCTATGTCAGGTATTGGGGACAGATATGTATATATATATTTTAGTATTTCACACATGCCTATTATGCATTTCTGTAAAATACTAACATTGAGATGTCTCATCTCTTACTTGAGGGAAAGAAACTAGTGACACTGATTCCAGCAGCAACAAAATAATTGGAATTTTATAGTTTAGGTACCTAATTATAAATAAAATACACTCTTTTAGTGAACTATTGGGAATATGGCAGTTTGTCTAGCTGGTTGCAAACCAACTTATTTTAAGTTCAAATTTAAGTAAGTGTCCTCTATTTTACCTGGCAACCCTACACCTGAAGGGCCCTTGATCCTTTTTCGATATAGTGTATTTATATCACTAAAAATATGTATATATTTATAGCATATGGTTGTATTTAGCCAGTATGTGAACACAATATATGTATATGGTTGGGAAAAACTGGGTAAAAGACAGAAACAATTTCATGGAAGAAGGTATTTAAGATGAGAATTTCTAGATTTTAATTTGTTTGGATTGGAAATGCTCAATTCCTACTGAATTGCTTTTTAAAAAATTCAAGCATAAAAGAATTTTAGATCATCTAGTTCCCATCTGTCTAACAGAGTCAGTTATATAATAGTGCTATCCCCCAAGGTCTTAGAAGTGAAGGTGACTTGTCTGTACACATCAGGCACTACAAGATGATCTGTTACATTCTATTGTTTCAGTACTGGTTTTTGTCCTCAGAATCACTGGCCTGTTCATTAAATCAATAGGCACGTGGTCCAAGGGAGTAAAATTTACCTGGGTCTGGATTTCATTTAGAGAGTCCTGTGCCTTGCACGTGGTGAGCTTTTAATAAATGGTCGCTCAGAGTTTTAACAATCATATTAACCATATGTCCTAACTGACATAGTAAAAAAGCATTTTTTTTTTTCAGAATTTACTGGCAGAGGGTAACTCTGTTTCAATTAATATGGTCTTTCAAATATGAACTGTAGGGACTCCAGGGTGGCTCAGTCCATTAAGCATCTTACTCTTGCTTTTGGCTCAGTCATGATATCCCGGTTTTGTGGGTTCGAGCCCCATCAGGGTCTGTGCTGGCAGTGCAGAGCCTGCTTGGGATTCTCTCTCTCCCTCTCTGCCCCTACCCTACTCACACTGTCTCTGTCACTCTCAAATAAATAAATACACTTTAAAAAAATTAAAAAATAGGAGCTGTAAATTGTGAAATGAATTTTCTTAGTTTTTTTTTTGTGTTTTGGTTTTTGTTTTTTTTAACTCTCTGAGTTACTACCTGCACCTGGTATCATGGTAAGTTTTCTTTTCCATAAAGCTCGTAGACATTCTTCTGCTATTTTTATTTTATTTTATTTTATTATTTTATTTTATTTTATTTTACTTTATGTTTTTATTTTTGTTTTTATTTTTTAAAGCCTAATTTTGCTGCTTTGGTCTGAGGTTTCTCAGGATCCTTGTGAATCCTTGGCTCATTGGAAAGGGCACTCTAACCCTGGGTGGGAAGTCCTTTTGGACCCAAATGGCTATTATTAGCTCAATTCATCCTTTGGCTTCTCTGGGTTTTCTCTGAATTTATCTATTTCCCAGGTGCCTGACTCTTCCCTTACTTTGCTTATGCCTCTCTGCCTCGTTTTCTTTCTTTTTTTAATGTTTTTAAATGTATTTTGAGAGAGAGACAGAGAGAGAGAGAGAGAGAGAGCATGCAAGCAAGAGCCAGTGGGGGAAGGGCAGAGAGAGAGAGAGAGAGAGAGAGAGAGAGAGACAGAGACAGAGAGAATCCTAAGTAGGCTCCATGCTGTCAACACAGAGTCTGATGCGAGGCTCAATCCCACAAACCATGAGATCATGACCTGAGGTGAACTCAAGAGTCAGAGGCTCAACCAGTGGACCCACCCAGGGGCCCCTGCTTCTCTGACTCTTTACTGCGAGTCTTACTCAGTGAACCTCTTCCTGGATCCTCTTAGGCCCTGTGCTTACTTGGATCTAGTTCTTCAAGCCTCCAGTGAGACTCTGGTTTCCATCGTTAGCTCCTGCTGAACGTTTTCTGAGTCATGACCCATTTGTCATTTAGTGGCAAGGAGTCCATTAATTTTTGTCCGGGGCCCAGGGTGTGCCGGCTGCTTTTTCATTGCCTGGCCTCAGTAGTCACTCACTGAAATGGGAGGCTTACCCTGGCTTTACACTGGATGATACTGAAGTCCCCTGAGGCTAAGTGAGTTGGCAAGGACACAAGGCTGGTTTGAGGCAGTTCATGGTCAGAACTCAGGTGTTTCAGCATTCAGGGCAAAATGAGGCTTCCTACCTTGTGTTTATGTGTTTAGCCTATCAGCAGCCAAACTTACAGAACTATTAGGCTGTCACAAAGGAAGTGTCCATTAATAAAGTGGCCAGCCTTGCCATCCTCCACCATTAAGAGAGGATTGTTTTCTCCCTTCCGAGTAGCTTTTAAAAGAGGAGAGCATAAATCCCAGATAAGCTATTTCAATAATGTGAGTGTAAGTCTGTCTGTAGGTCAGCCATCCGGAAGTGGTGTTTCTTCTTGAGGTGTTTTTACAAAGATGATGCTGGATTGGATTAGAGAAAAAAAAGTATTGGCCCCCCCCCACAGGTGCCATTAACTGTGATGCAATTCAACTTGGAATGGTAGCCCTCTCCATCATGGTCTGAAATAAAATTAGCACTCCGTATACACACACATACGAATTAGCTACTGGCACTAATCTCTCTCTTTGTTAAAGTGTGGAATAGCAACTAATTTTAACACTTACGACTCAAGGTAACTGATTCTGAACTTGTGAATTTGTTTTAAATCCTCCCAACTCTGATATTTTAAGCCAATGTGGGGTCAAAAGCTTCTTGACTGTTAAGCTTTGCAGGTTCCCTGGGCACTTAAAGGAAGGGGGGCCTTACTGACCCGCTGTCAGGAGCAGACGAATGTTGATGAATATTTACCATCCAGAGAACCGATGGCTGTCTGTCTGTCTTGTGTTGTTGTTCATTCTTACCAGGAAAGACAAGGAGATGTTGTTGATGGCTAGAACAGGGGTTGAAGGTAAACCTTTCTTCGCTGTCGCATATAGTAAGCAATCACCTTAGGAATTTATATCTAAGACATTAGATGCTGGAGATCTGTTGCTGTTGAAACAACCCCCGGGGACAGCCTGGCAAGCCTCTTGCCCTATAGCAGTTTTTGTTTAGCCATGTGTGTGTGTGTGTGTGTGTGTGTGTGTGTGTGTGTATACATATATATATGTATGTGTGTGTATATACATATATATGTATGTATATGTATATGTACATATACACACACATACACACACGCACACATTATTCTTGGGTACAGAATCTTAAAATCAGAATGGTACTTAGACATCACCAAAGCCAACTATCTTTGGCTCATTTAGAATGAGCCACTCATTTAGAAATACCTTAAATACCCCAAACAAACAGCTAGCTATATTCTCCTTCTATACTTTCATTATGAAATCCTCATGACCAACTCACTTCTTCTTTTAATGGTTTTGAGTACTGGAACGTTCTTCCTTTCCTTTGCATCTATTAGGTTTGTTTGTTTTCTTTTTTAAAAATACTTATTTATTTTGAGAGAGACGGAGAGTACTGGTGGGGGGGGGGCAGACAGAGGGAGAGAGAATCGTAAGCAGGCTCTGCGCTATCAGTACGGAGCCTAATGCGGGGCTAAGTCTCATGACTGTGAGATCATGACCTGAGCCGACATCAAAAGTTGGACACTTAACCGACTGAGCCACCCAGGCGCCCCTGTTTGTTTTCTTAAAGCAAGTTAAACTATCCTGGATCATGCTTTCGAGGCAGGTAGTAAATATATATATATATATATATATATATATATATATATATATATATACACACACACACACACACACACACATATATGTATATATATATATACACACATATATATGTATATATATATATAAATATAAGTATATATATATTTATAACTGAGTGTGTGTGTGTGTATATATATATATATGAGTGTGTGTATATATATATATATATATATATATAAGAGTATATATATATAACTGAGTAAAGTGTTTCAATTTAATATGTTCAGAGTACTTTACTAGTTAACATTGGAGGGAAACAAGAAAGTATGAACATGATCCTTATTTTCAGGAACCTCAGAATTCAAAGTAAATAAATAATAGTTAAAACGAATTCAGCACAGTCTACAAATAAACATCAAAAGTAATGATATAGACATTATGTGCTACAGGACCTGTGGAATAATCAGGAACACGTTCTTTTTTTTTCCCTGTGTATGTATTTATTTTTATTTTAATTCCAGTATAGTTAACATACAGTGTTATATTAGTTTCATGTATACAATATAGTGATTCAACAATTCTATACATCATTATTCAGTGCTCATCATAAGTGTACTCTTTTTTTAATTTTTTTTTAATGTTTATTTGTTTTGAGAGAAAGACAGAGCATGAGCAGGGGAGGGGCCAAGAGAGGGAGACATGGAATCTGAAAGAGGCTCTAGGCACTAATGTGGGGCTCGAACTCGTGAACCATGAGATCATGACCTCAACTGAAGTCGGACACTCAACCGACTGAGCCACCCAGCCACCCCATGATAAGCATACTCTTTAATCCCCTTCACGTATTTCACCCATCCCCACACCCACCTTCCCTCCAGTAACCATCAGTTTGGTCGCTGTAGTTAAGAGTCTGTTTTTTAGTTTGTCTCTTTTTTTCCCCTTTTTTACATTTGTTTTGTTTCTTAAATTCCACATACGATTGTAATCTTATGGTATCTTTCTCTGACTGCCTTATTTCATTTAGCATTATACACTCTGGATTCATCCATGTTGTTGCAAATGGCAAGATTTCATTCTTTTTATGGCGGAGTAATATTCCATTGTATATATACACCACATCTTTTTCGTCCATCAATCAGTGGACACTTGGGCTGTTTCCATAATTTGGCTATTGTAAATAATGTTGCAGCGAATACAGGAGTGGATACATCCTTTGAAATTAGTGTTTTCATGTGATTTGAGTCAATACCCAATTGTGAGATGGCTGATCATAGTGTAAATTCTGTTCTAACTTCTTGAGGAACCTCGAACAGTAGCTGCACCAGTTCACATTTCTGCCAACAGTGCATGAGAGCTCTCCTTTTTCCACATCCTCACCAGCACCTGCTCTTTCTTGCGTTGTTGATTTTAGCCATTCTGACAGGTGTGAGGTGATGTATCATTACAGTTTTGATTTTCGTGTCCCTGATGATGAGTGATACGGGGACATATTCTTACAGGTGATGGAATTTATGTTGGGCACTGGGGACAGAAAAGATTTAGACAAGTTGACAGGAAGGCTTTTTTGGGGCAGGAAACTGAGGAAAGGGATTTGGTGGAACTCAAATCCACTTTGAAGAGAAGGAAGAAACAGACAGTGAGGGTGGATAAGACTGGAGCACTTTCCATATGGAAGTCCGTGAAGGTGTTTGCCGCAGGATGGTTAAAGAAACATGGAATGTCTTTCTCCCCTCTAAGGGAAGATGCTACTTTATAATTTTATATGTTTACAATACTGTGGAGTTGAGTTGGCCAATATGGTAGCCACTAACCCCAAGTGGCCATTGAGTGCCGGAAATCTGGCTGGAGTGGGTGGAGATGTGCTATCAGTACAAAAAACACACAGGCCTTCAAAAAGTTAATATAAAAAAAATGTAAAATATCTTAATAATTTCCTTATTGATTATGTATTCCCATGGTAAGTTTTAGATACACTGGGTTAAATATGATATTAAAGTTAACTTCGCTTTTATTTTAATGTGGCTAATACAAAATCTCAAGTGACATCTTTGGCTTGCATTGTATTTCTGTTAGGCAGCCTTCCTGGAAATGGTCAGTCTGTTAATATTTTTATTATATGTTAACTGTGCCTTATAGAGTACAACCTAGTAGATGATCAGGGAGATTCGGGTAGTATTTTAATCTGACACCTGTCCCTTTATATTTGTCTTATAGACACTATCCTTTACCCTGCAAACAGCCATAAATTCAAAGTGACATGGAGCTCCCAGAAGATTATATAATGCATCACATTTGACTTTTTAAAAAATGTACTATCAGGGCGCCTGGGTGGCTCAGCTGGTTGAGCGTCTGACTTCGGCTCAGGTCACGATCTCGCAATTTGTGGGTTCGAGCCCCGTGTCGGGCTCTGTGCTGACAGCTCAGAGCCTGGAGCCTGTTTCAGATTCTGTGTCTCCCTCTCTCTCTACCCCTCCCCTGTTCATGCTCTGTCTCTCTCTGTCTCAAAATAAATAAACGTTAAAAAAAAAATTAAAAGAAAAAAAAAAGAATGGCTTATCCAAATGTTATCGTGAGTCACGGTAGCACAAAGGTGGGAGCCACCCGTTTGAATCAGGGGAATTTGGGAAATTTTAATAGAGCGAATAGTTTGGGGTGTTTGGGTGGCGCAGTCGGTTAAGCTTCAGACTTCGGCTCAGGTCATGATCTCACAGTTCGTGAGCTCGAGCCCCGTGTCGGGCTCTGTGCTGACAGCTCAGAGCCTGGAGCCTGCTTCGGATTCTGTGTCTCCCTCTCTCTCTCTGCCCCTCCCCCACTCATGCTCTCGCTCTCTCGCTCTCTCTTTCTCTCTCTCTGTCAAAAATAAACATTAAAAAGATTTTTTTTAAATGTAGTACCTAGAAAGCTTTCCAGAAAGCAGACTCTAAAACTCTGCGCCCATGTGACATTATTGTTTGATTCTGAAAAGTATTACAGACCTATGTAGAAGAGCCTTTTACTGCAGCTTTCTCTCAACAAGCTGTGGTGATGAGAGGGTAGAGTAAAATAGATCTTCCAGTATTATTAGAAACTTTTAAAAACAAATTGCATTAACAATACAGGCTCATTGTAGGAAATTGGAACAATTATTCCCTTTTTAAAACTAAAATAATGTATTAAGATGATGTTGGTAATTATCCCTCTGTGTGTCTATGATAAAAATGGGATCAAGCAATTTTAAAATTAGGTTTTTCTCACTGAATATATTGTTAACATCTATCTGGGCCCATTAAGATTTTTCTAAAACAGCAGTTTTCAAGGTTTGTTTTTTTTTTTGTTTTGTTTTGTTTTGTTTTGTTTTTATTAATTAGTGCACTTTCTTCCAAGGAAAGTTTCCTGGGAAGTCCAGTGTATGAAATGAATGTAAGCAAAACTAGCGTGGCCAAAGCAGGGCTGGAGGCTTGGAGCCCTACCCACCCAGCCAGCCCGTCACACCTCCCCATCTTCTCGCGAGCCACTGTCTAAGAATGACTCTTCCACAACTGCTCATTGCCTGCTATGTGCACATTTTATTCGGGGTATTCATTTTTGTCTCGCATGTTTTAAAATGTTTCTCAGAGAAAGGTTTCCCTTCCATTTAAAATTTGGGGGTCGTTCTAGGCACGATGGGTTAAGCGTCCGACTTTGGCTTGGGTCATGGTCTCGCAATCCGTGAGTTCAAGCCCCACGTCGGGCTCTGTGCTGACAGCTCAGAGCCTGGAGCCTGTTTCCGATTCTGTGTCTCCCTCTCTCTCTGCCCCTCCCCTGCTCATGGTGTCTCTCTCTCTCTCAAAAATAAATAAACGTTAATTTTTTTTAATTGGGGTGGTTCTCATTGTTTGGTATGTGAAAATGTTTCCCTTTTATGCACTCTGATTTCATCTTGCTTAGGTGAGCACCGGCTGTCAGCATAGATGTGGATGTGGCAGAGTGTGACCCTGCTTGACTACAGGGCTGCGGGTCCCTTCCCATACAAACAAATGGTTATTTAAAGAGAGAACAGCTTTATAGTTTTGCTTCCTGGTAATAAGTTATCCGCGTATTAAACATGTTGCTGGGCTTTTCATAAAAAAAACTGGAGTGAAAGGGAGTCAGAGAAATGGAGACCAGCATCAACAGGAAGCCGTTATTTCAACAATTATCTCCTTGTAACACGAAGTATTTCCTTGAAACTCCAGCATTGATGATGATTTGCTCTTCTTTTTCTTAATCCTTTGTGTTTTTAATTAGATTAATTTTATTTTTTTGTACTTTTAAAAATAATTCTACCACCGGGACCTTCGCTTGCAATCAAATCTTATTAAATACCAGTATAGGCTGTGCCCTCTTTTTTTATGATGGTGGGGATTATGGTTATGATTGTTGTTGTGTTAATGAATGAGAGTATCCAGCTGAGTATTCTATGCATCGGAAAGTGTCTTACTGTGTAAATGGGATTCCACATGGCTTCCTGCTGGCCAATCTACTTGAATGAGCTTTGTAGAAAATGTATTTTGGTAGCCCGTCTGTGAACCCAAGGGCTCTGCTGATGATGTGAAAAATGCTTTATCAGAACAAAGTAAAGAGAAGGCGTTTTGATGCTTTCTAAAGGAAATAGTGTCTATTTGTTTGCCAGGTGGTGTTAAGTTGTGCAAAGTAGAATTACTATTATCACTATTTTAAAAAATCATTTTAATTGTTTAGGATTGATTTATATATTACTATGCACACCTCTAAATTTACAACAATCAAAACAACCCTCAAAAAACAACAACAAAAGGGAATGTTCTTTTTTCTTAGCATAGAAAATGTTTTCCTTTGGAGAGCCAGTTATATTGTTCAAATACTTATTTAACGTCAAGATATATGGTTCCTGTCTCTCTAAAATATAAACTAGCTCTAACATTAGCATAGAACTCCAATAGAATTAAATTGTGAAATGTGTTTTAAAAAGAAAGCTTCACATAGAAAATGCCCAAAAGAACTTTCCCTGAGTTAATGGTTTTATAGAGGCAGATAAAAATCTATGCTGTTGACCCTCAGGGATTCAGACCCATGGTCTATGTGGTAGTTGAGGATATTTCAGAAGACAGTGATTAAGGAGACATTATTTCAAGTGAATCCCCTAGCTTCTCTAAGATCCTTAGAAGCTAGGAGTCACTCACAAGGTCTGAGATTATTATGGGTCTCTATGAATTCGTGCTATGTAGCATGCTTCTTGTTTGGATAACACAAATGGGAGAAGTATTTAGTCATCAGAGAAATGTGATTTTGACTTTATCTTACACTTCTGTCCCACACAAAGCTTCCTTGATTGAGGGGATCTCATGGTAATCTGTGGCATCAACTTGTACTGACATTTTATATTTACTCGAAAGTACTTTTTATTGGGAATAATGAATCCATAGGATGCCTTTACGTGGTGCTCAACCGGGTACAGTGTAACCAAGACCCTATGGGAAGCTTTCAAACCAGCATGGCTTCTTCTGCATTCTGCCCCCTACCACAAGATTCTTGGATGCCCTGATTGGAATATGGGTGCAGATTGGCGTAAGAGCAATATGCTTGCTGAGACTCAGTACTCCCCTCCCTACCATGTGGAGTGAGTTGAATTGAATTCCCAGGAAGATTTTAAATTGTACTTAGAATTTTAAATGTGAACACACACACACAGATTGAACTGTTGAAACCAGGTAATATGTTGTCGAATAATGATATTAATGGCCGAAACATATTTCCAACTTCCAACAAAACTGAAATTTAGTTTGATCAAGTTTACAGTTAAGGTTGTCTCATGGCTGGGAATTTAAAAATAAATAAATAGACTTTACAGTCTTTTCTGCAATGATCGCCTTCCCACACAGGATGTGATGAGAGAGGGTTTCATCAAGAATCAGAAGACCTGTGTTTCAGCACAAACCGTTGCTTACTGGCTTTGTGACCACAGGCTAGTTCCATCACTTGTTTTGGTCTCTGTTCTCTTAGCCATAGACATCAGACTGTTGGAATGATCGCCAAAGTTCCTGCATGCTTCACCATATGATACTATTAACAGGTGACTTCTGAATCACTAGTCTTTTTTTTTAATCTTCCTTCATCATTTTATTAGAGGTAAACATGTACTAAGAAACCAACTGAGAAATCTGTAGTTTCATCTTTTTCATGGTAGTGGTGGTAGTGTTTTTGACTGTGATTTCCAAGGCATTATAAGTACTCCCAGGAAAATTGGCCATGGAGTAGGAAAATGGGATGTGGGTGGAAAAACTGAAAGGCGATAAACAACTAGTTAATGACTGAGAAATACTTATATCCATTTTAGACTCATTCCTAGGTCAAGAAATAGATTCATTCCTAGATCAGTGTATTTTGCTACTATTTTCTTTAATCTTTTTTTTAACACACTAAACCATTGTCCTAGAAAAAAATCTCTATAATTGAATCCAGCATTTACATAATTTCAGAGTATAATACAAAAGGTAGTTGTTGCTCATGAAATGCAGATTTGTCCTGCTATGAGGGAAAAATAAATCAGATTTCCAACATATATGTGTGGCACTGTTACTAAAAGCTTCTTAAGATAAAGCCAGGGGCAGAACTTCTTAGTTATTAATTTAGCTAGGAATCACTCTATACCAGGCTTTCCATACACTAGGAATTGTGTTAGCTATATTTAGTGCTTTTATTTATCTCTGGACTTGGCCAAATTTTCAGGGGAAAAAAATCCCTTAATTCTTTTATACATAGTTCTCTTTGGGTATATTTTGTACTTTAAAATATTGCTAGATTATATATTTTGTAAAAACCACCCAGAAACAAATGACAACTTGGATGGGAAAGCAACTGTCTTGTCCACATCGCAGAGTTTACACTGGGGAGGCGGTGATGCCAATTGTCCAGACATTTAAAACTTGATTTGTGCTGTCACGTATTATTTTAAACAATAGGCACTAGGATCAAGGACTAACACAATTTGTAAAGAAAATCCTGGGATTCCCCCCCCCCCAGTTGTTTTATGAATTCTCATCAGAAATTACAGGGAGGCATAAAGTAGCTATGAGATTTGAAAGGAAAAGATGGTATGAGATTTCAGAGGGTTTTGTTTGTTTTTAAGTTTATTTATTTATTTGGAGAGAGAGAGAGAGAGAGAGAGAGAGAGAGAGAGAGAGAGAGAAGAAATCCCAAGCAAGCTCTGCACTCTCAGTGCAGAGCCCTATCCAGGGCTCGGTCTCACAAACCATGAGATCATGACCTGAGCTGAAATTAAGAGTTGGACGCTTGACCAACTGAGCCCCCCAGGCGCCCCGAGATTTCCGGCTTAAGAGTAGGATCATCCCAGTGGCACTAAGTGGCTCAAATGGTAAAAAGCTTGTAAAAGGTAAACTATTCTGTAAAGAAGAGGTACTCGTGTACATCAATCAGAAAACGACATTGCCCACACTATTAATGTGCGGACTTCCCCGTAAATTCACCATGGACATTTTTGATGGAAATAAGAAAAAAAAAAAGTTAGACCATCCCCAGGATTTAAAAAAACTGTCATGAAACACCAGAAGATTTGGAGAGTCCTGTCTTTGGAGATCTTTCACAAAGTTGCTCTGAATGAGTCGGATATCCATTAGAACGAACGCTTCTTCCTGTGATTTGGGAAGAAGTGCGCAAAAACGCTTACTGGGTAGTTGCACTCAGTGCATGTCTTGGTCCCACATTAAACACACTGGAGGGGAATGCTGTGGAGTGGGGCCTTGAAATCTCCCTGGGTGACTTTTTTACTTACTCAAATTCTAGAATTACTGCATTAGAAGCAGGGAACTGAACCAATTATCTTTTCAAGTCTCAGCTGTCCAGCATGCTACACCTACGTGAAATGAAGAAGTAATTATGGGGATGCTACATGGTAGAAATCAAGCTACAATAAAATGTTTGAGTCAATCTGAAATGTTTAGATTAAACTGTATTTTAAAAAAATCATTTGCAATTATTCCGTTGATATTTCTAATTTAATATTGGGGGGGTTCTTGCCCTCAGCATATTATTCATGCTTTTCAAAGAAAGATTTCACATGCTAAAAAGTCTTCAAATACTATGCCCTATTGCTTTGATCTCAACCTTGTAATAATGATGATGATGATAATAATAATAATAATAATAATAATAATAAAAGGCTTGATGCCCTATTAAGCCTATTTGGGAGTGGATGTCTTTTTCAATGTCCACTTTCCATTTTAGATCAGTTAAAGGAAATTTCTTATAGCCAATGAAACACAGCAAACTGGCTTCGTGGAGGAAGATGGTCTTAGAGAAATGGGGGAAAAAATTTAAATCATGTTGTGTCAGTCTTTCCCAAAGGTTGTATTTGTACAACCTTTTCATCTCTTTTTAAATGTCCTATGAAATAATCACTCCTCAAATGGGATGCTGGCAAATGGACTTATTTCATGAAGGAAAACAATTTGGCACATTCAAAAGAATGTGGCCTCTAAGAAATCTGAATGACTAGTCAAAGAAAATTCTCTGGGGCTAAGCCTCTTAGGCTTTTGTTGTTGGTCTGTTTAAGAAACCCTGCTTCCTTTTCTCTAAGAAATCACCATGTGAGCGAGAAAAGTCATGAAACGTAGCAGGAACTGTAACTCAGTTTTTCACTGTAAAGAAACATGTATGTGGGGGAAAAGGATAATCCAAGGTACCAGGGTGATAGAGCACTGGGATTTTTCCTGTATTTTATTTCCTGAGTTAGCACCTCTGTTTCTTTTCACCTCTTTCCTTCTAATTGCCCATCGGATTACCTTTATTCTTTAGGGAGCCTTTTTTGCTATTACTCCCCAACTGGCTTTGTAATTAATGTCCATGTTTGAAATGTCTGTGCACAGCCTCTAGTGCTGTTTTAGATAACACCATAAGATAAATAAGCTATGCAAGTCTTGAATTTCACATAGGAATGAGGTATGACTGTGTAAGGCAGTCAGAAGAGAAGAAACTGTTACCTTGAGAATTGCTGAAATATACATCTACCCCTGGCTCTCCAAGCAGAATCAGACCTGGAGTACTGGATTAATGATTCATGGCCCGGTTTTCTCTCTGCCCAGTTTACAGAAATGCTTTTAATCTTCTCGGTATTCTCTACACACATGTAACTATAGTAATGACCCTAGAGTTAGTTCCAAGGAACCCTGTCAAGGATGCTTTATTTCCTCAAAAACTGATAGAAATTATGGAGTCTATTACATTGCTATGGATTCCCCCCCCCACCTGTTACTACTAAGAAGCTCTCTGCAGTCTTAAAAAACCCAAATACTGGCTTGACATTTGGTTTTTCAGGTTATCCCTGAGATTAAAATATTAATCAGAATGGTGATATCCAATGTTGGAGAGCAGATGAGCCCTCTTATACACCTGTTGTTGGCTTTCGAATGGACAAAGCTTTCTAAAAGGCAGTTTGACAAAATGTATCAAACACCTTGAAAATGTGCATACCCTTTAATGTGGCGATTCCATGGAATTTTTGTGTAAGGAAATAAATATGCAAAGATCTATATCCAGGGAGATTCATTACAGGTTTTGAGTTTTGTTTAAAGTGGAACTTGGGAAATAAAAAGGAAGAAGAAAGTATTTCTTAAATTATAGAACAAAATAACTAAAAGTTACTCTTCAGTGAATTAAAAAGAATGAATTAGATCCATATTTGGTGAATGGCATCCCATCTTTGTAAATATATAAACATGAGGATATATGCGTCTAGGAGAAAGGTCTGGTAAATTATATACAAAATTGAGTACTAGTTATTTCCTGGTTGTGGAAATATAAATAATTTTTGATTTGTTGTTGTCGTTTAAAAACTTTTCTTCTAAGTTTTGTGATTGATTGATTTTTGCAGAGCACATACATCACTTTTGTTTCTCCAGCTTAAAGTTTCTCCTTAAATATATAGTCCACAGTACTGTATTACAAACTTCAAAGTCGCCGGGGGACTAGATCTCGTATGTTCCCACTGCAAAATAAAAATAAGGATGTGAGGTGGCAGAGATGTTTGCTAACACTGCTGTGCTGGTCAGCATATAAACATACCCAATCGGGAAGGGGTACAACATGAAACTTCCGGCATTGCATGTCAGGTCTATATCAATCCAAAGGAAACACAGTCACTGCCATGGAGATTCAAATAATTCATTGTTTCTGGTGGTAATATATCAACTCAGACTAGAGGGCTGAGAATTAATCGCCTTAATAAGAATAATTTTAAAGGCGTCTTTTGAAATTCTACAAGCAAATGGAGATCGGGTGGCTAAAATGTGCTTTCCTCCCTTAAGTAGAAGGATTGAGAAAATAAAGGCACAAAAGTCACTTACGGTGGTTCCATTGATACTTCCATCTAATGTTCCCCTGCTTTGGGACTCACATAAGATGTGAGGCCATATGAAATCGTTTTTCACTTAGTACACAGCTCGGTAGTTTTACTCAAATGAATGTTGCGGTTATAAATCATAAGTCAAGTGTGGCACAGAAATGCTATTCTATTAGTTAGTTTTCCTGGTCAGTTGTCCTCTTTTAAGTTGCTTTTGATTCTCTGTTATTGGATCCTTCTTGCAAAATTTTATTTCATCTCTATAAATCAAAATTTATTTGTGTTATTCCAAGTAAACTAGTTCCTTAAAAGCTTCTTTGATTAAAAATGACATAGAAATCAATATATAACTTATAATTTACCTTCTCTGCAAATGTAGATTGTCATAGACCCGTGGATCCTTGATGAATGAGAACGTTAAGTCTAATTCAGGGGACTTAGAAGCTTTGGTTCTATAGCTGCTTAAATATGGCATGTTCTGGGAGGGGGGATTTGTGATTGCAATGGCATCTTTCTGCTTTACATAAAAACGTTCTGTGTATAACGTGTATGATGATGAGTTTCATGATTATACTGGAGTAGGGGGCTTAGGGACCAAAACCAGAGCAAATCGTACCCTCAAGCTTTCGTGTGTGTGTGTGTGTGTGTGTGTGTATTTAAAAAAAACTAATGTTCCTTTCTTTCTTTCTTTCTTTCTTTCTTTCTTTCTTTCTTTCTTTCTTTCTTTCATCCTTTCGTCCTTTCTTTCTTTTTCTTTTTCTCTTTCTTTTTCTTCCTTCCTCCCTCCCTTCCTTCCTTTCTCTTTCTTTCTTTTCTTTCTTTCTTTCTTTCTTTCTTTCTTTCTTTCTTTCTTTCTTCTTTTCTTTCTAAACTTTAAATATATATATATATATATATATATATATATATATATATTTCTACATTTTAGAGAGAGAGAGAGAGCACAAATAGGGAAATGGCAGAGAGAGAGAGGGGGACAAAAGATCCAAAGCAGGCTCCACACTGACGGCAGAGTCCAATGTGGGGCTCAAACTCATGAGCTGCAAGATATAACCTGAGCCGAAGTTGGATGCTCACCCAGACATCCCAAATGTTAATTTATTTTTGAGAGAGAGAGAGAGAGAGAGAGAGAGAGAGAGAGAGAGAGAGAGCAGGGGAGAGACAGAGAGAGAGGGAGACACAGAATCTGAAGGAGTCTCCAGGCTCTGAGCTGTCAGCACAAAGCCCGATGAGGGGCTCAAACTCACGAATAGTGAGATCATGACCTGAGCCAAAGTCAGACGCTTAACTGACTGAGCCACCCGGGCACCCCTGTGGGTGTGTATTTTTAAATATGATTTACCTTTTTTATGAAACTGGGCCTCTTAAACCCATTTTAGGCCGTGATGCCCTTTGAAGATCTGATAAAAGCTGTGGAAACACACATACTTATATGCCCAGACACACACAGGTATGTGTGTGGGGGGGTATGTATACATATATACACACCTACACACACATAGACGTATAAATCACACAGGCCTATATACATGACATATGGAAACATGCACACACTGATATACAAAATGTTACATTAGATAATAACATAGAGAGTTTATAAATTCTCCATATATATTTATTAGATGTCTATCATGTGCCATTGATGGGGTTTTGGGGTGATGGTGGGGTTTGGAGCTGGCAGCCAAGAAAGAATTCTTGAAGACGTCTTTGGTGCAAAAAGGTGATTTTATTAAAACACGAGGACAGGACCTGTGGGCAGAAAGAGCTGCACTGGGGTTGTGAAAAGTGACTGATTCTATACCTTCAGGTTGGGAGGGGGGTTAGGGACAGCATAAGTCTCTAAGGAATTTTGGAAGCGAGGTTTCCAGGACCTTGAGGGGCTAGCTGTCGTTAGGAAAACATCATTTATTACTGTTTAGTAAAACCTCAGTCATGAGACCCTACAGATGTATTTCAGGGACCTTAAGCTTGGAGGACGATTGCCAGCATATACTTGGGGGTTAAAGATAAAGAGGTTTACGAAGGAATTTTTATGCATTTAAGGGGACTCACAGGATCCTAGGGGTCAGGATAATATTAAGGCAAGATTCCCTTTTGCCCCCAGCAAAGTGTCCTCATCGAGGCAGCTGAGCTCCTAGAGGGAGGTCCCCCTGCCTGTTTCAAGGACTTGTCACTGGGCTGTGGGCAGTAAGGGAATTTAATTTTTCATTTGCCTTAGTTTTCGTCATCACCATGGCAAGCACTTAAACCCCCTTACAGCTTGATGAGAGTGATATTAGGGCTCCAGGAAATGAGGTCTATAGGTTTCTGGGGATTAGGCTCTGGATGAGATTGCCTTTTTCTTGCAGTTTACTAAGTTCTCCGTAGACTGAAGGAGACTCCTGTCCTGCATGACTGTGATGTGACTCAGTCAACCATCTGCTTTCTTTCCTTTCCCTGTTCTTGGGCAGCCGGGAGTGTCTGAGGAATATCACACATGTGCCGGGGGGTGGGGGGGGAGGGTGCTATTAGCCTATACTTTGTCCTCAGTCTGCCCCATGCCCCCTCATCACATGGATCATCTCATTTAATTCCCACAGCACACTGTTACGATCCCTTGTGCTAGTTAGGGTAGGACACTGATGTAGATAGGCAGGAAATTTACTGGAAGGAATTGGCTCACGTGACTTTGGAGGCTGAGGATTCCCACTGTTTGCCATCTTCAGAGCTGGAGACCCGGAAAGCCGGGGGTGGGAAGAGAGTGTGTGTGCCGGCCCAAATCCAGCGGCCTGGAAACCGGGGGTGTGTGGTGGTCAAGAGATGTCCCACCTGAGTGGTCGGGCAGAGTGGGTCCCTTTCTCTTTCCTCTGCCTCGTCCTGTTCAGGCCCAGAGTGGCTTAGATGCTGCCCACAGGCACCAGGGAGGGCTCTCTCACCCTCACTCACCAGGGAATAGAAGACGATCTCATCTGGAAGCACACTCACAGACACACCCAGCGATAGTTTGACCAAGTGTCTGGGTGCTCTGTGACCCAGTCAAGTTGACACATTAAGTTGACCATCGTACTGCTCCTTTACGTTTGGCACACTGAGGCTTTGAAAGTCTACGTCACTCACCCGTCACACACAACTAGGTGATGCAGGGCCCTTTCCTTCGGACTCAGAGAAGCCTTTGCTCTCAAAGACAAAGTCTTTTTCACCCTCATGTCCATCGGCAAACCCAGGCTAAGAATTTCTATTTTAATAAGCAGGATATGGGGATAAAAAAGATAGCACAGCCTTCTTGCGGTTAGCCAAGTCGATTACTTTGTTAGTCACTAGAAGGGGAACCAACATTTATTCGTTCAGCTGGGAGTACGTGCAAAGCACTTTGGATTCTCTCAGTTGCTGCTTCCCAAAACTGTGTTGGAGCAGTGGAGCTTGTTTCTCAATTGAGTAAATAGGTGCTCAGTTATGTTAATTTATGTCCCAAGGTCACATGACCAAGTTGTAGCCTTATCATGATTTATTTATTTTTTTTTTTAATTTTTTTTTCAACGTTTATTTATTTTTGGGACAGAGAGACACAGAGCATGAACGGGGGAGGGGCAGAGAGAGAGGGAGACACAGAATCGGAAACAGGCTCCAGGCTCTGAGCCATCAGCCCAGAGCCCGACGCGGGGCTCGAACTCACGGACCGCGAGATCGTGACCTGGCTGAAGTCGGGCGCTTAACCGACTGCGCCACCCAGGCGCCCCAACCTTACCATGATTTAAAGCGTTTGTTGTTGTTTTGTTTTGTTTGTTTTTTATAATGTTTATATCATCTTGCCTAATGAGATATAGTACACTGTGTTTTTTTTTTTTCTCCTGGGAGCATCTATTAGAAATATGTTAAAAATACAAAAATTAAGCAGAAAACTCTCCATTTTTCCCCTGATATTCTCATCCAGTGTTAACCACGCAAGCTTTCGTGAGCAACTGAATTGTACTCTAACCTTGCCATCCTTCCCCAATGATTGAAACTCAAAAGTCAAAATGACAGATTTAATTTTAAATTCTCACTGAATCATGAGGCACCTGGGTGGCTCAGCCGATTAAGTATCCGACTTCGGCTCAGGTCACATTCTTGAGGCTCGTGAGTTCGAGCCCCGCGTCAGGCTCTGTGCTGACTGACAGCTCAGAGCCTGGAGCCCGCTTCAGATTCTGTGTCTCCCTCTCTCTCTGCCCCTCCCCCGCTCATGCTCTGTGTCTCGCTCTCTCTCAAAAATAAATAAACATTAAAAAAATTAAAAACGATTCTCATGAATCTAAACCAAGTTTTCAGAAGTGTAGTGGATTTTTTTTTATTTTTAATTATGGTATGCTTACTTGTCAGATTCATATTTACTTATTATTGTTTTGCCAGTGGTTATTTATCATATGAAAGAGTTTCAAGTAAATCAGTGATAATTGCCCACTACTTGAATTTTAGAATGCTATTCATTTATACTTTAAGCAGTTATTTAAAAAGAAATTGCAGTTGTCACAAAAATTACCTTAGTGCTGTGTCCCAAGGATTTTCTAAAGAAATGCTTGCATGAAGAAGAAGGTTTAAAGTATATACAAGGCAGCAATAACATGTATATTTCATGATGTACCTAAGAAGCTCATAAAATGAATATAGAGAGGGGAGTACACAAATCTGAGATAAACCCTTTATTTTTTATTTTTTTTTTTAATTTTTTTTAATGTTTATTTATTTTTGAGACAGAGAGAGACAGAGCATGAATGGGGGAGGGTCAGAGAGAGAGGGAGACACAGAATCAGAAGCAGGCTCCAGGCTCTGAGCGGTCAGCACAGAGCCTGACGCGGGGCTCAAACTCGCAGACCATGAGATCATGACCTGAGCCGAAGTTGGACGCTTAACCGACCGAGCCACCCAGGCGCCCCTGAGATAAACCCTTTAAAACACTAATGTTTTGTTGATTTTGAGAATTACATTACTAGTGACTGAGCTTTCAATTTATGTAATACTTTGTTTTGTTAATATCTTCAAGTGCTCATTTTATTCTTCATACTTTTCCCCCCAACTGATATTCTGATATGATATATCGTTTTATATAATTAAAAAAATCTCAGAAGACTGTTTTGTAGCTAGATAAGTGGATGTCAATTACGTGTTTATCCAGAAAAATTGCCTGGTGGAAAGCTGTCCCCAGGAAGCAGGGGGTATTGGGTATTCTGCCATCATCCATGACAGTACAATTCCAAACTGTAACTTTCGTGTCAAATGATGACGAAACCTTCCAGTAACTTGTTTTAGTGTGCAAATACCATGGTGGTCTGAAAGAGTTCATGCACCTTCAAAGATTGCTTGCTTTCTTATTGATTCATTGATTTTTATTTTTTGAGAGAGAGAGAGAATGAGAGAACGGGCACAGAGCAAGGGAGAGAGGCAGAGGGAGAGAGAGGGAGAGAGAGAGAATCTTAAGCAGGCTCCATGCTCAGCACAAAGCCTAACGTGGGGCTCAATCCCACGATCCTGGGATCATGACCTGAGCCAGGATCAAGATTCGGACGCTCAACCGACTGTGCCCCAACTTGCTTTCTTAGAAGGGGTTCAGGTCAAGGAAGATCCTGGACCTTCACTTAGGTCACGTAGGTTGATGTTTGGATTGGGTGCTCAAAGATGCCAAGTTCCTTCCGCTGCGGAAGGTCCGGTTACCTGGGCACATTGAATCTACACATATAGTAGCAGGTGGGTTGCAGGAGTGCTAAAAAAGAGAGACCATGTTGTGGGGAGATGCGCCCTCTCCTATCATGTGGCTGAGGAGACTCTGTTGTTCATGCATTTCTATCCCTTCCTTTCTTATTACCTTCACCGTCACCCTCCATGTTCTTTATAATTTTCTCAAACGTGTACGTTTTTTGTTGCTCCTTCCTTTCTTCCAACCCCCAACTGTGCTCCTGTTGTGTGACCTTCAGTAAGTTATTCCACTTTTCTCAGCTGGTCTCCACAGTGAAACAAAAAGCAAGTAGTGAGTATCTAGGTAACCAGTATCTGCCTCCCCAACAGCAAGGTGAATCCAGGTAAAACGTTTATTACCCAGGGATGGAATCTTGGTTAATACTCACCTTCAGGGCGCCTGGGTGGCTCAGTTGGTTGAGCATCCAACTTCAGCTCAGGTCATGATCTCGCGGTTCACGAGTTCGGGCCCCACGTCAGGCTGTGTGCTGATAGCTTAGAGCCTGGAGCCTGCTTCGGATTCTTTGCCTCCCTCTCTCTGCCCCTCCCCTGTTCGTGCTTTGTCTCTCTCTCCCTCAAAAATAAATAAACGTTAAAAAAATACACCAAAAAATAAATATTATTTTCTAAGGTATTCCTAAAATATAAAGGAAAATATGTAAAAAAGTTGTAGTTGTCTATTTGTCAGGAAGAACCACAGTACCTGTATCTTGTCACGGTGCTTAGTTATTGTGGTTTTCTAGAATTAGAGAAAGTTCAGAATGCACACCCCCTTGGCTAAGATGTGTGCCTGAGGACCATTTTTACTCCTTCAGAAAGCCTAGGATAAACTAATATTTCTTTCATCTTAAATAGGAAAGCAAATGAATGGTTACTTGAATAACTTCTGATTAAAATACATTTAAAATCCAGAGGTCCATAGGGTGAAGGGAGAGTAGGTGTGGTCTCAGTTATTTGCCGCAGAGCATATCGGATGCTTCACGGAGGCGTCACAATTTAGCAGAACGACTGATTGTTTTAAAAACAAGTATTAGTCGTGATTCAATGAATCTGGTAATTAGCTCATTAATATTCTCCAAAGGGCAAGTCGAATATTTTAATTTCATTTTAAGTTAATCAATTTATAATTTATACAGCTTTGTTCTGAACTGATAACAATGAGAGTCCAATTGGCACCATCGTAAGATAGCGGTGAGGACCTTTTTGTGTGTCTGTTGTCCAGACGCTATCATGTGATTTATATATGTAATCTTTCACCCTCACAGTAATGGGCACGGGGTGCATTGTTGTACCCATTTTAAAGAGGAAGCACTTGACCTTCAGGTTGGTGGTGGAAAAGGACCGACCTTGCATATACTGGGAATGCTCTTAACCTTCCCTGCCATAAAGCATCCTCTTGTACCTGCAAAACAGGATCTCTGTCTTGTGTGTTCACACAGCATGCTGCGAGTCTATCATTAAAAGGTTCTGTTTCTTAATAGTCATTTTTTAAAGCAGTTTTGGGCCCACAGCAAAACCGAGCAGAAGGTACAGAGATCTCCCACATACCCTCAGCCCCTACACAGGCACGGCCTCCTCCAGGGTCAAAGTCCCCCACCAGAGTAGTAGGCATGTTTGTTACAACCCATGAAACCACACCGAGGCATCATTATCACCCCAAAGTCCACAGTGTACTTTAGGGCTCACTCTTGGTGTTGGACATCCTATGGGTTGTGACAAATATAAAATGACATGTGTCCATCATTACAGATTCAGAGAATAGTTTCACTGCCCTGAAAGTCCTCTGCCCTCCACCTACCCCCCTCTCCCTCCTCCCAGTCCCTGGCAAAATCTCCTGGATCCTTTTCTTGCCTCCATTGTTGGCCTTTTTCCAGCATATCCTATAGTATGTGGCCTTTTCAGATTCACTTAGTAAGATGCACATAGGGTCCCTCTATGTCCTTCCATGGTTTCATAGTTCTTTTCTTTTTAGCACTGAAGAATATGTCGTTGTCTGGATGGACCGCAGTTTAGTTATCCATTTTCCTATTGAAAGACATCTCGATGGCTTCTAGTGGTGGTTCTGTTTTAATTGTCTGATTACGTATGGCTTTTCCTGCTGTACCTTCTGTGTGTTCACAGCCAAGCCTGTGTTTTACTGTCTCAGTTTCTCTGGGGACCGTCACGTAGCCTGCTCATGGCAAAAACTTAATAGACAAGACCCGGGATCTTCCAGGGTTTGATAGTGTGTGAGACTACAGAAGTTGACAGCAGGCATGAAAGCCCACGTTTGGTGGTGTTTCCCACATTAGATCTTTTCAGGCATCCCTGGTATGTTTCTCTGGGTCCTGGAGCAGTCAGTTGGTGATGCTCTGACCGCTGGCTGCCTGCCAAGTCGGGGGAGGCTGTTGCCCGCTGTTGCCCGCTGCCTCTTGCCTCTGGGTCCCTTGACCACCAGCAGGTGCTGTGCTCTCACTCTGCATGCTCCGTCTGCATGCGTCTAAGGCTGCAGAACCCAGAGGACGCTGTTCCAGTGACTCACTTTGTGTTGCTTTCTGTTTGGTAAAGGGAAAATACTGATTTTAAAAGAATAGAAAAAAATGGAAAGAAGTATGAAGTGTGCTTAATGTTTAATTTCATCCCAAAACACGTGATGGGTTGATAGGAAGCCCTAGTGCCATTTTTCTGAATCTTTTGTGTCCGGAGGCGGGAAAAACAGCAATTTGAAGATTTCCAGAAATAATCTTCTAGCTGTAAGAGTTGATGGGGTGTGCATCCGTGGGAAATGTTTTCCTTATTTTGGCTAATATCAGGACAAGCAAGGTTCCATATCCCTGGGACAGTGCTGACCTTACAGAAGCTATCGAGATGTAAATACATTAGAGGGGAGTGCATGTGAAATAGTATTCTGTGAAATAATGGCCACAACTCTTCTTTAGGGATAGGCTGGGAATCTTTACAGATTGTGTTGTGACATGAAGGTGAAGAGACGGTTGACATTCTCTTTGCATTGGAAAAGAGGTGTTTCGGGTCCCTTAGGAGAAAGGCGGAGAAGGGGGGTACTGAGCCTGTAAGCAAAGACTAGGATTGTCTGGGATCCAGAGTTGAAGCAGGCAGTCTACTATTTGCCCTCTGTTTCCACCAAAGAATCGTCCTTAGTGACATGTTTCTGAGTTCCATTGCTCATTTGCTAGACAGGTACTATGTCCTCTTGGTCCTGTCAGATGCTTGGTTACAAGATCTCCTGACATAGTCTGATACTTTAGCTGGCACTCTACGGCCGTCCTGATTGCATAACAGGGACTTCTGCCTTCCTCAGTCTTTCTCTTAGGTGACAATGCGTAAAACGCGTCACGGGTCCCCTTTCTGCCATGCGGATCAGCTCATGCATATACCTGCCCAGGAGACAGGAGCTGCAGCCAAGACTCCAAATGCTAATTCAGACTTTTCTGGATACCTCACTCCTTTTAAATGTGATTGAATCAGCATAGGAACCCAGGTATATCTGATTCCAAAGATGTTTCTTTTCTGTCACCACCCAGTATGTTTCAGTTAACTTAAAATTCTGTGAGTCCAAATCATGTGATGTCATTTGACTGTGTCACGTGACCTGTTGCATCCTCAAAAGGCCTTCTCTCCTGTGTAAACAGACGTGACTGCTCTTCCAGACCACGTGTCTGTAATGTCTCCTGGCTGCTGGCCACAGCTGTGGCCTGTGGGGTCTGTCGTGGTTTGCACCCACCCCTGGCTTCGTGTCCTGCATGCTGGTGTTCATGAAGAGCCACCCGTGACTGTGTCCCATCGTGGTTCGTCTGCCTCAGCCGGGTCCCAGTATTGATTTTGGGGATTTGCTACGTCATGTCGCGTTGCCCAGTGTCTGCAGCTTGGGTCGTCTGGAGAAAAAGTACTTTTGTTCGGAAACGTTAGAACTTAATGTGTAATCAGATTGTATGAAGTAGAGATGCTTTTTTGGGGTAAATTCTCTGCTGCTGGGGGAGGGTTTTAAATGAGCAGCCGTTGGTACCCCCTCGTACCTCGGAGCCAAACGGAGTGGGAATCAGGCGCTGCATCACAGGGGGGCCTACATGCCTCCCTTTCCCCTACTGCTTTCTTCATAGTGCCCCGTGTTGAAACTTCTCAGCAAATCGAAGTTTTGTATCAGGTTTTCTACTAAAATGAAAAGGACAGTCATCATGAGTGGGATAGGATTTGGGTGCTGGTTCCAGGGGAAACTCTTCTGTCTGTACATCTTCATCTTCAGTTTCTCGCCAGGTTCAGGTGTTAAATATGGGACCCACCTTTGGAGGTGTTAGGAGATGACAGGAAAAATGTATGAGGGAGCCTGTGCAAAATACACGGCATATGCAGTGTAAGCTCTTGGGGGATGGTTAGCAAGCATTTTCATTACCTCGTGTTTGTCTCGTGTCTGGTAATTTTCCAAGTGCTTTTACATTCATTGTCTGATAGAATTGAGAGAAATATGGCACATTTTGTTATGCCCATTCTACAGAAGAGGAAAATAAAGTGATATGGTCTTGAATGACTATGATGTAGTCATCGTCAAAGAGTCTTCTCAACAATGTGTGTTAGGTGTAATCCATAGTTATCGTGCTGACACTTGTCTTGCTAAATATATTTGGTTTGGTCTATTTGTAATAAAGGCAAAGATTTTAGTCTAATAATAAGCTTTTGGTAATATATTTAAAACCATGCCATAGATGTCTTTCAGTGCAATCCTTTATTTCTGACAAGTTACTTGTGAATCAATTCTGTGCACACATTTTTAATTTATTTACTTTACAAAAAATAGAGTGCTGCCTGCCCACCCCTGAGATCTCCCAGATGCTTCCCCTATTCTCCATTGCTGGAGTTGAGAGAAGATTTCATTTTACCATTTCCTGTTGGATAAAATGCATAAAATGTATTCTTGCCTTTATAAAGTAATCTGCTTATGTCCAGTTTGAGGGAGGGGAAGAAAAAGATATGTCTAACACCCATATTTGTAATGACTCTTAGGTAGGAGTATATCTTTTTTAATGCATATATTTAAGGTATGAGAAATATTTTTATGCACATAATCATGCAAAAATTATGTAGTCTTGAGATACCAAGTAACTTATGAAATCATAGGCAGCTTTTAATTATTTTTGGTCCCTTTTGTTGAGTCTGTCCCAAGAGGTGTCAAAGGTTTTTCAAACTAATCTGTTGTTGACTTGGTTTGGTGAGCTGATTTTTGCCTTTCTAAGTCATTTTCATGATAGACACTATGCTTGTCTAATGATTGTGTGACGTGTCCACAGAAGGGTAGGAAGTTTCTTCTACTGGGGGGATCATTAAGCTTCTCTTTGGTTATTTACAAAAGTCTTGCATTTCATTCCTAAACCCAATGAATAGCCTGTTTTTATTTATTCGTGTGAGACATGTGCCATAGCATGAAACTGACATAACGTAAGAGCAAATGTACAGGCTTTGGAGAGAACACCTGTCATCCCCAGAACTGTAGCATTTACTTTAAGATTCTGGAATTCTTGGGGGACCTGGGTGGCTCAGTTGCTTAAACGTTCGACTTCGGCTCAGGTCATGATCTCGCGGTCTGTGAGTTCGAGCCCCACGTCGGGCTCTGTGCTGACGGCTCAGAGCCTGGAGCCTGCTGTGGATTCTGTGTCTCCCTCTCTCTCTTCCCATCCCCTGCTGACACCCTGTCTCTCTCTTTCTCCAAAATAAACATTAAAAATTAAAAAAAAAAGATACTGGAATTCTTGCAAGGCATTTCATATATTCCAAACATATGGGAAGTGGCTTCTCAGCCTTGTTGGATAGCGTGGCAGTTAAGATACTCAGAGTAATTCCTGTGTTCTGTCCCAGAGAGCAAGTTCAAAATTCTTTATTTTTTTTGACATAATCTCCTCTTTCTTTTCAGGGCCAAATGCTCTCTCTGTTTATAAAAAGTATTTGAAAAAAACAGGCATTATCTCTGTTCTTTCCATCACCCACTGTCTCAGTGTGTCTACGTGTGTCTTTCCCTCATGGTCTCCGGTACGAATAGTGTAGATGTAAAAAGACCGCTGGTTCCAGAGCGCTTCGGTTATGTTGACATTTTGAAAGAGGCTGTTTCCCCAAAGCCAAGAGTGAAATTACAGCAGGTGCGGCTCCGGGTCTCTGCAATTATCCCAGATTACCCTTTCAATAAACTGTTGACAGGCTCACAGAAACAATCTTACGAGGCTGACGTTTGGAAGCAGACCGGCATTGCAAAATGTACCGTCATAACAGCCATGGTTTGGGTCCTTGAAAATCTCTCTATATTGTTCATGGAAAATGATTGTGTTACTTCATAAATATCCAGCCAGTTTCTTCCAGTTGCCCAGAATTTTATGGTCTAATGGTTGACTACAAAGGCGGGTGCCAGACGCCCGTGAGTAGTCACAGCAGAATTTAGCACCATTTTCCCTGCTGGGGGTGTGGGGGGGGGGGCGCTGCAGACATAGTGAGAGGAAGAAAGTATGCTTCTGTCTCTGTGTGCTTTTGTTCTTCAGAAATCTTCAGCAGTGGGAGGAATCCTTGTAATCCCATGCTACAGACATAACCAGAAAGTAGTTCTATGTGAACATTCACCACTGGTTATGTCTGCAACATTAGGCAAAGTCTTTTACATACTTTTTCTTATCACCTGAACCCCTGCACACACACACGCACCTTAGTTCAGCACTTCCTTGGATGCAAGGGAAAAAAAAAAAAAGAAGGCTTGTTGAGATCTTCAGGGACAGGATTGTACAGCCTTAAGAAATAAAAATAATGCAGCAGACAGATGAGGAATTCAGTCACGTCAGATATGTGACCTTGAAGACACTTGCCTCCCATCCTGACGGAGAACTGCTTAATTTCAAGCACCTGTAAAGAAACTTTAAAAAGCAAATATATACTAGGTTTAATAACAGCAAAGGGGCTCCCTTTCTCTGTCGGACCCATGCCAAGCACGGTGCTTTACAGATTTTAACCTGTTTAATTCCTCACAACACTGTAGGTAGGGACTCTCGTTTTAAAGATGAAACTGAGCCACAGAGTGGTTAAGTAACTTGCCTAAATCACACAGCTAGTGAGTGACAGAGCTTGACTCTGAGTCATCACTCTTGACCCCCCAGGGCTATACTGCTTCTCGTGATAAACTAGTAAGACATTGCTATTCACGGTGAAGTCTCTGGACCAGCAGCATGAGTATCACCTGGGCGCCTGTTCAACGAAGGGTTAAAACTAAAGACCACTCCAGACCTGTAGAATCAAATCTGCATTTGAGCAAGGTCGCCAGGTGATTCTCACATACATTTCAGTTTGCAAAGCGCTGAGGCCCTTACTAATAGAATTAATCTGTTGTGGAAAACAAACAACAAAAACCTCCCCATTCTATCCCAATTAAATTGCCCCTTGATTTTTTCCACAGATTTTGAATACGTTGAAAAGGCATAAAAGTATATATACTTTCTTTGTTCTTGCTCCTCACGGTCCAGTTAGAAACCTAGACATGAAGGTATTCTTTTGGTTAGACCAGTGTTTTTGTTTTTTTTTTTTTAAGGTTTATTTATTTTTGAGGGAGATAGAGTATGAGCAGGGGAGGGGCAGAGAGAGGAGGAGACACAGAATCTGAAACAGCCTCCAGGCTCCGGGCCAGACTCCGGGCTCAAACTCAAAACTGTGACATCATGAGCTGAGCCAAAGTTGGACGCTTAACTGACTAACCACTGAGGTGCCCCAGACCTGCGGTTCTTAAAATGTGGTGCCTGGACCAGCAGCATCCATTAGCATCACCTGGGGTTGTTAGGTACCTAAAGTCCTGGGCCCTGACTCAGACCCCTTGGGGGTGGAGCCCAGCGATCTGTTTAAAAAGCCTTCCGGTGAGCTCCCCTCCCCCCACCCGGCCCCCACCTGAGGTTTGAGAACAGCTTCCTTGCTGCTCCTGGCAGGCCACACTCTTTGAACGCTGTGAGTTCTCCTTTGCTACGGGCCTTCCTGAAAAAATCAGGGTTTCTTTGGTTTGTAACCACCGTATGAATGTGCAGAAAATTCTCTGATGTGAACTTTTCACTGAGAAGAAGCCAGCAATGAAAGGGAAGAGCACCACTCCTTGCAGGAGGTGAGTGAAACCCTCTCTCCTGAAGGGGCTCCCTCTCTGCCTTGGTGTCCCTCTCTGCCTTGGGTGGGCCTTGGTGTTTGCTCCCTTGTCATCCGGGCTCACTCTCTCTCCATCCCTCTTGACCCTTCCTTGTGTTTGGTGGCTACTTGTGACTGTGCTCCGGGAGGCCTGCCTCTGCTGGGCTGTCTTCCGTGATTTCCCCCCACATTCTGGCTGAAGCTGCTCTTCGACAAGTTTCTCCCTTTGCCTATCCTGCGGTCATCCCCTTGGCTGCCCTGCCGACTCCCTGTGGGGGTTCCTGGTAGAGGAAATGCAGCAAAGGCCTGTCCCCCCCCCCCCCCGGGGCCTGTCTGAGCTGCCGTGGACATGGCCCCCCATCTGATTTCATAGCACCAGCTAATGTGTGTGCTTCTGCTCTTAAATGGAAGCCTAGGTGGGGCGTCTTTTTCAAAGTTAAAAAAACAAAACAAAACACAACAGAACAACTCCTATCTACCAGGAAGAATGAACCATTTTACCTTCAGACGTTTCTAGAGAAAATGGAATAGTTTCTTTTGCTTTTATTTTTATTTTTATTTTTTTAAATGAAAAAAAAAATTTTTTTTACGTTTATTTTTGAGACAGAGGCAGAGCATGAACGGGGGAAGGGCAGACAGAGAGGGAGACACAGAACCAGAAGCAGGCTCCAGACTCTGAGCCATCAGCCCAGAGCCCAACGCGGGACTCGAAGTCACGGTCTGTGAGATCATGACCTGAGCTGAAGTCGGATGCTTAACCGACTGAGCCACCCAGGCGCCCCTCTTTTGTTTTTATTTTATGTTTTATTCAAGTTTACTTCCTGATTTTGAGAGAGCGTGAGCAGGGGAGGGGCAGAGAAAGAGAATCCCAAGTAGACTCCACACCATCAGCTCAGAGCCCGACGCAGGGCTTGAACCCACAAACTGGGAGATCATGACCTGGGTTGAAGTCAGATGCTTAACCAAGTGAGCCACCCAGGTGCCCCGTTTTCTTTTTTGTGTTGAGTCAGCGCCAGTGTATTTTACGTCTGGCACGAGTCCTGAAGTCATTGCTGCTTTGGTGGTTCCTGGAGCAGCCTGACTGAGCTGTGACTCTACCCCAGAGCTTGTGACAGATGATGGGGGGACGTACACCTCTGTGCTTCTGGGAGGCCACCCTTACCCCTTGCCTGACCATAGATCACAGTATCGAACATCCTTCCGTGATGAAATAAGGAACCATTTCCTAAGTCTAGATCTGACTGTATGGTTTCATTAGCGTCAGTGAGACTGCTGATAATTTAGCGTTACAAATGGTCCTACCTTTTGGAATAAAAAATTACATTTTTTTTTCTTCTCCTCTCCCTTTTCATTATTGAAAGGACGAGTACGTTACTGATGGAAAAAGGCGAACTTGTGACAGGAGAGCAATTAGTGTCAAGGCCATGACTAATTAAAATAAATGCGCTCCACATTTTTTACAATCCAGGTTGCTCACTGCAGTTGTCATTCCTGTTTCCTTCTTAAGCCGTAAAATTGTAATGTGGTTATTTGTACTTAAAAACATTCAGGATAATCTCAAGTTCCCATCAGAAGTAGCTCCTTCATTTTTTGTTGGTGTTTTTCATCAATGCTCTGAAAGAAAAAAGTACATTCACCAAGACAATAGGTGAGGGGTGGGGTGGGGTAGAGGGTGTCTTTGGATACAAATGCTCGTCTTTGGTTCCCAAAGCATCCTTTGAATATACATCGCTCCACCCTAACCATGATCTGTTTTTCTTCCTCTTTGTCCCTGGTTCCTGATTGGAAAAGTAAGGAAAGGAAAACAGTAGCATAAAAACACTGGTCAGGGAAGCTGAAAGGAATCTGTAAAAAGAAATGCACGGGGTGAAATTTGACTCCTAAAACCGACTCTCAGTTTCCTGCTTAAAGGCAACCTGTAACTGACGAATGCCTATCTATTGTGTGATTCATTTACAGTCCAGCTTTCCAGTTTCTATTGGGCAGCACCAGGCGGAAACGGGACAAGGGACATTAAAGAATGAGGCTAGTTCTGATTTGTCTCCCAACTTGGCATCCCCCATGTGGAGGGTACAGACAACTGAGTTGTTTTTCAGCAAATGCTGTTGTCAACCTGATGCCGTGTTCAATGCGTGTATACTGAAACAGACGATGCACTGTTTAAGACTTAAAGCCGTGTTGATGAAGGCATAACACTGAGGGCACACCTACTTTTGTCAGTGACTTGGGGACATCGCATTCAGCCACTATGGATAAATGGACCAGTAGTTCAGAGGATGACTCTGTTTTGTCTTCACTACGTGCTAAACTATCTGTGGGCGGTGGTACCACCTGGGTTACAGAATCTGCGAGGTTCTGTCCCCGTATCTCCTGGTTTGTTAGAGCCTCAAAGCAGTCGGTATTCATTATACCTAAGACGGTAGAAGGCTGCACCTGATGATACTATCAGAACGGGTGTGGGGTAATTGCTGGAGAGCTGCGGGATCAGAATGGAGTGACTCCGTGAAGTCAGGGAAGGTGGAGAGTTGTTTGTTTGTTTGTTTGTTTTTAACTTTTTTTAAACGTTTATTTTTGAGAGAGCACTAGCAGGGGAGGGGCAGAGAGAGAGAGAGGGAGACACAGAATCCGAAGCAGGCTCCAGCCTCTGAGCTGTCAGCACAGAGCCCAATGTGAGGCTTGAACTCAGGAACACCGAGATCACGACGTCAGCTGAGGTAGGACGTTTAACCAACTGAGCCACCCAGACATCCCGAAGGTGGAGGGTTTCTTGATGCTTGAATTTTTTTTTTTTTTTTTTTTTTTTTGGCTAAGACCTATAGTCATGGCTAGATTCTATAAAATTCTCAAATTTGATAGCACTCTAGGGTGATGGATTACTTGTTTCTGAACTGAGTGGAGAGGGGTAGAGATACCTGACCTGTGTTTCAAGAGTTCATGACCTTGAGCTGAATAAGGAGTGTCTAGTGTGGGGATGCAGTGGAGTGAAGGGAAGGAACAAAAATTTATTTTGAAACTTGTATGGTCCAGTTCTGCTTCACTAACATCAAGGATTTGACCAGTCTTTCCTTTCTTCCCTGGGACAAGTTGTCCTGCTTCAGACATGGTGAGCACTCTTTGCTTAGGGAACTCTGCCCAGCCTGGGCATCCGATGCTCCTGGTACAGGCTCCCCATGCACCTGGTGAACCTGCCAGGCAAGCCTGGCACTCACCACACCATACTGGTGTCTCTTTGTTTAGGGTTCTCAACCACTGTGAACTCCTAGAAGACAGGAAATGTGTCTGTATGCCATGATCTCCGAGGTACATGGCATTTATTATTTCCTAAACATTTATTGGTGGGACAAATAACACATTGAAGCCTCACTTGTGACTTTATTACTGCTTTATGTTGAGTGCTTCTAAATGACTCTACCTAGTGCCTTGAAATCCTTAACCACTCAGCAGTAGCTTTCAAGAATTAGATGAAGTCAACTAGAAAGGTATCTGAGACTAGGCGGTTTATCTTTGAAATCATCTACGTAAATGTAGTGCATTTCAAACTTAGAATTTGGAAAATGTGAATCTTGAACGAGTACCACATTGATCTGAATGTTTTTGGTCGTTTTGGTTAAACTTCGGCGCTGCGTGACTGGAGCGTGTCCTTGATGAATTACATAGTTGTCAGCGCCTGGCTGCATAATCTTTATAAAACCACTCGATATCTTGGTACCTTGTTTATGTCTTTGTCTTAATTGATAAAATGAAATTAGAACTTGTTTCATCTAAGTATGGTTTCAAAAGTTAGAACCATTTATATGGAAATTCTCTGAAAGCCACACGGTTCTATTCAGATGGTTTAAAGATTTTAGAATTTAATCTCCTTTGTACATTACGCATATGTGAGTTGACCCAGTGGCCAGGACATAATTAGCCATTTGTATTCGCATCAGGATTCCTTCTGGGGCTCCAAAAGGGGCCAGACTCTGTCTAGCTTAAGCATAAACGTAACTTCATTGAACACAGATTGAGAAGAAGGAGAGGAGAATGAGGTATATGTAGAAATAGGGTGTGGGGGATGGAATTACCCTGCACGTGGTTCTTAAGAAAGAGATGTTGTTGCCTGGCCCGGTGTACCCCCACAAGCCTCAGTCTTGGTCGGGCTGAGGAGTTGAGAGGTAACTCAACATACGTTTACTCCAATCTTTACCTCCTTTCAGTGAATATACATCCTTAAATGATGTGTAACCAAGTAACAGGCTATGCTTTGCCATTCCTTGCTGGAGGAGCTGGCACACTTCCGCTGACCAGGAACAACTCATTAGGGGGCCAGACCACACTCTGACGATCACATCCACGCATGTGATATTACGACGTGAAAACGACGGTTTGCACATGAAAAGACAGTGTCTCGTGCGTTTAAGCAGAGGATCTTCCTTGGAGAAATCCAGATTTTTCTTTGCCCTGAAGAAACCAGTCAGCCTGTTGTAAAATACAGATACCTCTGCTTTTCTCTGTGAAACCGTAAGCACCATTCGTTTCCAAATCACAGACGAGCACAAGCATCCTCTGTATCCAGGTCTATTAAAACTCCTTCTTCTAATTGCTGTTGACTGAGAAGCTTTCCTCGCAGCACTACACGGCTTCCAGATGAGAAAAATCACAAGAAGGAAAATGGCATTCGCGTAACATGCCAATGTAGACAATTTTGAAAATGTAAAACAGCTGAGCTCACTTGACATTTCTTGGTGTCAGTCGTTTCATCTGCCAGCAGAGGAGACCTTGAGGGAGCTCCCTTTCCTGATGAGGTTTCCCAAAAGTCTTGGCCAACTTTGAGAATTGCATAGAATTGACCAAAGAGGGGATGGGCCGGAAAGGGACATTGTATTTCAAAGCCTAGAAAATAAATGGGAAGTGGTATTGCCTCTTTTTTTTTTTTTTTAAACCAGCTGTGTCCTATACTTTGTTAAGGGGACCTAGACGGAAGCGTTGGTTTCCATATTTATGTGAAGACTTGAAAGGGATCCTAAATCGTGGCTGTTGAGTCTAGCCTTCAGGTGGCAATGAACTCGGGTGATGGAGAGATATCCGAGGAAAACGGGAGCTTTGGAGGCACATCGGCGGTGAGCTCTGTAGATGTACAGCAGGGGGGCTAATAGGCATGGAATCTTCAGGCTTCATTTTTTTCCCCCTCAAGGAAGAAGATTAATTAAAAATACATCAAATGTATAGCTTCTAGCATACAGACCCACTGTTGGCAAAAGAGAAACCGTAGGATATGACCACGTTTCTGAGTTGAAGTCCCACCCTGCAACTTGTGAGGGAACGTGACTAGGTTAACTTTTCCACGATGTTTACTTGAATGCCGGCGAATCTGTAAGCCTGTGTTTTCCACATCGTAGTGTAGTATTTAGGGACGCAGTCCATCCAGCTGACGCGAGGACTTAGAGACGTGATACCCATTTCCCTAATGAGATTCCAGACTTAAAAATCTGTTGTGGCGCACAGATGTGCGATGACATTTTCTGAGTATGTGCTGATATTTTTGAATTAGGCACACTGTTCAAAATGTGCCAACCTGTAGGAAACTGTGTCACCGTAAGAGAGCTGTCAGCAAAACCAGCTCAGTCACTTGCTGGAGAATGAAGCTTAGGCTTGGGGCCCAACATGTGCCCTGTTGGGAGCCTTGTCGATGTGACGTGGGCCCCCGACATACTAAAGAGCCCGTCGAAAATGCATCTCAGTAAAGTGAAATGGCTACTCAGCCTCTGTTCTCTTTGCTGAAGGGTTGCAAAGCATCTGTGTAAGAATTTTCAACTCTGGGATTTTTCTGGGCCTTGACTTCCACTAAATCACATACAGCCTTTTTATAATAGAACTAAAAACCGTCGGGAAATGAGTCCTGAGACATTTGTACGAACAGCGTCAGGCAGGAATATGTAGGAATTACTCATTCAGCCAACACGGATTGGCTTTACCCTGGGTGTCAGTAACTCAGAATACACCGCACTAGGGATAGAAAGATGAGCAAGACTTACTCCTGGCTTTCCCAGCGCTCTGCTGCTATAAGCCAGCCTTCTTGTCTTCAGTACCATGTTAACATCCTCTCAGCTTTCTCTTCATTTTCCTCTTCACCTGGAAGCCTGCCTAAACCTGTACGCAATTCCCCAAGTGATGTTCCTTTTTATTATTCGGAGGTAGGGAGCCAAGTTTGGAAATGCTCGAGACGTTCCTTTTTCAACTTACGATTCGTTGTCCGTCCCCCACGGGCTGGTGTTGATTCTGTTGCCTATGTATGCGTGAGGTGGAAAAATCACTAAAGGACATCCACGAGTGAATAACATTTCAGGTCCCCAGTATCATGCTGCGTATCTGCCCAAAGTTACTGGACTCCAATCTGAAAACCGTTTCGTGAGGCACGTTACTATCTTAGTTTCCTAAAATAGTCCGATGGAAGCTTAAATGACTCGTCCCAGGCCCCGCAGCTCCTCTGTTGTAGAAGGAGGATGCTCACACATGCCAGACCCCAGATGGCTGTTTTTCACTCTCCAGCCTGCTCCCTCATGCTTTTGTTTTTCAAATTCCCGAGTTGTTAAGCTTGTGTATAAAGCATGGACTGAGACGCTGTTTCCTCCATTAAAGTCAGTAAGTGGCGCCACCCTTACTTCAGACATCTGTCCTGAAACTGTCATCCTTTGGTGCAATGCCGCATACAGGGGAGTTGTTGTCTCAAGATGATTATCATTATGTCCTCAATCATGCAGATCTGTGACTCCAGTGATCTATGGGCTGCTGTCCAATCTTCTGGTTCAGTTGCTCCTTGGAGATGATCCAGTTCAAGTTCTCCTCTGATGCGGGACTCTCCAGCATTCCAGCAGGTGGCCCACTGGAGCACTTCGTGCCGTGGGAAGCTTCTTCGTAGGCTACTCCTTTAGTCTTTGCACGGGGTCTTAATCACCACCCCTGTGACTTCTAATTACTGGTTTAGTTCTGTCCTTGACAAGTCAGAAGGAATTGCCTCTTAATCCACCAGAAACGGCCCATGGTGGTGGGTTGGTTCACATTTGGCTTGAGATGGAGCAGTCAAGGCTATTAGCATAAGAATAATAAAAAAGTGGGTGAGTAAGGAGGAAAAGACAAAGTTAGCTTTTAGCACCAAGAGGTGCTTGAGAACAAGGTCTGTATCTTGTTTGTTTTTTGTACCACTGGTACGTGGTATATATGGTTTTTGGCATGTAATAAGGTCTCCGTAAATGCCTGTGGAATGTTGGTAATAACTGTCTCCCAGCTTGGGATTTCAGGCTAGCCCTTGATTCTCTTAGAAACAGCTCCCCTGAAATCACTCGATGCCTAACAAACGCATGGAATCTTTGAGGACGGGTACTGAGTTTTCCCTTGGTCTTATCCAGACTGAATATTCTCGGTGGCTTCGTCTTTTCCATGGAATTCTCCACCCCACCCCACCCCACCCCCGAAACCTAGTCCCTGATATACTCTACAGCATTTGTTGTGTACTGGGAGCACATCACAGTATTGATAGAAGACTGTGGTGTGATGTAACTCACGTACACGAATAACTGAAGCAAGGCAGAGTAATGAGAGCCATGAAGGAGGCACGGTCAGAAGGCCGTAGACACACACATACAGGTTGGTTGGCTGGCCGGCCGGCTGGTTGGTTTCAAGCCAGGGTGGACTGGAAAGTCTTCATGGAGAAAGTGGTCTTTGAACTGGACTTGGAGGGCTATGAGGATTGCCCTAAGTAGAGGAGAATAACTGGAGCAAACACCTGAAAGGAGGGGTGGGTTGGGAAGCTGGATGTTAGAATCATTGAAGGAGACAAAAGGTATGTTTCAGGGATTGTATGAGATGAAACTAGGAAGGCACTTCGCACTAAATATGGATTAAACGTAAGGATGAAGATGTTCTGCTTTATTTATTGGTAGTAGGGAGCCGCCGAATGTTTTACGGGTGGAGTGACAGGCTGAGAATGGTTATTTAGAAGATCCATCAATGACTGGAATTGCTTATCACTTCCTTCACTGTTAGTGACTCACAGAGTGATTGTGTGATCTCTACTAGTCTTGAGTAGACCTAACTGGCAGCATTTTAGTCTCGACAACACTGCTGTTACCTGTGGGTCTGCTCCTTGCCACTTTCACTCTTGGTCCCTACCATTTGCATCTGAGTTGCATAGAAAGCCACCTGTTTTGTTGAGGCTCATTCCCCATTTCTTACTGCACTTTTTCCCACCATACCTGGCCTTAGCTTCACGCTGTGGTCGTTTTCAGATGACTTGAGGTTTGTTTGTTTATTTGCTTATTCCTATACCCTTCCTTCCAGTTCCCAGCCCCCACCACTGGTGGTAGGTGTCTACAGGTTTCTAAATAATTGCCCTTTGGTTCAACAGATGTCAGGCGATACAGAGTGTTGTAAACAAGGATGTAAGGGAGAAAACCAGGAGACTTGGGGAATTTCTTGCTTCCACAGCCCCCCAGTCTTGTGCCCCCAGAACCTGTTACTCATCAGCTTCTGGATTTTAGTGTTTATGGGCTTTACCAACAACCAGGGAGCTATGACTAGAATTCTGCAGACATCGAATTCACTCTGGGGCCCATGAGCCCTCCCGCATGTATCTCTGATACCTGTGGGGATTGCTATCAGACACACACAGGATGGTTCACACAGCTTCTTGAAAAATGACTACTTGAACACCACTGAGTTAGTTTGCATAAAAAATTGAAGCTTGTCGAATGGAGAACATTGCTTCTTGAGCCTTTCACCTAAAGACAGAAAGTAGCTGCTGGCAACTCTGGAGGGTAGGGAAGGGGAGTGTGTTCGAGATGGCATGTGTTGTGAGCCTGGAGAGGGAGACGTGGCCTAAAAGGTGGTCACGAGGAACCTGCCTTGGGTGCAAAATACCTTTGAAGCCTCCCATTACATTAAAACCTTGGGTAAGATGTGCAGCCCACTTCTGCCTTAATTTCAAGAAATCCTCTCTAGCTCAATAATTACTTTTTTTTTTTTTTTTTTTGAGAGAGAGAGAGCATGTGTGAAGGCAGGGGAGGGGCCCAAAGCTGGAGAGAGAGTGAGCAAATGAGCAACAGAGTCCCAAGCAGGCTTCAAGCTTGGCAAGGAGCCTGGTGCAGGGCTCAATCTCACAACCCTGGGATTGTGGCCTGAGCCTAAATCAAGAGTCAGAAGCTCAACCTACTGTGCCACCTAGGCACCCCATTAATCAACTCAAATGTACATTCCCTTTGTTTTGTTGTGTTGTGTTGTGTTTTGGAGGATTTAATGACCATGGGTAGGCTGGTTCAATGGGTCAGAAAAATAGAGTGGGGAAAGCAGATATTCCAGTTTCAGAATTATGTACATGTCCATAAGAAGAACGCAGGCTTTGGAGTCAGAATGAAAGGGACTATGCTAAGGACGCTGTGTGACTTGGGAAGTAACCCAGGCTCTCTGAGTTTCCATAGTTATAGAAAGGGGATTGGAGTACGTCACACAATTAATATAGGTTAAACAGATGTAAATGTAACAGACATAAAGTTCTTGCCAAGTCATGGAATAAAGGTTCGATAATGTGACTCAAAATCATACTCATTAGTATCATAACTGTATTAAAAATAGCACCATTCGTTTGGTCTTTTATTCTTAACATTGAAAGTAAAAACAAATGTGAAATCATTATGATAGTTAATGTTTTCATATTTTCCGAAAGTCCTTACTTGGCCTTACCAGTTACATGGTACAAGGTGTGAAGTCAAGCAGAGCTTAGAGAAACCATCATTTCACTTCCTTTTAAAAATTTAATGTTGGTTTATCTTGGGGAGAGTGAGAGATCATGAGCGGGTGACAGGCAGAGAGATGGGCACACAGAATCCAAAGCAAGCTCCAGGCTCTGAGCTGTCAGCACAGAGCCCAACATGAGGCTTGAACTCAGGAGCTGTGAGATCATGACCTGAGCTGAAGTTGAACACTCAACCAACTAAGCCATCCAGGCACCCCGCCACTATTTCATTTCTGCTGATTGAATTAAGGCTGCCACCATAGCACGTCCTTTCAAACACATGAACATGAGCGAGGACAACACTGCTAATGATTTTTGTACCAGTAAGTTTATACTGATGGTTCTTCTTATGTGCAGTGTTCAACTTGACAATCCATTATCTTTGTCGAATGTATAATTTTTCTAGGCGAGAAAGTTTAAAATATCACCCCCATCCTAATGGGGAGGCAATTTGCACAAGGGAGACCTCAGTGTGTTCCAGATGCATTGTAAACAGCAAATGGCCTTTTATAATTATGAAGCATTTGTCTCAGAACATTCTGGCAGTTGAAATTTGGCTTTAGGCTAACATATGCCTTAATAACGTAGGGAAGCAGTTGTGGGCTCCATGGACCTCCTCCAAGGCTTTGATCTGTCACTCTGTAGATCTGAGGGATCACAGATGATTCAGGCATCAGGAGATGGGCGTGGTGGTAAAATAAAGCTTCTGGAATCCCTTGAGTATGTAGTAAAGTACCTTATGGTGTGAGCTGGTACTCTTGAATGTCGAGGGTGAAGTTCTAGACTGAGCTAACGACACCTTTCCTTGTTCATCCCCCTGCACGAACCCCTCAGAAACTTCCAGTCCATTTAGACAAAGTATGGATCAACAGTTTCAAATGAGACATACCTGTCGTCTGAAAATGTTCCTTGCAGACGGGCTGTTTAGGGGAACAACGATTTACTCTGGAACCATTGTCAGAAAACTCAACTAATGTTCACTGCAGGGGAAGGATGGTCAGACACAGCTCACACTCAAAGAGCTCAAGCTGGTTCTCCTCCAAAAGGGACTATGAGGGTCTCTGGTGCTTCCTCCTATGAAGTGGAAGGCTAGAAATGGATTTTGTTGAGACAAAATGCTTGACATGTACACAAAATTAATTGGGAAAATCCTTGACGAGCTCTTACTCTGTGCCATCCCATGGAACAAGAAAGGCCTGTAAAGCAGGGATTACATGCTAAGAGTACTGCTGTTTTAGGGGTGCCTGGGTGGCTCAGTCGGTTGAGCATCCGACTTCGGCTCAGGTCATGATCTCACAGTTCGTGAGTTCGAGCCCTGCGTTGGGCTCTGTGCTGACAGCTCAGAGCCTGGAGCCTGCTTCAGATTCTGTGTCTCCCTCTCTCTCTGCTCCTCTCCTGCTCGCTCTCTCTCTCTCTCTCTCTCTCTCTCTCTTTCTCTCTCTCAAAAATAAAGATTAAAAAAAATTTTAAACAAAAGAGTACTGCTCTTTTAGAGCAGCCCTGACCAATTGAAATGTGATGGGAGCGATAAATGTAATGTCTAATTTTCTGGCAATCCCATTACAAAAAGTAAAGATAAAATGGAATATAGTGCAGCCTTAAAGGACAAGATTTTGCCATTTGTGACAACTGGATGGACCTAGAAAGTATCCTGCTAAGTACATTAAGTCATTACCATAGGATTCTGCTTCGAAGTGGGATTAAAAAACCCAAACAAATGGACAAACAAAAAGAATCAGACCTGTAAATAAAGAGAACAAACTGATGGTTACCCGATGGACAAAGGCAAGAGGGGTGGACAAAATGGGTGAAGGGGTGTGGGAGACCCAGGCTTCCAGTTAAAAGATGAATCAGTCATGAGGATGAAAGTTAGAACATAGGGAATATAGTCAATGATGTGTTGTTGTTGTTGTTGTTGTTGTATGGTAACAGACAGTAACTACATGTGTGGTGAACATGCCGTAACATAGAAAAGTTATATAGCCGCTGCAGGTGTGAAAGTAACACAACATTGTGTGTCAACCGTACTCAAAATGTAAAATAAATTAAAATGGAGACAGGTGTAAATAAAGTTTCTAGTACATTTTGACTTCGTAGGTCAAATATTTTTATTGTCACATGTAATCAATAGGAAATTATCCATTAGGCATTTTATGCTTTTTCATACCGAGCCTTCAAATTCTCTGTATAATTTACACAGATGGCACATTCCAGTTTCCATTAGTAATCAATGATCACATGGCTAGTGGCTATCATATTGGACAGCACATGTTTAAAATGATCAAGAGTTAGGAAAATAGAACCAAGCTTGCAAAAGACCTGGAAAGGTCTGAAAAGGGGGAAGAAATAACTTTGAACTGAGCCTTGCAAGGACGAGTAAGAGTTTGAGGGGAGTGGAGAGTCCCTCCAGTTGCAGGGATCCGCGTGAGCAGGGACATGGGGAAGGCAGGTGTTGATGTGAGGGAGGTGGGGCAAGCCTGAGGCCATGGAAGAAAGGGAAAATGGTACTAGTTCAACCTATGGAATTTGAACTCTGCCTTGGAAATACCAAGTACCAATTTGTTTCTTTAAATACTAGTGGGCATCTAATGGAAAATTAAAAGCAAATCAAAACCTGTCACATGTTGTATTATCTAGGAAAGTAAACCCATTGATCAAATTTTGGGTTATTGTGGTAAAATATACGTGATGTGAAACCTACTCTAACCACTTTTAAGGGTGCAATTCCGTGGCATTAATACATCGCATTGTTGTGCAGCCATGACCACCATCCATCTGGGGGAATCTTTCATCACCCTGAAGTGAAACTATCCCCATCGAGCACCACCTCCCCATCCCCACGCCAGCCCGTGGCAACCACTGCTCTGCTTGCTGTCTGCATGAATTTGACGATTCTGGGTGCCTCCTGCCAATGGAATCCTACAATGCTTGTCTTTTCGTGTCTGGCTTATTTCACTTAGTCTAACATTTTCAGGGATCACCTGTGTCATAGCATGTATCAGTTTTTCATTCCCTTTTAAAGGTTGAACAACATTCCACTGTATGTATAGGCCACATGGTATACCTCTGTTCCTCTTTTGGAGGATATTTGGATTGGTCCAACCTTTCGACGATGGTGAATACTGCTGCATGAACATTGGTGTACAAATAACTACTCATGTCCCTGCCTTCAGTTACTGTGGGTATATATCCAGAAGTGGGATTACTGGATCCTAGGCTAATTCTATGTTTCATCTCTTTAAGGAACCACTATAACATTTTCCATGGTGTCTCCACCATTTCACCTTTCTACCAGAAATGCATAAGTTCTAATAGCTGCACATCCTGGGCAACACCTGCTGTTAATTTTAAGAATAGCCATCCTAGTGGGTGTGAAGTTGTATCCTTTGGGGTTTTGATTTGCATTTTTCCCTAATTCTTAATGGTGTTATGCATCCCGTCGGGTCTTAACTGGCCATTTGTATGGCTTCCTGATCAACTTTTGTGAACGGAAAAATGGTCTCTAAAACAAAATTTACTTGCCTGCTGCTTGATAATTTTTGTGACTTTTATCTTGACCTCCTTTGTGTTCCCGGGGTTACCTGAGTGTCAGGTGTTTGTTGTGGTTCTTAGAGCAACCTAACACCTGGATTTCTAGAGTGCAAATAGCTGTTGGACCAAGTCATTCCAGAATGTTAAAATAATTAGACTTTTTAAAAAATGTGGCAAGGATAGTTTAAAACATGTGAGACAGTAGTTTAAAGGTACAAGGTTGTATTTATAATACAGAAGTAAAAGAAAATCACAAATTCATTGGCTGGTTAGGTCACGTAGCTGACGACGTACCTGGTTCTTGCACTTGAAAAAATGGCAGTTACTTACAAGTACATTTGCTGCCTCTGCTTGGAGTAATGTGAATGGAACATTCATGATTCGACTATTTTATTTCCATGTATATTTCCAGGCTAGAAAGGTAGGTGTTCGGGTCAAATTCTCTCTCCACGGCATGTCCTGTCTATTTAAGATCCTTGAGATCTTTCTAATCCATCCATCTCTCTAGCTTCCTTGCCACCCACCAGGACCCACCCACTTGGGTAATAAGAGACTGCTGATTTCTCTCTCTCTCTCTCTCTCTTCCCCTCTTAATTTCTTTATCTCTGGTTTTCTGGGTCCATCTTGGTCTCTCTTTATGTCTTTGCCCCTCTCTTGCTCCCCCTAGTCCCAGTCTCCTCTTAAGCACCATTAGGATACTGCTAACAAAAGCTTCTGAAGCGAATCACCTACTTTAACCTTCCATGGCCCCCTCCTCGCTGACCTCTGTATCAGGTTCTGAGGACAGGAGATCCATGTGCACTCTTTAGCTGCACCTGTGACAGCCTCCTGCCTCACCCAGCACCTCAGTCAGCCTTCCTGGACCACTTGCTGAGCAGACCTCTCTTCCTGGAAGGACCCCTTGCGGTGATGGGGAAATAAAATTCTCTAGCTCCTCCCTTCCCACAGTGAGTTCTGGAGCAAAGTCAACAGTCCCCTGCTGGGCTCAGTGCTAACCCTTTGGTTGACAGTGAGGATTTTAGGGAGTTCCAGGGGGAGGGCAGGGAACTATTCATACTCTGGCGCCCTATGACTGGGAACCAGCTTAGTCTTTCCCCTGCCCTCCTCTGAGGCAATCCTTTCCCCAGAACCATCTTGTGGGTGCCATGGTCCTATCGGCCCATCTGATGGAGCATATGGACCCCTCTAAGAATAATGTTTATAAAAGCATAAAATGGAGGATTACCAAAAAAACCCCACATTTATATTGAAATACAGTAATGTGCAGTATAAGTGTGATAAAATAACATTAAAAGTAAAATCAAGATGCAGGTCTATGAATTACTATAATTTTAAAGTAATGCTGAGAAGAAACCTGGGAGGTGAAAGAGGAAACAGGTGTCCTACCCTTCTTAAAAGGATACTAGTTCCATCAAGAGGACTCCATCCTCTTGACCCCATCTAGACCTGATTACTTCCTGTGATACTGTGGCTTGTAGTCTCCCCTATCTGTGCCCTCCCCCCACCCCACCCCTGGTTTTTGGCACTGAACTCCTAAAACCCTTAGAATTTTCTAACTGGTAGGAGTGATAAAGATTTCCTTAGCTTAAGGAGGTGACTTTCGGACTCCAGGATGGGGGCTGGCTGCCAGGGAACCAACCATGTGATCAGAGGGTTGGAGATTTCTGTCCCCCCACCCCCAGGGAGCAGAGAGTATCTGGAGGTTGAATCCATCACCAATGGCCAATGATTTAAGCAATCAGGCTTATGTAATGAAGCTGTCATAAACACCCAAAAAACAGGTTTGGGAGAGCTTCCGGATTGGTAAATGCAGGAAACTGAAACTGGGGTGGGGAGAGAGGGGCACTCCTGGAGAGGGCATGGAAACTCGGTGTCCCCTTCCCCAAGCCTCAGCCTCTGCATCTCTCCTAAGTTATATTCTGAGTTATATTCTTTTATAATAAACCGGGGATCTAGGAAGTAAAACATTTCTCTGAGTTCCATGAGCCATGTAGCAAATTAATGAAACAAAAGGAGAGGATCTTGGGAAACTTATTTACAGCCAGTGGGTCAGAAGTACAGGGACTGGACTGGCCTCTGAGGGGAAGCAGAAGGGAGGCAGTCATTCAAAAGTGAACCTTAACCTTGGAGTCTGATGCGGTCTCTGGGTGGATAGCATCAGAAGTGAGTTGAACGGTGGGACACCAAGGTGGGGTCCTGAGAACTGCTTGTTGGTGTCGGGAATCTCCCAGCCCCCCAACCTCATCCCACTCGAATTGGTACCAGAACTTCCTTACCTCCCGTAGGCCCTGCCTCCAAGTACCATCGCCATGGGGATCGTGGCTTTAGCTTTTGAATTTGGGGGAGACCCATTCCGTGCACAGCACCAGGTGAAGAATCCTGGCTTGCACAAGATTCTCTACTGCAAAGCCTTCAGCCAACCATTGTGTTTTTCCCCACAGGGACTGGGGAGTCTGTGAGGTCTTTTCAGCGTATTCACAGCCCCAGAGACTTGCTGCTGGCACTTCCTCTTGATTTGTTTTCCTTTTAGAGGAGACCAGGAGATGGCAAGTGTTTTCTGTAACGGGCCAGATAGTCTCTATCAAAACTACTCAATTCAGCCAGAGACCATATGTAAACAAATAGACATGGCTGTGTTCCCATTGGAAGTTTTATGGACACCAAAATTTGTTTTATATAATTCTCATGTGTCATGGGTTATTTTTTAAAAAATGTTTCAGCCACTTAAAAATACAAAACCCGTTCATGGTTAACGTGCTGTAGGAAAACTAACCATGGGCCCGATCCGGCATGGATAATGGCTCGTTGGCCTCCGCACTAGATCACAAGTTTCTTAAAGGCAGGAGATCTGTGTTTGTTTCCTGTCTCTTATATATAGCACCGGTGTTGGCTATATTGGTATAAAATAAATACGGGCTGAAGGAATATTCGAGACTGTGTTTTATACCCACACAGGCTTTCTCAATATTCTTCCAAAATCTGAACTGCACAGTGGAGGGAATCCCTACTAGAATTTAGGCCAAACCCGGATTTGTGATCTGATTCCAGCACCATTTTGTGGCTCCTTCTCTGTAATCCTGGTGTCCCCCAGACGAAGGCCAACTCTTGCCCACGTTGAAGGTGTCGTTCATGTGCTCCTACACTTAAAGATGTCAGAGGAATGGGAATTTGCCTGTTTTCCACTGATTCAACATGGCCATAAACTGGAGGGGGAAGAAAAAGATCACTGAGTAGAGAATTTTAGATTCATTCTTGAACAAAAAGGAAAATCTGTTTCCGATATTTGCTCTGCCCTTCAGACTTAAATGTTCAACAACCATAATCATCGTGAAAATCAGAGGAACTTTATTTCTGAAGTGCTTATTCCCTACAGAGATTAAGAAACCACTTAAAGGTACATAGACAGATTTTTAAAACTTGTTTTGAATGGTCTGTAAGTTTGGAAGCACCAGACTTACCCTCCAGCCGGCTGTTGAAGAAGCAAGAGGTTAATAACCACCCGAATAGAACCACTTTCCTGATAACAAGGCAAGGTGTTTATGAGTCACGCTTGCCCACCTGTGAAGTGCTGATTTGACTAATAGGTATATTGGCCGAGTACAGGAAAGGTTTTGGCATCTTGCCCAAGGTCATGGACAAATTTGCAATCTCATCAAGCCATGTTCATTATCATGCAAAATATCTGAAACAGGTTTACTTAGAGATGTAGCAGTAGCCCGGGTAAATGGGAATCAGATAAAAGGAAAATATTAGATTCTGTGAACTTATTTTTAGAGACCCTTTTTCAATTCATGGCTTATGATGTCTGAATCAATTCAGTTGAGCTATTTTAACATCATCTTGGAGTCCACTTAGGCTTACTTCTTCATTTTTAGGTGACCTTTGTGCACATGAATTACATTAATGACTCAGTATAGCCTACACTTACCTAATGAAAAGCTAATTTCTTGAGAGAGAAGAGGTTATAAGAAATGAGCCCCGGACTTCTCTCTGCGGGAAGGTCCCAACTTACTCGAGAAAACCTCATTTAGACACAGCAGAGATAATGAGCGATATCGGTCACGCGCTAAGTGCCAGCAAGTGACAGAGGGCAGGGTGACAGCTCCTCAGGAGGGACCAGGAACACAGCCTGGCCTCCAAGCGGGAACACAGACAGAAAACGTTGCGGGTCACTCGGTCACAACACATGTCTGCATGCATGCACCCCGACCCTCGTCGCTTGACTCGTGGGTACTGTGGCCTCTGCTTAGTACCTACTATTCCTGTCTCTTGGTTTAAGAGCTTGTAATGGAAATTCTTACATATTGCTGCTGGAGACGTGCTATGTGAGGTCTTCCTGCAGGGCAGGGTCTCAGATGTATGTATGTATGTATGCTTCACTCCACTTAGACCTTCTGCCTCTACTGAGTCTTTTGAGGTACAGTACGTATGTGTATATGTGATAGTACTCGTCATCATGTTGCCCCTGATCTTTAGAATAACAGAATTGGTTGATGTCTCCTAATTCAGCCTTTGGAGGGAGACTTGGGTTACTGGAAATCCCTGGGAACCATTAAGAATGATGCTGAACACAGAATGTATTTTTCTTGTAAGCAGTCGAAAAATGGTGGCCTACCTCTGATGTGTTCTGAAATTCAGGTTCTTGCGTGGCTAAAATGAACAAATCAGGAGACTCTAGCTGCTGGCGAGGATGGGGAGAGACGGGAACCCTCTCGCACTGTTGGTGGGAATGCAAACTGGTGAGGCTGCTCTGGAAAACAGTGTGGAGGTTCCTCAAAAAATTAAAAATAGATCTACCCTATGACCCAGCCATAGCACTACTAGGAATTGACCCAAGGGATACAGGAGTGCTGATGCATAAGGGCACTTGTGCCCCAATGTCTATAGCAGCACTTTGAACAATAGCCAAATTATGGAAAAAGCCTGAATGTCCATCAATTGATGAATGGATAAAGAAATTGTGGTTTATATACACAATGGAATACTACTTGGCAATGAGAAAGAATGAAATAGGGCCTTTTGTAGCAACGTGGATGGAACTGGAGAGTGTGATGCTAAGTGAGATAAGTCAGGCAGAGAAAGATAGATATCATATGTTTTCACTCTTCTGTGGATCCTGAGAAACTTAACAGACGACCATGGGGGAGGAGAAGGAAAAAAAAAAGGTTAGAGAGGGAGGGAGCCAAACCATAAGAGACTATTAAAAACTGAGAACAAACTGAGGGTTGATGGGGGGTGGAAGGGAGGGGAGGGGGGGTGATGGGCATTGAGGAGAGCACCTGTTGGGATGAGCACTGGGTGTTGTATGGAAACCAATTTGACAATAAATGTCATATTAAAAATTTTTTCAGTGAAATTCAGGTTCTTGGCTGTGTTTTGTCTTTAAGATCCTAATAGCTTTGTTTTGTTCATCGCATTAATCCCCGCTTCCTATGCCTGACTTCCAGGGCCCGGAAGCAGCCTGCTTTCAAAGATCAGAGAAGCCTGCAGAATCTCAGCCATTCCTGTCTGTCTGATCCTTGCCTGGACTCCCCCAGCCCAAGCCCCCCCCCCTCCCCCACCAGGCTCTTCTCCCCGCACAGGACTTCACCTCCTCTGTCTCCCTCCTAGCTCAGCTTCTGTCAGTTATGTAAAGATGCTCCTTCTTGTGAATCTTTTCCTGAATTGGCAGTCCTTTGTGGTTGCATCATCCAGTCTTTGGGTTTGTCTCAAGCAAACAGGTGTTCTGGAAAGGAGCCCGGATTCGGCAGAGGAACTTGAATGTGGCTGGGAGAGCACCTGTGTGAGGATCTTTGTTTTTGCTGATGGCTCATTTTTAAAAGATACTTGGAGCGGAGCCATGCGCATACCGGTCCTTACTGCTTTGTTCCTTGTCTAGTTAACCAAGCATCCTTTTTCTTTTTTCAGTGAAGAGCTGGCCCAGAGAGAAGTCATGTTCTAGTTCCTTAGCTTCAAACAGTTTTGCGAGGAAAAATTAGGTACAATTCGAAGATAAGGGTTTACGTTAGAACACAGCATTCTCTTTCTCATATTTTCCCCGTTTGCTTTGTGTGTTACTCCCAGTCCCTCCCTGCAAGGCACACCCATGGCCTCATACTCAGCATTTGCCCCTGGCCCCTCCCCCCAGATCTCATTCCACACTGGGCTTCCTCTGAGAACTGGGAAGAAGAGAGAATTGTGTTCTTCAGTCTTTGTGTGTTTGGCTCCTTAAACTATAAACTGTCTCCACTTACTTCTCCCGCACAGCCCTTATGTACCCCACTCCCCACTGGTATGACCTATGAATTGGCTTTCTCTATTTGTATGCTAACATAAAGTATTTGCTTTTAGGAAAACTTGCAAACAGACATAAAAATGGAGAGCATAAGTGTCTTGCATGCCCATTGCACAGATTGTTACGGAGATTTTTAGTATATTCTTTTAAAACCAAAGTTTATCCTACTGGGTGGTTCTTTTACTCTATAGCATCTGCCTTTTTCCAAAACTTGTCTCTTAGTCATGTGCTCAGTAGCTCAAATGGTGTAATTCTGTGATACTCAGTTTGAACACTATTATTCATTGTCAAAGGCAGTCGTAGGTAAGACTAGACATTAAAATTCAACAAACAGATCTCAGAGAACTTCACAGGACAGCGTCGGGCACAGGTTATAATTTGTAAAATATGAGCTTCATGTAGAAATCATGGTGAAGTTATTATTTCTATCCTATTAAATTCAGCCCTAAACCTGGAAATGGAGTTTTCATTTCTAGTTTTTACAAGTAAAACATGATCATTTGAGTCATTAACACCCTTCTGGGTAATTACCAGGGCGTGTTGTGATTAATTGTGAATTTTTCTTTGCTTCCATGGGATGTCCTTCATAGATAGTCTGGAAAGCACTAAAGTTTTTCACTGTGGACTTAGGCATTCTCCTCCCTTAAGGGCAGAAGAGAACTGGAATCTTTCTCTTAGACAATAATACTAGATGGACAATTATGAACTACCTCATGCTAGTAGGAACATTCACTTTCTTAACAAAATGGGATAGCATGATGGGTACCAGCTGTAAATGAAGGTCAATTATTTCCATACTTCTCCTGAATCACTCATATCCCTTCTGCATGATGGGGTTCATGGTTGAAATTGCCTAATTTTTTTTCCTGTTTTCTTTTTCTTTTCTCCAGCTCTTGTGAATGTGAAACTCTGGGCCATCGATCGACAATGTTTTCAAACAATCATGATGAGGACAGGACTCATCAAACACACCGAGTATATGGAATTTTTAAAAAGGTAGGATGCTTTATTTTCTCCTGCTGAGGGTGTTTATGGTCTTTTCAACCCTCTTCCTGGACAGGCAGCTCAGGGAAGCCTTTTCCTTTCATTTCAGTCTTGGTAGCCTACAAATTTGTAGAAGCATGAGACTTTGGACTGGCTTCTTCTTTCTGGTTCTGGTACCAGTTTCCATGCTAAGTGACGAAGTCAGAACTTGGGACATTATCTCAGGGAGTGTGGGTCAGAGAAACAAAGGACAATTTACTTGAACAAAAAAAGGGGTATTGAGTTCATCCCTAACTATCGATTAAAATGTTGATGGTACCTCTCCGGACTGCATCGTCTCTTGTGTAAGATTCCATGTCAAAGGTCAGGTGACAAAGATGGAAAAGTTCCAAAAGCTCATTATCCTTTAATCCCAAGTTTAATTTCCCCACTTAAGTTCATTTTCTGTTGTAGTTCTCAAATATCAAAAGTTTTTTTTTCTTTGGATACTGTATATTTTCGTGATTCAGTATAGCATGGGAACTGGGATAAAAAACAGCTTTTCATTTCTTAAGAATACACCGATGTTCACTGAAATGCATTTCTTTGTCTCCAACTTTATTTTAAAGAAAATACATTATTTCATCCTTAAGAAGAACATTGACAACTCTGACTTTTTTCCAATAAGTCGCTATTTTGTATTTTTTCGTTGAAAACAGAACCATCCTTAAGTAATAACGTACAGATTACGTTTGCTAAAGAGGGGCGTATTCTCTGTTACAATCATAATTTCTTAGAGCTAGAATATCAAGCTGGTTTTTTCATGGCTTATTTTTGTTTTTGTGAAAGAAATGGTTTAAGGGGAGGTAGAAAATCGAAATCGCATTTTGGGTCAGTGATACATCATAACAGATACCTGTGGAATTTTCTTACAATGGAATTTTAATATTCCTTACTTGAGTATTTTATGTAGTTCATTTATTTTCTGATTCATTGTTTATGCATATGTGATTTCCACATAATTTGTTCTTTACGTTCTTGCTAAAGGAACAATAAAACTCTAATTTGATGTCAAGTGGTAATTTTAAAATAAAATTATCAGGGTGTTGGGATTTTTCTTCAACATGATTGGGTGAAACATTTAGACGTGGAAATGTACTTTTGTTTGGAATTTAGTACAGTTCACAAGGAAATTATTCAGACGCCATCTGTGTGTGTGTGTGTGTGTGTGTGTGTGTGTATCTATATTTGCGTGTGTTTGTTGATACATATGCGTGTGTCTATACTGGTATGTGTGTGAGAAAGAGAATAGAAAGAATACAGAGACCAAGAGAGAAAGATGGAGACAGAATAAATTATCATTTTTAAGCTTTTACTTAAAGTGCAATTTACTGTTTTCTTCTGATGGAACCGTATTAGAGAAAGATCCCGATTGGTAATTAATAAAATTCTTACCTGTAGGACAGAGCCTACCTAAGCTCTCAGGTACTTAAGCATTGGGCACTTACGACATAGATTTCCATAATTCCATTCTCTCAAGGAAACGGGTGTCAGTGCTCATGACCCACATAAATTTTTCTAAGAGGGCCTGGTTCAGGCAATGAAGTCTCATTGTGTTGTTGCTGGGGTTTTTTGTTTGTTCGGATTTTTGTTTTTAGTTGAATCTGCATATACTCTTATATCTTTTGTATTCACCTAAATTTGTGTTATCGGCTCTGCTGATTCAAACCTTCAATAAGTAAAGTTGGTTCTCCAGAGGGTGGGAATGTATCATGTTGGCCAGCTTAGTGCAGGTGCAGTTTAACTGGTTGAGTTAGAGGTGGGTGCAGACGTTTACTTTCCATCCGTCTACTGTCTAAAGAGTCAAGTCCTCACCATTTGTGAAGACGGTGCTGGGATGGGAGTCCAGAGAGGTGACCAAGGGACCATCAATGCCTGGGGCCAGCTTTAATCTTCCTTAATTATGACTGTGGTTAACTGGTTCTCTCTGACCCTTCAGTGGCTCGCAATTGCTCTTGAATTATGCATGGCCTCATTAGCTGCAAGTTCAAGGCCCTCACACAGCCAACCACCACCTGCTTTCCTGCCTGCTTTCTTCTTGCCCCAGGCAAACCGGACAATTCACTGTGCCCAGGCAGTCCTTGGACCCTGATACAGCTCACTGCCTCTGTGGTCATCATTGTTGTTTTGTTTTGCTTTGTTTTGTTTTTTCCCCCCACCTCCCATCAGTGTTAAAATCTTTTAAGATACACCTAAAACCTGCCTCTTGCAAAGATACTAACCTCATTCCACCAAGAAGTAATATTTTCCTTTTTTGAGCTTTGTCTCTATCATGTGTCTCCTTCTCTACTTTGTTTTATTATAACCTGACTATTGAACTTCTACTTTGAGACTATAAACTTGTCATAAATATCTTGGTGCTCGTCTTGGCACAAAACTTACTGATTTGTAGATAGGTAGTTAGTATGACTTTAAGGGCAGGATCAGTACATAATTTGAAGGGCCCAGAGACCAGTGAAAATTGGGAGCTCCTTTTAAAAAAATGTCTGTGTGGCTCAGTCGTTTAAGGTCCAACTTTGGCTCACATCATCATCTCACAGTTCGTGGGTTCAAGCCCCGCATCAGGCTCTGTGCTGACAGCTCAGAGCCTGAAGCCTGCTTCAGATTCTGTCTCCCTCTCTCTCTCTGCCCCTCCCCCTCTCATGCTCTGTCTCTCTGTCTCTCTCCCTCTCTTTGGAAAATAAAAGTGTCAAAACCCTGACAGCATAGTATTAAACCAAGCATAGGCATCTTCTAAGCCTGGCCTCTATACTGTTGCCCAGGTTGTACGCTGATGAAGCTAAACGAGTAATACTGTTTTCTCCTCCATGTTCCCAGGTTATCTCTCTTTACTGCCACTTATTCTGCAGGGCTGGTAAGAAGTGTGTATACCCTCCCCAAAGGAAATGATAGTGTCAAAAAGTTAAGATGACCAAAATTAACATTTCTATCCTGACTGAAGAATTGTTCATTTCCCTATTACTGATTTTTTTTTTAACATGCATACCACTCTTTTACATCATGTAAATTTTTTTTAAGCTTTATGTAGTCAAGGCAATCAACTTTTTCCTTTAGGGTTTCCTGTGTAGCAAGTCTCACCGTAATAAAATAAAAATGTGGACTCAATGCTTTGAAATTTGCCTGTAGCAACCTGTGTGTACAGGGAAAAGGGGTGTTTTTCTCTAATGTGCTTGCTAAAAAAAAAAAAGTCCATCTCCATTTTTCTCCCATACACACCTTATACTTTATAGTGAGGAGTTAAAGGAATTGTGATATGCAGAACAGCAACAGCTCAGGTTAAAGAATGGTCTTCCGTGTCTGCTCACGCCCATATGCCTCTCATCCTGTTCATGTTTCTAAACAAGCAGTAAGCTGAGAGGGCCAGAAATGGGACACACCGGGCATATATAAATGCGCTGAAATGGGAAGATTTTTCTCCGCTGTCAGAGTTGGTTTTTATTTTCATTCTGGTGTGTTTACCCATTTTGGAGCTCCCCATCAGGGGGTCTGGCCTCCCTTTCCACGGATTAAATGCCACATCTAACTCGGATTCTACCTCTTTAATCATATTTAGCCATTTTTCCTTTCGTGCCTCTATTTCACATTCCCTGATGTAAACACAGATGTTCCTCGGCAAGCCAAAAAAAAAAAAAAATTAAAAACACAAGACACTATTCAGGGTTTAGCAGGGCTGCTAAGCAGGGCACTGTTGCTATAGGTCCTGCGGTGGTTTTGTTGCTGTGACCATCGTCATCTTGGGCTATGGGAAAATGCTGCTTTTTGAGATGGACTCTGAAAAATGAGACAAATAACTGCCCGAGTTAACTCGTGTTGGCTTTTGCTGCACACTTTCCCTGTGCTGCTCTCGGCTCTGGCCCCTTTTCCACAGGAGCAGCAGAAGGCAGCCGTGTGGCCACTGGGTGGGGAGGTAGGGACTGGGTTTGCTCATGGCCTGGAGCTGACTACGATGGTGATCATCACCCTCTATTTGTTACTTGCCTCGCTGACAAAGGAGAGAACAGCAGGGACCATTTGGAATTTAAGGTACTCTCTGGATCCTGTTCACCCTCAGAAAATGTTTTCTTCATTCACAAAGGGACCTTTTGGTCAGGCAGGCGTGGTGATGTCCTCTTCCTGCCCAAAGTCTGTCCTTAGCTGCTTACCACCCCCTAAGGGGAAGCCTGGGTCTGGAGTGTGGTCTTCGAAGCCCTGCTTTCTGGGGCTGCTATGGGCTTCCCTGGATTCGTGGTGTTCTCCCTCTTGTCCCTCATTCTCTGATTCTCTCTGCTACAGCCACAGGGCTGGCCATCTTTCGTTGCCCTCCTGCGCCATGGCCCCTCCCAGCGGAGCACATCCCGGGAGACTCTTCTCCTTTCGAATGGGAGTCTTTCCGATGGTGATCTGTATAGCACAGCACGGGGAGTATGTCTGGTGGGGCAGGGAAAAAACAAATTTGATCTCTCTCAGATAATTAGAAATTTCTGCTTTGCCCTTTTCTGAGTTGAAAAAGGCATTGCTGGTGTTAACCACCAAGTTTCATACAGTATTCTGAAAATACAGAATTAGAAAGTTAGGAGATTTTTCAAGGCCTCTGGTAAAACTTTTTGGTTCCCAGAGGACTCTCCCAGCATAAAGAACTTGGAGGTATTTTCCCGGTCATGTGGTGTGGATCTTCTCCAGCCGTTTCTGATTAATGGAAGCTAAGTGATAACCAAGCCCAAAGCTGATGGCCCCAATGAGGGCCTTACAGCATCCACATCCAAGGAGTCAAGATGAGGAGTGGGCCTTCGGTAAATCTAGGAGCTACCAAGATAGTGCTTCCTTCTGCTGTTTCATGCCGTGTAGTTTACGTATTCCTTACTTCCATCCTTGGGGAGTAAACCTCAACTCTAGTTTGCTCTTGCCTTTTCTCCTCTGAAACAGTACTACTTGTATATACATCTAATGTGTAATTGAATACATATGCTACTTACATGTGCACATTAGGTAAGTGACACTCACCTCCCAAAAGAAAGGATGACTTTGCATTGAAACGTCATGCTCCCCTGTTGGGATCAGAATGACTTTCACTATGAGAATAACCTCACCTTGGGTTGGGTTGGTGACTCCTGTCTATCGTCTATACCTAGACTGAAATTTACTGAAACTTGTCTTCCATTGCTTGACGTTTTTTATCATCTGGTAGTTTTGGCCACCACTACCCCCTTCCCCTGCCAACCGTCAGGGGCCTATGAAGATGCGTCTTCACGTCTTTGGTCTGATACATGAATGAGACACGTGAATCTACTAATGGGATTTAGAAAAATCTAAGACCTGAGGTCTGTGCCATGCCTGGACTGCGGCTCCCAGCAGATCTTCCGAAGGAAGCTCCTTACTGTGGTGAACTTGATGTGGGGCAGGTTAGGAATACTGTCTTCTTTTCCTCTCCCCAAAAGTAATGTACTTATGTAACCAATTTGATATTATGTAGACTTTTTTTTTTCTATATTCTGCATGTTTTTCAATCTTGGGATACTGACATTTCTAAAACCCTTACAAATTTCCCTTCTCAGATCTAATTTGAGAACTGCTAATTTCATTTTCTTATAACTCAATTCAACAGGCTACCTTATTTCTGAGATTGCTATTTTATTCTACATCACACTTACAAAAGTAGAGTCAGGGAGATGTCCATTCAGAGTTGGCAGTGTAGAATAGAACCGTGTAAGGGGATAAGACAGGCCCCTCCTTTCACGTAGGAGGCCACTGAGGCTTAGATTTGTTGAGATGCCCAAAGTCCCATGAGAAATCGGTCATACATTCAGCCCCGTGCCCCTAGGAAAATGGGAAATTCAGCTGTCCTACTGTGTCAATGGACTCCTGTTCAAAATCTCAGGTAAAATTGTCCACCATCTTCCAGTGTTGCACAATTTTCTGGAATATTTGGGGCTTTAATTTTTTGTTTGTTTTTGAAGAATAGTTGACACACATTAGTTCCACGTGCAAAACCTAGTGATCCCACATCTATACGCGCACAAGTGTGGGTGCCATCACCGCACAATGCTATTACAGTATCACTGACTGTATTCCCTGTGCTATGCCTTTTGTCCCTGTGACCTCTTCCTTCTTCTAGGGCATTCTTTCATCCTCCTGCTGATGTTGTCCTGTTCCCCCATAAAAGGAGAAAGTAACAGCACACAGCTGCACTTGACATGGCAATTTTGAATGACATATGGGGGGTGTGGCCTGAAAGTTGACATTTTTAACAACTTCCCTGCCAATGCTCTTGATCCCAGTCTGGAGACCACTTCTGGGCAGTTGCTGATCTAGAACATAAGACGAAGATAGAATACATATTTCAAATATTTCAGTGTTTGCTTGAATTAGTGATGTGAGAAAAATGGGTTTAAATTCTGGCTTCACTATTTATAGGTAAGTAGTCTTAGGCAAGTTTATTTTTAATGTTTACTTTTGAGAGAGAGAGAGAGAGAGAGAGAGAGAGAGAGGCAGAGTGTGAGCAGCGGAGGGGCAGAGAGAGAAGGAGACCCAGAATCTGAAGCAGGCTCCAGGCTCCGAGCTGTCAGAAGAGTGCCCGACATAGGGCTCGAACTCGGAATTATGAGCTCAGGACCTGGGCCAAAGTCAGCTGCTTAACTGACTGAGCCACCCAGGCACCCTTAGGCAAGTTTCTTTAAACTTAAGCTCAGTTTCTACCAACCAAAAAATAGGGTATCCTCCCACCTGAGGGATTATAATCAAAAATAAACAAAATAAGATAATATTAGCAAATGTATGAGAGTGTGCCAAAGAGTTTTCAAAACACTTGAGATGAATTGACTGTGCTTAATCCTCAACATGAATCTATAAAGTGTGTGCTAACGTAATTTCAGTTTTACCGAAGAGAGAACTGAGTCCAAAGACTAAATAGACTAAAGTTCCACAGCTAGTCGCGGGGAGAGCCAATAGCCACCGTAAATGTGCTTGTACACTCTGCTCTTAACTGCTTCCAGATCTGTAGGCTGCTCAGATATTAATTCCAACATACTGCTGATCTTCCCAACAGATTGGCATTTACTTTGCCCGGGGATTTGGGCAGCTGGATGACTTGGTTCTTGGTGTCCCTGGGTTTCTCATTCACTATACTTTTCTCTCTAGTAGTACCCTTCCCCCAAACCTCTGGAGAGTTTTGTTTGCTCTCATTCCCCTAAGGGTATGTATTCAGAGATCAATGCTCCGTAATAACCTAAGAGCTGTCACTGTGATTGGTGGTAAAGAAAAGTGATGATGTCTTAGAATTGCATTGGCTCAGTGGAGGGGCCTTTAGTTGTCTGGAAATTCACCACCTTTTTGGAAGCAGGCACCATGATTTCTGAAATGGATATTACATGATCAAGAGCCCAGGATCACTGTCTCCTGGCATCAGACATTCAGGCATCGATGCTTCTGGCTTGTCCTGAGGTTCTCCGGTACAGGTGGTGGTCTTTAAGCAAGACCCATTCTTGCTTGGGTTGTGTTCTGTGACCTTATTTTGAAGAACTGGACTATTGGGACGTTTGCCAACAGAATAGCTTTGGTACACATGAGCCTGAAGAAATCAAGAACCTACTTTGGGGATCACAGATTATGTAAGGAGCAACAGTACAGTCTAATCAACCTGAGATATTTGCGGAACGTCAGAGTCCTGATCCCACTTTCCCTAGACTTTTCTCCTATAATTTGCAAGGAGAGATGGTAAAAGAGGGCTCCTATGAAAATAGTTCTAGGGATTTTAGACTTTCTTTTTTTTTTTTTAATTTTGAGGAGTAAGTTACAGACCTATTTATTAAGCTCTTAAGCTTTGAGCTTTAATAGAGGTTTTCTAGAAGATTGTGGAACGTGTGTTAGAAATAAGCTTAACAGAGCTGGCGTAGCTGAAATTTGAAGGGAAATATCACAAAGAAGGCATTCGAAGAGGCGCTTTCTTCTCCCACGTACGACCACCTGCTCAGTCCATCTTGTGGTAGCAGACGCATTCTCATCAAAGATGACACCAGGGGCAGATACATATAAAAGTGGCCATTAATTTCATGTTGTCATTGACCATTTGCACAGATGTCTCCATAGTGATGGCTTTTTTTTTTTAAAGAAAGTGTCACCTCTGATATTTGCATGTTGTTCATTGATTATAAAAGTTCTACACTTTCCTATATAGCATGCTTCCTCCACGTGTGTAAATTCCTTCTAATCCTTACAAATAATAAGATACCCGGTTTACGGTGTTTGTGGCTAAAATCTCCCATTTGGGTCAAACAATGAATTTCCTACAAATTGGTCTTGCTCGATCCTGGGGAAGATGAGGCTTCAGCCCAGGGATTGACGTGCCTCTCCCAGAATCTGGGCTGGGGGGGATGAATCCTTTGGGGATGCTAGGCTAACTTTCCATCCCATGACCCTAAGGATAGTTTCTCAACACCCCGGGGGGTGGGGTCACAAAACTAAAGCAGTGTGACAAAGCAGTTTGATATTCCTCTGTTCTGTTGTTATGGTCTTGAACCTTACAAACTCTTCCTGCGGCCAGTCTCGTTTCATTTGTGTATCTTTCACACTGAGCCTCCTTGAGGGCGTCTGGGAGGGAGTCCTTTTCCATAGACGACTCCGTAATGAACAGGTCAGAAGAATGCCACAAGCTACGGGGAAAAGAAAAAAGTAGGCTTCTGACATCCCGGCCACCTGGATTTCTCCACTTGAGATAGAAACCTACTTCCCCACAACTGGAGAGGAATCAGAAATTCTGGAGTGGGGCAAGGACATGGTGTTGAGGGCAAGTAAACGTCAGGGTGAGTTCAGCCACCACGTAATCTGATCTGTCCTGGAAAGGGGAGAGAACATCAGTTCGTTTCAAAAAGGAAAGAAAGTAGGGACACCTGGGTGGCTCAGTAGGTTAAGTGTCCAACTTCGGCTCAGGTTACTGGATGGAGCCCCGTATCGGGCTCTGTGCTGACAGTGCAGAACCTGCTTAGGATTCCCTCCCTCCCTCTCTCTCTGTCTGTCTCTCTGTCTCTCTGTGTCTCTGTCACTCCCCTGCTGTGTGCATGCTCTCTCTCCCTCAAAAATGTATAAACATTTAAAAAAAAGACAAGGAAAGAAGTGGAATGTGCATCCTAGTTTCTATTTGTAGCTGGTTGTGGGTTTGGCTTGGAATAAAGCTAGTCCTAATGGATTTACCGATAGGTTTTTTACCAAGGTGAAGTCCAAAGCTAAGCATCTGGGTGTTGAGTGGTGTGGGCATGGGCATCTCTGAGCCAGACCCTCCTGGTTTGCTGCTTGATCTGGGGTGCGGGGAGACGGCTCCCAGGAAAGGGAAGCCCTTAGAGCACTTGGCATGATGCTTGGTGACAGAAGTATGGGCTGAGTTGGGATCACTACCCCACAGCGAGAGTGTCGGCATAGCAGTGAGGGAAATCGGGGTGGGGGGGGGGGAAGAAACACAAACAAGAACAAAACGGCCTATACCTGCTGCTTCACGTACAGCAGGTACAATCACATGATAATCTCACGTGATTTGGACAGGCTCTTTTGAGGGCAGTGGGGTGCTCCTCCCCTTATTTGAGAAGACGTCTGGAGTTTTTAAAATGAACAACGTCCCCACCATCACACAGCCAGATTCAAGATCAGGCCCCACTTAAAGTCCTTGTTCTCTTCATCCCATCAGGCAAACTTCCTGAAAATGGGTGACGTCACAAAAATCAAGATGTCAGTGTTGATCATTTTTTTCTAATAGAATGAACATGTCATTCGAAGATTGGCACAAAATTCATTGCAAGTGTGTATAGTGGCACCCAAGCTTGTTATTTTTTGTTTTACGTTGTTCTTTATTTTTGAGAAAGATACAGCTGGGAAGGGGCAGAGAAAAACACGGGGACAGACAGCAGAGAGTCTGATGTGGGGCTCAAACTCACAAACCCTAAGATCATGACCTGAGCCAAAGTCGGACGCTTAACTGACTGAGCCCCCCAGGCACCTCCAGAAATTTATTTCTTGATACATTTTAACCATTGCAAAAAGTTCCTGGGATGTGTGTGTGTGTGTGTGTGTGTGTGTGTGTGTGTGTGTGTGTTTGAGTGCGATCATGCCTCCATCCAACCGTCCATGAATCTTGAGGTTTAAATCATTTAAAAACAGAGGAAGATTTTTTTCTTAGGAATCTTGTGATAAGCATGCCATTTGAAAATTGACCTCGTATTTATACAATAAGCGATGCAATGTTTATGCTGGAGCCCAGGACGATTCCAGCTGAATAGCACAACTTGGGTTTTGCTATAAACATACAAAGAGAGTTGAAAGTTACTCAGAACTTTTCAAAGAATTAGATGAATTCTGTTTTCTCATTTGCCTGGATGGGGTCCAATGGGTAAACATTGTATTCCATGTTTGGGAAAAACTCCTCAAGTGCTCTGCTCTGTTGTGCAAACACAGACACATCAAAGTTGCCTTGGAGGATGGATTTTTTTATTATTTTCAAGAGAACTCAAATCCGCAAGTAGATCTAACACAAACATGGCCAAGATTTAGTGTACTGAAAGAAAACTATTACAATAAAAGGACGTTAATGCCAGGGAATTCTGAATTCTTAAAAAAAAATCTCTTTTGGTTTATATGTACCCTGAACTCTCCTTACTTAGAGATAAGGCTGTTGGTTGAAATGACATCCTGGTGTTGGGGGCAGGGTGTTGGGAGGATGAGAGATGGTTGTTGTAACTGTTAATCTGAGTTATAATACTGCCTGGATTAAAAATAGGAAGACAGACTGCAAGAGTATCCAACGAAGGAGTTTTCAAGTAGGTGCACGCTCACCAGCAAGAAGTTACTGACTTGTCGGTGGTTAATGAACTGTATTCTAAGTGGCATCGAGTCATACTTCCTTCTTACCTTCTTAACTCATCCCATTTCTCCCTCCTTCTCTTCCTTTGTCCTTCCTTTGCTTCCGTTCCTTCTCCTCCCCTTCCCCCCTCCTCCCCCTCCTTCTTCTCTTTTCTCTCTCTGTCTCACTGAAAACATCCAGATGTAGGAGTATAGTCAAGACAGTCAAAAGCTTCTTAAGGATAAGGTTTACATACAAAGAGCATGTGATCAAAAGTTGGGTTTGTTTTTTTTAATTTGAAGCAGCATATTCTGCAGTGTTAAAAATAGTCCTCTCAGAGACTTGTCACACAAGGTGAAAGGTGTGCTCAGTACTTAGTTGTAATGACTGAACCACTTGGCAGAACCTAGAATTCTAAATACTGGACATGTAGAATTAGCCCAAATCATATTTGTTACATGTGTAAACATAGAAAATCTAGATTTTTGTACTGGTTAAATCTGTGAAAATTGCAGTCTCCCCTTGAAAAAGTTGTTCACTTACTTAGTCCAGCTTAAAGTTGTGTTGCCCACCTGATCATGGTAGCCCACCCCATCTTGGCCTGCTGACCCCAGCTCTGATCCACAGAAGCCCAATGAGTGTTAGTTGGGCTCTCCAGCACTAAACAACTTTTTACTTGAGTGTGAGGCCCTCTAACATAACTAGACAAAAGATAATCATTTTTTTTAAATTTTTTTCTAATCAAGATTTTCAGAAGAGAGATTTCTCCTATCACTAACATTTGTTCTTTAACTTCTTAAAATAACTTTAGAGTTATGAAAAAATTGAAAATACGCTATCGAGAGTTTCCATATACCTTTCACCCATCTTTCCCTTAGATGTAACCCTGGTGTATTTATGGGACCATTTATAAACTTTGGTATAGCCATGATACCCTGATCAAAAACTAAGAAATTAACATTGGTACAATACTATTAATTGCACTGTAGATTGTATTCTAGTTTCTGTTCCAGGGTCCAATCCAGGGTACTTCGTTGGATTTAGTTTTTTCCTTAGGTTCAACCTGTGATGGTTTCTCAGTCTTTCTTGGTCTTGTATAACTTTGTTTGGGAGAGTAGTGATTCGGGTTTTTCTTAGAGCATGTCTCTCTATTCAGCACTAACACCTGTTCTTCATCATCCATGTTAGATTGTTCTGGAATCTAAGAGCACATCTCTCTATTCAGCACTAACACTTGTTCTTCATCATCCATGTTAGATTGTTCTGGAATCTAAGAGCATGTTTCTCTATTCAGCACTAACACTTGTTCTTCATCATCCGTGTTAGATTGTTCTGGAATCTATGTCTGTGTCTGATTTCTTTAAGTAGTTTTTTCCAAATAAATGACACAATAATTTACGTATGCCCCATGCTAGGATATCCTACCATTTTCCGAAACAAAAAAAATCATCCAAGTAATCAAAGGTTTTATTGCAGAAGTCCTTGTAAGTTGTTGACGAAGAGGTAAAGTGAAAAAAACTTCATTTTAGATTGTTTCCACTGTAGAGTAGGTTAGGGCACTCATCTCCTTCAGATGAGGTGAGGACCCCTTGGCGAAGCCCTAGCCCAGTGCACTGGCGAAAGACTTCAACACCAGCACACCTTACTTTTCTGAAGATGAGCTGGAAGAAGCCTTTATCCGCATGCAAGAAGGCTCTTAAAGTCAAATTAAGATAGAAGTACTCAAACAAACTTCGGGATGAATAATTACACAGTAGTACTATAGAGTGGACTGGGAGCACGTCACACCTCTATGGCTGGCTTTTTGTTTTGTTTTGTTTTTTTCCCTTCTTTTTCTGATCTTTTTGTCGGAGCCAGATGTTTGGTGTATCTTACTCAGGCCCTGGAATTTTGCTGTCCGGAAATAGCTCCCATAAATGCCTTCGATACTAGCTTTGTTGCCCAGCTCCCTTAAGTCCACGTTTCTGTCCACCTCGCTATTTTTTGACCCACCGACCTGCCTCCGGTCTTGTGCAGGTCTCACGTGGTTTGTCTGTTGCTGCCACCAACACCTGTCGATTTGGTCTCTGCAGAGGTGAAGTCGAGGGAGATAAAGCAGAGGTAGTGTTTCTGGGGGTGCCGGGAAAGAACAATATGGTCTAGGGGAGTAAGGGAATGTCCCATATCAGTCCCGTAGCTGGAATGGGATATTGATGGAGGAGCCAGGATTCACCAGACAAGTCCTAATAGCCTCCCAGGCACATGGGGCAGAGCCTGAGTTTACACGAAGCCAGAGGTCTGTGTTTCAGAGAATCTGTGAGTGAACCATTCTGGAATGTCGTTGTACCTAAGTACCTTGAAACACCAAGAAAAAGCCATAACTTGGAGACAACTGAAGTCAAGAATAAATTCCCAATCATTGAGAACTAAAAGCATCTTAATCGTGAAAATTGAGGCATAGTTTCAAATAGGCGTGGACTTTGAAATAGATTTTTCAAAAAATACAGCTCTCCTAAACTCATTTCTTTTTTAACTGTATACATTTTGTTTTTAAACTTCTAAAAAATGGGACAGACAGTTGTGCTGGTATTTTCCAAAGATGTGTGCTGTCAGCCTCAGAGGAGTTTACTTCTAGTATTTTTCTATTTGTGTGAAACTTCGGCCTCATTTTGCTCATGATATAAATGCAGTATTTAGTGCTATTAATATAATAGTGCCTCCTTCTATGTCATTGAATATAAAGACTTTCTAAACTTTTCCTTGCTGTCTTATGCTGTAGCCATTTCCTTCTTTACTTGGGTCTAGAGGACTCTTACTTCTGGGATACCAGGGGACAGGGCAGATGTAGTTGGAAAGACCATTAGGATAAGGGTGAAGCCAGCTCACCTTCCCCTAGTACACCCGCTGTGAACTCAGAAAAGGTGCTAATCAGATTATGCTTGGACAGTGGAAAATGGTCCATGCAGGGGAAAGATCCTGGAGAGGAGTGAGACTGATTTGCAGCTTTCAAAAGGAAACTTAATGGGTTGGTCTTAAAAGCATACTTTCCACATTAGGTTTTCAGATGCTTCAAGGCTTCCACACAGATCCTCTGTAGTTTTGATGGGAGAAAAAAATACGTTGGATATTTCCTAACTTGGGCCTAACATTCAAAAAACATTCCAGTATATTATATGCACTGTGAGGTGCACAAATCTTAAAACTATAGATCAGTGCATGTTTATGTATCTATATTCCCACATAGCCATTGACCTGATCAAGATCCCTAAGACGTGTTGAGTTCCTTGGAAGGTTCTGCAGTGCCCCTCCCAGTTAACCTCCTCTACCAAGGATAACGGTTGAATTTTGTCTGTTTTTCTCCTTCATATTGATGGGATCGTGTAGTGTGTGCTCTTCTGTGTCTGCTTTCTTTTGCTCAGCATTGTTTCTGGGAGAGTCCCCACCCCCGCCACGGTCCTGGTCCCCCTTTTAGTATGTGTAATCATAGTTCATTCTGTTTTATGGATCTGTAGCATTCCATCATAGAAACACATCAGAATTTGTCCCTTTTAATGACAGTGGTCATTGGGACTCCTTCCACTTGTAAGTGTTTATGAATAGAGCTGCTGGAAACTTTCCTGGCCATGTCTTTTGGTGAATGTCTGTCTTCATTTCTCTTGAGTAGACAACTTGGAATGAAATTTCTGGGGACTTTAGGAGGTATATATTCTATAGAGTGCCATGTGATTTTCTGAAGTCGTTGAATCCATTGATACTCTGACCAACAACGTGAAAGGTTTGTTGCAGATGGTCACCAACATTTTGTATTTTTAAACAGTGTGATTTTTATCTGGCTAAAAGACATTAACAAAACGGAAGATCGCATAGTTTCAATCATTGAGTACACAGCCTTTTAACATAAAATCTTAGCAGGGCACCTGGGTGGTTGAGTCGGTTAAGTGGACGACTTTGGCTCAGGTCATGATCTTGCACTTTGTGAGTTTGAGCCCCGCATCAGGCTCTGTGCTGACAGCTCAGAGCCTGGAGCGTGCTTTGGATTCTCTCTTTCTCTCTCTCTCTCTCTGCCCCTCCCTCATTCATGCTCGCTCTCTCTCTCTCTCTCTCTCTCTCTCAGGAATAAACATTTTTTAAATTTTTTTTTCAACGTTTATTTATTTTTGGGACAGAGAGAGACAGAGCATGAATGGGGGAGGGGCAGAGAGAGAGGGAGACACAGAATCGGAAACAGGCTCCAGGCTCCGAGCCATCAGCCCAGAGCCCGACGCGGGGCTCGAACTCATGGACCGCGAGATCGTGACCTGGCTGAAGTCGGACGCTTAACCGACTGCGCCACCCAGGTGCCCCTAGGAATAAACATTTTTTTAAATGTTAGCATACTGCCCATATATATACACTATTTCATATATATAATACATATTCCTTTATAAGTAAAATACATGCACATCTGATCTAGAATAGACAGCAAATAAGATTTTTGAATGAGTAAAATAAACATAGAATGAGTAATATTTCCTTCATCAGCTCCAGAGAGTGGACATCTTTGTGCATAAATTGTGTAAGACACTGTGAAGGAGCCTCGTGTCCCATGGATCATAATGGAACCTACAGCTGCCAGATAGACTTCAGCACAGAAAAAACTGAAGCACGATAGACTTTCCCTGTGAGTTGTGCAACACCAGCTTCTGGTCCAGTTTCGGAGATGGTCTAGACGGCATGGGAGTGAAGTTTTCCTAGGTGTCTAGAGTAAAATGTAGAAAAGATTTCGGGGGCTGATGACTGAGAGTCATCCCGGGATAGCCAGCTGCCGTGCTGGATGGACTTCAAGCTCCTTCATCCTTCCCAGGGGACGTGTGTGCGTGCCTGGAGTGTAGACCACTTTGGTCCCGTGTTTGTTTGTTTATTTATTTTACTTATTTTTTTGTGTTTATTTTTGAGAGAGAGCATAAGTGGGGGAGGGGCAGAGAGAGAGGGAGACCCAGAATCCAAAGCAGGCTCCAGGCTCTGAGCTGTCAGCACAGAGCCTGACCCGGGGCTGAAACTCATGAAGTGTGAGATCATGACCTGAGCCGAAATCTGACGCTTAACCGACTGAGCCACTCAGGTGCCCCAAGGTCCTGTGTTTATTTTGCTTGGGGCCAATTCTGTCATTGTTGCCATTACTGGCTGTTCATCTAAGTTGGTGGTTCTTAGAGGATAATAAGGGTTTTTTGGGGCACCCTTGACACTCTTTAGGGAGATCAGTGGGGTCAAAACTATTTTAATAATACTAATGTGTCATTTGTCTTTTTTTTCCTTCTCCCCCATGGACACGGTAGAGTTTTCCAGGGGCAAAAACAGCTAATGGGCTATATGCTTGTGTAGTGTTCTGTTTTAATTGTTTCAGTTTTACTATCAAATATCATAAATGTAGATAGAACCTATATGAACAAAAATTCTTGGTGTTCCTCGATTTCTAGGAGTGTAAAGGGATCCTGAGATGAAACACTTCAAGAACCATTTTTTTTAAATTAAAACCATTTAAAAATGAGGACACAAAAACTAAAAGTTAGACTTGATTAGAAATATCCTTTCTAGGACAGCATATGAAAGTGAATTACGTTCTTGAAGGAGAAGGGCTGTTACCAAAGCCTCGTTAAAAGATTAAATGCATTTTTCACCCTTAGTAAAGTTGTTAAGGGGCTGGATAGTACAGGAAAAGGGGGAAAAATTAAGCTTTTATAGTTTCGTAGTGTGTTTCACATAAAAGGGAGCTTTACTTATGTTTTTCACTGTACCTTTGGGTTGATATTTTCTTTTTACTTTGGAAACTTTTGAACAGATAGTAATTCTTTAGTGATACATCCAGGCTTATTAAAAAACAAACAAACAAACAAACAATGGAAATTCATTACACAATAAATTGTATCCATTCCTTCTGTATGACAGTGGGATAAAACTAACAATGGAATCCCCTGCAAATACAAAGGGATTACCTTGAACTAGCAGCTAATTTCAAACCCATGCGACTAATTTTAATGTAAGCCACGGCACTTCCCAATTTTCTCAGAAGGTCATTTCTACTGTCGTCTTCTCCAATATAAAATTTCCATGCACCTCTCTCCTCAACAGTATCGACTCGTGGCTCTTCAGACAGAGGTCAGAGAATCTGTCCACAGATCTACTTTACCTGCAAATTGTTGGAAGTTTTCCTGAAACATTGGGATGTTGCAGAGACAAGGTTAGGGCCCAGTGTTGCCTATCCATTGCTTTAGGTCTCCAAAATTCTGTTCCGTAATAGTTAAGGCATCAGTGTGCAGCATGTCCAGACTCTGTTAGCATTCCATAGAAATGCCGAGGTGCTTTTAAATATCCCTTCTCTAATTTTCATAAGGATTGCAGTCAGAGAAATTGTTGGTTAGACTATCCAGAATTTCTGTTTTCATGCAGTAAGTTTCCCCTAAGATTGAGTGCTGGGATAACATTTGTCATGTCTGCCGATGAGCATGAATACTTGATTCAGATACCGAGAATTACATTTCCTTATGGCCTTGGTTGAGAGAAATGGAGTTTTAAGTCTAATGCACAGAGTAACTTTAGTGCCAGGAGTCCAGTATGTATTTTTTTTCCTCCTCTGAACAATTAATTTTGATAGGTTAAGTCTTTGTTTAGTTGCGTGTGTGTGTGTGTGTGTGTGTGTGTGTGTCAAGTGTCCTCCATCTTGTGTGGATATAGGCAAGGTGTAAATCAAATACATAAATGTTTTTATCAGTGGATTACCAGGACTCTGGAAGACAGGGTGTTCAGTGCTGGAATTATCACTTGAGCAGCAGTTACGATTTGGAAAGAAGAGCTTCTCCAGCCCTTGGAGCTTCGATGGGTATAGTCACCATGATTTCCAATTAGATTAACAGCTGTGAGGCTCTCCTTTCCATTCCAACACACAAAAGATTGCTGGCTTTGATTTTTAAGGATGTGTCGCTACAGCCCTGATCATGGTTATTAGAGCTGTAAACTGGTTGAGGCTGTTGGAGGTGGGACACACACGCACATTTTCTGCACAGAGTAGAAATTAGGCAAATTACGTACAGACTAACTATGTGGTTTTGGAATTTGGAAATCGCTGAGTCCCACCTGCATGATGTTGGTCAGATCCAAGCTCTTTATCCATCTCTCTGCGTCATCCTCGATAATCAGAGGACTAATGAGGCAAGACCGAAGAGACGACACTATAAGAAAACAAATCTCTTCAGCAGGGGAAAAAAAGTGCAGTAGGTGTTGTAACTGGAAAGGAACATTAGATAGAGTTTAACATGGAGTTTTTGCAAGTAGGACCTGAGATAAAGAACATTGTAGGTGCAGGGAGAGAACCTGGACGGGAAAACGCAGAGTCGGTCGATGGCTTCATAGGTTAGCCCGCGGTCTGCTCTGTTCCTCTCCCCTGTCTGCGGTGGCTGCCGGAAGCATTTCTCCCCAGCCTACCCGATTCCTGCTCTAATATTCCCGCCCACCTCCCCTGGAAATCCCAAGTGAGTAACCTGACCTCAACTTCGAAAGAGAATAGGAAGCTAGGAAAAGTTTGGTGGCAGGTATCAGGACTCTGGCTACGCACTTCTGAAAGTAGTCTAGCAGCACGGCATAGGAAGGGATTGGCGTGGGGAGGGTCTATCATCAAGGCTCAAAACTGTTCCATCCCTGAAACCTCAAGATTGAAGGCCCCACGTCTGCCCTTCATTTGTGATTTGTCAGTAGTTGGACGGAGCATGAGAACTAGAGATGGAAGAGGAAGCAGGTGGGTTCTACAATGGAAACCTGACACTCATTCAGGGGTGCAGTTCTAGAACAGTGCAGTGAAGAGTTGAAAACCAGGGGAATCTGGGTTTTTAGGGAGCCCCCTGAATAGTGTGTCTCATCATCTCTTTCTTGGTCGAGTTCGCCAGGCTAGTGGAGAGAGAGACTGCAGTCGACTCCATGGATTGGATTGCATTGGTGCATTTAACAATGCACATTGTGACATTGTGGATGAGAGAATGATTTAGACCATTATGAGCATAATCCGATAGCACACCACTCTAAATGCAGCTTTTAAAACCTCCCAACAAAAGAGGTGTGCCTGGGGGCCTCAGTCAGTTAAGCAAGTGTCTGACTCTTGATTTCGGCTCAGGTCATGATCTCAAGGTTCGTGGGATCAAGCCCTGCATGGGTCTCTGTGCTGACCGTGTGGAGTCTGCTTGGGATTCCCTCCCTTCCTCTCTCTCTCTCTCTCTGCCCCTACTCCATGTTCTCTCTTTTTCAAAATAAACTTAAAACAAAAAAAAAAAAAACTCCAACAAACGAGACTAATAGCTTCATACAATAAGCCAATAGAACTTGCCCTGGAACCATTTTGTATGTAAGTTCTTGAGATTCTGTTCTAATAGATGCCAGAAGAAAAATCAATTAACCACTGCCTCTGGGAGCCAAGAATCTCTTAATTAACTGTACCCAGTCCTGTAGGTGTTGGTGGAAGTGCTGATGAGGGTTAAGGCAACAGAAGAACTGTGAATTGTAGTAGAGTTTTCTTAAATACTAAGGCCTTCGAAAATGGGAGCAAAACGAGTGCCCTTAGTTGTTCCCATCCAGTCCTTTGTCATTTGGACAAGGCGGGTTGCCCCAGAGGATAAATGAGCCCTGTCCACAGGTGGTTTCTGTGTCACCGGGAAGGGTTTTTTTCTAGAAAGACGGAATGAAGAGCCAGAGTCCTTGCTTCCCAGAATGAGAATATAGAAGAAAGGAAGTGTTCTCTCTTCCTACTCTCCACCTATGAATCATCAAAAGGAGAGAAATTGGATTATTTGAGAAGTCACTTTCATCTTACTAAATATAGCAAAATGGACTGGATGAGCAAGAATTTTATCCTTTCTGTTGCCTGCAAGAGAAGATTAATTGAACAAACTTGTGGTAAGAAGTTTAGTTTCCCCCGAGGAAAAAATAAGTCATGACAACAGGGTGCTGAGAGACAGGCTGTCTATTGTGCAGTCCATTAGCGCTAAGGAAATAATTGGTTTTTCAGCGATGACTGATGAATAATTTTAACGTGTTTATAAACATGAAGGCTGCATCAACAAAGCGTTTCCTGAAATATTCCGAGTGAAGAAATAAAACAAAACCCTGTGCCTGTTGATTATATCAGCGTTCAGCTACTTCCCCTAACGACTCAATTTCCTTGATTCTTTACAACCATTTCCATTATAGTCCCCAACCGACAGAATCATCACACAAATAAACAAAAGTTATGAAAAATCCTCACAGGATTAAACACCCCTTATTTCTGCAGTATTTTTGGCTAATTTGCATTCACAAAGACAACTGAACTGAGTATGTCTGTCATAAACCTAATCATAGCTAAATATCAGTAATGACCTGCTTAAGCAAGGCCGCTTGGGCCCTGGGATGGTTCTGTGAAACATGTGGTTGTCCATTTGAGGATCCTTCAGTGGAGAAAGGATGATACTGTGTTTTTAATATTCTTGTTTTTTTTAAGTACAGTTTTGAACGTAATTACTTTCTTAATTTATTTGAGAGAGAGTGAGGGAGAGGGGCAGAGAGAGGGAGTGAGAGAATCTCAAGCAGGTTCCATGCTAGGTATGGCTGGTCAGGGCTCAATCCCGTGAACTGTGACATCATGACCTGAGCTGAAATCCAGAGTCGGACGCCCAACTGACTGAGCCACCCAGAGGCCCCTGTTTTTTATACTCTGTTTGCTAGAAGTAATGATTCGCTGAATTCCAACCTGGGCTTATTAACTCATGGGTCTGGATGCATTTCATCATTGTACCGCAGTGGTTATTATGTCTAGAGGAAGGAATTTGATAATCCCATTTTAACATACAAAGGGAGATCATGATGGTTCAACACAAGAGTGTTTGAAAAGAAAAATATATCACTTCATCTTTCACTGTCTTACTTTTTTCTAACCAGAAAAATATTACCCTGTGGAGTAAGGAACTAATTCTGTCTCAGAATGTATGTGAATGTTGATTTTCTCCATTTTATAATTTCTGAAATAGTGAAGAAAGTTTGGAATCCAAGTATCACATCTAATCAGACAACAAAATACCCAGAAAATCAGAGTTTCTGGATATCTGACAAACGTTGTGATAGGAACTTGCGAAATGATGGTAATATTAGACTTGGAGGCTGTGGACCACTGCTTTTCAGTATGAAGAGAATATATATCTGAATCATTGAAAGAATCAGTGATGACCTCTCATTTTACTCGAATGCTGAAAACGTTCAATATGTGCATATTTTCACATCTGTAGATGCAATAAATGGCAGGAAGTTGTCACAGGAATGTAAAAGTCCGAAGTAATCAAGGCTCGGTGGTCAAAACCTTTGCCTAGTTGACCAGTACATCTTGTAAGCAGTGTTATTCTTCACCCGATAGTATATTTCACAATCGTTATGTGAAAAGACCAGAAACGTTTGAACATACCGATGATGTCATTTTGACCAAGAAGCCATTTGACTGGCTCCTTGCTGCTGCTGCTCACCCATAGACTGATGGAGTTCACCCTGCATTACTGAGCAGAGACAGGGCACAGAATCGAGAGATGTGGTGGAAAATCATGTCCTCATTGCAAAGGAAGGAAACGTCTGTACAATAGCAAGATGGGTGGCTCAGTCGGTTGAGCGACCAACTCTTGGTTTCAGCTCAGGTCATGATCTCATGGTTTGAGGGATTGAGCCCTGCACTGGGCTCTGCGCTGACAGTGCAGAGCCTGCTTGGGATTCTGCCTCTCTCCCTCTCTCTTTCTCTCAAAATAAATATACTTAAAGAAAACAATAGCAAAATGGTGGTCACCCTTTTCTAGAAAGCCCCAAAGTTAGCATTACTACTAGTGGAACAAGTTGACAATGGATGACTCTTGATGTGACGCAATATAAAGTCCACAGCATCATCTGTGACGTGTTCTTGTGGATAATGTGAAACTTGAAAGCCATTTGACATAACTTGAAGTTTCCGGGAATACAAGGATAGAGGGGCATTAAATGAGACTACAAGGAAACAGGCAAAGAGGCCTATGATACTGTGGGCATGCAATGAGAAAACTGGCCTGGCCCCTTCAAAAAATTCATGTCAGGAGAAAACTGTTCAGGGGACTCGACAACGTTAGGAGGGACTGATGGGGCATAATAGCCAAATTAAATCTGTATTTGTTATCTATTGCAGTAAAACTCTACCAAAATGGGGTGGTTGAAAACCACAAACCTGGATCATCCCCTTGTTTGTGTGTGAGGAATCGGGTACAGCTGGCCTTTGGTGAAAAGCCTGTCCTGAGGTCCCAAGCTCCTGACTAGGCTACGGGCTCAGCCAGAGCTAATCATGGAGGGGAGGGACAGTGGGTGGGGTGACAGGACAGGAGGAAGGGTTTCAGAGCTCATCATGGGGGTGTTGGTTGGCCTCTGTTCCCTGCTGTGTGGGCATTTCCATAGGCCTGCCTCACATCATGGCAGCTGGCTTCTCTCAGGGCAGGTGATTCAAAGATGAGACAATGACCGGGACAAAATGCACAGCCTTTTCGTAAGTTAATCTCAATAAGTGACATCCTGCCACTTTTGTATTCCTGTCCCTGAGTGATTCGGTAATTCCCACTCTCACTTGAGGGGCCCAGGTGGCGGGATTGCATAATGACATGAAGACCAGGGGACAGTGAACTCTGGGGACTGTCTTAGAGGCCACTGACCACAATCTGCTTGAAGCCTGATTGATTCTAGAGGGAAAAAATTCTGTAAAAAGCATTTTAGGGTCAATCGGGAAAGTTTGAAAAAACAATTGTTGCAAAGTAATGAATACGTAAGAGAAAGGGTAATGTTTTTACACTGTCTTTAAAAAAAACAGGTTTGAACTTCATTATAAGTAATGGTTATGCGAGAGAATGTAGATACCTTAGAAAACACAGGCTTGAGTCTATAGGCGCAAAGTATTATGATGTCTTCAATTTATTTGCTAATTATTTACACACATGCATGTAAAAACACGCACTTAACGCATGGACACATACATAAATAGACATAAATAGTGGATAATGTAATAACAATGATTAAACCTAGGTGGTGCATATGTGGACGTTCATTATCTTATTGTTTTAGCTTTTCAGTCTATTTGGGATTTTTTCCTAACTACATGGGGGCTACAGTGGTGTGCTAGGTCGGCCTTACTTCTGCCTTATTCCGGCAAGTCCGAGAAAGCAGGTTACACAGAGAGAGCTCTGCCAACTTTTCACACTTGTAAGGGCTGTTCCAGGTAGTATAGGGAAAACTCCTGGTGTCAACACGCCCAGCCCTCCCCCTTACTTACATTGCTGCAAGACTTACTCGGTTCCTAAATGCCTGCGTGTACATGGTGACCACTCTAGGAGAGGGTAAACCATTTTCCTGGGAGAGCAGGCACCTGGGATGTTCACTGGAGTGGATGGGGTGACATTTATACCCACTTCGGTCCTGATTTTTTTTTTCTATTTCCCTTCAGGATTTTTAAATGTTTGGGGGGTGTGTGTGTGTGTGTGTGTGTGTGTGTGTGTGTGTGTGAGAGAGAGAGAGAGAGAGAGAGAGAGAGAGAGAGAGAGAGAGAGAATCCCAAGCAGGTTTCATGCTCTGCATGTGAGATCACGACCTGAGCCCAAATCAAGAGTGGACACTTAACCAACTGAGCCACCCAGGCACCCCCAGTACTCTTGAAATCAGCTTTTCTTTTGGAGGTGTCCTGATTTTACCCTCTAACCTCTCTTCCCTCTCTGGACTCCCTCATAACTTCCCATGATGGGCAAATCCTCTTCGATGGGGAGTCTGTGAGGTGATTGGGATCTGTCGGCTGGCTGGGTCTTCACTAGAGGTACCTTTCCAGCCATCTGGTGGTGGTTTTCCAGAGTGCGTTGTTTCTGGAGTTAAGTACACTGTGCTTTCTTAAATCATTTATAATGTTCTACCTTTACATTTTATCCCAGGCCATAGGTGCACATTCACTGATGTTAGGACGTTGGCTTATGTATTCTTTTCTAGAACGTAGTATAATTGTGGATCTCCACTGTGTAATCATTTATTAAATTGCTTCTAAAGTGATCCTTTAAAAGCTGTTTGTAATAACATTCAACACTTTTGACCATGAGATCATACCCCCAGGAATAATTAGTAAATCTGTGTTGAATTTTTCTGCCTCTTTTTCTTACCAACTCCATTAGCTAATCTGTATAGCATCCAAAACCATTACTGAGGCTTTCTCCAGATTGTTACAGCTTCCCCTGACCATACATTGGTTGTCACAATGAACATCATGGAGAGAACTTAGTGGAGACTGATATGTGCCGATTACTTCTGTTCTTGGGATATTTGGGTGAGACAAGGCTTTATTTTTACATTTCAGGTATTCTGTGAACTTCTCAGTATTTCCATAGTTTAACCCTAAGCCAAGGACATTTATAATAACATGCCACTTAAAACATGTTTTTCTGGTAGCACGGTCATCATTTATTGAATGTAGAAACTAAAGGAAAGCATAAGTGATGATAGAAAATCCACTTTAACCCAGCACCCGGGAAAAGTCACAGGTAAGAGTTTGGTCTATTTCGAACCACCTTCGTGACCAAGAAAGTGTCCAGGCAATAAGATGAAAATGTCTGCATGTTAAGAGGAGAACAAAAAATAGAACAAACTAAAAAAGGAGTGGGAAAAGTCTGGGGGCAAGATGGCCATGTAGACCTTGTCTGGTGGCTCCATAAAGTTTTCAAGGCCCCGAGTGACTCCTAGCCTATTGGTGTAGCACCCCCAGACTTGCCTGCATCCCTAGGGTGTCCCAGCCTCATGGTCCCAAATGGCCAAGCTGGTTTACTTTCCATCTCTGCATTTTAGCCGCTATGATGGAAGAAAGAAATTGAAAGCAGCCCACTCTCTGCTCTTCAAAGAAACTTCCTGGAAAATGGCTTATGTTTCTTCCATCTACATCCAAGTGGTCAGAAGTTAGTCACTTGGTTGCCAGGGTGGCTGGGTGCAAAGTCGGAGTCTGAGAAAAGAAACGTGAGAATCAATGAAGGACAGTATTCTAACTTAGAGGCAGGAATTCTCTTAAGATGCTGGGACAGTGGGTGACTTAATTGTCCATACCTACATGTACGTGATTTTATTTTCTAAGCTTTCTATCGTAAGCTTACAAAGAGTTCCTCTCCATAAAATAACTGACTTAGACCAGGCATGTCTCACTTGTTGTGATTAACCATTTTCTTTCCTTGAGAAAAATCCGCACAGGAAAAGTAGTGATATTCTTATTTTGAAGAGAAGTAAAGTAATCGTCCAGAGAGGCCAAGATATCTTCTGATACCACAGACTTGATGAGTGACAGAAACTGCTAAGCACTTGCAAAGATCTTAATTTAGTGCTTGTTGCTCAGAGCCACAGTTGCTCCCTCAGAAGAGAGGGGGCATTTATTAAACACCTCAATGTGACAAGTGAACACAGTATATACATAAGGTCTCATTCTACTTAATCATCTAACCCAGGGCTCAGCAAACATCTTCTGCAAAAAGCCAGACTGTGATGATTTTAGGCTTTGTGGACCCAAAGCGGGGCCATTATTTAGGAACTTAAATAACCCAAGAGGAAACCAATGTTTCCCCCTAGCCATCTGAAAATGTACAGGTGATCCTTAGCTCCTGGGAACTGGCAAATCCCGTGGCGGAGGGCTCTGTTCACAGCCCAGTGGAATATACACACAGCGACGAGCTCATTCTGTAGATGAGCGGATAGTCACTTAGAGGGCTCACCTGTGTTCACAAAACTAGCAACTAGCGGGGCTGGGATTGGACTCATGTTTATGTGACTCCAGAATCTGTATGCCCTTCTTAGTTGGCTGTGGTGTAGAGAAGGTAAACAAACTCATGTGTAAATACAGGTTTTCTAGTGGAGGAAAATGTCCTCCACAGCCAAGAGTGTTTCCAGGCCCTGCCGGGAGCGTGTTGGGCACTTCTGTCTCACCTGATGTCATGGTAACACTTCAAACAAGTTGAAGACCCATTAGTAAATCTCAAACTCTGGGAAGAGCGAGGCTATGTCTAGTTACACCATTTATTTCCCTTCGAGTAAAGATGGTCTTGCCTTTTGGCTTTAGTGCAGGCTGAAATCTTTCTGTTTAAATGCGGGGGGCGGGGGGGGGGGAAGAGGAATGATAATGTTTTTACTTGATTTGAAAATAGAGACTTTGAAAGTTATCAACAGTGTTTCCCTTCCTCATTCCATTTAAATGATACTGTAATGGTCTCTTTAAAGAAAAGGCTCAGAGGCCTGGGTTGTCATCCAAGGGATAAACTTCGAATGCAGCGTATTAATCAAGAATGGCAACGAATGTGTCCCCACATGGGCACCTGACTTGCCAAGCCTCACACTCAGAAACAAGAAACGACAGATGGCAATTGGCAGTAACAAGGAGGGGCCCTTTCAGGGAGGCGTCTTGTGAATGGAGCGTGAAGCATGGGTCGCCCAGTGGCTTCAAGTTAATTGATTCACGGTAGCTAGACACGTGAGGACCCTCAGTAGGGAGAGCCACTGAGCACGCGTTAATCACAGGTGGCCCGTGTTGAGTCCCCACCGCTTGCCCAGCCTCTTAAGGAGCTGGTTGTGAATTCTCACGTTTACAACCATCCTGATAGGTGTGTACTGTCATGACTTCACAGAGGAGGAGTTGAGTCTGGTGAGATGAAGTCATTTCCGACCTCACGTGCTTACGGATGGCAGAGCTGCATTAATCCAGGGCTCTGGTCCTTTCCGCTGTATGTTCCTGCTTCTGATGCCGGTTCATGCCAACGCGGAGGGCTGTATTGGAAGTGTGCCCAGCGCATTTCTTCCTCTGCTTGCCCGTAACTTTGCTCCTGAGATACGTGCTTAGCATTTCTGGTTGGACTGGAATCACAATTACGGGTATTTAATCTGTGGTCCCTCTGTTCACTGAATGTGTTTAAGAAATGATGTGAATTTTTGGATTTTCAGGATATCTATTAAGCATTTGGAAAACTACTGAGAAAGTAAGATTTTCCTCCTTGGGTTCTGGAGGCTTGATGCCTACCCACGCTGAAAGAGAGTGGTTCATTTTTCAGTTAACGTGAGTCAACAGTACGATTCAAACACCCGGATTGTCCAAGTCCACAGAAAGCATGTGCTGTAAGGGTAGCATTCACTTTGAGATGGAAGTTAATAGGCTTCACAAAGTTCTTCTAAATAAAGTATTTAGAGTAAACTTCTTAAGCCCTTTGAATGCAGTCGTTGAAGAGATTGAATAGCGGGCTTTATCCGGCATCTAGGAATTCAAGTGGAGGCATGAACAGCCTTTTGTTAGTTGGAAGCCTTGTATGTTCTGAGGCTGTTTACCTTTCTGGACCCATCGGTGCAGTTTGGTACCACAGGCTTGTTCTGTCTTGTTTATCATTACATTAGCTTGACTTCCTCAAATGTACCCGGTTGTTTCTCTTTCTCTGGGGTTGACCTGCTCTCCCTGCTGGAGCCTCGGTCCCTCTCCACTGGGTCAGCCCCCTCTGCTGCCCCATCCGTCCTGGAGATCCCTGCCATGGAGTAAGGGATCTCAGATCCTAAGAGTTCTTCAGTCTCCACTAGCTCCACTGACGTTCTGCCTTTAGACCCACTTTTTTTCATACTTTATTCATTTTTTAAATATAATTTATTGTCACATTGGCTTACAAACAACACCCAGTGCTCATCGCAACAGGTGCCCTCCTCACTGCCCATCACCCACTTTCCCCTCTCCCCCTCCTGCCATCCACCCTCAGCTTGTTCTCTGCATTTAAGAGTGTCCTATGGTTTACCTCCCTCCCTCTCTGTTTGTAACTATTTTTTCCCTTTCCCCTCCCCCCATGGTCTTCTGTTAAGTTTCTCAAGATCCATATATGAGTGAAAACATGATATCTGACCGACTTATTTCACTTAACATAATACCTTCCATTTCCATCCACATTGCTGCAAATGACATGATTTCATTCTTTCTCATTGCCAAGTAGTATTGCATTGTATATATAAACCACATCTTCTTTATCCATTCGTCAGTTGATGGACATTTAGGCTCTTTCCATAATTGGTTATTGTTGAAAGCGCTGCTATAAACATAGGAGTACATGTGCCCCTTTGCATCAGCACTCCTGTATCCCTTGGGTAAATTCCTAGCGGTGCTATTGCTGGGTCATAGAGTAGTTCTATTTTTAATTTTTTGAGGAACCTCCACGCTGTTTTCCAGAGTGGCTGCACCAGTTTGCATTTCCACCAACAGTGCAAGAGGGTTCCCATTTCTCCACACCCTTGCCAGCATCTAGAGTCTCCTGGTTTGTTCATTTTAGCCACTCTGACCGGCATGAGGTGCCATCTCAGTGTGGTTTTGATTTGTCTCTCCCTGATGATGAGTGATGTTGAGCATCATTTCATGTGCCTGTTGGCCATCTGGATGTGCTCTTTAGAAAAGTGTCTATTCATGTCTTCTGCCCATTTCTTCACTGGATTATTTGTATTTCCAGGTGTTGAGTGTGGTAAATTCTTTATAGATTTTGGATACTAGCCCTTTATCTGATAGGTCATTTGCAAATATCTTTTCCTATTCTGTCAGTTGCCTTTTAGTTTTGTTTATTGTTTCCTTTGCAGTGCAGAACCTTTTTATCTTGATGAGGTCCCAATAGTTGATTTTTGCTTTTAATTCCCTTGCCTTTAGAGACCGGGTGAGTAAGAAATTGCTGTGGCTGAGGTCAAAGAGATTGTTGCCTGCTTTATCCTCTGGGGTTTGATGGTTTCCTATCTCACATTTAACTCTTTTATCCATTTTGGGTTTATTTTTGTGTACGGCATAAGAATCTGGTCTAGTTTCATTCTTCTCCATGTTGCTGTCTATTTCTCCCAGCACCATATGGTAAAGAGACTGTCTTTTTTCCATTGGATACTCTGCCCTGCTTTGTCAAAGATTAGTTGGCATATATTTGTGGGTCCAATTCTGGGTTTTCTATTCTATTCCATTGGTGTATGTAGACACACTTTTAAACATCAGACTAACACAGAAGGCAGTCAGACTTTGCCTCAGTACATCACTATGGGCTCCTTTTGAAAAGCCTGAAAAGCCGTTTACTTGTGACTCTGTGGTCAAACTCAATGTAAGTCATCAAAAACATAGTAAGAGTTAACCTTTATTAGTGAAAAATAGATTAAAAGGTGATCGGATATACAGCTAATGATCACATTTCAGGAAAATATTTAAAATAGAACTACCCCAAGGTTAGAGACAAATTTGTAATGTATATGCTCATGTACAGCGATGTTAGAGAGTTTATTTTTTTCTGGCCCCAAAGTGTTTTTATGGATGTTTTGGTTTGATTCTGTTCCACCTAGGGTAATAAAATATAACAAAATCGGTCCAGTTACATATCCTTATGTGTTCTCTCACATGTGTGTTAATGAGAGGAAAGATGCTTAACAGCCATATAGAGACAGAAAATCTTAAAAGGAATAATGAACTTTTGGGCAGTTTTAGGGGTTTCTAGAAGGGGTTTCAGATCTCCAAAACCCGTTTTTAGTATTTTTGTCAGCACAGAACCCAATATGGGGCTCAAACCCATGAACCGTGAGATCATGACCTGAGCTGAAGTCAGATGCTTAACCGACTGAGCCGCCCAGGCATCCCTAAATGTTACTTTAGCTTTTGAAAGAGAGAGCAGGGGAGGGGCGGGGGGGGGGGGGGGATCCTAAGCAGGCTTCATGCTGACAGCACAGAGCCTGATGTAGGGCTTAAACTCACAAACCACAAGATAATGACCTGAGCCAAAGCCACATCACCTGACCTCAGATGCTTAAATGACTGAGCCACCCAGGCGCCCCTCCAAAACCTCCTTTTAAAGGGAAGCTCTGTATGTTAAAGATGGAAATCATTGTACTTGGCAGGTATCCTACAGCCAGAAAATCCCAGCCTCAGTCTTCAGGGTCCCAATTCCTCATTTAACTTCTCCTTTCAGTACCAAAGCACAGGATGTTTTGGCAGCCCCTTCTTCTCCCCTAATTCTTGGAGAGCCCCAATTCAAAAGCTGGTAGTATCAGGAATTTTCCAGGTCAATGGAAAGAATTCTGTCCCCAGGGCTGTTTTGCCCACAGACTGCAGTAAAAGGAAATGAAAACAACTGAGTTGGTTCTGAACCAAATAAACTTTCTAAAGTGCTGAGCTCTCCTAATTTTTCCAGCCCAAACTGGGGCTCATCGTTGGTTGCATTGATGGCATATAAATTTTGAGGTTGAGTTTTTGAAGGGAGATTCTAGAACCTGATGGCAGAGAGAGAATTCTAATCACATGGAGCTAGTCTGCCAGTGCAAATGAGCTCCGCGATAGGAACATGTCAGAAATGTAGAAATTGACATTTCAGGACTGCCCCTTAGACCACGAAGGAAGAGGTGTTTGTTTTTTCTTTTCTTTTCTTTTTTTTAATGGTGGGTTGAGCAGAGATGTTGAGAATGGAAATGATGTTTCAAATAAAGATGAAATATACATGGTTATTAAATGCACATTTACTACTGACCTCCCCAGTGCCTCTCTATGCTCGCTTAATTTCCTGGTTGTTGCCCTTTTTGGGCACATCTCGCACGGAAGCCAACAAATTTATCTTATTCCCCTATGCCTACCCCACCCAGACCAGGCGCAGGGGACAAATTTCATTCAGTGATTCAGGGAACAATTTCGACATTTGTACTTAGAATAAGAAAGAAGGCGAAAAGGAAATATTATGGTCAGTAGAAAGACAGGACTCCCTGATTTTTACATACAGGTAGTATTCTTCCAAGTGCATCCATACATTGGGAAATCTGCAGACCTGACAGAGTTGTACTGATAAGCAGACAGCTGACCTGGTTGGGGTACCCGTGTTCTCAACAGTTAGGGTGCAACCACTACTCTGAAATGAAGAATCGCTCTCTACCTCACTGTCAAGCGTGTGGAGCCCCGCCTTCCTCTGGAGGTTGAATTGCCGAATTCTTGAGATGACCAAGAAGGTTTTTGCACATGTAGAATCTTCTTACCCACTCCCACGAGGAGAACCACCACGTAGGTAGAGAATTGCTCCCATCCTTAGCCATTTGAGTATGACTCACATGAACCAATAACAATACCCCCATTTTTTTTTCCCAAAAGCATTTCACTCTAGGGTGCAGTTAAGAGGTGCAGTATCTGTTTATAATTCTTAGGGATTATAATTCTTATAATCTTATAATTCTTAAATCTTTAGTTGATTTCAACTAAAATCAAGTACACTAAGTGCCAGCCTTGTCTCTCTGGTGGGCACTTCAAACGTGGTTGTAATTGAGATCGGCAGTTCAGAAATAAATAATTTGCCAAAAGCAGGTGGCGGACCATTGCTTTCTCCCTAATGTCCATCTGTGGAGCCCTTGGAGACCTCGCTGAAATGATGAATTGATGCGTCTAGTGGGAAACAGCGTGTTACCCAGACCGGTGCCGTAGATGAGCGGGAGGCCGGCACGACGCAAGGAAAGCTCAGCTGGTGGCGTGTAATAAAGCATCTGTGGACGTTAGGGATTCCTGAAGCTCTTTGATTTTGTTTCCCCATGTTTCTGCTGAACCAAGAGTTTTCTTGTTAGGCTAACATCTCATCATTTTCTAAAAGATTTGTTGTGTTTTTAGAGGCAATGCCTTTACATTTCAAATATAGCCAAGAAGGCTTTTTATGCTTACACTTGTTACCATCGTGAACTGGTGACCACCTGATAGAGATCATGAGCTTCAAGACGCTCAGAACACAGTTTTTCTGGAAAGCCATCTACGTCCTTAGGGAACCTGCTATGCCAAAGAGGAACAAGGGCTGTGCGGCATCTTGCGCACTTAGAAGGATTAACAAAAGTTAATTGTTAGTGCCTAAGCAGGATAATGAAAATAGAGGGCCTTATTTTTGTAAAAATTGTCAAATATAGAATATAGATTAAATATTATAACTAGATATTATATAATCTAGGTATTCTATATAACATACAGAATATACTAATATTTATTATTGTAGAATATAGATTACGAATACCAGAGTTTCTGAGTTGGAGGGGATCTCAGAACTTACCTCTGCATTCTAAAAATGCCTCTCTGTGGCTTATTCCCTGTGAGCCCATCTCTCTTTCAGTCACGTGAACGTGATTCCTATTGGATTCAATTTGTTCACAAGATATCTATTGACATTAGCTCTGTGCTCAGCACTGAGGCAGGTTCCTGGGCTGCGAGAATGAAGAAAGAATAGTTTCCACCGATTGCTCTAGAGACGTTGAAACCTGTCCAGAGTCGCCGCTGTCACAGGTTGGATGTGGGTCAGCTGGACTCCTTTGGTGGCTCAGTGGCTCCAGCCTGGGTCCCGGACCCACACCTGTGCTCGGGCTTCCCACACAGCGATCCTCCCCCCAGGGCCCTGAGGTCGGTCCCATGGTCTGCGACGCAGGTCCTGCTTCTTAGGGTTCACCGGTGACCAATAATAAACACCTGTGGTTCCAGGATCCGGAAGTGAAGCTGTACGGTGTGTGTTAAATGAAGGTGAAGCCCCGGCTGATGACAGAAGGCGGCGAGAGCAGATCTCTAGGCCCCTGTGCAGACCGCACGTAGCTTAAACCACCAGAAGCAGGTCATTGTTGGCCAAGGGGGTGTCCGAATGGCAGCCCAGGTCACCATCTCCCGTGAGCTTACTCTGCTTCTTCCGCCCAACCTTTGTGTGTGGTTCTCACGGTCTTGGTCAGTGGTGGCGAACATGGTTCATGGCACAGAGTTGGTTACTGGTTCACATTATAAGAAAGCAAAGGTTCATCCTTGGTATTTGAGTGGCCTTTAGCAACCATTTGGAGATTGCTGCCAGAATTTTATGTGTCATTAAAAAGTTATGTGTGTACGGGATGCCTGGGTGGCTCAGTCAGTTAAGGTCGTGATCTCATGGTTCATGGGTTCAAGCCGCCTGTTGGGCTCTGTGCTGACAGCTTGGAACCTGGAGCCTGCTTCAGATTCTGTGTCTCCCTCTCTCTGCCCCTTCCTCGTCCATACCTTCTCTCTCTCTCTCTCTCAAAAATAAAAAAAAAAATTAAAAAAAGAAATATTTGTGAGACTGTGTATATATCACTATTAATTTTTTTTGTTCCTAATCTGTATGTATGTATGCATGGTATGGGGGGGGGTGAGATACAGTACATATTATATAATACTTTTTTTTAAAAAAAAACAAAGTCTTCAAATTCTTTTTTTGTTACCAAATTAGGATATGATCAAGATACAGTGCTTTCTCTGCTATTTAAGAACTTTCTGACCTAATAGCATATCCAATGCTTACTCTAAAAAACACAACTGTCAAACACTTTAATATGTGTTTAAAAATTAGGATATTAGTAGAATTATGTTGAAGGTTTTGGTGCATTTGAAGAAGAAATGAAAGTTAGCACTACATTCTGGGACAGTTCATTGCTAGATCCATAGCCCTAAACCCTTCAGTACATTGATTTTTTTTTTAATTTAAAATTTTGGGAAATTACTAGTTTTCCATTTAATACTGACTTTTATAAGACTTTGTTCTATACAATAAAAAGTTTATTTTAAGCGCTTTGTTTTTTTCCAAGAGATCTGTGTAAGAATAACAGGATGATCTGTGCACCATGTGGATGCATCCTGGGTCAGGCAACAGCAATTTTGTTTTCCTGGTGACCATTTCGGATCTAGTTTAATAGGCTGTGTAGGTAGCTTAGTCTAAAAGAGCTGCTTTTTCAACATGATGTCCTGAAACCAGCCTACACACAGTGATGAGGCGGTGACTAATAGAAACAAGGTTTTGGAGGAAAGGGTAGTCCAATCTTAGAGAACAGCAGCTACACAGCTAACCCAGGCTTCTGCTTGAATATCCCTCACCTCCCGTGTCACATGAAGTAACAGCCGTGCCCACCGCAGACCAGGTGTGGGGGACACAGGACTGCCACCTCTGAGCAGGGCATCTCAAACTCCTGACTCTTAGAGCTGCCCCTAGTCCTCAACCCACGATCCCACATGGGCTTGGAATGGACACGGAATTCTTTGCTTTTACAGAAAACTGAAATTTTAAACAAAATTAGAAGCAGGGTGCTTGTTACCTATGTCTGTGGAAGCCCCCTGGTTTGGTTTTTACCTTTTCTATGGACCGCTTAGAATGGAGTCTCTTTTTTCAGTTGAAATAAGTGAGTAAATCAAGGGAACAGGGAAGAATAAGGAATTCAGAGAAGGGGTGCCTGGGTGGCTCCGTTGGTTAAACAACGGACTTTGACTCAGGTCATGATCTCATAGTTCATGAGTTCGATCCCTGCGTCAGGCTCTGTGCTGACAGCTTGGAGCCTGGACCCTGCTTCGGATTCTCTGCCTCCCTCTCTCTCTATCCCTGCCCTGCTTGTGCGCTCTCTCTCTCAAAAATAAATAAACATTAAAAAAAAATTTAGAGGAGAAAATGGTGACCACAAGCCTAGTCCTTACTAGGGGTGTGTATATTACTATGCTCACGATTCACTAGTGGTGAACAAGTAGATTAAAGTTAGTTTCTGTTTTTTACTTATTGTTTCCAGAAGTATTTTTGTTGTGGTGGTGATTCAGTGCTCTTTTTTTCTTTTCCCCTCCAAAACATCATTTGACAAAAAGACAAAAGTCTGACACGTTTCCAAGATTCAGTGGCACCACTGATGATGGGGTGAGGCCTTGCGCGAATGACAGGTTTGGGGGAGGGAAGAGGAAACTATGAATTATACTCAGTGCCTGGAAGCTGCTCTGAGTGACTTCTAATTACAGAAATGTCAAAACGTGAATGAAGCCTTCATCTTTGGCTTGGAAAAAAAATTGGGAAACTGGGAACAAAAACTATAATCGTAAGAGGATTGAACGAGGCACAGGAGAATGAAAAACCTCATAGAGGCTCTGCAACAGTATTAAAATTTTGATTTTAAATCATTAGATCTTTGGCCAGATGATAAAATAGACATTTAAAGAAAATTGCTTGAGAGACCTTTTATGCCTTTTACCAGCTTTGATAGACTTTATTTATACCTGTGGCTAGGTTTATTAATTTTAAGTCCCATTCAGTTATTGCCCCTAAAGTAAAAGGTGTACCTAGACTTGAAGTATATTGACAAAAAATAATTTGGCTCCAAATTCCCCCTAGCTTTGACAGCAAGGAGAGATGTGGTTTATTAACAGGAAGGAAGGGACGAAATTATAAATGCTCATTAGGCTTTGACACAAATTCTAGAGGAATATCAGGGACTAATGCCCAGGCAGGTCAATTAAGAGCCAGAGAATTAAATGCAAGGTCAAGGCTACCTTGGGAGCAGGAAGAAAGCGGTATCCTATCCTAGACAAGAACAGGAAATCACACATGGTTTTAGCCAAAATGGAGTCCGCTGAGCAATTAGCCTTGCCAGTGTTTACTGGTCTACAATAAAATATGTGGTAATGCTTCCTGAGGCTACCACACAGCCTTTCTTGGATGAGATGGGGTTAAATTTCAGTCATGTCATCATATATTAGTTATTAATTACTCTCTATTGATCTGATTCATCTTTATTAAAGTAGGCTTGAAGAAAAAGAATTCTGAATTGGCATTATTGCTGAGGCTGTTGTGGCGCCATTTTAAACTTACCTATTACCATTGCCTCCCTGTAGATGATGACCCCCAAATACCCCCACGAGCTCTTACCATAGCCATTTTTGCACACGCTTCCCTCATTTAAGTTTGGCAAAGGAGCGCTTCCCTAAGACAGTGTACTCTTTCCAGCTTTCATGCTTTTTTTCTGTGCTCTTCTCCATGTCTGAGGCGCCTTTCCCTCTTCGGGCCTTGTCTCCAGATGTTCTTGCTCCTGCAAGGCTCTCCTTAATTAAGCACCGCCTGCTGTGGAACGCCTTTCCTGATTGGTCCGTCTCCAGTCTCTAAGGACTTAGTATCAGTATTATACCGTGCTATTACAGTGTTGTCTATTTTTCGTTAAAAGCAGTTAACACCAACAACCATTGACTTGAGTACAACTCTACATCTGTCTAGTTTCCATAACTTACGGGAAGTCCTTAAGCCATTGTCTCCTGATGTGCGAAAATGGGGAAATTAAATGAATAGCCTTGTTACAAAGTTGGTATGAAGCTGAAACTAACTTGGCATCTAAATAAGCACGCGATACGTGACAGTTTTTGTGATCACTAACATGGCTCTTAAGATCATCAGTCATTCTCCTCTGATACTTGGGCTACACTAAAATCGCAGTTGAGAACATGAAAGGTGTTGTGCTGTGTCATCTCCCTTCCGGTAAGAAGATGGATTCCCCACCCACTTGTGTAAGTCAGCTTTTCCTCGGAGGGGGTGGTCACACTTAGTTTTCTACAACGTTCACTATACATTATACCTTATAGCTGACAGAAGAGCCTTTACTGTTACTTGTTTGACTTGTTATTTATTGTATTTATTACAAATACTTGTTATTTATTGTATTTGTTTTACGACTTGCTATTCATATTCCTCTCAATGCCCTTTCTATAAAGTGCTTAACTTAAATCAATTAAAAGTTACAGTTCGCTCTGATCGACCATTTTTTAGAAAAGCTTTTAAAAGTAAGTGTGGATTGGGGCACCTGGGTGGCTCAGTTGGTTGAACGTCCGACTTCAGCTCAGGTCATGATCTCACAGTTCGTGGCTTTGAGCCCCACATCGGGCTCTGTGCTGATCGGCTCGAGCCTGGAGCCTGCTTTGGATTCTGTGTCTCCCTCCCTCTCTACCCCTCCCCCACTCATGCTGTGTCTCTAAAAAATGAATAAACCTTAAAAAATTAAAAAGTAAAGTGTGGATTCACGGCTTGCCATTCACTTTTCTTTCTGCTTTATCTGCACCTGCAGCATTAAATTTAACAGTGTATATGGGGTGCCTGGGTGACTCAGTTTAATCAACTGAGTTTAATCAACTGAGTCACCCAGGCACCCCATATACACTGTTAAATTTAATGCTGCAGGTGCAGACACTTAATCAGTGTCTAACTTCAGGTCAGGTCATGATCTCCTGGTTTGTGAGTTTGAGCCCCTGCGTCAGGCTGTGTGCTGACGGCTCAGAGCCTGGGGCCTGCTTTGTATTCTGTGTCTCCGTCTCTCTCTCTGCCCCTTCCCTGCTCATTCTGTCTCTTGCTCTCAAATAAACATTAAAATTTTTTTAATTTAACGGTGTGTATACCCCCAATCCTGACCATCATCTGAAGACCAGTTTCTTAGCCGTGGCCATTCAAACATCCCCACATCTACCTCTGCAGATGTTTAGATTTTAGAGGTCTCTAGGAGTGAATCGTGCCCATGTTTATTGAGGAGACAATCCATGGCGGCTTCTACCTCCTGATAGGGTTTGAGGTCCTCCGTCCCTTCTTGGACCAAAACGTTTATCTGATGAACAAAATGGAAGAACTGTTAATTGCTTCCATTCCTGTTCCTCTGATGAAGCATTAGGCCAACAGTAAAACAGTCAAAGAAGGAAAAACTGATAATCTGTGTCAATCCTTGATTTTGTAACTCAGGGCTGTTGGGGTTTCACGACAGATGCTGAGATTGACCAAACCGTCTGCCGTATCATCCACAGCCCTCACTAAGACCCAATGAATGAAGGAAGAATGATAAAAACCATTGGCAGGGGTGTTCTGTTAGATCAATAATGCAAGAGTTTCTTAAGCTAAATCCCCATTGATCAAAAGGATCAGAGGCTTTTAATTGCCTTTTTCTGTCACAGTATTAACATCTATAGTGATGTGGATTTTGCCTACATATTCATTAATACGGAATACGAGTGCTGTTTTTTTTTTTTTTTTTTAATGTTTATTTTCTTAGAAAGAGGCAGAGGGAGAGAATCCCAAGCAGGCTCTGCACTGTCAGCACAGAGCCCCCAACACGGGGCTTGATCTCATGAACCGTGAGATCATGACCTGAGCTGAGATCAGGAGTTGGTTGCTTAACCAACTGAGCCACCCCAGTGCCCCAGTGATATATAGTTAATACCTGTCAGTGTTAGGAAATAGCCATGCCAGTCCCTGCTCCGGGCGAAGAGATCAGTTCACTTTTGCTGGGATTTAATTCAGTTCCAGTTTTATGTCTTGTATATTCCATGAGAAAACGAAATTAAAGTTGAACAGGATACAAATTTCACATCAGCAACATTTAAAAAACGTAACTTACTCTGGCTGGTAGTAATACATTCATAAGAAAACACATAATTGTTCTGTAAACATATGTGCCTTAGCTAATTCTTTGTAGCATAATATGGAAGCATTCCCAGATGACTTCCTTTAGAGACACAGCCCTGTGGTGTGCTAAAACGTTCTGATGGTAGCCGGGAATCCAAATTACAAATCTGCCGCTTTCGAGCTGTTGACTTGGGCAGGTTGCTTAATCCTGGCAGCCTGAGTTCCCCTGTCTTCAAAATGAACGAGTGACAGAACCCACTTCCTAAAATGGTTTTGGGGGTTGATACAGTGCTCTTTAAACACTTAGCATAGAATGCGCTAAGTAAATAGTTGCGACCACTTATCCATTAAGCCTTGTAGAAATGTGTCCCATCTCTAAACTAAATCCTAATGAAGTGCTGTTTCCTATTCTTCATTTTAGCCTGCTTACATCTTTTATTTTTTTTTAAAGACGTACTAAAAATAAAAGTGACTTTGCAATTGAAAGATTAATATCATCAGCTTTGGACAATAAGGTCTAGGTCTTGCTTACTGCCGACATGTATTATCATAACTAACAGACATTTCTCAACGCTATTTGGCATCACCTCTACATTGACTGAAGATATTTTAAATTCAAAATAACATACTTCCTTTTTTTTTTTTTTAATAATACGTAGGATTGTTAGACAATAAGTCAGTTTGGAAGTGCATGGATTTAATCCTCAAATGGAAATAGCTGTGTTAATGTTGGGTCATAAATTAGTTTGTAACAGTGTTATCTCGGGTGGATGCTAAATGCATTCTGATTGAGGGGGCGTCTTTGCTTTTAAGACAACAAGCAGGACAGGCTGGTGGAAGGCAGGTGAGGCAGCCCCATGTCCCATTAGTTGCCAAGCTGCTGCATGATGGCATCTACTGGCCTCACGGACCTACTCCTTCCTGTATCTCAGGTTTCCTTCCTTCCTTCCTTCCTTCCTTCCTTCCTTCCTTCCTTCCTTCCTTCCTTCCTTCGTTTCTTTCTTGCTTTGTTTCTTTCTTTCTAAGAGTTTTATTTATTTTCGAGAGAGAGAGAGTGCATGTACAAGTAGGGGAGAGGCAGAGGATCCAAGGCAGGCTATATGCTGACAGCAGCGAGCTCCACGTAGGGCTTGAACTGAGGAACCGTGAGATCACAATCTGTGCTGAAGTCAGACACTTAACTGAGTCACCCAGGAGCCCCTTCATGTTGTCATGTTTTAAAAGAGGCAGGTGCCAGTGACCTATGATGCCCCTTCTGTCTCTGCCGTTCTGTAGATACAATCTCTAAAAGAGTTTTCCCAGCGTAAAACTATGAAATCAAAACGTATCTGCCGTCATAGATGGTGCTGTGTTATTTGTCACTCAAAGCCACAAATTCAAGAGTCACGACCGAAGCAAGAAAGAGTGTGACTGGCAGGGAGGCTGAATATTAGAAACCTGTTTCATGACTTTTGAAGTAGAAAGCAAACGGAATGTTTGATCTCCCAGTGTGATGACTTAATAACATTTAAGAAGACCAGTAAGTATGTGTACTTACTTACTATCCATGATCCTGCACTTGACTTAAATAGAATTTTATATGTACAAGCACATTGATGTATATACACTATCGAAAGCATTTTGCATAAATGAGCTTTTCCCCTCCCGATTAGCTAAATTTTGTGATCTTCATTTTATGATCATTTTGTGCCTTAAACTCATAAGTTGTTTTCTCCTTCCCCATCAGTAAGTTATCTAATGGCTCTTTGCTGTAAGTGTAGCACTTTTGTTGGTCTAAGTTGCACATGTACATTAAGTGTGCGTGATAAGTTTTTATTTTATTCTATTTTATTTTACTTTATTTAAGTTTATTTATTTTGAGAGAGAGAGAGAGTGCAGTCAGGGAGGGGCAGAGAGAGAGAATCCCAAGCAGACTCTGCACCCGCAGCACAGAGCTTGACCTGGGTCTCGAACTCAGGAACCATAACATCATGACTTGACCAGAACCAGGAGTCAAGCACTTAACCAACTGAGCCATCCGGGTGCCCCCACTAACCACTATTTCTTGAACAAACTCTTTTTACCTCATCTTTAGTGTTGATTATTGTCATGGTTTTTAATGATTCAAATTCACAGTTGATGATATAATGTTATCACTTTCTATAGGAATGTGCTTCCTTCAGAAGCCTATCCTACAAACTTCTCACACTCAGCAAGTAGCAGATTCTGGGGCGCCTGGGTGGCGCAGTCGGTTAAGCGTCCGACTTCAGCCAGGTCACGATCTCGCGGTCCGTGAGTTCGAGCCCCGCGTCGGGCTCTGGGCTGATGGCTCAGAGCCTGGAGCCTGTTTCCGATTCTGTGTCTCCCTCTCTCTCTGCCCCTCCCCCATTCATGCTCTGTCTCTCTCTGTGCCAAAAATAAATAAACGTTGAAAAAAAAATTAAACAGCAATAAACATTATGAGAAAAAAAGGAAGGTGTTCCAAAGTGTCTGTCCTATGTTTCCTTTGATTAGGGAAGAGGAGAAAATGAGAGTGCGTACTCCTGTTTGTTGAAGTTGCAGAAAAGAATACTGGAAATATAAACAAACTGATGAAAATCGTTACTTCCGGGATAGTGGACCTCAGTGGGCACACATTTAGCAATATCTTGAGCCATTCTTACTGTCCCAAGTCCGGAATCCAGTGACACTGGTAAATGTCATTCAGTCCACAGGACAGCCCCCTCCATCCCTCCCCCGCCTCCAGCCTCCCACCCAAACTGGCCACAGTGTTGAGGCTGTGAAACCCTTTCCTAACACAAAGTGAGGAAACGGGGTGGATGGAACAGAGTCCAGACCTTTCTATGTATTCTTGTCATGTTTCTCTTTGCATGATTCAGGTGTATTGCCTGTTCAGAAACTCATTTTAAAAATTAGGAAAATGCAAGTATTTAGAATAGCAGTCTTTATTCCTTCTCCGTATAATTTTGAGTCCAAATGAATCGTGGGAATTTCTGGAATTCTTTGACATTTTCCCCCAGTGTGGCATCTGACTACCACCTACATGAAGTGGCTGAAGTGGCTAGTTCTTTACAACAGTGGGTAGTGATCTGCATTGGAGGGAAGCAAATGGTGAAGATGATAGGGAAAGAGCACCTAAGGAAAAAATAAAACTTCGTCATGTAACAACGAATTAGAATCACCCAGAGAAACTGGGGAAAATAGGTCTTTCTATTGTTTTTTTCATTTTTAATTAAGTAATCTTTTGAGTATGGTTGTACATAGTAAGTCTGTCGTTCAAGATGAAGGAGCACTTGGTTGGTTATTATTACCACTGTCAAAAGGAAACTCAGATCACTTCACTCAATAGGAATGTTTTTTGGGTCAAGAAACAACTGTTGAAGAACAGCGAACTTCTAACCCAGGAGTGGGGCTCCGAGGCGTGCCGTGGTGGGTCGGCTTCTAAAGAGAGATCGAGTAGTAGTTGTTCAGTCTTTATGCAGTTGGAACGGGTTTCCAGATGGCAGGGGATTGGTTGAAAGTGGTTATTTTCCACCATTTTAGGGAGGTGGCATTTCTATGTAGGACTATCAGAGGTATTTGCAAGAAATAACCTAAGTTAAGTTTTACTTAGGTTTATGAAATAAACTAGGTTAAATTTTGTTTGTGTGGCTTTCAACTGGTTTTGTTGTTCACAGCTTCAAGCCCGGTATCCCTTTGCTTCTGTTTTATTTTTTTTTAAGTTTTTATTTTTAAGAGAGCATGAGCAGGAGAGGGCCAGAGAGAGAGGGGGACGTCAGGGCCTGAACTCATGAACTCTGAGATCATGACCTGAGCTGAAGTTGAATACTCAACCAACTGAGCCACCCAGGGGCCCCTCATTCTATTTTAATATTGACTTCCTTCCAACGTTCATATTTCTGCCATACAGTTGCAGTTAATAATAGCTGTCATTAATTGAGCGCCTATACAGATGCATAAGTATGATTCAGTACTTTGTGGCAGCAGGATTTTCTCTTAGTTATAAAATACATATACACTCCTTTTTATTTTATATTTTAAATAGACTTAATAAGGCAAACAGTATAATTGTCATTATATTCCCGGCAGCATTATAGCAATTAAACTATCTGCTAAATTGAGAAAGTAGAACAAAAATTTTGGGAAGAGAATATACACGTAAGAGGATGGGATGTGTCGGAAATTTCAAGAGCAAATGGAGTAGAAAGAATCCAGGAAAGCAAGGGATGGTTTTTGGTACAAAATGCTAGAGTGGAGATGGTCCCCGAAATGGGGTTTGCCCCTTGGTGGGTGTCCAGCCAAAAGATAAGGCCAAACTGAAGAAGGGAAAAGGAAGGGTTTACTTGGAACAAGGAAAAGAGAACTCCAGGGATATTTCCCAAAGCGGTGTCTCCCCGAACAACAGAACTGGGGACGTTTTAATACAAGGGTGCCTAATACATATTCATGGAAGGCTTGAACAATAAGGAATACAGCATGGAATTCTTGTTTTTTATTCATTTTTTAATTTTATTTAAATCCAAGTGAGTTAGCATATAGTGTAATAATGATTTCAGGAGTCGAACCCAGTGATTCACCACTTACACCCAGTGCTCCTCCCAACAAGTGCCCTCCTTCATGCCCATCCCCCATCTAGCCCATCCCCCACACCTCCCCACCAGCAACCCTCGGTTTGTTCCCTGTATCTCAGAGTCTCTCATCGTTTGTCTCCCTCTCCATTTTTGTCTTATTTTTCCTTCCCTTCCCTTCCCTTATGTTCATCTGTTGTGGTTCTCACATTCCACATATGAATGAAATCCTATGGTATTTGTCCTTCTCCGATTGACCTATTTCACTTAGCATAATACCCTCTAGTTCCATCCACATTGTTGCAAATGGCAAGATTTCATTCTTTTTAATGGCTGAGTAGTACTCCATTGTGTATACACCACGTTGTCTTTATCCATTCATCAGCCGATGGACATTTGGGCTCTTTCCACACTTGGGCTATTGTGGATAGTGCTGCTATAAACATGGGGGTGTGTGTGCCCCTTCGAAACAGCACACCTGTATCCCTTGGATAAATACCCAGTAGTGCAATTGCTGGGTCGTAGGGTAGTTCTATTTTCAATTTTTTGAGGAACCTCCACACTGTTTTCCGGAGTGGCTGCACCAGCTTGCATTCCCACTAACACTGCAAAAGAGATCCTCTTTCTCCGCATCCTCGCCAACATCTGTTGTTTCCTGAGTTGTTAATTTTAGCCGTTCTGACAGGTGTGAGGCGGTATCTAATTTTGGTTTTGATTTGTATTTCCCTGATGATGAGTGATATTGAGCATCTTTTCATGTGCCTGTTAGCCACCTGGATGTCTTCTTTGTAAAAGTGTCTATTCATGTCTTTTGCCCATCGGCTTGGAATTTTTAAGGTGACTGAGTCCGGGTGTTAGATCAAAGTCACAGGGACTGGCGCCCGCTGTTCTCTGGTGCCAGTTGGTCAGGTACCTGAGCACTCAAAGGGGTTTAGACCCTGCAGAGACAACTCAAGAATGTGTGTCAGTTTTGTCTTCACTTCTGAATCAGCCCTAGGAGTTCTAGCGTGGATTGATTGTTCGTGATAGGATTAGCTGCCTCCAGGCCTGATCATAGCTGTTGGTTCTTAGTTCTTTCAAAAGGTGTCCCAGGGCCTAGAATGACTGTTCTTATGTCCAGAAGTCTGTGTATGTTGTTTTTTTTTCCAAGGACCACTACTAGCTCTTTCGCTTACAGAGATAAGGTATTTATTTCTTGTCCAAAGAATTGACACTGAAATGTCATAGACAAGGGGCTATCTTGGAAAGTGAATTCTAGTTAATACGTAGGACTGTTAAATGGTAGCCTCAATTAGCATTTTTCATTCTAATGTGATACAGTCTACTATTACATTACTGTAATGGACCTTTGAGGAATGAAGAAAACAAAAAGCAACAAGATCCGTTGAACATGGGTGATTAAAAATTATTAGCAAATATTAATGATGACATTCCTGGAGATACTTTTGTAGCCAAAAATATGTGAAAAAATGAAATTACTTGTGCAACTGTACTGTTTAAGGCATACCCTTGTTAGGTGACATGATTCTAAATTTATAATCAGGGATAGGAAATTCTTTTTTTTTTTAATTAAAAAAATTGTTAACGTTTATCTTTGAGTGAGATAGAGCACAAGCGGGGCCAGGGGAGGGGTTGTAGAGAGAGAGGGAGGCACAGAATCTGAAGCAGGCTCTAGGCTCCGAGCTGTCAGCCCAGAGCCTAACAAAGGGCTCAAACTCATGAACTGCAAGATCATGACCTGAACTGAAGTCAGACGCTCAACCAGCTGAGCCAACCAGGCACCCTTGGAATTTTCTTTTTTGACTTTAGCCTATTATATCTGTCACTGGGTTAAGCAATACTATTTTTTTTTAAGTTTGTTTGTTTGTTTATTTATTTAGAGAGGGAGAGAGAGTCCCAAGCAGTCTCTGCACTGTCAGCATAGAGTCCAACGCAGGGCTTGAATCCATGAACCATGAGATCATGACCTCAGCTGAAGCCATGAGACAGTGACCTGAGCCCCGGAGTTGGACCCTTAACCTGAACCTTTATCTCTTTAAACCCAACTCCTGAGGAAAGGCAACTTTAGTAAAGTCCACGTGGATTAACAGCTATTGATCGGAACCTTCTAGAGTTTCTAGTGATGTGAACAGAGACACTGACCCATTACCTTTCACTCTGCAGACACAAAGATGTGTTAACCTGAGGGTGTGGTAAAGAGAAGGGTAGAGAAGCAGAGGGAACACGCCTTGATGGGTTGGAAATCAGTGTTTACATGTCAGTGTTGGAAGAAGCTACCACCTCCAGGCAGCAGGTGGCCAGCGCCGATCCCATTGTACCAGCTAAATACACTTGGTGATAGACTTAAACATGGAACTTAGACGATTTTTCACACGCATACTCCACCACCTATCACGCAGCACCTACCATGGACCCCTGCCCCAAATCACAGCGTGGGATAGAAGTGGCAAAAACATGGCTTTCCGTGTGACTCAAACCTTGAAGCTCTTGGGATTCACCACACAGACATTTTCGGGAGAAGCGGTGGGGTTGTTTGCTGGGGCTGCTGAAGGGTGGTAAGGTTTGTGTATCTCCTTCTGATGCAATCACACACACATTCCAACGGAGATGCCCAAAACGGCCCTGGAGCCTGCCGTGGCTGGAAAGCAGGGGCTCCCAGGGCTGGGGCCCACAGGAGTGGACCAGTGGGGACTGTGGTATGGATGTTTCTCCTGGACACTGAGGGGGGAAAATGTTTTTCCAATAGAAAAATGGTTGAATACTCTGTTGGATGCAGTTTTGAAAACAGAACCTAGCTGTTCATTAAGGAAGGGTTTTCGGTTGTGTTAATTTCTCAAGTCCAAGCGTTTTCCTCTAAGATATGGCCGAGGGTCACGGCATCCGTGCTCTTGAGTAATTCAGCCTGAAAGCAGAAGGGTTTGGGATGTGTGGAGGAACCCAGCTAAGTGTATCCCTTTCCCTTATTTGTCACAGTAACGAAGGTTCATATGAAGAGACGGGCATTGAGTTATCATTGCCTGTGAGCTTTAGGAAGACAGGTGTTTGGCTCTGCCTTTGCTCGCTGTGGTACTCTGAGTTCTTAAAGCAACGCTTGGGTAAATTAATAGAAAAACAAGCACAATCCTCAGAAGGCAGTATTTGAACTGAAAATGAAACTCAGGCTTATATAATGTGAATGGGTACCTAAGATGCCTTTTTCAATAAGAACAAATATTATGAGTAAACATAATCCTCAGTCTTAACGTAAAATGAGTGTGACGTGCAATTTCCGATATGAAATCACCTGTGTGTTGATTCCAACTTGAATGTGAAGCAGACAAAATGAGTAGGAAGCTCCTTTTTTTTTGCCTTCTTGAGGTGTGTAAGCTTTCTTGAGCTACGTAAGCAAGGTGAGGTTTGGAGAGCTGTTTAAAAGGTACGTTCTGAGGGGCACTTGGGTGGCTCAGTTGGTTAAGCATCCCACTTGGGCTCAGGTCATGATCTCAAAGTTTATGGGTTTGAGCCCCAGGTCGGGCTCTGTGCTGTCAGCTCAGAGCCTGGAGCCTGCTTCGGATTCTGCATCTCCCTTGCTCTCTGCCCCTTCCTGGCTCGTGCTCACTAGCTTGCTCTCTCTCTCTGTCTTCCTCTCCCTCAAAAATAAATGAACATTAACAAAAATTAAAAGGTACACTCTGAGATGCCTTTCTTGTTTCTCAGTTTTGCAAAGCTCTTCTGAACGTTTATAGGAACTGGATGGCAGTGTGGATAAAGCTTTGTACACCCACATGTGATTTGTTTCACTGATGCCAAGATGGACAAATAAGTTTGTTGGTAAGAACTAGTTCAGTAGATGAAAGGGGCTTCCAGGAGAGCAGTATTGAGGACTCTGAGCGCTTTTGTGGCCTCAGCCATATGGGCTGCCATGATCAGCTAGTGACATCTGCCATGGGCAAGGGATGGGAAGGCGTAGACATATGTTCTAGGCGCTTGCCATTCTTGACTGAGACAACCATACTGATAGGCTATTGATTATTTTTACACATTGGGGAAAATTATAGTAGGGCAAATCTGAGTTTATATATAGGTGAAACTTTAGCATGTTGGTCCTGTGTATGAAAGAGGCAAAGATAGGATTCTTGGAATTGAATTACACAATACAGCTGTGGGTGCAGACGCTGTATTGTTAACGTGTGACCAGGCAGCTGGTTTCTGAGGCAAAACAGCCCCATGCAGGTAGCCAGTGATCCCCACATTTTAGATGTGTGGGAACTAGGGCTCAGTCAGGAATCTGCTGCGGCTTACTTAGGTGGTGAGCACCTGAAACAAAAGAGAAATTCAAGTTTGTCTGGGAGAGCAGTCTTTATTATTATTCCTTGTGGTGTATTCTTTCTATACACAGGAGGACACGTAAGGATGCGTATACATACGCATCACAAATTTTTAAAAAATGGTCTAAGTGCTGAGAGAATTAGGAACAGTTACACCAGGCCATGGACGTAATCAGAAACCTTCTTTGTGTGGCACATAAATATATATTTTACATGTGGATGAATTTCAGTAACTCTGATTTTTATGTGTCTTAAGGTCTTTTAATTTAAGTGCATTATTTCCTAGATATCACAAAGGTAGTTTACAACGTTATCAGTGCCTCCGAGTCGGGGATATTCTCTTTCAAACTGAAGTATTTTGGAGTTGAAAGGAAATGTAGAGATAGTCTGAACTTCCCTCTTGTGTGTACATGTGTGTGCACTCATACACACACACACACACACACACACACACACACACACACACACACACGGTGGTACATTTACACATTTTATAAAGCAAAGCTATAATTAAGGACTACAGGTATTTTGTATCTTGGTTCAAATCCTGCTGATTCAGACAGAAGGAACCAGTCAAGTGTTCCAGTTGCCTGTATGTGTCACTACAGTGCTGGCATTCATGTTTTAGTCATCATGAGTACCCACCCTGTGCCAGGGGCCTTTCTAAGGTACACACAAGCGTTAGTAAATAAATACCTCTTGAGTGCCTAAATCTCACAAAGGAAGCAAAATTACAAAGAACTATCAGTTCAGTGTCCAGCTCTTGACTTCGACTCAGGTCATGATCCCAGCGTCGTGGGATCGCGCTCTGCCCTAAGTGTGGTCTGCTTAAGATTCTCTTTCCCCCACTGCCCCTTTACTGCTCCTGCGTGCTCTCTCTCTCTCTCTCTCTCTAAAGTAAAATTAAAACAAAAACAAAAAAACAAAAAAAACAGAGCAGACCTCCTGTGTGCTAAAATCAAAAGACCACCCTGTTTCGCTAAGCAGGGGAAAAATGAGGACCAAATTGTCAAAAAAAAAAAAAAAAAAAAAAACATTGAAGGAAAACTTCATGGCTACACACAAACATGAATTGGTTAGGGTTAGGGTTAGGAAAAAGGCTAGGAGGGACCACATCAGACTGAAGTTAGCATAATTGGGATGGTGGAGGAGGAAACAAATTTCCCCCTTAAATCCTCATATTTTACATTGTTTGGCTACAGTGGGGGCTTTTAATGAAGAAAATAAATAAATGGACAACAACGGTACAAGGACAAATACGGAGCGAAATTTACACCCGGTAGCAATTAGCAGAGTGCACGTATGTTGCTTAACTATGTGAGTGAATTGGAAAGGAGGAGAGAGCATCTGAGCCTAATGAATTTAGATTACATGTTTAAAATGAAAAAAAAAAGGCAGCTATAGCCATAATACTTTTCTTAATGCAATTTGGCAATGTGAATGAATCATCCTGAAAATGCTGTAGGGGGTATTATTCTTATACCAATGAATAGCGTTTGTTTTGTTTTGTTTTTGTTTTCGTTTTATTTTGTTTTGTTTTGTTTTGTTTTTTTTTTTTGGTTGTCATACTAAGAAAAATGGTAATCAATGAATACATTTCAAAGGCTTCTGTGACCGTATCCATCTTTGGGTGTGAATTAGAGTTGTAGGCAAGCCTTGACTAAGTCCTGACCCGTCCCCTGTCACTCATCTGGTACAGCTTTAGGTGCCTAGTTCCATATCCAACATAGTGATTTTCTGTTCTCCGGTAGTTGGAGATGTTCCTGATGGTAGTGGGGACAGAAAGAGGGGGACACATTTTCTTATGGGCCACCCTAACAGAGTTTGGTAAGGAGGTAGCCCCCGTCATTTTGGGTTTGGTTGAGTGCAAGTGCCTCCTGAGACTCCACATGAACTGCGATAACTGTGTTCTGCTGTGAAGAACACAATTTACTCGTTTCCAGTCCTTCCTCTGAGTCTAAGCAAGTCTTCCTGCAATCATGGAGTTGATTTGGCTTCTAAATCTCAACCAGCGAATCATTTTCTCCTACTTTGAGGATCTCTTTCTCCTTTCCAGTTAGGATGTTGTCACTTAGACATACGGTGACAAACTGTCCCTGTTTGCCTAAGATGCAGGCATTTCACTGCTACTGCTTGGAAAACTCAGGGTGAATTCCTGTCAGTCTGATGTCCTAGTGGGGAAAAGGGGGCCTTTATTGGATTACAAGGCAAAAAAAAAAAAAATCCAGGTATATAGGTTCTTATTGCTGCTATAACAAATTACCACAAATTTGGTGGCTTAAAACAACATGAATTTATTCTCTCAGAGTTGTAGTGATGAGTGTGAACATGAGTGTGAAGCTGCTCAACCAGCAAGGCTGGTTTCCTCTGGAGGCTCCAGGGGAGAATTTGTCCCACGCCCTGCCCCTTCCGGCTTCTAGATGTTACCAGATAACGAGACTTCTGCCATCTCTCTGATACCTCCTTCCGTGGATGCCACCAGCTTACTCCCCTGTCGACCCTGTTGTCTGTGTCCAGGGAGGATCCTTGTGGCGTCCGCTCAGCCTGCCTCACCAAGTTAGAATTTTGCTCTGCCATTTACTAGCTCGGCAGAGAGGGGGACAGCTTTGAAGTCATAGCGCGAACAGTCGTCAGTCTCACTAGCTGTGAGCACATTGCTTGAGCTCACTTAAAACATTTTCGCCCCAGTTTCCCCTTTTGTAAGGTGGCCATTATAATAGGACCCTCCCATAAGGTTGTCATGATAATTCAATGGAACATTATACGTGAGGGGCTTAGGACAATCCTTCAAACCTAGAAAGTGCCCGGCCAACATTCACTACTGCCCAGTGCTGGCGCTCACAGCTGTCACCCAGTCCAGTCCTTTTAGACAACTAGTTCCCTTAATTTTAACATCGTCTTTGATCATTTCGTGGGAGAGAGGACGTCAGTCAGCATCTCTGGAGGTTCCTTTCTTCGTAGTTACGGTGACACAGAAGAACGAAACTGGTCTCAGGGTGCCATCGATCCAGAGTAATCTCTGTTCCGGGGCATAGAATCAGGAGACAGAGAGAGAGAGAGAGAGGGGGGGGGGGGCACATGGTGATTGGGGACACCTCTCCCTTAAGAAGAACTCACAATAGTTACAATGGTCACTGCACTGTGCTACACTGTGCAAAGGCTTTTTTTTGCATCTACCCTGTCACTTGATGCCCGTATAGACCCTTGCACTAAAAATGACTTTTGAGGAGGTCAGAATCCCTCCCTTTGGGCAAGCACTGCTTGAGGGGCCTGCGGGTTGGACAGACCGTCTGCCGAGGGGCCACGCAGGCCAGCGAGTGAGATTCTGAGCCTCACACTGTCATTTGTTTCCTGCCAGGTGAACGGCAGTTGGGGACGCAGAGGAGAAGACCTCCTCGATTCTGGCTTTGTTGGTGTATTTCTTGATTTTATTTCATTCCAGGGCAACCAGCCGAAGGGAAACAAACGGTTTCTTGGAAGGTTTAAAGCTGCACCTAAACCCTTTCTTTTTAGAGCCAGAGTTACAAAGCCTTTTCTTCTCAGTGTTTCCACTTTTCCCTAAAGGCAACAAGATGTAGGTGCATTCAGGGCACACAGCACTAGGGTATTTCTGAAGCCAGTGCAGAGCAGATGGTGAGGACCCTGGCCCCCAGCCCCAGGACAGTGAGGCCATGCTAAGGGGGGGGAGCTCTTTAGTGCCGAGATAGAAGGAAAAACTAACTGATGGATGCTGTCACTTCGAGTCTCTGTGTTGTTTTGAACGCTGCTCAGAGCCGATGAGAAGCCTATGTGTGTTTCAAAGTGAGGAAATCCAGATTCAAGGTGGGAATACACAGATTTAATGGTATAAAAAGAAAAAAAGAATCTATTTTCAGCAAAAACCAAATATGCAGAGAAAAAAATTTTTTTAATTCTTTTATCCCCGTAGTCATTGCCTGGATCCCTAAAATTGAGGATTCTCTTAAAATCTGAGCCGCAAATGTCAATGGGATTGGATTTGGACATCCTTGAATCCTTGGCCATTCCTGCACAGATCTTTTCAAGTCTGTCAGAAAAAAATCAACCTCTTTGTAACATTTTGCATCGACACGCGTCATAGTTTAAGTGATAAGCACCGTGTTCATTCATATACTTGTGCGTCTGAGCATCTGTGTGATTGCTAACATTTATTGTGTGCCTGCCATATTCCAGCTGTGATGTCAGGGATGATGGAGGAGGGGACACCTGATCCTTGGCCTCCAAGAATTGAGGCTTTTAATCTAGTGAAATCCCTTTGAAACCTGTTCCGTGCTTACGGGTCTTTCTCCTCATGTTTTAACCACATTTTTACCTGTTGATGATGTTAATGGATTATCAGCCATTAAGAGATATTACACTTAGATTCCGCCCTCGGCCTGTCTTGTCCATGTCAGGAAAGAACTGACATATGTATAGAGCTTGAAAGATCACATAGCCAAATTAATACCCCACACAAATGCGCATGGTGATTACAGCAACCTACCTTCGTCATCTGAAACGTGCTCCCCTCCCCCATTCCCTGATTCTTTGCATCTTTATCTTTTCAACCTTCATTGTTAAAGGTCCAGCAAAAAACCCCTATCATTTCTTACACGTTCTCTTTCCCGTCCAAGGAATAATTCCTCTTCTCTAAAATTCCACTCCGCAGAGCCCGGGTGGCTCAGTCATTAAGCATTTGACTCTTGATTTTGGCTCACGTCATGATCTCATGGTTTGTGAGTTCGAGCCCCACATCCAGCTCTGCGCTGACAGCAAAGAGCCTGATTGGGATTCTCTCTTACTTTCTTTGTCCCTCCCCGCACACTCGCATGTGCTGTCTCTCTCTCTCTCTTCCTCTGAAAATAAACCTTAAAATAAAACTCCACACCCTTTTGCTTGAAACCTTCTTTCCTATACTTACTATGAGTTATGGTTTTTTTATACATGCTTTATTTCTCTGACCACATTTCAAGCGCCTTAAAATCAGGAATATTCTGAGTTTGGTCTTTATGGGGCCCTAGCATATAGAACATACTGTATGTTAGTCGTGGCTATATGTGTGTTACATAGCATACATTTTATTCCTCACAGGCAGTGAATTAGATTCTGGTATCCTCTCTGTATTTCTAGTGATAAGAATGTTGAAACAGACACAGGAAAAACAAATAACCCTGAGTTAGATCTAAAAACAGAGGAAGTTAAGTTTTGTGAAGTTGTACGTGTTGTAAGTGGTAGAGCTGGGATTTGAACAGTTGCGCTCTTAATCACTCCACCTTTATATGGGTCAGGATGGGTTAGGTTATGCTATGGAGGTGGAAGAAACAACACACAAAACTTGAGCTTAAAATTACCTATCTCTAACTCAAGTTACGTGTCAGTTGTGGATCTCTATTCCGTGTTCTCAAGCTGGAGTCCAGACTGATAGAACAATTACCATCTGTAATATTGCTGGAGGCATCCACAGAAAAGAAAGTGTGGTGAACCATGTACTTTTCTTGAAACTTCTGCCGACTAATGACAAATCTTTTTGGTTTTGCTCTGTATTTTATTGGCGTAAACCAGTCCCATGGCCATATGTACTTTCAAAACAAGGCAGGGAAGTGTAGCACAAGAGTCTGCCTAGAACACAGAGAGCCTGAGGTATCTGATCCTTGCCAGCAATGGTTACAACCCGCTCTGTCGTCTGCTTTCCACCATCTTGTCGGGAGGCGCCAGTTACGACTCCATCCTAGACGTGAAATTTAGCTGAAGGAGGTAGTACCTGTGGAATTATTTTTAATAGAAATAAGGACTTTGTGGACCTCGGTTGAGGGGCCAACTTGAAAAATTAGAAGCAGGGATGGACTGATGTGACAACCGGGGAAAAATCCAGAGGAGGGGGGGGGAGATCACTGAAAAGGCTATAAAGGAAGAGCCGTGGGGTAGGGTCTGAATTTTGGGTGAACTGAGCTGAACAGAAAGCCAGGGTAAATTCTAAAGAACCACAGGGATGTGTAAAACAGTTGTTAGAAAGGAAGTGAACCTCTTCAGGACGGGAGTTGGTGCCTTTATTTTGTAGTCACGTCGAGCACTCCCTATGTGCTTAGCAAATGAACTAAGCGCTTTTACAGTGCTTCCATGATGGTTGTGTGGGTGAGGAAATTATCAGTACACCTCTTCAGTAGGTGAGAAAAATGAGGCCTGTGGCAGCTTGGGCTTTGGGAATCCCACACCAGCCTGAGGAGCAAGCACCCAAATCCACTCGGTCTGGTGGCTAAGCCCATGCGATTACCAGAGATTTGCTAACACCAAACTCACTGTCTTAGGGGAGAAGACAGTATGCCTGAAAAAGCAGAATTTAGGTACACGACAGGATTGGTCCCCGTGGTGTAGTGAGTTTGCACTCTAGCTGGTTCAGAGATGTTATAAAACTTCACTGGTTGCAACTTCCTTACCACCGCAATGGCTTTCTCAGCACCGACACAGTATATACTCATGGAAGTTGTAACCGTTTTCATACTTACTAGAACTTTCTTTCCCCCCTTGGAGGTACCCCGCTCCATTGCATCGGTCTCTTTTCATGCTTTATTCGGTTAACAGACCCAAGGACCTGAGTGAATCAGCGTGTCTGCGTTTTGTCATTTTGGATTAGAGAATGACAACTGGTCAGATCCAGGCCTTAGAACAACGCCATAATGTTTTTCACAAAAAAATAACATGCCTTCAGTGTAGCGAATCAGGTGGAGGATTACAAACCACAGAAGATATATTTTCTACTTAAGGAACAAAAAAAGGAAGAGGATTGTTAGTGTGTGAGTTGTTTATGAAAACTGTAGTGATTTTCAATAATGCATTTGAAACTTTGTATTCAAACAAATGCATTTCAGGTGTCCTCTCTGTCTTCCAACTCACAGCAATAAGTGAGATGTGTGTGAAGCCCGAGGTAAGGTGTCTGGCCCATGTAAATGCTTGAATATCATCAACAGTATCAACATAATACCACTCACATCATCATTTTACTGTTGATACAGTGAGTTGAGCCCCATACCGAAAGTCAGGTTATTGGGTAATTGGGATGAATCTGAGATCTTCAATCCCATAGCCTCTTTTCCTCCATCTTACTCTTCTCCATTTTTCCAGTGCATGCCCTCCTGTTTTCCCATGATTCCCTGCTGTGTCCAGATAGAGCACTGGAAACCAACTGCTCACCTCCAGCACACCAGGCATATCTGGCCTCATACCCTGGTTCCCCAGCAGACCACTTGCCAGGGAGCGGCATATGGTGGCCAAGAACCACACTACCTTGTAAGAGTGAGCTCCTGGTGGAAGTCTGGAAGGAACCCTTACCCTGGTAGCATTCACCTGGCTGCGTTGGAAAGTAGATGACTCTTACTGATGCCTTTGTTTCCATTTCTCCTACTGCCTGAGCACGCCTAACCCCTATTTTAATCCTCTTTGATTTTCTTGCCTCTATCCTTTATATTCCTTTTAGGTCTGCTGCAGCTCTGTCCTCCTCCCTCTGTGTATCTCTGCTTATGAACAATTCTTTGTGTCTCATCCACATGGAAAATACTTAGCTGGTTCTCAAGAAGGTGATCTCCATGTTGTTTCTCCATTCTATAGAGTTAGGGCATTCTTTTCACACCAATCGTGGATGCAATGTCCATGGTCTTCCCAGCCTCCCCCTAGAGTGGGGTGACCAGGTGTCCCAGTTTGCCTGGCACAGAAGGCTCATCCTAGGACACAGGTACTCGGTTTTGATGTGGAAGTCCCGAGTGAACCATTCAACACTAGGGGTAACATTACTGATTGACCTGAGTTTCCATGAGAGATGAAAATCCCCACCCCTCTTTGATCAGAGCTTCCTGCAAGGGTAGGCCTTAACCATTACAAGGATAGAGAAGAGCGAGTGACTGTTCCCTTGGCCTTCGGGGCAGCTGGGGCTCTGTGTCAGTTGCCTCTCTCTAGGCTTATCCATTTACCCCACATATTGGTAACTATCGCCACATTCTGCATGTGCCATGATGTTAAAAGCTTAGTATGTACTGACTTGGATTGTACCCAACATAATATATCACATGCCAGCTCGCTTACTGACTTCCAGGTAGTGATTGCAAGATCATGATTTTGTCTCCCAATTCCTCTCAGAACATTCTATGTGAAAATATTATTTTTCACTCTATTAAACTGATAGGTATTTTTACCGAGTACATTCATTTAAATTGCCCAGGAACTTAAATGAAACGAGAAGATTGGGTGTATCTATGGTAGGTTGGATGTATCATGACATGATGATACTTAGCCAGATGGCTCATTTCTGTAGCAACACCATGTATTATCTGAAACATTGATCTCTCCATCATTCATTTAGTGTGAATAGAGCAGAGACTCTGGAATAAAATATTGTCCATACGTTGATGTCTGCCTTGGGAATAAGTGTCCTGACTTCACCTTGGTGTTTATTTTCCACGAATCTCCCATATTAAGTATTCATCAACAGAATTTTTTCCTGTCACGTCATTCTTCCTCATAGCTTTATGAAGCAGTAAATCAATCAAGTTGTGCTCTTGATAATCAGAATTTGGCTAGTAGAATTGTGGAACAGAAATGAAAGTTGGATTTTGTGAATGGCAGAGCATTTATACTGTGCCCCAGCTACTTTGATGAATTATAGAAGAATTTTACACCTCAATAAAATTTATCAATGGGAATTTCCACATATCAAACAACACTTGGATTTCTTCAAAACCTGTTAAGGATTCTACTTATAAAAATATTTTATATTTTCAGAGTGCTACTGTTTTGTTCTCTTAGTAAAATAAGCTCATGGTGATACTGGTTTAATAACATAAATGCTCAATTGTGATTTTCTTATACTTTTGTGTGATTAGGTACACCATGAGGGAATGTTACCATTTTTAAAGTTTATGGTAGGGTGTGGATAAAGCTGTTATTATTTTATGTATACTATTCCTTTGTAGGAATAATACATTATTTTCATCTTGATGAGTAGGAAAAGGTAAAAAGTTAAGAAAATGATGGATATCTACTTAGAATTTCACTTCCCTTTTCTGTACTCTGACCTTTCTATTCATTATAGCTGCACTTGAAATAACATGCCTGTATTTGCCTTCCAGTGGCCTCTTGCTTAGATCTCTGGTCTGGGTGTTGAGGAATGGACTTGGTAGGATCTGTGCTGAGGGAAAATGTCTGATTTCCAATCTTTTCATTTCTGACTGAATTGTGTTTGTACATTCTTTCTGTTCTTTCCTTGGTCATGTTATTGCTTAATATGTAATATAATAGTCACCAAAAGCAAAAATAGACAGGTGGGAGCACTTTAAAGTAAAAAGCTTCTGCACAGCAAAAGAAACCATTAACAAAATGAAAAAGGCAACCTACTAAATGGGAGAAAACTTTTGCAAATCGTATACCCGATAAGGGGTTAATACCCAAAATATATCAACTTCTACAACTCAGTATCAAAATGACAACAACAAAACCAAAACACACAAAGAAAGACACACACACAATCCAGTTAAAAAATGGGTAGAGGATCTGAAGAGATACTTTAATAACGAAGACGTCCAGGTGGCCAACAGACATATGAAAAGATGCTCAACATCACTCATCACCGGAGAAATGCAAATCAAAACTATAATGAGATCCCACCCAAACCTGTCAGAATGGCTATCCTCAAAGAGACGAGAGTAAAAAATGTTAACGAGTATGTGAAGAAAAAGAAACCCATGTGCACTGTTGGTAAATGGGTGGAGCCACTCTGGACAACATTGTTCAAGTTCCTCAAAAAAAGTAAAATCAAATTGCCATATTATCTAGCAATGCCACTTCTTGGTATAGACACAAAGGGAATTAACCCAACATCATGCAGCCAGTGCAATCCCATGTGCATCGCAGTACTATTCACCGTAGGCAAGATAGGGAAACCATCTAAGTGTCCATTGATGGACCAATGGAAAAAAAGATAAGTGTGTGTGTGTGTGTGTATGCATTCATACATATGTGCTATGGAATATTAGTTAACCATGAGAAAGAAGGGCATCTTGCCATTTGTGATAACATGGATGGACCATAAGGATATGGTGGGAAATAAAATCGGTCAGAGAAAGACCAACACAGTAATACAATATCACCTACATGTGGAATCTAAGAAAGCCAAACGCCTAGACATAGAGACTATAGTGGTGATTACCAGAGGCTGGGGTAGGTAGATGTTGGTCAAAGGGTATAGACTTCCAGCTATTCGATGCATGGCTCTGAGAATCTAATGTACATCATAGTAATTATAGTTAATAATACTGTGTTATATACTTGAGAGTTACGAAATCTTAAAAATTCTCAACCAGAATGATAATTATGTCATATGACACAAATGTTAGGTAACACTATGGTGGTAATTGTTTTACAGTATGTAAGTGTATCAAATCAACATGTTGGGTACACTTTAAGTTTGCACAATATTCTGTGTCAACTCAAGTAAAACAGGGTGGGCTGGGTGGGGGGAAGAGTCAGCATTAGCAATTTCTGGAAGAAATAGTGCTAAATGTAAGCGTTTTGAAGATTAATGCAATTATATCTATCATATAGGAATGATGAATTTCTTAAGGTAGCTGCTATTGGATTAAAAATCATCGATGGGAAGCTTGAAAGAAACAAATCAAATGCTACTGATAATTTTGGGGCTTTCTAATGATGGTGAGACTTATCAGTGAAAACCTTTTACAATTTACCAATAAAACAATCACTAGTAAATTGATATGTTTATTTCTGCCTCTGAGGCATATTAATTTGAAACCTCTTCACTCTTGTAATGGAGTGAGCTTACATTTTTCTTCTTAGACCTATGCAAGTTTATATAGTTCTGTTTATTCTCCCAAGAAGTTGCTGTCTGTTCAGCCCACTGGTGTCTGAATATTTAGTCTGCATTTGTTCATTTCTGAAAACCTGCATTGTCCAGGAGGGAGGCTTGCAAAGATGGAATAAAACTTACTATTTGCCTTCGAGGGCTACCACTAACCCCAACACTGTAGTCTATTTAGGGAGACAGACAATTGCTTCAGAGCTCTATGATGGAGGTGTATGAAAACGTTTTATCCATTCTAGAGATAAGATCAAGGAATGGAGAATAGATTGAGCTCAAAGACTTTTTTAGAAAAGACTATTTCCTGGAGCCCAATCTTTAATTCATTGAATCAACTAAAATGTGGAGAGGGGAGAAGGAAATCACTCTAGGCAGAGGAACAGAATCCACAGCTAGCGGTAGGGAACATGTAATGTTTACAGCCTTTCAAGAATTCCATCGTGTCTGAAGATTGAGGCTTAAACAGGTAGTTACAGGGAGCCTACAGAGGAAAGCAGGGGAGTAGCACCTGAAGAATCTTATGTCCCATACTAAATTATTGGGTTTTATCTGAAAGGTATATAGGCAGCCATTTATTTTAAGCAGGAGAGGAATATGGTTGTGTACGCATTTAATAAAAAAACACTCTGAAACTCTTCTGGGGTAAGCGAGGGGAGAAGAATGGAGGCAGCATGATTGGCGGGTGAGAAATGAGAAGGGGCGCTCCTGGGCCAAGGTGGTGGAAAGGAAAGACAAAGATGGCTTTGGAAAAAACACAGGGGATTAAATCAACTGGACAGGGTGAATGAATTAACTATGGGAAAGGAAGGGAGAAAAGGGGTCTAGGAGACTGCCCAGCCTGGGCGGCTGGTAGGTGGGGCTACTGCCTAAGAACTGGAAGATCAAACAGTCAGTAAAATGGGGATTTGGTAGAGGGAAGGGGGACTCTTGATGGAGCTCCTTTTCCGACTCGTTAAGACAAATTCTGCATAAAATGCATACATCACAGAACATTTGAAGTGAAACGACACGTGAAAGTCACTGAGGTCTAAGATCTCTGTCTTCTAAGAACTTGAGAGAGTAAGACCAGATTAACAAACATAGAAAACGACTTAGATTTTATTCGTAAAAATAATGTACAGGTTCATTTGTGCCCAACTCCTGACTACACATAGGAATTTTCTTGAGGTCTGGGGTTGGGCTCATGATTGCATAGGCAGGACCTGTGTGCACCAGGCCTGGTGAATAATTCATGGTTGTGGAAGGGAAATCGAATGGAAAATAAGGTGTATCCGTGCAGGAGTTTGGAGTGTAGAAAAACTCAACGATCTTGGGAAAGGTAAGAAGGACTTAGGTAAGAATGAGTTTGGATGAGTGGATACAGAGAAGCCAGCTTTCCGGAGAAGGCACCAAGAAGCATGGCTGCCCGTGGGGTGGTTGTGGGGGTAGCCAACAGGTGGCGCCAAGCTGAGGTGGAGAGGCGCTAGCAGGTGGTCGAATGGCCTGTTTGTGGACTGCCTTGGAAGCCAGAGGAACTTAGTTTCCGTGGAAAAACAGTAACAAGTATGTTTTATGGCAATGAGAGAGAGAATGAGTGAATGAATAGGACTCTGCCCTTGAAGTCTGTCTGAATTCCCTTCTTCTGCCTATGGAATACCGACAGTATCTGGCACTGGCATTGTGTGGAAACTTTCTTCCTCTGCTCCTTGTATCCTCAGGGGCAGATCTTCATAGTGAAAGGGAAGAGCGCATTTTCCTTGGCCCTCTTAGGCCCTGGCTGGGTCTGAAAAGCAAATGGACAAAGACAGATTTGCAGAAAAGAAGCATACAGATTTATTTAATATGTAGTCCTTGATATGGAAGCCTTGATAAGAAGAAACGGTCAGGTCTGAGTATTTTTGCTAGATTGGATGAAGAGTGGGCAGTCATGGAGAAATAGGATGGGTCAGAGAGTGAGTTCAGTGCAAGAAAGTGGAGGAAACTTAGCAAAGCCTGTTTGGCCCTTTTGCATCACCTTGTTTTCAGAGATAAGGACATTCTTTTCCCCTGGGTACAGGGAAGGTGCCTCTCAGGTGAGGGTTTTGACCTGTGTCAGGGCAGAAGAGCAGGGGAGAGATCAGAGTGACCTTCTTGCTTCGGTTGTTTTCGCAAACCCTTTTCAAGCTTACGGTATTTCATAGGTTAAGGTGCCATATTTGGCCTGCCTTCATGTCTCTGTGTTCCAACACTCTTGGAGAGCTCCCTCATTTACAAAACTCTACCTAAATACCTCCCTTGGTCTAGACTTGCCACATGTCTACTGGCTTTTGGCATAAATAGCAAACTTTCATTAAGATCCAGAAAACCCAAGGACTTATATTAATATCCAAATTCAAGGACAAGAACCTGAACGTGAGCTTTCTGCTGAGTATAAGCTAGACCCTTTCTGTGTTACGATGAGTGTGCATCGAAGGAGGGACTTGGTTGAGTAAGTGAGGCTAGAAGCCTGGATAAATGTGTTTTCTAATTTAAATATGCTTAGGGCATTCCCAGATTTGTTTTTCCAATGAATAATTTTATTGCTGTCCTCATATGTATAATATGTATTGGGGCTTTTTGTCTTATAAACTGTTTTCAAATGCTTTCAAACTAAATCTTGGAATGTGACTTGTAGTCTGTGGATATCCAGCTCGAGTGGAAGCCCTACATTCTGAGATTGGCCTGTCGTGATAGCGTCTCTCTTAATCTCTTCCTTTGCTTATGAAAACTGACGCCACTTTGCTTATGAAAATCCGGTCACCACTGGGTGACTGAAAAGATGGTCACTCTCCCAGTGTGCATCTGCAGCAACGTTCTTTGCAATTCAGGTGCTGTGTGCCACGTTTGTTGGCCTCTCTGCTTCTCCTTCACAGCCACGTTTCCTCTGACTGGCAGTCTCTCTGTGGCCATGGTTTCCAGATGCTTCTGGAAATCCTTCCATTGTGTTATGTACACTTGACCATGTGTTTGAGGGGATCTGGGCCAACACGACTTGAAATGCGTTGCTTATTATAGGCCAGATTTTCGATCTATGAGCATTGTGTATAATTGCTTTATTTTTTTTTTTTGATAGAAGTTGGTGTGAACTTTGTGACTACTTTGTAACCAGAAAACAATCAACATTCTAAGCAAAGCTCCTATAAGGGAAACGGCAAGTGCCAGAAACAAACAAACCTAAGCACTGGAGATAAAAGGGGAAAACGCAGCTCTTCAATTCAAAGATCTAACCATCATTTGCTTACCTTGAACTATGTTGTAAGGAACAGGAAAAGCTGAAATGATGAAATGAGAATTTCTACGTGAAACAACAAAGTCACGTGCATATTTATGTATCCTCACCTTTCACATTGGGAAGAAAGAGGAAAAAAATGCATGGTTAGTAAAGATAGGGGTTGTTGCAGGGCGCCTGAATGGCCGGCTCAGTCGGTTGAGCGTCCGACTTCGGCCCAGGTCATGATCTCATGGTTCGTGGGTTCGAGCCCCGCGTCGGGCTCTGTGCTGATGCCTTGGAGCCTGTAGCCTGCCTTGGATTCTGTGTCTCCCTCTCTCTCTCTTCCCCTCCCCTGCTTGCACTCTGTCTCTCTCTCTCAAAATTAAATACTAATTTTTTTTAAAAGATAGGTGTTTGGTATATAAATTCTGCATTAATCCCATTATTGTAGAGTCAAATACATAGACTGTTTACCAGAATGCTACAGAATAGAGCAGTGTTTGTGAGTTATGTTATAATGCTTAATCTTACTAATGACTCTTGAAACAACCTAGATGTTTTAAAAACATTTTCAATACTAAGGAACTGAAGGAAAAAGTCTTTCTCAGTTACCTTACAAAGAAAATCAAAGCGATATGAAAGGCTTCCCCCCCACCCCCACCAGCCACCAACCCAAGATAACTGGTGTTTCTCATATCTTCCCAACCAATCTACAGCCAAGTTCAAAAACAGAGTCCATGAACAAATGTTTGCACTGGCTTTTGTCCTAAGGCAATGCAGTTTCCACAGTAAATACTTTCACTCCACACCTTACAGGGCATTTGTGAATAGCAGTGTTTGCATTGTTACAAAATTCGGTTTTAAACTTCCCCAGATCAAGTGACAAGATGTGAATTGATTGATCGCTGCTGTTTCTAAGTCCCCCCCCCCCCCACACACACACACTAGATTTTCAGTGATGAGCAAAAGTTTGTTAAAGAGCTCGTATTCTTTCCTCACACTTAACCAATCCAGTTCCTTAAGCGATCATCCTTAGTGGATGATTCCTAGGTGAGAGGTTACCCTACTACCTCCGAATGGGTTCTGACTGCTGAACTGAAGTCCCATTTAACCACACCTGTGGGCAGGTCATGCCACTGAAAAGCATGTTTACGATTGAACTCATCATTTTGTCAAATCGATGCTTCCATCCATTCTTCTCTGTTTCCATTTCCTGTACCATCATCTCTCCGGTAAGGGTACCGGAAGGATACTTTTTGTATCCCTCTTCCACCTCCATCCCAAACCCAATCCATCACATCAGTTTCCTAGTTGGCTAATTTGTTCGTTTGGAGTGCCTTAGATCTCTCTTGTGTGCCTCTTCTTTCTCTCCTGTTTCAGTAACCTGCTGATGTCCCTCTACCAGCCTCCCCTTCAAGGTGATCCTCTATAATGCTGTTGGGCTTATTTTAATGAAGAACCATATGGATCAGATTAACGGCTCCCCATTGCCTGCAAAACAAACAACTCTTAAGCTGACTTTCGGATTCCTCCGGTCTCAGACCCCACACAGGGTTATAGTCCTGAGTACAACGATTTGTGTGGATTCAGTATCTACACCACAGCTGATTTCCAGCAATCGGTGGGGTAGGGTCTACCTGAGAACATTCCTGAGATTTAGCAACTGCTCATGAGTCTGCTGCAGCCTCCAGCACTCATGCCAGCCAGTGTCAACCTGCTGCCCTCCTTGCAGCTGCCCCAGAACAGGTGCTTTCAGGGAAAATGACTCTCCATGAGCTTCTCCTTTCTCTGAACCAGAGGGTCATTGTTGACTGTAGAACCACCGGGCATCTGATCCTTGGCTCTTCTCTTTGAAGGGTCTTCTCCATACCCATCAGTTGGAGCTTCTGTTTCTTGAATGTCATTTCACTTGGTTTTGCTAGACTCTCAGATATCTCCAGTCCTTCTGATCTTATACTTTGGGAAGACGCCTATTGCCTCCTTGCAAAACATGGGTATTGGTGGTAAGCAGGTCATGTCACATGTTATTCTGAGAGCTGCTTTCACGGACATGGGACCAATGTCATCCTGGGCTCAGTGCTCAGCAGAGCTGATGTTTGGACACTGGTGGCCATTATCTTGATATTCTCAATATTTTCCTCTTTGAATTTGTATGAATGGAGTCTGATGGGCTAAGGAAGCACCTTGGAGCCTGGCTTGTGATGATTCTACCTCTCTTTGCCTTTCTCCTCTTCAGTCTCCCACTGCTGACCACAGTAGCTCAATGCCCACAGCAGGAGACAAGGCATGGGCATGCAAACCTGAGATGCCAGCAGACTGTCAGCACCTAGGCACATTTCATGGGGTCTCAGCAGGGAGGAGCCTCTTACCCATAGCCTGCTTGCATACAAGTACCTAGCACATTCAGGGGAAAGGTTGCAATCCCTGTTTCACTCTGTATTGGTGTGGGTGGGCCAGCAGGAAGAGGAGAACTCGGACTTGACTTCTGTCTCTGGCTGGGCACCGCGGGTAGGTCTGACACCTGTCAAGAGGGGGATGGAACAGGTTGCCAGTGGCTTGCCTGTGTGCAGAGTCATGGTCCAAGGCTTAGGTGGTATAGGTGCCCTGAGGATATGAGCTTGAAGGCATAAACATGGGTAAGTGGAAGGAGAGAAGAGGGGGGTAAGAAAGGGCAGAGCTTTATGGTTTAGTACATTTAGTGGATGTTTACCCTGATCTTTGAATAAGGAGCCCTGCCTTTTTATTTTGCACCGGGCCCTGCAAATACCATAGCTAGTCCATCCTGGCCAGTTCGTTTGCCTGACATACCTCATTTCTGCCTTTTCTCCCCACCTCAATTCCAGACTTGTTTTCCGAGTATGGTATTCCGCACAGAGTCTTAAGAAATCGTAGCTAGACATCTGAAGGGAGCCAGGGAATTCCCGCTTCAGTAGCGGTTAAGAATCTAGGGTTTTGAGTCAGACCTGCAGATTCTGATTACAGTTCTGCAACTTACGAACTTTTTTTTTTCTTTGCCTCCATTTCCTCATCAGTAACACCAAAATATTAATCCAACTTCAGAGAGTTTTTTTTTTTAATAATGAAATTTATTGTCAACTTGGTTTCCATACAACACCCAGTGCTCATCCCAACAGGTGCCCTCATTAAGAGAGATGATTTAAACCCAGGATTTGTCGTAGGGGCGCCTGGGTGGCGCAGTCGGTTAAGCGTCCGACTTCAGCCAGGTCACGATCTCGCGGTCCGTGAGTTCGAGCCCCGCGTCGGGCTCTGGGCTGATGGCTCGGAGCCTGGAGCCTGTTTCCGATTCTGCGTCTCCCTCTCTCTCTGCCCCTCCCCCGTTCATGCTCTGTCTCTCTCTGTCCCAAAAATAAATAAATAAATAAATAAATAAATAAATAAATAAATAAATAAATAAATAATAAACCCAGTATTTGTCGTAAACATTCAAATGTTACCAGTTCTTACTAACAGGATGACAATTCACTTTTGGTGGGGTAATGGCTCTTTTACCCTGAGTTCAGGTCAGTAAACTGTCTTCATCCCCTGTGGCCAAAAAACAAAAAACATAACAACTACATGATTAATAATTCTTTCTCAAATTCTTTTAGCGTCAATACTTTGTCACTGTATAGTTTCTTCCATGTTATGATACCGCATGCTTTCTGGTAAATCCTTATATACAAGTACTATCTTTATCTCCTGAATCTCAGTATTTCCCGAAGCAACCGTTACATAGCAGATGCATGATACATGTATATACAATGAATTGACTTTTTGTACCAGGTTGAACCATATGAAATTACGGATTCAGGGTCAAATGGTTGAAACTGGCAATTTCATGGGGAACCTATTTCCTCAGGGTTTGAGTCTACGCGTTTGTATAATCATATACTTATTTTAAAAAATTAAATGAAAGTAGTTTTAAAATCTATACAAAAATGGGGGGGATGAAAAAATCTATACAAAAATAAAATTTTTTATAAAAATTCTTTTACAATAGTCTTTGACAACTACTTAAAGCAGTACAGTTACTTCTGTACCCAGGTTTTAGGAAGATGTAATAAAACATTGGTTAATGAGAATCTGCTTGTAGTAAAGGCAAATTTTAATTTTTGGTAATGAGGATTATGACTTTAAAAGATTTCAGTCTCCCTCTGTCCCTCCCTAAACATAATAAATATTATCCGATGGAAACATTTCAATTTGTGATACAGGATTTTAAGATAATTTTTGTTTTCATTTTATAATACTGTAGTTATAGATTGAGAAAATTCATGGAATTATTTTTAATTCCAGGAATTGCTTTCCTGGTTGTTATTATTTAGGGTAGGCTCAATGTCTATCGGTAAGACTATAGCACAAAGTTCGATTATGGGAGAGCCCTAACTGGTTATTTTTCAAGTTAATTGAAATTTACTTTTTATCAATCATCGACCATTATCAATTATCCATTATGTACATATTTACATTACTAACTTGAACATTTCTAAATGAATTCTTACATTCTAACAGAATCTTAGAACGACCAATTTTGGATGTTTCCCCTAATTGTCGAATAATTCATGATTTTTAGACCTTATTTCTTTGCACATTTATTTTCTTGAAGCAAATCCTCTGTCGTCTTCACACTTTGTTGTATTGTTTGTACGACCTTAAAGTAAAAGTCTCATACATTTCTTGGGTCTTGTTTCATCTAGTCTGACTCCTTGGAAAAATGAGGGTCCATGGCCAGTGTGTCTATGATAAGATTGTAGCCAAGCTTAACAGCAAACCCAAAAGCCAGGAACACCTATTCACTAAATAACAGTTACTGGGCAAACCTTGTAATTTGCATCTGTTGAGATGGTTCCCAGTCTTGCTCAACTTGTCTGGGGAATCGTTCTGAAAATAATTCTTCTTTTGCCACCAGTCTGTATGCTTATGAAACAAACTACAACGGTTGCCTTTTGCATTCTTCGGCAGACCATTTCTGTTTCATTGAAAATGCGTGGCTATTCAACTTTTTGAAAACGCCTTTCCGGTGAAAGTAGAGGTTAGATAATTTATACACGATAACAGGAAAGCTCAGAAGTAGCAGGACAGATGACATCAAAATATCCTCTGACTGCGAAGCGATTTGAATAGTTTCACCATCTTTGCGTAAATTCATTATCTGCAAACCTACCATGTTGTTGAAGCAAATTGTGTGTTCACTTGAATCTGGAATGTTAATGCTTCAAAAAAAAAAGTGTTGAAATTCCAAAGCCTGCCAGCATCTAAATAGAGCTTTGCCAGGTCTTTAACCCACTTCCTACAAAAAAGCATCTGATTTAAGATATTATAAGCTACAGCAAGTTATGGCAAAAATATAACTTAAATTATAAAAAAGTATATATGGTGAAATAGAGTAGTTCTTTTTTTCCTAGAAAACAGGTTGTAAGCCCAGGCCTTCAGCACTAACCAGCTGGTTGTCATTGGGGATAATTATGCAATTTCTTTGATTCCATTTCCCTACTGTAAAATGAAGCTAATAATATTTACTTTACATTCACATTGGGAAGATCGTGTGAAATTAACCATTTAATTAAATAATTAAGCAGACATCATTTGAGCCCCTACTGTGTGCCCGAGGCTTGCTAGATGCTGGGGATAGGGCGGGCCTAAGAGTCTTTACCCTCATAAAGCACCAGTCCTTACAAACAGAATCTCTCAAAAATGGTAATTATTATAATAATAATCCTTTTCCTCCCACTTATAACTTCTGCACTGTGGGAGCCTGGTTGATTAGAAGAAATAGATACCAAATAATGTCACCTTTCTTTCCCCATGAAATTCAGCTGTGTCTTTCAACTATATTTTTAGGAATGTTGGAAATACCAAGCGTTTGCCTGGGGTAGGTACGTATTGGATGCATTCGTGAGATAGGCGAGCCGTGTTTCAGAGCGGCCAAATGCAGTTTCTGAGGCCATACAGCTAGTAATTGGTGAATATGAGGGATGTGTGAAGCTTTAATGGCAAAAGAAATATATATAAAAATGGTACATATGATCACCTGAGTCTAACACATTTGGCTCTTGAAATATTTTTTAAAACTCATTCCATATTAATACTGTCCCCACCATGTGTGAGCACATTTATGTACATAGATCTTTATATTTGTATTATAAACACGCACGCGCACACACACATGCGCACACACACACACACACACACACACACAGAGTAATAAAGGTTACCCAAAGTATTGAATCTCCAATGGAAACATTTTAGGTACTAGGACAGGCAGGCAGTAGAAAAATATCTTCGGTTCTGGATCCTAGTTTCTTAAATCAGGCTACAGAGGCATCTGCCTAATCTTGCAGTTAACGGATGAACCTGGTCACAGCCTATGAGACTTAAATGTATGCTTTAGTGTCTTACACATTGCTTAATTGTCCCAGGGTGTGTTTTTGGGGTTTTGATTTTTAGATTTGTTTGTTCTTTAATTGCTTACGAACGAGTTCTCAGGCAATTCCTGGTAATTTCGTCTCATTCAGAATAGCCAGTTCCCATGTGTAGCCCATGATGTCAGCGCCCCCCACATATCTTGATTTTACCTCTCAGACTCCCTGCCACCGGCACCTGCATTTGTTTGCTTGACCACAGAGCATGCTCAGTCCTCCAGTGTGGGAAGCTACAAGTGCCGTGGAATTAAAGCGTTTGTAAGCAGCCCTCACCCAGAGACCAGCAGGGGCTGGTGGGTGAATACCCAGCAACCCAGGGGTGGGATCACTCTAAGGTATAACTTGATCTCCGGTACTGGCTCCCAACATTTCCCAGCAGAATCAAGCTCCAGGTACCCATGATGGAAACTTGGTTACAAATAATGAAACCTCCATAGGTTCCCACCAGTGGTTCTTGGGGATCTGCTCGCAAATAAACTCCTCACACTTAAATCCTTGTCTCGGGCGTGCTTCTGGGGGAGCCCCACATAAAAGAAAACACTGGCAGAATGCGTCTCTCTGTGAATTTAGGTTCATTCCACAGATTATCTTTCCTTTCAGGGTTATCAGTCTGCCAAAACACTAATATAATCTGATTAACAGTTTTGTGAGCCAGGCTAGATTCTTGCCTGAACAACTTTAAATAGCCTAAAAGCTTTGTTTTCAGATTTTTTTGTGTACAATTCCCACATCTTCTCACCAAATAAATAAATGATGGTCCCTAATGCTTAAGATGGTCCCCAGCTTATCTCTACAGACAGGTACTATTTCTTGAGCAGCATTTTTGTTTTGACCAGAATTTATGTTTGGCTCTACATTTTCTATCTGAACTCAGTCTGGTTTTCAAAAGCACATGCTTCCAAGTGAAATACGCATTTTTGAAAGCCACACATTGCCTTCTTCCTCATGCCAGCACCCAATCTCTGTAATCACTGGCCCATGACCATCAGACATGTTTCCATAATAGCATTTGCCACAGGAATGCAGAGAATATTAAACCAATTTTTAAAAGATTGCACCAGGAGGATCTTTCTTCTAAAGGATTTTTGTCATGCTCCTGAAGGGCTGTTATTCTTTCCAGTTATATTCTAAGCAGTAACTTTTTCATAAAGATAAATTGAGAGACGTTCTTCTATGGTGACCTCCCACCCCACGGTGACAGCATCCAGATTAGAATTGCTTTGTTAAATGACTGTTACCTGTAATTAGGTCAACAACACACTTAGAAGATGACAGGATGGCTTTTCAGAAGGGTGCTACCTTTCTGATGGTCAGGGGACCAGTTAATACTTCAGAATGAGCTCATTGTCTCCGTGTATTGATAAATTGTCCTGAAGTACTTGTATTTTTCCTTCTCAAGAGAGTCTGAAGCTAAGTTAACACAATCCATTTCTTTAGTTGGCCTTTTTTTTTTTTTAATATGCTTCCAACTGCACACAACTCATATTTAACCAGTGCAGGAAGATAGAAAAGATATTTAAACAGGGGCGCCTGGATGGCTCAGCAGGTTAGGCGTCTGACTTTGGCTCAGGTCATGATTTCACAGTTCCTGAGTTCTAGCCCCAGGTCGGGCTCTGGGCTGACAGCTCAGCCTGGAGCCTGCTTCGGATTCTTCCTCTTCTCTCTCTCTCTCTCTCTCTCTCTCTTTCTCTCTCTCTCTGCCCCTCCCCTGCCCGTGCTTGCTCGGTTGCTCGCTCGCTCTCTCTCTCTCTCTCTCTCTCTCAAAAACAGGCAGTAAAATTTTTAGCAAAAAAATTTAAACATCATAGCAAAGAGGATACTTTTTAAAATGTGTCCCTGTATAAATATTAAAAATGTATACGCACGCCTTTTGTCTTGGCCTTTTTAGGCTACTATAAAAAAAATTACCACAGGCTGAGTAGCTTATAAACAATAGAAATTTATGTCTCACCTTTCCCAAAGCTGGAAGTCTGAGATCAGGGTGCCAGTGAGGTCAGATTTCCCAACATGGTGGAAAGGGTAAGGGAGCTCTCTGGGGCCTTTTTCAATAAGGTACTAACATTCATGAGCCCCACCCTCCATCACACTGGGCTTTAGGGTCTCAACATATGTGTATGGGGGTGGGGTGGGGGGCATATTCAGAACACAGAACATGTATATCCAAGACTACTTTCCAGGTAATGGATGAACCCATTCCATTTTGGAGTCCTTCTGATTGGCTCCATGTGCTGTGTCTGACACAGAGAAATTAGCTTTGCACCAGGCAGAAACCCTTTCTCAACGTATAATTGATAAAATCTCCACCAAATGGATAACAGGCCTAGAAAGTGTGCAAGTGAACATACTCGGCGTAAATTAGCCATCTATACAAGATGGCTCTTTCACAACTACTCTAAGTCGTTTCTCTCAGTGACCAAAAAGCAAAGACATTTTCCTACTGGGCTATGTAGTCTTCTAGTTTTTAAACAAAGCTGCTTAATCCTTGAGGGTCTTCTTTTGAAGCTATCTCCCTGGAATTTTGTAACTCTCCAGAGCATCACCAGACAGGAAATGCCCATGGTTTCTACTGGAGGATTCATTCCTGTTACAGGTCATTCTCCCTTCTTCCCATTCAGGCAAGAGCTGCCTCCTTGGTGAATTCCAAATGAGCTACAGTCCCCCTGGCTGTCTTTTATAATGAGTTATGTCAAAGAGAAAGCAATGTGTGGAAATACAGACCCACACGCTGGCTTCAATGCAGTGACAAAATGGAATGCTTGGATCACTTACGTAAGAAACAGGCCTCTGGAAACAGAACTGGGGTGTCTCATCATGTTACCACAGGCTCTCCCATGTAGATCAGCCTTCCTGACCCTTGTGTAGCTGCTCAGTACATCTGGGGCCTGTGCGTTTTGTTTTTGTAACCTCCCCAAGCCCCCAAATTCTTGAGTTGATCCCCACACAGAATGGGCAGAGGATAGAATGAAACCAAAATCAACATCTGTTTATTTGTAAATAAAAATTTGCTTTTGGCTGTAATTGTTTATGTGGGTTTATGACATTATCTGGGCTTTGAAAAAAATAACAGAAACCCAGGCTAGCATGTGTTGGGTAACTTTATTCTTTGATTAGCCTTCTTTTGTTTGTGCTTCACTGTGCAACCGTGAGATGGGACTCGAGAAGGGTCAGGGTGAGTGCAGGGCTGACGCCAGGGCTCAGTTACATTGGCGTCACCCTGAGGTGAAGATGGTAAGTTGCTGGGCTCAAGTATCTTCCTGTCTCTTGGGGGACAGACATATGCCCGACCAGGATCCGTGACCATATGTGCGAAGTCGTACAAGAGGTACACGATGCTTTAAGAGCCAGAGGCAGAGAGGATGGGATTGTCGGCCAACGCGAAGACTACTGAGAATCACTCACTCTGAAGCTTCTTTCCTTTCTTGAGCTCTGAGCCCATGTCTCTCTCTCTTCTCTCGCCGTCTTCTCTCTGTCTTCTCTTCTCTCTGTCTCAGTCTCTGTCTCTGTCTGTCTCTCTCACGTGTGTCCGTGACCAACCCAAATGAGCGATGGGAGCCATGTGTCCATGACTTGAAATGTACCTCCCTCAACAGGAAACAAGTCTTTTATATAGAAGGTAGACAACCTCACACTGATTTCCCACAAAAGGGAGTGAGAAAGGCAAATGATGAGAACACGACCAGGATTTTTTTTTTTTTTTTGAGCCTGGAGACATGGGGCTCTGCTACAACCAACCTCTTGATTCATTAATTCAAACAGTGCATACTCAGCATCTAGTAGATCAGAGACATTGT